>NC_042632.1:23086982-23708439 GCF_901001135.1 Rhinatrema bivittatum | reverse complement strand
TAGGAAAAAACTTAAGACTTGGTTATTCAAGCAAGCCTTTCCGGACACAACTCAATGACACAATCCAATAACTCCTAAATCACCTTGCCGTTTGTTTATAACATTTATCTATTTTGTATACTACATTTAAATTGTATATTGTTTAACCATTTTCTATCCTCTTTTCTATTTTTCCTACTCCAAGTTTGGCCACCTTGTTAAATGTAACTGTACCTTCTGTCACCACAGTTCTAGTTCTTTGTTCTTAAGTTCTATGTATTTTATTGCACCCCCATTCTATGTAAACCAGCAAGATATGTTTTCATGATTGCCGGTATATAAAAACTTTAAATAAATAAATAAATAAATAAAAGGGTATTGGTGTATTGCAGTGTTCCTCAATCCAGTCCTCAACTGCCTTGGTTTTCATGATATCCAAAATGAATATGCCTAGGATAGATTTGTATATACTGCCTCCATTGTATGCAAATCTATTTCATGCATATTCATTGTGAATAGCCTGAAAGCTTGACTGGATAGATGTGTCTCGAGGATTGGATCAATAATCCATGGTCGACTGGTTAAACATGATTACCATATGAAGATCTTTGAATACGTCAATTTATCTGACTGTGCCTCAGTTTTCCTAGAATAGGGGTAGGCAGCTCAAGGCCATAATTCTATAAACAGGCCTGGTTTTCAGGATATCCACATTGAATATGCATGAAATCTATTTGCATACATATATATATATATATATATATATATATATATATATCAGTTGTGGATATCCTGAAAACCAGGCCTGTTTGTGGTACTCGAGGACCTGCTTTGCCTGCCCCATCTAGATATAAGAAAATTGCATTCTTCCTGTTCCTCAGCAAAAGCTATCAAGCAGTGATTTTCTACTACAAAATCTGTTTACAAACTGATATGATTACAGATGATACTCGGATCATATGTGGATACAAGATATGTTATAACTATACATTATTACACTGGAACAGTTGCCTTAGTGCAGCATTTCTCAATCCAGTCCTCAAAGACCTTGACCAGTCTGGTTTTCAGGATACTGCTAGTAAATATGCAGGAGATATATTTGCATGCATCGCCTCCAATATATGCAAATATATCTCATGCATATTCAGTAGGAATGCCCTGAAAATCAGAAAGACCAGGAGTTCCCTGAGGAATGGGATGAGATTCATTGCTTTATTGGAACAAATCCATGGTATTCACCTTCCCCTTTACAATTAATGAACGCATTTTTATTTTAATAGAAACATAGAAATAGGAACGTGATGGCAGAAAAAGAGTATACAACCTATCTATTCTGATAATCCATAACAACTGCTCAGTTCTACAATCTCCACCACTCCCCTTGTGCTTGTTTCATAATTACCTGTCATATCAAATTAGAGATGTGAATAATTCAATTACCATTTTCATTAACGACATCTTCAGTAAATAGACAACTCGTTAGATGACTGCTATCCCTTCCTTAAACATCTGTTATTTCCATGATATAAGTATCTCTGTACATCATGCTATGTGCTACAGAGGTCCAGAATGATGTTTCCTCTGCTTTTCGCTGACTGAGCAGTTCTCAGGTCCGTCAAAGCTCTGTTTGGCAGTTTGACAGACTATTCTGTATGTTTACTGAGGTGAGGAAGATTGTTTTTTAAGGATTATTAAAAATTAGAGAACATGTGACTGTTCACTTGTCATGGAAAATATAAGTGCCCCATTGTCTGCCAACATTTAAATAAAAAGATTTAAAAAAAAAAATAGGGATGTTCTTTCATCTGAAACAAAATGTCCTGTTTTTGTTTCATTTTGTTTTGGAAAAACAAAACAAAACAAAAACAAGCACAATTTTATTTGTTTTAATTTCATTTTCTTTTCAAATATGGAGATCTCCTTTCCTCGCCCCCCCCCCCCCCCCCAACCACTTACCTCATCCGTGGGACCCCAGTCACTCCTATCCCGTTTGGTTTCCATCTCAAAATGGCACCAGCCAGTCTGAAGAGCAGTGCTATTACATTATTTGCAGATAGGGAGCCACAGAGATATTTCAATATAAAAAAATGGCACTGGCCTCAAAGTCGGCCTATCTTGAACAAATAGAGCCACTTGGCAGCCCTAATAGGCGTAAGCAAACTTCAGAATTAATCAGGCGCAAGTATTTCATATCATATGTGCATATTTGCACACAATATGAAATATGTGTGATTTTAACATAAATAAATAAATTAATTAATTAATCAAATGTATTTACTTATTTATTTGTATTCTGGCTTTTGGCTTAACTTTGTGCTCAATCCATACAGGTGCATGCTTCTGCAATGTGTGATTTCTGGTTCTGCAGGGGCTGATTTATTCTATGATGCCAGCACCAGCAAGACAGATGAAATTCACCACCAGACCTGGCAGCCCTGGTGATGGAGCATGAGAGGGACCTGTTCCCTATGCTGGGATTCAGAGAAACCTGCACCAGAACTAGGAGGTCTGCTGTCTCCTACTCACATGGAATAAGGAGAATGTGGATATTAGGGAAGGGGGGCAGATAAGGATGTGCATGGGAGTCACTAGGTGGGCTCAAGGAGTGTGGGAGTGATGATGGGGGCATATTAGGGCATGCTTGTGGGGAAACAAAGGGAAGTCCAATCTGGCCTAGAAATAGGGCAAGAATCAATAGGAGTGGAGGAGTAGCCAAGTGATTAGATCAGCAGGCTATAAACTGGGAGACCAGGGTTCAAGTCCCACTGTTGCTCCTTGTGCCTCAAATACAAACTTACAGAGTCATTTAACAAATTGTGTTATGGTGTTTTCACATGTGAAAAATGCCTTATCAAATGTGATAAGTGCCCTGATGCAAATGTTTAAAAGGGGAGGAGTCAGGGGTGGGATTTTCAGAAAAGGTAGGTTGGCTTCACCAAGTGCAAAGCCATATTGCACAGTTTTAATGCCGAAAATAACTACACCTTTTTCAATTGCATTAAGCTGTGTGATATCATGCGTTATGCCCATAGCACAATTTACAATTTTTTCACAAATTCCGTTTTGCGCATTTTTAGGCTGGGGATGGGAGAATGTGGGAGGAAAGTGGGGAGAGGAGAGATGCTCCTAAGAGCATCCATTGCTCTATGATCCTTACCTGGGAGCGCTGAGGCATGGGTCAGAGAGCACTTGGCCTTCTTGAGAGCGGATTTGACCACTACCAATTGGTATGACAGCTGATGCTTCTCAAATCCGTTAGTCTGTTGGACAAAATAAACCCCATCCACCTTCCAGTTGATGGGAGGTACTGTGAGGGAGTGCTCCCATATCATCATCAGCAACTCCCTAAAGATCTCATGACACCGGGATTGCCAAGATCTCTTTAGGGGCCTCCATGAACTGGAGGATTTCCAGTATCTTATGCCTGGCATTCGACTCCATCATTAACTGAAAAGGTATGGCCTCTGCCATCACCTGAACAAAACCTGTGAAAGTCAAGCCCTCTGAAAGAGACCTCCTTCGCTCATCTGGAAGAGATAGCTCTGAAGAGAGATCCTCCGATCCTTCAGAGGAGGATTCCACAGTGTTGTCTGCCCAGGGGTCATACGGGGCCTTATTCTCACTGCAGTCCACAGGGGATGGGGGTCCTGGATGCTCAACCTTCATCCAGAGGCACATGCATCGGTGGCAAAGATGGCAGGAGGGCTGTAGGCCTCGGTGTCCCTGCCAGACTCTATGCAGCTTCTTTCTCCTTAAAACCAGAATGAGCACCGTATCAGTCAGAGGAAGTATTGGTGCCCTGCTGGTGATCAATGGCCTCCTGAGAGCTGGCAATGGCCTCCCAGGAACTGGCATCACAGCATGAGCAGGCACCATCTCCTCCAGATGAGCGAAGGAGGTCTCCTCCAGAGGGCAACACCTGCTGCACCGCCACATGGACCCTGCACTCCAGCAACTCCTCAAAATTTGTCAATGCCAAAACCTATTGGGAGGCAGGAGAAGTGGCCAAATTTTCCTTGGATCTCCAAGGTGGATTAGTAACTGGCACCAGGATCAGTAGAGACCATTGCGGACCCCTGGCATTGATGAAGGATGGACACTCCTCACCGCAAGCTCACTTTGGGGGCATCACAGCATGAGCCGGCACCTTCCTGAGCCCAGCACTGTGCATCAAGGGTGACTAGTGCCAATGCTTCCTTGGTGTCCCTCAGTGCTTGGCCCAGTCTTTCCCTGGGGCCATGGTCGATGATGATGAACCTGACATCATCCACTTGGAAGAGACCAACAGAAGCCAGTCACAGGTGCCACTATCTACTGACAATGTTGACGGAACTGACAGCCCCGCTGATGCCGATGGCTCACTATCCATCAGTGCAGCTCCCAGGTCCATTGGTGCAGATGCTGCCAATGCCATCGTCGATGTCTCAGACTCCCTCGTCCCAAAGAGTTTTTCCATCATGTTGAACCAAGTGCAACGCCCCTTGGGGGTCATCTGGGTGCACTGCAGCAACTCTGGATGTTGTGTGATGCCCATAGGCAGAGGACATATACTTTGTGGGGGTCCGTGATGGACATAGTCCTTGGATACTGGGGGCACCAATGGAAACTGGGCGAGGCCATGATGAATGAAAAGGAAAGAATTGAGTGACGGTGACGGTGAGCGGTCAACACTGGCAGGCACCAAAGCATCGCTGCCAAGGGGGGGGGGGGGCACAGAAGCAAAATAAAACCTCCAAAAAACCTGATTCGGGATCCTAGAGGGAACTGAGAGGGACAAGTATTCAATGAATTTATGAGAAAACAAAAAGGAGGGTGAAACAAGTTTTCAAAGGCAATTTCTAAGGAAAAGCCACGAGCTCACTCTACCGTGAGGCAAAAGCTCTGAGGAAAAAAAGAGACTGAAGAGGAACCCCACATAGACATGTGGAATAGGGCATCCTGGACATGCTCAGTATGCTCAGTTAAAGTTCCAGAAAATTTGACATAAATTTTCCATGCTGGGCTCCATCCGATAATGTCACCTGTGTGAGGACTACCATCCTGCTTGCCCTAGGAGAAACATGAATCAGTTGTTTACACTTTCAAAATGTACTAAGACATGGGGAAATTCAATGAAGTTACTAGGTGATATATTTAAGACAAATAGGAGAAATATTTTTTTACTCGATGCATATTTAAACTCTGGAATTTGTAACCAGAAGATGTGGTGAAATCTGTAAGTGTAGCTGGGTTTAAAATAGATTTGGACAAATTCCTTGAAAAAAAGCTCATAAACCATTATTAAAGTAGTCTTGGGGAAATCCACTGCTTATCTCTGGGATAAGCATCAGGGAATCTATCTGCTTGGTAGGGATGGGCATTCAGGAGAAATGAAATATAAAATTAGATGGAATTTCTTATTTTGATTCATTTCATTATCAAAGTGAAACAATTGAAAATCTGATAAAGTTTTGTTGGTTTTCACGTTTCATTTTGAAAACAAAATTGATCTATTGAGGCTAGGCCCAGGCCCAAAGCTAGGACCGTACCTAGGGCCTCAGCCTAGGTCCGAGCATGATGCTGGGGCCTGGTCCTTGCCTAGACATAGGCTGCGCCCCAACCCAGGAGGCATAGCCTAGGCCCACGCGTGATGCCAGGATCTCAGATAAGGCACGGGCCTAATGCCAGGGCCTTGACTGAGACCCAAAACATGGAAACAGCTTACCTGCTCCATTGGGGATCCAGTATTGTGGTCCATGCACAGGCCTGATGCCAAGGTCTAGTCTGGAGACTGGGTCCCAATGCCGGGATCTCAAGCAATTGCTGCAAACCAGTCTGGAGACTGGGTTCCAGCGTTGGGTCTACGGCTTAGACATAGGCAAGATGCCAGAACCAGACCTGGAAGCCAAGTCCTGATGCCTGGGCCTTGGAGCCTGGGCTCAGGTCCAGGCCCAATGTTGTATCTGGGTCTGGAAACCAGTTGTTAACACTGCGGCCTCAGCCTGGAGACTGTCCCGATGCTGGGGCCTCAATTCTGATCCAGGCATGATGCTAAAACCTGTCACGGAGTCTGGGTCAGATGACGGGCCTCAGCCCAGGGTCAGGCCCAAGCCCTGCGTCCAGGTATTGAAAATCTTTTGGTCTGTCTTTTTTCATCTTTCACCATCTGCAAAATAATGCCGACTGCTTGGGAGACACCATAATTAATTAACCCAGGCGTATCCTCCCCAGCAAATGGTGCCATTTTGATCTACGGCAGCTAATAGTGCTGCCGTAGATCAAAATGGCATCCTACTCTGAAATTTTTACAAAGTCTGTCAATGTTCTGTTCCCATCAGCAGCCACTTTATACACTATCACTCTGTATGACCTTGCTTCTTCCTTGAGCTTAAACAAACTCTCATGCAAACACTTACAACTTGCAAATTTCTGTTATGAAATGTTACTGGGAAGGCACCCTCAGGCCTAGCAGAAAATCCTTTAGGGTGTTTGCACTAACTCCTTAATTTATTCCCCCTATCCTATGCAACTATGTACTGCTTCATTGCTCTAGATGGCTTGCTATGTAGCTCACAACCCAAGGCTTAAAACCCTAACTGAGTCTGAGTAAAATACTACTGAAATCAAGCTTTAGTATATCAATGAATCATTCTATGGCCCTGCCACCACTTATATGATATGGGTGTCCTATAGCTAGGAGCTCTTTGCCTATACCTCTCCAAGAAAAGGAATGCCCTTCTAACAGCTTGTATGATTGTGCACATAACACTCTGGAGCATGTGAGCACATGAAACAACATACGTTTGCTGTTTGCTTCACTGGTAAGAACCCCTCACTGAGGGAAGAGACAGAGAAGGAGAAAGAAAGAGGAGGAAGAAAATGTGGCAAGGTCCCAGATTCCTCCTGCAGCCCTAATGCCATTTTGAAAAATGGTGCGGGCCACACAATTTCCCTTACTATGTAACAGTGGCTGCCCAATGGCACCCATAGCCCCTGTCACAAGATAGGGGAAGATGGTGGCTGGTGCCAGACCCCCCACTAGACCATCAGACATTTTTGGTGAGTCCTGAGGGAGGGTTGAGAGGGTGAGTTAGGTTAAGTGGGAAGGGTCAGCTGGTGGTGGGGGGTGGGGGGCTCAATATTGTAATAAATGGGAAGAGCCGGGGTGGGATTGGGGTTTTTGTTTTTTAAAATGTTGCTTTTTTGGCTCCCCCCAAAAAACAATAGGAACACAAAGCTTTGTGTTTTTTACTATTGTTTTTTTATTTTCGAAATGCAACAAAATAGGAATATCATAGGTATTTCCTATTTCATTGCAAACGAATGCCCATCCCTAAAATACACACTTATATGGCCTTTTTGAAAATTCACCTGTAAATGTTATGCTTAGAGGTTCGCAGGCTAGTCCCATGCACCACTGCTCTCACCTCTGGCTCAGCCCAAAGAAATGCACTGCTTCCCTGCACAATGAGATCCCCTGTATGCGCCTGTGGCAGAAGTTCCTCGACTCAGTCTCGGGCCACCAGGACTCGTGGCTGAGATGCCACCAGCAGGGCTCAAGGCAGCGTGTCCTCTTGGGCACGCGTGCACACTCCTTGTCTATATTAAAATGGCCAACAACAGGAAAGCCCTGTGGCCCCTCCCTGATGAGGTCTCTGCCTTAGGTCTCTAAAAGGCCAGTTCTGCTCATGTTCCTTGCCTCGGCAATAGATCGACTCCTTCTAGAGAAGTGTCTTGCCTACATTCCTGGTTCCTGCTCTGTGTTGTTCTTGTGTTCCTGTGTTCTCCTCTTGGTTCCTTGGCAGTCTGGATGTCTCCTGAGTTTGTGCTTTTGTGGTCAGTCTTCCTTCATTCTCCTCCCCCCTACTTGTTCAGATTGGACTTCTGGCTTGACCTCAGATCGGATTTCTGGCATTGATTTGGATTGGACTTCTGGCTTGACCTCAGATTGTACCTCGACCTTTGCTAGCCCTGACCACTGCCTGCTTCCACTTCTGACTGAACGCTGCTTGCCCAAATCACTGCCCAAACCATGAATCTGTGAGAACACTGCCTGCCTCTGACCACAGCCTGAACCTGATTCTGTTGTCTGCTGCGTGTCCTGACCACTGCTTGCCCTGATGCTGCTTCCTTCTCTGTGCTGGCCTGCAATGACTTCATCTGTATGGATCTTCACCTCCACAAAGGCCCATACCTAACACCAGCCAACCCTGGCACCCAAGGCCTTAATCTAAGGGGAATGTGGGCTGGTATTAGCAAAGCTCCAGTTGGGTCTCTGCTTCTGCCAGCTCCATCTGCTGATGGTGGAGACCTGTGGGGCTCCTCCCCGCAGATAGCGCCAACTCCCCCTTGGCCTAAGGGTCCACGTCCACAACAGTCTGCAACAGTAAGCCATTAGGTCAGAAATAGATGGATTGGAAATGAAATATATACGCCCTAATTGTACACAAGTTTTATTTTTAATAAGAAGTAATTTTATATGTAGATGTAAATTAAATTATAATTATAAATATGATAATTTTTAGCTATTCCATAGTACAAAATTCCAAGAGCTGTATTAATCCTGGCAAAAACTAGATTCTTTGCAGAATACTGTTTATGGTTACATTTTTACTCATAAAACACCCATGAATGGTTTTTTACCATTTTCTGAAAATGAACGAAAGTGAGATAAAATAGTAACCAATGAGTATCTGAGAGAGGGATTTTTGTAGTCTTGAAAGCTTGTTTGGGTGTTATGTTGAGGTATCCAATCAAGCTTCCAAGACCACATAAATACTTTTTGTCAGATACCTTTCATTTGCCAACTCAACTCACTCCTGTTCTTTTTCTGAAAATAGTGATGAAATTCATGTTTTGTTTTGTTTTTTATAAGTACTAGCTTGACTCTTGTAAATCAATACACTTATACATTTTTCTCTCAACTTTTCTGACTGTGAAAGCACATTGCCGTTAGGTGATCATGCTTTTGAACATATTAACTATCTAATAAATTGCCATTTATTTTATTTAGATGTTTTGTTTGTCCTTAATAAGAAGAAACACTAACCAGACAGAAAAAAACATTATATTGTGCTATACTTTCATATCAAGACAAATTTAACTCTTCAGCAATCTAACTTACAGCATTATTCTTAATTCTTAAGATCGATATGATGTGTTAGAACACAGATAGAAAAAGCATTAAGATCAATATCTTATCATGCATTATATTCTGGCTGCATATGAAAATCATTGATTTTTTTTTTTAATTCAAGGTAAAAGTTAACATTCAAGTAGGCAAGATCAATTTATATAACATCTGCAATCAGTTTTTCAATGCCTTTACATTCTTAATATTTCACTCAGATGGCCAATTTCTACAATTTTAGTCAAAACAGGTTGGTTGGTAAATACAAAATATCAATACAAAAATGAAGTGTGTTTATGATAAGCAGTGCAGCATTGTTGTACATTTTATTAGACAAAAATCAGCTCAGTATAGCTCAGTAAAAATGACAAATGAAAGGATATGGCAGGTTGAAGAATAAAATAATGTATACCAATGATTCTTAACCTGTGTGTTGCAGCTTCCTGGTTCCCATTGCCCCAGTTGTGCTTCCCTCCCATGCCACCATCACAGCAAGATGCAGATTTTTCCACTAACACTGCTGTTGCTCCATCCGGGCAGGAATGGCAGCAATGTTACTGGAATCTGGCAACATCAGCAGCATGGCTCTTTCTTCTTCCCACCCTCATGGCCCGGAGCAGGAAGTGATGTACAGTGGGGCTCACAGGAAGAAGAGAAGACCATGCTGCATAAAGTACCAGCAGCAGTGTGGGCCTGGACCAAAATGAAGCACATCCGGTGACAGGAGAAAGAGCTGATGGAATTCTTTAATTTTGTGCCACAGGGGCTGGAGGAAGAGGCTACTGCTGCTGCCATTTGTGCTGGGGAGGGGGGGGGGGGGGGGGTCATGAGTGAGAACAAGCCAGAGAGAGAGAGAGAGAGAGAGCATGTGTGTCTGTGTGTGACTGAGAGCTTGTATGTAAGTAAGAGAGTGTGTTTGTGCAAGTGTGATTTACAGATGTGTCTAAGTGAGAGAGCATGTATGTGATTGAGAGCATGTGTATATAAGTGAGAGAGCATGAGTATGATTGAGAGCTTGTGTATAAGTGAGAGTGCATGAGTGTGATTGAGAGCATGTGTGTGATTGAGAGAGAGAGAGAGAATGTGTGTGTGATTGAAAGCATGTGTGTAAGTGAGAGCGTGTGTGATTGAAAGAAAGACTGGTCAGGGATGTGATGTATTTCTGTGTGAGTGAGAAAGAGATAGACTGGTAATTAGATCACTGATGTGTGTGAGGGAGACAGATTGGTCAGGGAGGTGACTGGTGTCTGCGAAAGACAGAGACTGGTCAGGGAGGTGACTGGTGTGTGTGAGGGAGAAAGATGGTCAGGAAGGTCACTGGCATGTGTGTATGAAAGAGAAAAAGACTGATCAGGGATGTGACTGGTGTAAGAGAGAGAGAGAGAGAGAAAAAAAAGACTGGTTAGGGAAACTGATGTATAAGAGACAGAGACCGATCACGGGGACTAATTAGAGTGTGTGTGTATGTGTGTGTGTGTGTGTGGGTGGGTGTGTGTGTGTATGTATATGTTTGACTGGTTGTGGGCCTTAAGAAAGAGGCTGTGAGGACAAGGCTTCAGCAACCACTGCTGCTTCTGGTGTGGAATCCAAAGGAAAGGAGTAGAACTGTGGAGAAGGTAAGTAAAAGTGGCTTTTTAAGTTTATTTTTCTTGATTGACTGCCATTTTAATTATTGGGTATTATGTGATGTGTCTGCTGTTTTGAAATATTTTATTGGTATTTGGACAATATTTTAATATTTTCTATGCTTTTAATTGTTGGATGTTACTCTTTCATCAGCTGTTTTATAACACTTATTAGTATAGTTTTACAATTATTTCTGTCTTGGGATCTATAGCAGCTTGGCTTATTCTGTTTTCCTAATAGGAGGTGTAGTAGTGTTTAGGGTCTGGTTTAATATTTGTATTGTTAACTTTTCATAAATAGGATTGTTACTGTTTATGTTTGAGTGCATTCTATAATGCAGGTGTAACCTTGTGGGATTAGTTTATATTCATTATTACATATCCTGGGACTATGGCCTAGATTCATCAAAATGCTATAAATATAGTGAAAATAGCACCTGTGATAAAAAAGGGGGCATAATTAGGATAATTTCTATGCTCCGCTGCAATCAAGCTATGTAGAGAATACATTGTACAAATCAACTCCTCTTTTACCTTTCACCCCTCCAGAAAACCTTAACTGATGTCTTTTTTGCTGCTCATATTTCTGACTGTGTATGTAAAACTGCCCCCTAAAACCTAACCCCCCCAAACCTCACCCCGAGTTTTAAGTGCCCCCTCTTACAGGGGTATAAATAGTAATCTTATATATTGGCCTCTCTCTCTCTCTCCCTCCTCATTACCATTAACTCTGTCCAAACTCCTCTCACTTGCAGGCCGATTCAATAAACTCTGTGGGAGAGCTGGCGTTCCGAGGGAGCACCCACTCTCCCAATGCACACCCAGGCCACTCTCCTGGGCACGCGATTCTTTATTTAAATTAGGACTCGTGCTAATAAGGAGGCGCTAGGGACACTAGCTTGTCCCTAGCGCCTCCTTATTAGCAGAAGCGGCAGCTGTCAGCAGGGTTCAGAAAACGGGTTCAGAAAATGGACGCCGGCAAAATTGAGCATCCATTTTCCAACCCGCAGGCCGGCAGACAGCTTTTTTTTTTTTTTTTTGGGGACTCTGACTTTGGGCAGGCATTAATTTCTGAAAGTAAATTTGTGTGGCTTGGCAGCACATTTTACTTTCAGTATCCTGCGGGTATAACTAATAGGCTCATCAACATGCATTTGCATGTGATGAGTGCTATTAGTTTCGGGGGGTGGGGGGTTGGCCGCTCATTTTTCACGTGCTATTACCCCTTACAGTATAAGGGGTAATACTAGCGCGTGGTGGTCAGACGGGGCTAAATGGTGCTCTCGGCTGAGCGCACCGTTCTGTATCGGCCTGCCGATTAGCAAATGTGAAATTTGCACACTAACACCCATTGTACTATTTAACATGAAATGAAAGATGATTCAGTGTGTTAGGTGCTAGATTTCGCTTTCCATTTCTCCAGGTTCGCACTGCATGTAGAGGGGTTGTTTTGGTTTTACATTCCAGTTTGTCTCCATATTTATAATTTGTGGTCTTTCTGTTCTTGGTGAATGTCAGTTTTGTGTGCATGATCGAGGTGAGGTATTTTACTAGCATGTAGATATTTGTATCAATCTTATCTGTTGTGTTTTCTCAATAGGACATCCATTGGTGGTAAATTACTGTCTTTTCGTAAGGAGGGCTATTGTGCCTGGTAGTAGAGGGAGTTTGTTTTGTTTTTACTGAGATGTCACCAGAACCAGAATATCTTTGCTGTATGGTGAGTTGTATGGGTAATGCCCTAGTTCTTCTCTGCACCCATTGTTGGGAGTCGAGGAGGTTCTTGTGGATGCAGAGTGTATGTTTACATTTATCTCCATGACAGTCACATGTTCAGTGTATCATGCATGTGAGAACCATTTGTCAGGTGTGACGCAGCTGAAAAAAGGTTGAGAACCACTGATGTATACACTTTTCTAGTATATACTGAAAAAACTAGATGTGGGTTAATTGACTGGCTTTCTCTCATGTAATTCAGCTAATTCAACCCATTGAATGTTATTAATGAGAAGCTCTGGGTCTTTATACATTTGCCCAAGTCTGCTCTGAAGCCTAGGAAGCTATATCTGTAACTCTTAATGCTAGAGTTTTGGAAGATCAGGGAAACTTAGAATATCCTACAACTTTTATCCCAGAAACATTTGCAGAATAGTGTTTCAAAAAAGCTTCCTGAACCCATAATTACACAAAGGACCCTGGAGGATGCCTTACTGTAAAATATATGTCCCAATTGGAAGATGCTTGTTTTTGGCAACTCTAGAACATATGAAAACATTTGTTTTTAGAAAAGTCCATGGCTTCAGCCTTTGTTTTCTGTCCACTATCATTTTGTTCATTCCAGTGACATGGAGGAGCACACAGAAATAAAAAGCCTGGAAGTTCACTCTTTTACAAAAGGAAAGTATACATTATTCTTGGATCGGTAGTTCTATTGTCTTTAAGACAATCAAGACTTCAGGTTTGGATGGGTGAGCCAGCTGTATTTACACATAAATTCTTGATTGAATTGCTGTGTTTTCATATAGGGTTTTTTCTGGATTTCTGTCTCTGTTCACCTTGAAATCTGAATTTGTACCTGAGAATCAGCTTTTGCAGACTCAGTTCAGTTCAAAAAGATTCAAATTTTCTAGTTAAGTCAACTCGTATTATGATAGCTGGCTCAAACTTTTAAAATGAGCTCTCTCAAATTTTTCCAGCTCATTAAATTGAGGGTTTGTGAGATTTCTTTTGAGCTAAGCAGTCTCTCTTCCCCCACCCTACTTTGTGAATTTTGACAGCAAGATGTTGAGTCTGATTTAAAGTTGAGCAAGGAGCTATGCAAGCCACATTTCCCAAAAAGCATAGACAAAAGCAGTTCAGGGTTAGTACCTTAAGAGCACTCAATTATATCCAGCAGGCAGAAATGGTGAAGTATCAGGTCAGGGTCCAAGCCAGGGAATCAGACTATGAAGACAGGACATTCCCAGGAAAAGACAACAAGCAGGATCAAGAAGGAAATACCTGAATAAACAGAAATGCAGGAAATCATGACATCTAAAAAGAACAGACCCACTTGAGATACCAAACAAAATAAGCATGGCACCAACACCATGCATAGAAATTGAAGAAAAAAAGGGAAGGTGTATTTCACTATCCCCAAATTTTAAATGTTAGGTCCCAATAGTTCACTTGGGGTAATTTTCAAAGGGTTCTTTATCCAGAAAAATGAATGTTTAGAAAATGATGTGACCGATACATGCATAACATTGTGCAAAATAGACTGCAGGGATTCCGGAAGTGAAGTTTGGGTGAGGTTGGAACTTATGTGCATACCTTTTGATTTTAAAAAGTATGTGCATATATTACCTCAGGAAAACCATGTGCACCAAATAGCAGGTATAACTGTGTTCATGTAGTTTTTCTGGGACAATATTCAAAGTGGACTTATCAGCACAAGTCCGTTTTTATTTATGATATTTTCTGCTTCTCTCATACATGGTGATAGAATATTACCCCCTAAATGTAATTATAAAATTCTAAATGAAAAAAATGCATGTATAATACTTCCCAACCAAGGGGGTAGCACCCAACATGGTATATGCTTTGAGAAGTCTCTGCATCAGGAGTGCATTTTCCCAAAACATCCAAGAATCTGCATTCAGTCTTTGCAACAATAGTCATTTCTGATTTGACTCTTCAGAAATGAAGAAATATCATGATAAAGCAGAACTAATTTATGAACAGTGTCAGAAATGTAATAAATAATCAGGAGTCATCACTGACTTTTACACCTTAAACAATGACTGCTAGCAAGGCATATGCTGTGGAATATATTTATTTCCAATTATGAAAAAGGTACACCCCATCAAGGAAGGATCTCCATCATTCCCATTCAAAGCAATTATAAGAAAAATCAATAATCTGATTCATATGCTCATCAACACAGCGCACATCAATTCAAAACCCACTGCTGGCACTGCCAAAATGTAAGGAGTCCCATCAGTTCATATCACCCATATTATCAAAACACTCACTTCTTTATCTCTGCAGTACATTAGCTCAAAAAAATGATCCATAATCAAGGTTCGACTCTACCAATGTATTCAAGATGGACAGAAAATGTTCCTCAAAACTGCTTAATAAACAGAACTCATCATTATACATTCTCACAGTCACATCTCATATGAGAAAGCAATCTTAAGAACACCTCCCAATCAATATTAACATTATCCCAGGGGTACCATAAAAAAATCTGCCATTTTTCTAAATGAATGAGGCACAGCTCCTGGTTACCACCTTGTCAGGCAGCAGTCACAAAACATTTTTTAAAAAGAAGTCATGCTTATCAGTTATACAATGCTCAGCCATGGAAACATTTAACTACTGTAACTTTAGACAACTCTGATGTCTTACTATTCTGGTCTTCTTTGGGTAAATGTATATATTTTTCATGTTGGAGTGTCTATTTATTTACATATTTATTTAGAGGTTTTATATACCGTTGTTCCATGTGAAAATCACTAGATCACCATGGTTTACAGCGTTGACATTCACACATTATATACCACATATCACAAATTATCGATTACATCAATATCATTAAAGCAATATCATTACAGCAATATCATTCACAAATATAAAAATGTGAAAAACTGAATATTGAAATGGAAGATCACTATTTGGGGGTTATAAAATACACCTATACCCATTATTTTTATGAGTGTTCCCTTTTTTCTTTAATTTGGATGCATAAGGATGGTGTAGCAATTATCCTATGTGGAACATCATGATAAAGCAGAACTAATTTATGAACAGAGAAGTTCTATGCAAGTTTTTGTTATTTTAGAAAGTCTGTAGTAGGAAAACAAATCTACGCCTGCGCGCATGTTATAAAATCTGGTCCATAGATTCTACTGTGCATTTAGTCTTTTGTATGATCTTTATCCTGTTGGACTCTAAGCCTTCCCAGACAAAGTGCCACACCCTCACCAAGTTGACCCTCTCTATCATTATAATATAATTTGTACCCTGAAATAGCACTGTACCATTTGTTATCCTCCTTCCATCAGGTCTCTGAAATGCTAATTATGTCAATCTCATTATTCACTGCTGTACACTCTAACTCTCTCATCTTACTTCTTAGACTTCTGGATTGGCATACAGACATTTCAAAGTGTGTTTTTGTTTGTATTAATAGAGATGTGCATTCATTTTTCCCGAATTAATCAATTTCAACAAAATTGTCTAATTCAACATTGTTCGGGGCAACAAAAACTGAAAAGAATTTTTCCGAAATTTCAGAAATTTTTTTATTTCAGGATAGTGCGCACTAACGGGACTTAGTGTGCACTAACTCCCATTAGTGGATACTAAACTGAAAATTGGGGGCCCACGAAAAAAAAAACCTGAACCGCGGGGAAAATGAAGTTTCCAACGGGGGCCCGAAATGAAAAAAAACAAACAAACAATGCACATCTCTATTATAACCTGTTTTTCAGTTGATAGGGATAATTTGGAATCCTTTATCTCAGATGATACTTTATTTATAGGCACATGGACTGACACATCTAAAATCCCATGCTCATTTATAGTAAAAGCAAGACCCCTGTAGTGGTATATGGGGCCTATCAGTCACAAGGCATGTACCCATTTCAGTTAGGCCCCTGTGTTCATATTTAGGGCCTGGCAGGCATATACAGTATGTCCTGTCAGGCTCCTGTAGAGGTACTTGGGGCCTGCCAGGCACAAGGGGGAGAAGCATTTCAGTCAGACCCCTATACTGTTGTTTGGGGCATGGCAAGCAAAAGGAGTGTGTGCTGTCAGTTCACTGTGGTGGTACTTGGAGCCTTTCAAGCAACTGGATTGGATTGAGTGCAGTCGTACTCCTGTGGTGGTACTTAGGTTGCAGTAAGTAGTCAGGCAGAGCAGCCACAAGGCCTTCAAAGTGCTTTTATTCAACTTGCAAGTCACATAGCAATTCTGGAAACCAAAGCAAAGGCAAATTGATTTTCAGGAACACTAGCTTCTCCACCAACTGTGGTGACAGCCTTAAGCGATGAGGGCTCACGATGTCTGCTGTCATTGAAAATACTAATGCAATAGGCCCACTATTTAGTGAGGAGGACAGATAGTGCTGAGCCACTTTGGCTAGGTCTGGCCAGATGGTGGAATTGTGTGCATCTGTTTTCATGTTGTCAACAGGTTCTGTGATATAGTGTGTCACAGAGATTTGTCCTATCGTCTTCTTTGCTTGGGTAGGCCAAGAGTCTTTCTTCCCAGATGCTTTCACTATAGCTTATGCCAGAACAGATAATTATTTATAGACAACATGGCTTTAGCATGTTGAAGTGGAGGAGGAAGTACTAGTTCACAGTGTGCTGCTCCTACTTTTACTACTGTCGGAGGTGCCCACTGGTAGTGGTTTCTCCATTACTCTGGTGCTTCTGTTCACTGACATCTCTGTCATCATGTTTGTCATATATGTCAGACTAGAGACTGAATCTCCCTTTCACGTGGTAATCACAAATGTAGCAAGCATTTACATATTGATTTTGGTGAGTGGTCATAGTCCCTTTGTCACCTGCTTCTGCAAGGAGTCCAGCCAGAACAGCAACTCAGCTGTCTTTCCCTTTTCCTGCTGAAAGCCCTCCGACCTTTCCTTCAGGATATTTATTATAGGGATGACATCACCCAAGGTGGCACTTCTGGAACTCAGCTCCTCCATTGCATCCTTAAAGGGCTTCAGTATTTTGACCAGCTGACCCATACCTATGCAATCATGATTCCCTAGGGACACTACACACCCATTTCCATTTTCCAACACAGAACATGAAGGGGTGTCTGCTGCTCCATTAACCTCTGCAGCATCATATAGGTGGAATTTCAGCAGATGATGATATCTCAAAATCATCCTGATTTTCACAATCTACCCTCTCCTTCACACTTTTGTAGAAGTATCCAGCTATTCTCCTGTACTTCACTATTAACTATTACAGCTAGGCATTCTCTTGGTCCTTGGACTCCAGCCCCAGGGCCTTCTTCATTACTAGGTGTAGAGATTACCTTTACCATATTTGACCCATTGTCTTTCACAAAGAAATCTGCTTTTTTTACTGCTCGCTATCTGGTCTAGCTGCCAGCCTTCAGGCATCTCTATAATGGCAGCTAAAATATTGACTGAGGTATGAGCCTCATCCATCAAGTGGGTGTGCAGCAAAGCCCACCTGTGTCCTATATTTGTTCTCCTCTAGAGCTGCTGCCTGCCCCTGCCTCACACAGGTCCCACCAGTGTGCTATCAGAGAGAGAAAAGAGTGTGAAGTGTTCATAGCAGTCCAGATATCACTGATGGAATGCACACCACTCCCCTCTGCCTTTTCCAGCAGCACCTGGATGCAACACGGCACTCTGGTTGTAAGGGATGGGGATGACCTTTCTACTAAATGTGGTCCTGGAGGCATTTGTTGTAATCTAGGACTAATGCCTGTAGCAAATGCTTGAAATCCATATTCTCCACTACCTGCAGTGGCTTGTCATCAAGAGCAACTATTTCCCCAGTGCTCCTGGTTATCAGGTGCTGGTCCTCCTTGACTTGAAAGTGCCTCTGAATCACAGATTTCTTTTGTGATCCCTTGTCTACATTTCTTGGGGGTGGATGATAGTCGCACTGGAGTTGAGGTAGAAGTGGGTGGACCTTGAGTGGCAGGGGCATCACTCATGCTCTGTAACTGCACTGTCACCTGCTCCCCTCACCAGCATCACCTGTTTCTTGAATATCATCCATCACTGGAGGCTAAGATACTGGTAGCAAATCCTGCAAAACTGTTTCAGCTAATAGTTGTCTGATTTCTTCTTCACAGAATCCTTTAAATTGGAAAAATGCTTCACTCGGAAAGGCTAGCATTCTAGTCTCCTTGCCAACACATCCTGATAAGGTTGTGAGGTCACAGTCGGGGGCTGGTTGCTATGGAGACTTCTACATGACCCCCCTTAGAAACCTTTGGCTCCATAGACTTTAATGAGCCATAGAACTCTATGAGGGCTAAATGAATGAAACAAATAGGATATGTTTCATTTGTGGCAAGTATCCCATTTGTAGCATGGACTCCACAAATTAAACAAATGGGGTCCTTTCATTTTGGGTGTGCCATTCATTGTAAACAAATGTACATCCCCAATTCTTTCAGCCTATCTAACTGTGTACCATCGCACATTTCAGCATAAAAGCAAACTATATATTTCCTAAAGAAATCAAGCACTGCGGTCTGGTTCATTGTGGTTCATTTCAGTATGAAGAACTGGGTTCAGATTCCTTATATGTCAGGGCTGTTTAGGAATGGGCATGCGACAAAGGTCCAGGAAAGTTGCTGAAACTGTGGCAGTTCCAGCCTAACAGTGCTGTTGGATCGCTGAGGGTTCACAGAGCTGCCCAGTCTTGCCTTCTCGGGAAAAGAAAGAGAGAAAAAAAATCATGAATTGCTTTCTTCTTTTTTTTTTTTTATAAAATTACACAACTCTGTAACTAAAATAATTTGGTTTACTGTGATTAAACAGTGTGATAACCGACAACACCTGATGTGCAAGATAATAGCAATAATTCTCATATAATAATACAACAAAATAGTCTACCTACAAATTATACTGTCAAGACTCTACATATATTTTAATATATATTAATTTGAGAGCCCTTTAGGGGATGGCCTTGTTATTAATAGATGGAGGAACAGATGCAGTACCATATGGCATATCAACTCATATTTATGTTAATTCTATGTAAATAGGAATTTAATAAGGTACCATTAGTCTGCGGTTTCTTTCATGGTCTGATATATCACTTTCTGAATTTGCTTTAAGCTTAAATTGGCTCCTATTGATCATATCCACAAAAAGTAGAAGAACAAGGCTTCTTTTTTTAGTTACACTACAGTCATTATCTATAATGACTCTTTTTAAAGTTGGTAGCCACATTGAAAGTCAAAGAGAGCTTCAACTCACTAATAAAAGGTGTCAGGCTTTTGGCATTCCTGCCATTACCCTACTGTGTTTTCTTTTTTTTTTTTTTTTCTTTTTGTATTAAGAAAAAATAAAGGCAGTTATGAAATAATACAGCCTTGTAGATTGAAACTGATAAGGTGAATTTATGACTTTTTTTTTTTTCCAGATTAACATAGTGTGAGGGAGAATAAGAAACTCTCTCAGAACACCTTAAAGAACAGGCCACAGCTGCCTGGCACAGGCCTCCTTAACATCCAAGCCAGCAAGGGATTCTTAAGCAAGGCTGCAGGAAGGATCCCTGCGGCCTAGCATAAGAAGACAGAGCCCAGAAGAGTGGAGAAAGCCCCATGGAGAAGGAAGGAAGTCATCCTATACCAAAACTATGTACCTTTAATGTTTTGTTAACCCAAGAGACTGCTGAGGTAAGCAGCCTTTGTGCTGTAATTTTGTTTGCCTGTAAATAAGCTATCTGTGTACCACCAGCCAGAGATTGGCCTTCTTCTTTTGCACTCCTAGTTGTTACCAACCTAGTCTGAACTGAATATGTAACCAGATGAATTTCTACTGTACATTACCTACTCTTTAGAAAGTTCAGCTTGGTACAGGCAATTCCAAGGTTTCTGGGGATCACCTATAGAAAACTGTACTTGAAAAAAGTTTGAACAAGTTCATTGAGGAAAAGTCCAGATGCTATTATTAACCAGGCAGACTTGGTGGAAAACCATTACTTATTCCTGGGTGTAAGCAGCATGGAATCTATCTACTATTTGAAATCCAGCCAGGTACTTGTAACATGGATTATTCACTTTTCGAAACAGGATACTATGCTTGATGCATCCTTGGTCTGATCCAGTATGGTAGTTCTTATGTTCTTAAGTTCTGTGGGAATTTAATCTTGGGCTGTCTGGCTCTTCACTGAGTTATGCCTTTGTCTAGTAATCGTGCATTAAACTTGTTAGCTTAAGTGAGGTTCTTAAGGGTTAACTACAATATAACAATAAATGCTGATTTTCCTTATAACTCAGTACACATTTACAAGGATATTTTACAATAAATTTCCCACCTCTCCTCTCTATCTCTGATTTCATTGAGATAAATTTCCTCCTCCTCTCCGGGGTGGATCTGGATATATCCGGATATATCCAAATCTTAGCCCCAACCTATTCCTCATAAAGAATTTAAACACCATGGGGTAGATTTTCAAAGGGGTACGCGCGTAAGATACGCGTGTAGCCCCCGAAAACCTACCCCAAACCCCCCTGCGCATGCCGAGCCTAATTTGCATAGGCTCGGCGGCGCGCGCAAGCCCCGGGACATGCGTAAGTCCCGGGGCTTGCATGGAGGGGCGTGTTGGGGGCATGCCGGTAGTGATGCGGCGTTTCGGGGGCGTGTTGCGAGTGATGTGGGGTTTCGGGGGCGGTGCTGCAGGCGTGATTTCGGCCCGGGGGCGTTCCGGGGGCGTGGCTGTGGCCTCCGGACCAGCCCCCGGCCCAGAACATGGAGCGCGGCAGCCGGCCCGACAAAGGTAGGGGGGTTTAGATAGGGACGGGGGGGTGGGTTAGGTAGGGGAAAGGGAAGGGAAGGTGCGGGGGGGGGGGGGGGGGGGAAGGAAAGTTCCCTCCGAGGCCGTTCCAATTTCGGATTTTAAAATCTGCCCCTAAATGCTGAAATTAGTATAACTTGCTGTAAGTCATTGACATTTACATCTTAGGATGTATCAAAGTGTAGTCCAGGATATTTGTGTTGAGCTAAACTGAATATCTGGGACAGGTGACGAGAAGCATAACAGGTGTGATAGCACCCTTGCTTCTAACAGGTGGTTGGAAAGTACAGCAGGATTCATGGTACCAAGAAAGAGATGCAGAGGCATCTTTGATGTCATAGACCTAGTTCTCATTTTACACGAGACGAATGACCTTGTCTATACTTGCATCTGGTAAAGGGCACCTCCGCTTCTGATGTCCCAAGCTCGGCAGAAGTTTGCATTAGGAGTGGAATTGTCCTTTGATCTTGCGGTTAGCAAACTCTTGGCATCTCTGACTGTCTATGGCTCCTCGCTTGCCATTGGCACCCTTACCATATGGTTTTACATCTGCGTGTTACCAGCACTGTGATGCTTATGTTCAGTGCTGTATAAATATTGGACTCTTCTTTATTGTCAGAAGGGCTTTTAGTAATGTTCTGTTTGCTTTCTCCTTTGTAAATAAAGCTTTAACACTCTTACTGATACTGCTGAATGTGACCCTTGACTTACACCCAGGCAATGGAGAACCACTCAGGGACTGCCTTCCTCCATTTTCAGAAGGATCAGGTCCATTTTTAGCCCATAGTTATATTAAAAAACAATCCATAGTTTTCTACAAAGCTAAAACAGAATTGGGCATTCAAATGAAGATCCACACATTTTTAAATGTTGCATTTTATCTGCATGTGTAATGGAGTTATTCCTAGCAGATTTCATGTTTTATGTGAATATTCACTAAAGTTTTTGAACTTATTTCAAATCAGTTTTTTGCTCTTTTCAAGTCCCCTTTAGCACATCTAGTAGGCCACTGCAGTGACAGTTCTCTGACAGGAGAGAACAGACCTCAGTTCCCTCTGGAACCAGACACAAATATATCCTTGAAGCAGTAGTAGAGATGAATAAACATTTTTTTAAACAAAGTTTGAAGATTAGCTCAACAAATTCACATGAAGTTTGCAGATTCATCAAACTAGGTTGGTGATCTGTATTGAATCTACTTAAAATTGTTCCTAGTGAATCTGGGAAAATTTTCAAAAATTTCTTGAACCAGGCCAAACTTCACATGGTTCAAGTTAGATATTAATTTTCTGCCCATTGCAAGTCAGTAGTTATCACTGTTACATGATGGATGGGGCTTCCACTCTTGCAGTAGGCTTTCAACACTGCCTTTGAAGTTTTACCATATTTTTTTAAAGTGTTCAAAATCAAGAGATTTGCACAATAAGGAAAAATTGCAGTAGTCAATTTTCTATGTTAATTTAGCCTGATTAGTTAATGCACTAATGTAATGAAACATTCTAGTTATCTATTATTGATAAATAGTATATTTTACTAATGCCATATCCAATCTATACAATTATTTATTTTTTTAAATGCAATGTGATAGGCCAGTATGTCAAAACATGATTTGATTAAGCTGAGAAAAGGTCAAAAAGGTGATAACTTTTCACCAAAATATCCTCTCAGCTCATTTATTTTTTATTTAAAAGAAAACATGACATTATACTGTAAGTAAAATAATTCAGATAAAAAATACAGAGGACAAATTTTAACCATGATTTAGTAAGTAAAGATTCATGGCTGATAGAGCAAAATGCCTTGCATCATTTCCTGAGCCATCTGAAATGGAGACTTGACCTTTGACTCTTAACCAGGGACCTTGACATGGGGTCATGGCAGCTAATAGCTAGGGCAGGTGAAAGAAGGACTTCCCAACATGTTTATAAGGGATGAGCACAGATTTATAAGATCTGAATTAGATTCTTTTGTCACAGGTAGCTTTTGGAGCCAGTGGCAAAATTTAAGGGACCATCTGGGCATATATTGTTAATGTATGATTTTTCAATTATTATTATTTATATATTACAATGAAATATTGTTCAAGTTAAGAACATGCCATACTGGGTCAGACCAAGGGTCCATCATGCCCAGCATCCTGTTTCCAACAGTGGCCAATCCAGGCCATAAGAACCTGGCAAGTACCCAAAAACTAAGTCTATTCCATGCTACTGTTGCTAGTAATAGCAGTGGCTATTTTCTAAGTCAACTTAATTAATAGCAGGTAATGGACTTCTCCAGTCCTTTTTTAAACACAGCTACACCAACTGCACTAACCACATTCTCTGGCAACATATTCCAGAGTTTAATTGTGCATTGAGTGAAAAAGAACTTTCTCCAATTAGTTTTAAATGTGCCACATGCTAACTTCATGCTAGTCTATTATTCGAAAGAGTAAATAACTGTTTCACATTAACCCGTTCTAGACCTCTCATGATTTGAAACAGTTCTATCATATCCCCCCTCAGCCATCTCTTCTCCAAGCTGAAAAGTCCTAACCTCTTTAGTCTTTCCTCATAGGAGAGCTGTTCCATTCCTTTTATCATTTTGGTCACCCTTCTCTGTACCTTCTCCATCGCAACTATATTTTTTTTAGGGATGTGCAGCAGGACGGATTCGTCCCATTCAGTATTCGTATTCATCGGGACCCAAATCCATTGCATCTGTTCTTGGGGGACCTCGATCCGTTCATTAGTTATATATATATTCATTTCCCAAAAAAACCCCATCCCAACCCTTTAATTATAATTAACTACAACCCCCCACCCTCCTGACCCCCCCAAGACTTGCCAAAAGTCCCTGGTGGTCCAGCGGGGGTCCTGGAGTGATCTCCTGCACTCGGACCATCGCTGCTGGTATTCAAAATGGCGCTGATAACCTTTGCCCTTACTATGTCAGAGGGACTACCGGTGCCATTTATCGGCCCCTGTCACATGTTAGGAGCAATGTATGGCCGGCGCCATCTTGTGCTCCTACCATGTGCCGGGGCCAACCAATGACTTCCCCAAGACTAGCCAAAAGTCATCCAAATGGCAGATGAAATTTAATGTGGATAAGTGCAAGGTGATGAATACAGGGAAAAATAACCCATGCTATAGTTACACAATGTTGGGTTCCATATTAGGAGCTACCACCCAACAGAATATTGGGAATTATTAGAAAGGGAATGGTGAATAAAACATAAAATGTCATAATGCCTCTGCATAGCTCCATGGTGAGACCCCACCTTGAATACTGTGTACAATTCTGGTCGCCGCATCTCAAAAAAGATTAGGGTTATGCATTCGTTTGCAACATTTTGGGAAATGTGCAACGTATATGCCATATTCGTTGTATTCGTGGGGGTCACAAAACCCCCACGAATGCAACGTATCCCTAACGAATAAACCCCCACCCTCCTGACCTCCCCAAGGCTTGCCAAAAGTCCCTGGACCACCAAGTATATTTAAGCATGTTACTGATCTTACTTCTAAAGTATTTACTTACTTCTAAAGTATTTCATTTAGAAGTAAGTAAGATCAGTAACATGCTTAAATATACTAAATTGAAGTTCTATGAACATTGCGATAAACTAGATACTTTAAAGGATACTAAACTAGATACTTTAAAGGATACTAATGATGCATTAGAATTAGGGCATCCCGACAGTGAGGTTCCAATAATTAGAAAAGTAGTCCAAGTGCCTGTAACTAAAAACTCACCTGAGCTAAAAAATTCTAACTTATCCCTATCAATTAAAAAGCAGAATAAAAATACAAACAAAAAACAAACTTTGAAATGTTTGTATGCTAATGCCAGAAGTCTAAGAAGTAAGATGGGAGAATTAGAATGTATAGCAGTAAATGATGACATAGACTTAATTGGCATCTCAGAGACATGGTGGAAAGAGGATAACCAATGGGACAGTGCTATACCGGGGTACAAATTATATCGCAATGACAGCGAGGAGCAGTCGGGAGGAGGTGTGGCGCTTTATGTCCGGGATGGCATAGAGTCCAACAGGATAAACATCCTGCATGAGACTAAATACAAAATTGAATCTTTATGGGTAGAAATCCCTTGTGTATCAGGGAAGACTACAGTGATAGGGGTATACTACCGTCCACCTGGTCAAGATGGTGAGATGGACAGTGAAATGCTAAGAGAAATTAGGGAAGCTAACCAAATTGGTAGTGCAGTAATAATGGGAGACTTCAATTACCACAGTACACTGGTGCAGGAAAATAAGACTTTAATCACCACAAATTCTATGGTGGTTGTAGGCAGTTCCAATAAGGAAATATCTCAATGTTAATAATGGCGACTCCAAAACGTTCAAAATGTCGGCGTTTAAATTGATCCCCCGACACGGTCCCGTGTTTCGCCAGGCTGCGTCGGGGGGGACCAAGGGTATATTTAAATCTAAGGTTAGTACTATGTAGCCCCTTTTTCACCTTCTTGGTATTGATTGATATTTGTTTTTATATCTTAGATTTAAATATACCCTTGGTCCCCCCCGACGCAGCCTGGCGAAACACGGGACCGTGTCGGGGGATCAATTTAAACGCCGACATTTTGAACGTTTTGGAGTCGCCATTATTAACATTGAGATATTTCCTTATTGGAACTGCCTACAACCACCATAGAATTTGTGGTGATTAAAGTCTTATTTTCCTGCACCAGTGTACTGTGATACTTGCTTACATGCAAGGTTTATGCTCCTTCTTCTTTTGGACTAAGACTTCAATTACCCCAATATAGACTGGGTAAATGTATCATCGGGTCACGCTAGAGAGATAACGTTCCTGGATGGAATAAATGATAGCTTTATGGAGCAATTGGTTCAGGAACCGACGAGAGAGGGAGCAATTTTAGATCTAATTCTCAGTGGAGCACAGGACTTGGTGAGAGAGGTAACGGTGGTGGGGCCGCTTGGCAATAGTGATCATAATATGATCAAATTTGATTTAATGACTGGAAAAGGAACAGTGTGCAAATCCAAGGCTCTCGTGCTAAACTTTCAAAAGGGAAACTTTGATAAAATGAGAAAAATTGTTAGAAAAAAACTGAAAGGAGCAGCTACAAAAGTAAAAAATGTCCAAGAGGCGTGGTCATTGTTAAAAAATACCATTCTAGAAGCACAGTCCAGATGTATTCCACACATTAAGAAAGGTGGAAAGAAGGCAAAACGATTACCGGCATGGTTAAAAGGGGAGGTGAAAGGTTAAAAGGGAGGTGAAAGAAGCTATTTTAGCCAAAAGATCTTCATTCAAAAATTGGAAGAAGGATCCAACAGAAGAAAATAGGATAAAGCATAAACATTGGCAAGTTAAATGTAAGACATTGATAAGACAGGCTAAGAGAGAATTTGAAAAGAAGTTGGCTGTAGAGGCAAAAACTCACAGTAAAAACTTTTTTAAATATATCCGAAGCAGAAAGCCTGTGAGGGAGTCAGTTGGACCGTTAGATGATCGAGGGGTTAAAGGGGCACTTAGAGAAGGTAAGGCCATCGCGGAAAGATTAAATGATTTCTTTGCTTCGGTGTTTACTGAATAGGATGTTGGGGAGGTACCCGTAATGGAGAAGGTTTTCATGGGTAATGATTCAGATGGACTGAATCAAATCACGGTGAACCTAGAAGATGTGGTAGGCCTGATTGACAAACTGAAGAGTAGTAAATCACCTGGACCGGATGGTATACACCCCAGAGTTCTGAAGGAACTAAAAAATGAAATTTCAGACCTATTAGTAAAAATTTGTAACTTATCATTAAAATCATCCATTGAACCTGAAGACTGGAGGATAGCAAATGTAACCCCAATATTTAAAAAGGGCTCCAGGGGCGATCCGGGAAACTACAGACCGGTTAGCCTGATTTCAGTGCCAGGAAAAATAGTGGAAAGTGTTCTAAACATCAAAATCACAGAACATATAGAAAGACATGGTTTAATGGAACAAAGTCAGCATGGCTTTACCCAGGGCAAGTCTTGCCTCACAAATCTGCTTCACTTTTTTGAAGGAGTTAATAAACATGTGGATAAAGGTGAACCGGTAGATATAGTATACTTGGATTTTCAGAAGGCGTTTGACAAAGTTCCTCATGAGAGGCTTCTAGGAAAAGTAAAAAGTCATGGGATAGGTGGCGATGTCCTTTCGTGGATTGCAAACTGGCTAAAAGACAGGAAACAGAGAGTAGGATTAAATGGGCAATTTTCTCAGTGGAAGGGAGTGGACAGTGGAGTGCCTCAGGGATCTGTATTGGGACCCTTACTGTTCAATATATTTATAAATGATCTGGAAAGAAATACGACGAGTGAGATAATCAAATTTGCAGATGACACAAAATTGTTCAGAGTAGTTAAATCACAAGCAGATTGTGATAAATTGCAGGAAGACCTTGTGAGACTGGAAAATTGGGCATCCAAATGGCAGATGAAATTTAATGTGGATAAGTGCAAGGTGATGCATATGGGGAAAAATAACCCATGCTATAATTACACGATGTTGGGTTCCATATTAGGTGCTACAACCCAAGAAAGAGATCTAGGTGTCATAGTGGATAACACATTGAAATCGTCAGTTCAGTGTGCTGCGGCAGTCAAAAAGCAAACAGAATGTTGGGAATTATTAGAAAAGGAATGATGAATAAACGGAAAATGTCATAATGCCTCTGTATCGCTCCATGGTGAGACCGCACCTTGAATACTGTGTACAATTCTGGTCGCCGCATCTCAAAAAAGATATAATTGCGATGGAGAAGGTACAGAGAAGGGCTACCAAAATGATAAGGGGAATGGAACAACTCCCCTATGAGGAAAGACTAAAGAGGTTAGGACTTTTCAGCTTGGAGAAGAGACGACTGAGGGGGGATATGATAGAGGTGTTTAAAATCATGAGAGGTCTAGAACAGGTAGATGTGAATCGGTTATTTACTCTTTCGGATAGTAGAAAGACTAGGGGGCACTCCATGAAGTTAGCATGGGGCACATTTAAAACTAATCGGAGAAAGTTCTTTTTTACTCAACGCACAATTAAACTCTGGAATTTGTTGCCAGAGAATGTGGTTCGTGCAGTTAGTATAGCTGTGTTTAAAAAAGGATTGGATAAGTTCTTGGAGGAGAAGTCCATTACCTGCTATTAAGTTCACTTAGAGAATAGCCACTGCCATTAGCAATGGTTACATGGAATAGACTTAGTTTTTGGGTACTTGCCAGGTTCTTATGGCCTGGATTGGCCACTGTTGGAAACAGGATGCTGGGCTTGATGGACCCTTGGTCTGACCCAGTATGGCATTTTCTTATGTTCTTATTGGCCAGAGCAGATAAGAAGAGGGCCAGGAGATCCTTTATATTAAGATTTAAGAAGCTCACAGAAGAGGTCACCACAGATCAGATATAAAAGGAGATTCTGGTGGATCACCCAAAACTGACACCACCTCCACACACATTTTTCCTGCAGAATAGACCAAACTAGCACAATTGGCTAATGTTATAGCCTAACTGGGCAACACTGTTCTTGGGTTTAGTGTAGGAGACTTAGTGCAAGAGAAGTCTGCTGTGTCTCTTTGACACTATCTGGAAAGCTTGGAAAAATCCAGAGAAAATTCCCCAGCAAATCTGGGGAAAGAATCCACAGTGAACTTCCTGTTTCAAAATCCTTAAAAAGGGCAAGCTTGCTGAATGCAGACTTTCTGATTTGAAAGGTTCACATTGGATTTATTTTTAAGTTCAACAAACCCATGAACTTCTTTGGGATTCTAGCATTCACAAGCCTTATTATATTTTCAAGTTACTTCCTAAATGAGAAGCCACTATAAAATATTATGTAAAATTTGTCATTTATGTTTAGGTAAAAGCTGAATTTCATATATTATCTCTAATTTTATTTTAGCACTGAAACAGAATAAATTGGAAAAGTCACCCTTTTATAATCCAAGAAGGACCATAATATTCCAGCCATAAACCAGTTATGAGAACAGACTATACTATGAGTTCAACTTTTTCTCTTTCTCATTGTTTAGGATTAATAGCCATGAGAATGGCTTCATGCTGTGCTACTTGTCTTCCTTTGTCATTTTAATAATCAGCCACACAAAGAAATGCTCACACATCCTATCTAAGGAATGAATACACCGGCATATCATACCACATGCTTTAATCTTATTTTTATACCAATAAAATGACTGAATATTTGAACACATAGCTATAATACACCTGAATATCATTTTATGTTCTTGTACATCAAAATATTCAAAATAGCCCATTATTCTCTACACAATTATCATGAAAATTATGGAAAATGGTTCTATGACTTCTTACCCAAAAGATGTCGAGGAAAGGGTTTTTTCTTTTCTTTTAAACTCTATTAGCACTTCGTTTATCACCCTGTGAGATTTCCTGTAATACAAGGCATAATAGCTAAGAAGAAAAACCGGCTCTGCCACATCTTGTTGATTTTAACCTACTGATGTTTTATGAATACTTCAAAGCAAATATAAACAAATGTATTCCCTCAAAAAATTGTTCTGCAAAACCTCACACCTCTTTGATGTGATTATACAACATAATACAAAATAACTTGAGGCCAATATTTAGTAGGCCATTTAGTGGCCACGTTAACTGGCTAAAGTTAGCCCTATAGCTTGTCCTGTATATTCAGCCGGATACATGTCTCACTGAATACACTTGCTTAAAGTTATTTGACTACATGTAGCCATATAAATTTAAAACCTAATTGGCTATGTTTGAATATAGCCGGTTAGGTTTTAAGGTTATTCAGCCTTGTCTTAAAGTTAGCCAGATATATTTATCTGGCTAACTTTATGACAGGTCAGTTGCATGACCATAGCTATCCAGATAAATAATCTTGCTGAATATCAGCGTTAGTGGGATAATTTAGTCCGCTAACTCTGCTCCATCCCAAAATGCCTCTTGCCTGCCTCTGGAACATCCCTGAATTATCTGAGTAAATTATATCCGGATATTTAGTTATTCGACTAGAATTTAGTTGGATAAGTCTCTAAATATGCCAGTTTTACCATTTAGGAATATAACTTTTCAGTTATGTGTCTAAATGGCTTTTGAATATCAACTGCCAGATTTATATTCTGACTTTCTAGTCCAAAATGATAACCTAAGGTGGCTTTCAGCAAATCCAAATTGACAACAAATGGAACTTCAGCTCTTCAGAACATGAAACCCAATTGGCTGATTCATGAACCACTCAACTACAAAACTGAGATTTGTTTGTCTTTTGCAGTGCCACAAACTGATCATTGTTCAAAGTGGGGCAGATTTTTAAAAAGTACGCCCGCGCGTACTTTTGTTCGCTCACCAGGCGCAAACAAGAGTACGCCAGATTTTAATAGATACGCACGTAGCTGCGCGTATCCTTTAAAATCCGGGGTCGGCACGCACAAGGATGTGCAAAATCGGCAGCCTGCGTGTGCCGAGCCACGCAGCCTGTCTCCGTTCCACCCCCCTGCACCTTCCCCTGCACCTTCCCCTCCCTTCCCCTACCTAACCCACCCCCCCAGCCCTATCTAAACCCCCACTACCTTTATTTCAAAAGTTGCACCTGCCCGAGGCAGGCATAACTTGCACGTGCTGGGCCAGCTGCCGGTGCCCATGTTCTGGTCCGGGGGTTGGTTCAGAGGCCGCGGCCACGGCCCTGGGCCAGAACCATGCCCACGGCCCCGCTCCGGAATGCCCCCGACGATGCGCCAGCCATGACACGCCCCCTGACACGCCCCCCCAGGAAAGCCCTGGGACACGTGCGTTGCGGGGCTTTGCGCGTGCCGGCAGCCTATGCAACATAGGCTCGGCGCGCGCAGGGGGAGCTTGGGGCAGGTTTTTGGGGGTAAGCGCGTATCTTATGGCATACCCCTTTGAACATCTGCCCCAGTGTGTGGGGGTGGGGGGAGGGGAAAGAAGTTCTAATTAATTTAAACTTTTTTGATCCATCTGTATTTTATAGATGGGAAATAACAGATATGATTTTGAAAGAAGAATTTTGTTATTTGATTTCATTTTATAAAATTTATATGCTGCACCATCCCATGTTCTGGATGGCTTACAATAATTTATACATTCATACATATTTAAATAATTAAAAATCCATAAATAAACAAATATTTAAAATTATAAAAAACAAAATAAAACAGGTACAAATTAAGGCCTATATTTTCTAAAACACCACGGTGGTGTGAATCGTGCGGTGCAGGGGGGCGGGGGCGGGCCTAATAGCGCCATCATAAAAGGTGGTGCTATTGGGCGTGAAATGGGCAGCGAAAAGGCTCCTTACCTTTTTGCCGTCTATGCCGTCTTTGCGGTGTCCTCCCTGACTCCTCCTCTTCCGGGGCAGATGCCGCCCCGACTCCGCCCCTTTTTAGGTATCGCATGCGAAAAGGGACTTTTCGCGTGCATTAGCTTTAAAAAATGACCGCCTAAAATAGCTAAAATATCTAAAATACTAAGGGGCAGATTTTCAAAGGGTTACGCGCGTAACCCCAAAAACTCACTCCTGTGCGCGCTGAGCCTATTTTGCATAGGCCCAGTGATGCATGCAAGCCCCAGGATACGCATATGTCCCGGGGCTTGAAAAAAATGGGCGAGGAGTGGGCGGGGCAGGGGCACGACCGAGGCCTCCAGCCAGTAGACAGAGGAGGAGAAGGAGGAGGAAGAGGAACATCATCATCATCAGCAGCAGCTACAGCAGCAGCTTCTTGCACAGCTTGGGTTGAACATACCCCTTGACACTAGTCTCAACCTCTCAAGCTATATGGTGAACACTGCTCTGCCATGAGAGGAACATACCCAGTCATAACCTGTCTCAAGCACCCCACATATCCTGTGGGATTTCGACCAAGACACGCAGCCAGCTCAGCCCATCAGCCCAACAATTCCAGCACTGGAGCGGCACATACCACCTCCACAACCTGCAACCTCACAACTAGCAGCACCAGCAGTGGATCCAACTGTGCAGGCCACAATTGACCACATAGAGAGGAGGCATGGGGTGCAGCTACACCATATATGGGCAGAGTTGGTCCGCTCGAGGAAGGCTTAGATCAACCACACTAATGTCATGCAGCAGTAAACTGCAGCCCTTACACAGGGCTTAATCACCGTGTCAGCTTTGATCAATAATTTTACAACAGTGGTACTGCAGCTAAGTCAGTACTTGCCGCAGCCTGCATCCTTACTATCCCCATCCTAACAGGAGTCCATTTTGTGCAGCAATCCCCATCTCTCAGGATGGCCCAAAGGTAGGCCTCCAAAAGAAATGTCATCCCCAACCAACAAAAAGCCTCAGGGAGGAAAAAGGCCATGCACATATGGGCAAAGCCTCAAAAGATGCACTCAAAGGTGACTTTCCAAACAAGCCAGGCCTATCCCAGTCTATGGAGTTCCTATACTGGCTAGATAGAAGAAGACTGCTGTGCCCATCCTGTCTTCAGAGTTCTTATGCAAGACAAATGGAAGAACCCTGCTGGGCCCATCCTTTCTACAGAGTTCCTGTGCCAGTTAATTGGAAGAAGGCTGCTGGACTCATCTTGTCTACAGAGATCCCATGCCAGCTAGATAGAAGAAGACTGCTGGGCTTGTCGTGTCTACAGAGTTCCTGTGCTGGCTTGCTGATGTGGGTGGTCTACTGTCTGCCAGTGTTGTTCTGCTGCTTCCTTCTTATGCCATTCTCTGTGTTCTGCCCATAATCCTGCCTCCTTGTTGTGGTCTACAGTCAAGGTCCTGATACAGTCTATTCTCATGTCATCCTTCTGTTGGTGTCTCATCTTATCTCATCATGTTACTGGTGTCTTATCTCCTGGACTGCTACCTCCATGCTGCTGTCTCATCTCCTGGAGAACTGCTTCCATGCTGTGTTCTCTAGTCCTGGTCCTACTGCCTCCATGCTACACTCTTCAGACCTGGTCCTACTGCCTGATATGTCAACTTTGCTGCTGTCCCCTTTGCAGTCCCTTTTGAGTGCACCTTTTCAACAAGTACTGTTGAAAAGGTGCTTTACTTAATCATTGGTCAGGCAGTAAAATTCCAGCAAGTCATACCTTTCATGAGGAAATTTTGTTAATGGTGCCACATATAGGTGTTATGAACTGGCCCAGGTAGTGGGACTGAGACATGTGAGACATTCCCACGACAACTCCATCTATTGTTTGAAAGGAGCCAAATGCCATAAAAAGCAGGGTGCACAATAGTTTGGTGAGGCCTAGTTTAGCATGGGACATTTCCATCACTGGATCTAGATCCCTTCTGAGTTCTTGATGCAAATCCATGGTAGCCTGAGAGCTGAGGCAATACCTGGTAACCAAATGTTCCTCTGGCATCCCCAGCAATGTGGTTCGTGCATGAAAGATTAATTCCCTATACCTCCTGTGTGCCCTCCTGCATGGCAAGCCCTGCCGTGGGCCAGGGTGCTCCACAAGTGGGGCTTGCAGTTCAGGCTGTGATGCAGATACTTCCCTAGGAGGCATTAGACCTCCCTTGCCTGTTGTTGTAGTTGTTGTTGTTGGTGTTGTTGAGCAGCCCGAAGCAGCCAATCCTACTACTAGTATACTTTCCTCTAATATTGTAGCTTCTGGAAGACAGAGCAGGTAAGAAAAGCTGTTTTTATTGGCCCACCAAGGCTGTGTAGATGTGTCAGGGAGAACTTAAGGCCTCATTTTATCTCGCGCAATAATAGTCGTGCTCTACAATAACAGTCACTAAGACATGATAAAAACTTTTTGCAAATAGGCCACACTATTTAAGGTGAATTTCAAAAGCCCAGTATGTGCCAAAACCAAGAGATATGTGTGCAGGTTGGGCTGGTGCTTGCCGAGTGGATTTTAAAAGCCCCCTGAATACGTGCATATCTCCCACTGCGTGTACAAATTGAAAAGTTCCAAAAAGGGGTGGGACATAAGTACATCGCGTGTACTTTTGTTCGCGCACCAGGCGCGAGCAAAAGTACGCTGGATTTTATAAGATACGTGCGTAGCCGCACGTATCTTATAAAATCCGGGGTCGGCGCGCGCAAGGGGGTGCACATTTGTGCAACTTGCGCGCGCTGAACCCTGCGCGCGCTGCCCGTTCCCTCCGAGGCCGCTCCGAAAGTCCATGGTTTAATATGTCGACCTATTGGTCAGTGATTATCCAGTCTTCTCAAATCAGATTTTTTTTTGTACTGCCATATTTAATTTTGGTTTCTCCATGCTTTATTGAATTCAGAAATTCTTGGTTTCTTTGCTTTCTTCCAAGCAATTTTGTATATGTTCCAGTTAAGAGTATCTAATTCCCTACATTGTTATGCTTCCCTGGAGGTACATAAGGGAACAACTAAATAGTAGTAAGTTATTCTTTCCTCTCCTGCTCTTCTGGCCATCACAATTGCTCATACATCCTTAGTTAAAATATATAGAACTGGAGCAAAAGAAATAAATCTTGTCAAACTGAGCTTTACAGGTGGATGTTCTATTTATTCTCTCATGCATTTAATTGAATTTCTTTGCAATGTTGTGTGCATTATAATAGTCTGTTTATAGGAAAGCAGAAAATATAAGTTTTTGAGCAAGTGCTGTGTGTTAAACATCACATAAATATTCAGCAGGGGAAAGAAAAATAGTTCTGGAAGAGAATAGTAATTTTACAGTCTCAGGATTCTAATATATTTTTATAGTAAACCTAAAGTACATTAGCAAGTTGAATGCATTGTTGAACTGGTTCACAGCATCCCTTAAAGTCAAGTCACATCTCTTTCCAACAAAAGTTGAACTCCTAAAACTCCTCTTATTGACAGGAGACTTTTCAGATTAAGTCACTACTGCTTGCCAAGTACGGATAGGAAGGAACTTATATTTCAACTTTCTGCCATTCAATAGGAAGTGGATTTATACTGCACCCCAAAATCCTTGGAGAGGGGTTCTGACTTTTGTTGACTATCTTAGATATGTATGAAGAGACCATAGGTATAAGGATTTTCCATCATTTATGTGTAAACACAATTTTCCATTCTCATTCTTAGCCTAATGCATTGATTTTGTATTCAGGCTGTTGTTTGTAGAAGAAATGTAGATTTATTTATATTCTGCATTCTGTGTGTTTAAATAAAGAAAATACCTAATGGTTCTTTTTATTTTAACATATTCACATTCACCTCTGAAAGGGGGGATTCCCAATATTGTTTTTCTTTTTCTTTCATCTTTTTTTTCATTTTTCAAAACTAAGATATATAAGAACATAAGATATGCCATGCTGGGTCAGACCAAGGGTCCATTAAACCCAGTTTCCAAAAGTGGCCAATACAAGTCACATGTACTTGGCAAGCACCTAAACATTAAATAGATCTCAAGCTACTATAGATTATTAGGGATAGATTTTAAAAGGTTGCGTGCAGGCATACATGTGTGCCCGCCCTGGGGCGTGTCCCGCGGCTTTATGCACTTCGCCGGGCCTTTTTTAAATAGGCCCGGCACGCGCAAGGCCGGTTACGTGCTTAAATCCTTTTAAAATCTGGCCCTGTATTAATAGTTTATGAATTCTTCCTCCAGGAACTTATCCAAACCTTCTTTAAACCCAGTCACACCAACTGACATAGCCACATCCTTTGGCAATGAATTCCAGAGCTTTTTGCGCCGAGTGAAAAATACTTTTCTTCAATTTGTTTTAAATGAGCTACTTGCTAACTTCATGGAGTGGTCCTTCTATTATCTGACAGAGTAAATAATTGATTTACATTAACTTGTTCAAGCCCTTTCATGATTTTGTAGACCTCTATCATATCCCCACTCAATTGTCTCTTCTCCAATCTGAACAGCCCTAACTTCTTTAGCCTTTCCTCATAGGGCAGCCTCCCATGCCCCTTATCATTTTGGTTGCCCTTCTCTGTACCTTCTCTAGTGCAACTATAGAGGTGCGGTCTCACCAGGGAGCAATAAAGAGGCATTATGGATTCCACCATTTTATTTGCCATTCTTTTCCTAATAATCCCTTACATTTTGTTTGCTTATTTTACCACCACAGCACACTGAGCTGATGATTTCAGTGTTTCAGAATATACTGAGATTTTCTTTAGAAAAAGAAGCACAAGGGACAGCATTAGATGCAAGGGATGGAGACTGCTGGAGATGAGTAGTATTTGTGGTGATACAGTAGCCAGACCACCTGAGCAGACCGGATGAGCCAAATGGTCCTTATCTGTTAAATGACCACAATAGTACTCTTCTCATATGTCCAAGTGTAACATCACCATGGAGTGATACAGAGGCATTATGCATTTGCCATTTTATTCTACATTCCTTTTCTAAAAATTTCTAACATTTTGTTTACTTTTTTTTACTGCTGTCACACACTGAACCAAGGATTCCAACACGAGGTCGATATTAAAAAATGCACACAAGTGTCTTTGTGCATGTGGTTTGCAGCTATTTTATAACATGCACGCTTCAGCGCACGCATGTTATAAAATACAATTCCTGTTCACCCATGCATGCCAGCTCTTAATGTCCACACGTGCATGTATGGGCGGGTGGCCTCTCCTGTATGCAACGGGGGGATTTTAAAAAAATATGTATGGTGATGCAAGTAGGATTTTCCCAGTTCCCGCCCAGTCTGCTCCAATTAAGGAGCGGACTGGGAGGGAACCTTCCTATCCCCCTAACGACCTTTTTCCCTCTCCTCCCTGACCCCTAATCCCTACCTAACTAGTTAAAATTTTTTTGTTTTAATACTTACTGCTCCTTTTAATATTTATTGCTCCTTAGGAGCAGAAGTAACTTTGACATGCCAGCTGGCTGCCGGTGCGTGCTTTCCTGGGACAAGGCCTAAGGGTCTTCTGAAAATCCAAATATATTACATCTACCGCTTCACCATTACTCACATTTTTATTAACTCCTTAAAAATTGTAGTAGATTGGTGAGGCAAGATTTCCCTTGTGTAAATCTATGCTGGCTGTGTCCCATGAAATCATATCTTGCTATATATTCTGTGATTTTGCTCTTTAGAATAAATTCCATGATTTGTCCTGCCACTTAAAGTAGACTCACCAGTCCATAGTTTCCAGGATCACCCGTGGAGCCCTTTCTAAAGACTAGGGTTACAATCTTTAGGAATAATAGATGATCCCCAAGATAGGTTACAAATTACCAGTAACAGATCTGCAATTTAAATTTTGAATTTTTCAGAACCCTGGGGACTAAACCATTTGGTCTGAGCAATTTGCTACTCTTTAGTTTGTCAGTCTGACTTATTTCATCCTTTAGCTTCGCCGTGATTTTTTTTTATTTCTTCTGTATCATCAACATTGGATACAGTTTCCAGCATGGTATCTCCCCAATATCCTTTTTATTAAACATTGAAGCAAAGAATTAATTCTGTCTTTCCACGATAGTCTTATCTTCCCTAAATGGCCCTTCTTCTAACGATCCATGCATGGAATTTCCACCCATAAAGATTCTACTGTGCATTTAGTCTTCTGTTAGACTCAGTTCCATCCCTATCATAAAGTGCCCCCCCCTCTCCACCAAGTTGATCTACGCTATCATTATGATATATGACCCTATCATTATGATATATGACCCTATCATTGTGATAAGGTATAGTACTGTCCCATTGGTTATCCTCCTTTCACCAGGTCTCTGAAATGTTAACTATGTCTACCTTTTCATTCAATGCTATCCATTCTCACATCTTACTTTTTAGACTTCTGGCATTAGCATACAGACATTTCAAAGTATGATTTTTGTTGGTATTAACAATCTGCTTATGAATAGGCAGGAAAAATTTGGAATCTTTTAACTCAGGTGGTTCATTACGTATGGGCATATGGGCTACTTTTGATTTTCTTGTAACCTCTCTATTGGGATGCCCTAACTCCTCTTTTATTTTAGTATCCTTCAAAGATATTTACCTCCAAACCATGTGCTGCTGAGCAGCTGTCAGCTTTCCCTCATGTTCTAGTTTAAAAGCTGCTCTGTAATATGTTTGGCTCCTATGGTTAGTGGTTCCTTGTCTGTCTGCACTGTTCTACTGTAGAATGTGTGTACTGTGCAAAGCAAAGCTGCATGGAAGCACAAAGAGCCTTGGGTTCAGAGGGAGATATCAGGATGGACAGGTAGACAAGCTTGAAAAAGACCCAGAGCTGGAGAGGTAGGAGAACTGGACTGGACAGAGTGCTGGCATTGGCCTGGATTCAGAGTCAGACTGAGGAGAAAGGGGACCAAATATTAGCATCAGGTTGGGAAGAAGGGGGGTCTACATGTTCTCTGTTGAATATAAATGGGTTGCAGGTAGATAAATATATGGAGAATAACTTTCAGAACTACTCACAGACACCCATTTACGCATGCATATGGGCACACAGATAATTGCTACTGTATTTTATAACCTGTATGGATACAATATGCACAGGTCATATAATATGAGTACATATGCAAGCACAAATGTTCGCATACGTTAAAACCACAAGTTATGCAAGTTCAGACTTATCAGGTAAAGTAGCAGCACTTATCTAGTTAAGTTTTGGTTTATCCAGCTAAGTAGCAGCGCTTAACTGAATAAACCTGAAAAGCACTACTTGTCCATCAAAGTAGTGCTTTTCAGACTTATCCAAGTATGTAAGATAGCCCAATAAGTCAAAAAAAAAATGCGCTACTTATCTAGATAAGTTCTAGTTTGTCTAAGTAGTGGGAAAGGTGCTACTTAGCCAGATAAGTCAGCATTTAGCCAGATAAGTGTGCACAAATGATATAAATGCATATTTGTACTTCCGATTTTAAAGGGATATGTGAATAGATTTTACTCACGTCATTTAAATGCATTTAAACATGCAAACCAGGGTATTTTCTAACATGTACATGGCAATGAAATAAACAGTTTTACAATTTAGTCTACCAATTCGCCCAGTCCATCTGAAGCTCATGAAGACCCTCCTGGCTCTTCACCCTGAAAGTCCTCTCATTTCACCCAAACCCCTCTACTCAGACATTTTTATTACTTTTAAGATGTTTACAAGATGTATGCCAGGTAATAACCAGGTGTAAATATACATAATTTATTTATTTTTATTTTTAGATACTTAAATACATAAGTAAAAGACATGCATGTGTCAGGGTAAATGAGGTTTGAACCCATGACCCTTCAATTTCTGGACCATGAACCCACTGCAAAGCTGCATAGGCTATTCACTTTCCCAGGAGTTCTAGTATATTTGTTCTGTTTCCTGGGAGAGTCAGACATGCTTCCTTAGCTATTCAATTGGAAAAGCACTGGGTGTGCCTCTTAGTCACAGCAGTATATAAGGCATGCTCAGGGGAAACACAGTGCTAGATCAAGAGCCAACTCTGTATCTGCCCTGCAGAAGAGCTACCTGCTTCTTTCCTGATTTCTAGGCCTTGCCTTGTCTAAGTAGCCCAGCCTTGTTCTGGTTATTGCATTTGTGTTCTAAGATTTCTGCACTTGTATTTGAAGATTCCGCCCTTGAATTTATGTACAGCACTCCTGCACATAAAACTTCCTCCTTCACAGTTCAGTCTCCCATGTTCTACTTGTGCCAGATCCAGAGTTCCTGTTCCATGTATTTCTCCTGGTGACTCTCCAGCTGCTGACCTTGCCACCGTGGTCTCCACCTTGCTTCTCCAGCAAGTGCCGTTTCCTCCAGGGTCAGCCTCAGTTGCCAAGCCCAGACACTCATGACTTTGGCAAGTTTTAAAATAGCAGCTTTCTTATGTAAACGTTGACTCCTCCCCCATTGCCTGCCTCTTTTTTACGTGCTCAAATTTACTGGTGGACCCTGGTTTTTAAAATAGCGTATACTTGCATATATTCTATTTCACGTGTGCACGTGCTATTTTTTACACACGCATCTTTTGAAAATTCACCTTTAATATTTTACTTTAAAATGATTTTAATTCTATTGTATTCAATCCCAATGTCAATTATCCCTTCATGTATTCTAGACTTTATCCTATTTTTTATCTCAACTTCTTCCACCTCCTCCCCCATCACATGCTGCTCCTTTTGTTTTTTATACCCATTGTGCATGAATGCATTTTTTTGCAAGGGATCTTAACCAATCCTCTAGCTTTCTTAGATCACATCTCATTTTATTTATTCCTTCTCCTCTTTCTAAAACAGTGTACATTCCCTCCTCTTGGCAGAGTGGGAAATGTAAAACTCAGATAGGCCGATGCAATAAGACATGCAGTAAAAAGGGGGCTTATATTCAGCACCCATTTTCCTAATGTGTGCACATCCACCTCTCCTGGGAATCAGATGCAATATTTAAATGAGCCACCATGTTAAAAAGGATGTGCTAAAAATTGTGCATCCTAGTACTCAAAAGCATCAGGTGTCCAGGAGCCATGGCTGTGCACAGATCTCTTGGAGGTAACGTATCTAGTCACCCTCCATCAACAACCAATTTTAAATGTATTTTAACTTTTGCTTGATGAATAAAAGAGCATTAGGTATTCAAGACTGAATTCTCGATATCAAGCCTGCTTCTGTGATGACTGTAGACACGTGACTCTTTGAAATCAAGGGACCTATTTTAGTTGAACTTTGCCCCCTGCCAAGATCCAGGAAGTGAGGAAAGGGTTTTAGCAGGTTATTTTTCTTTTTAATTTGTTTGTTTCAAAAACACTATTTTTTTGTTTTTTTCATTTTTTATTGCCAACTCTGGGGCTGGCAGGTTGGTATTAGATTTACCGCATTAAAAAGACCAACGATTTTCTGCTTCGGGGAGGGAGGGTAATAGCTAATAGCCTCATCTACATGGAATTTGATGAGCGCTATTAGCTATATGTATGTTTGGATGCACGTTTTGGATGCGCTAATCCCCTTAGGGGTGGATTTTCAGAGCCCTGCTCGCCGGTGCGCCTATTTTACATAGGCCCACCGGCGCGCGCAGAGCCCCGGGACTCGCGTAAGTCCCGGGGTTCTCCGAGGGGGGCGTGTCGGGGGCGTGTCGGGGGCGGTCCCTGTCGGGGCGCCGTTTTGGGGGCGTGTCGGCAGCGTTTTGGGGGTGGGTACGGGGGGCGTGGCTACGGCCCTGGGCGGTCCGGGGGCGTGGCCGCGCCCTCCGTACCCGCCCCCAGGTCGCGGCCCGGCGCGGAGGAGGCCCGCTGGCGCGCGGGGATTTACGCCTCCCTCTGGGAGGCGTAAATCCCCCAACAAAGGTAAGGGGGGGGGTTAGACAGGGCCGGGCGGGTGGGTTAGGTAGAGGAAGGGAGGGGAAGGTTAGGGGAGGGTGTTAGAGGATTCCCTCCGAGGCCGCTCCGATTTCGGAGCGGCCTCGGAGGGAACGGGGGTAGGCCGCGCGGCTTGGCGCGTGCCGGCTATACAAAATTGATAGCCTTGCGCGCGCCGACCCAGGTTTTTTAGTAGATACGCGCGGCTCCGCGCGTATCTACTAAAATCCAGCTTACTTTTGTTTGCGCCTGGAGCGCAAACAAAAGTAAGCTATTCGCGGAGTTTTGAAGATCCGCCCCTTATTGCATTGGGTGTTATGCTAGCGTGTCCAAAATGCGCGTGAACCTGGGTGCTGGGCTGCGCGCACTTTATTGCATCGGCCCCGGAAATTGCCCAAGCAACAACCTCTTTTGAATATTGATCTCTGTAAGGTTTTACTGAAATATTTTAACAAACATTTAAAATCTTAAGCTGGAGCTGAAGCTGGTTGGAAAAGGTACACCCATTCTTAGCTTATAGCTCAAACGTCCTGCATGATAATGTTCTCTGTTACGGATAAGCAATTTAAAGTATCAACTTAATGCTTTAGACCCTGAAATCCTAACAATGAAAGTTGAATAGACTGTCTTTATTAGCCAAACAAACTGACTCTCCACATGCCAAACTCACTTCAGGTTGTTATCCTTTACCCAAGGTTAGTGTGTTTGCTATTCTGGCTTGGCCAAAGGCATATAGATAGAAATGTCTCTCTGTTTAAAAGTTCACAGAAAATACTGCTAAAAGTAAGGTTTGCCCTTTAAGCTAGTGAAAAGTAGAATAGCAGAATGCAAAGCAGATGCAATGGGAAAAGGGATCTGGCATTGTAAAATATTGGAACTGGTTTTCTCTTAAGTGTCCTATCAGGCATAATGGCAGTTCACATCAGTGCCAGTTATTGGGAATATGAGGTTTAAAACCTCTGTTCTCCCACCTGCTACATGTGGAAATGAGCTTCTACAGCCATTTAATTAAGAATAATAGAGAAACACAAACATATTTGTGGTTCAATTATGGCTGTTGACATTAAAGTCCACTTTGAAGCAGGATGCTAGATGCAAACGAGCACATTTTAGTCCAGCAAACTGACGCATCGAAGTTTACCATTCCTTAGCTCTTGTGGAATTGAAATTCCATATTCACAATGCCTTTTACAATTCTACCAGAGGTAAGGAAAGATGGAAATTATTAGATCTTCCTGCCTCCAAAGAGGATATCTACAAAGGACACAAAAGTGAAAGATGTATCTCAGTGCATTATTTTTTGTTAGCATGCACTAATACAAATAACATATGCTAAAGCAAGTTAGTGCCCACTAAAACTTGTCGATGTGCATTAAACAGTATTATTGAATGCTAAATGGGTTTTAATGCCTATTACAATGAAACAAGAGAACAAGAACCAAATGACAGAAATAAAAATTCGTTAGCCTCACACCCTAACAGTTGTACAGCATGAATGTTAGTGAACCAGAGGGAGATCATAATAAAATAAAAATATGAACATAATCAATTCATACCTGAATATGTCACATTACCAAGTCACAGCTAAAGATACAATAGAAAGCTCTCTACTACATGTAGGCTTCCATTGAGGGGACTCTATTGTAGTGCCACAAGCAGGGAGGTTAAAATAGTTTCTCCTTCAGATTTTAAACATCAGTGATTATTCTGTATATTGCACTAGAATTAAGGCTTGAAAAATTCCTGTAGGGATGCATAACTATAAAGATTAGTTCCCATGCAAACAAGAGCAAACCAACTGAATGCCTACAAATATATTCATAAAAATAGAGATCTATTTACTAATCTATAATAGAGATGTGAATCGGAACCAGAATCTGATCTGTTCCGGTTCTGATTCAAATCTTAAAATTTTTATCATCCGGCCCGATTGGATTTTTGTTTATCGGCTGCGCTAGATCCGATAAACAAAAAACTGACCCCTTAGCTTCCCCCACCCTCCTGACCCCCCCAAAAACATTTTAAAATTACCTGGTGGTCCAGTGGGGGCGCGGGGAGCAATCTCCCGGTCTCAGGCCATCGACTGCGCTAATAAAAATGGCGCCGATGGCCCTTTGCCCCTACCATGTGACAGGGGACGGCCAATGGCATAGTTACCCTGTCACATGGTAAGGGCAAAGGGCCATCGGCGCCATTTTTATTAGTGGCAGTCGATGGCCTGAGAGCGGGAGATCGCTCCCCGTGCTCCCACTGGACCACTAGGTAATTTTAAAATGTTTTGGGGGGGGCGGGAGGGTGGGGGAAACTAAGGGGTCGATTTTTAAAGGGTCGGTGGGTTTTTTTTTATCAGGCCATCGGCGCCATTTTTATTAGTAGCATCAAAATGGTGCCGATGGCCCGAGAGCGGGAGATCGGTCCCGGGGCTTCCACTGGACCACCAGGTACTTGTAAAATGTTTTGGGGGGGTTTGGGAGGGAGGGGGAAGGTAAGGGTTTAGTTTTAAAGGGTCGGGGTGGGTTCAGGGGTTGTTTTGGTGTGCCTGTTTTCCCGCCCTCCCCCCAAATCACTGATTTACGATTTTTCACGATAAATAGGGGGAATTTCTATTCTATCGCACACTCTAATGATTTTTGACGATTTAATACCCCCTCACCCATGAGAACTGGAGGAGCTGTGTGGATAGGAGTAAAGGCCAGGCAATGACGGCACTGCATCCTGGCACCACTCTGCTTCCATTTGGACAAGGCCTACATTGGGACAATGGAGGAGGCATGGAGGACAGAAGGGAGGAAGAAAGGAAAGAGGGATGGAAAGAGCCAATATAAAGCCTGGGAGATATAGTCCATAACCCTGCCCCACACCAATCTAGGAGAGGAAACAGAGAAAGTCCACAAACACACTTCCAAACCATCCCAAGTACCTGGAATAGGGTACAACAAAGATGGAGGGCTGAATTGACTATTTCTGCCTAGGGTGCCACCCACCTCAGAGTCAGTCCTAGCTATGGAATTCAATTTCTGAATTTCTGTGAACATCATTGGAACTAAACTGTCCTAAAACCAGACATTAACATGGTTTTAACCACAGTTTAGTAAATAGACATTATAGTTAGGTTTTAATTTTATCAAGTCAAAATTCCATGAATTGCATTTTGGAAAACATTTCATACATTGGTGGTACTAAAAGTTGATTCAAAGTTATTAAAATCCTTCTTGTTATTTTTTTGAAGACCTCTACAGATTTTGCAAGCAAAAATTTCTCCCAAATGAAAAGGAACGTGCAAACAAGTTTGAGTCCTAATTTGAATCTTGCAACCTTCAGCTATTGAGTTCAACAAAATCCATGGATCTCGTGACTTGATGAAAAAAATGCATCTGATTTTTAGCAAAAGATCTCAGTAAAGTTCAAAGAAAAGGAGGGTTTCAGGACACCATCTCACTCATGAAAACCCCAAGTGGATTTTCCTCGGATCTATTGCAGGACCTCCACTAATTCAAAGCGGATTGTTTTTTGTTTTTTTTTTTTAGCAACTGACCTTGCTCTTAAAATTTATTTTAAAAAACAGCAAATTTTATACATAGCCCTCAAAATGGCTAGTGCACTTTTCAAAGGAACCTCACCATCCCTAAAAATGAAGTTAACTGAAATTCTTGCATGACAGGACATTCAGCTAATGAAGAAGACAAAGTAGTAACTCAGTGTAGAGCTCAAATTTTAGTACGTATGCTTTCTACAATAATGTAGTAATATGGACTAAGGATAATTTGTTGATATATCACTGTGTTCTCATGCCTTTTTTGCACAAGCTCAGACATCCACAAGAGAATCAATGGAATTAACTTTTATATACTTGCATCGGTGAGGCTTGCTTTTATATTGACAAATCACATAATAGAGACTGACCAAGGAATCACAGAGGGGCAGATTTTAAAAGGTACATGCGCAGCGCACACAAATGTACACACGATTTTATAACATGTGCGCATGTCCCGCCCCCAGCCTGAGAAAAAAAAACAACCCATACCTTTATCTCAGCAGTTTATAAATAAATACATTAATTAATTAATTTGTTTATTTTTATATACCGACATTCGATCTGAGATATCACATCGGTTTACATTCAGGTACTGCCGGCGCTCGATCTACTGGCACAGCGGCCATTCAGAGGCCTCTGGCCATGCCCCCACCCTGCCCCCGGACTGCCCCGCCCATGCCCATGCCCATGCCCCTGCTCCTTTTTGCAAGTCACAGCACTTACACGCATCCCGGGGCTTTACGCGCGTCGCCAGGCCTTTGAAAATAGGCCTGGCGACTTATCCGGTTATCTAGCAGCCACTGAATATCTGGTTATGTAAAGCGGTGCTAGATAGCTGGATAAGTCACCTATCTGGCTATCTGAATAACCAGATAAAATGTGGCTGGTCTGTAGGTTGTTCGGGGTGGTGCAACCTTTCTGGTTAACTTAACCAGATAAATAGTGATATTTACTCTTATCCATTTAAATTATTCAGATAGGGGTAGATTTTCAAAGAGGTACGCAGGAAAAAACAGAAAGGCACAGACACACAGTAAGTAGAACTTTACAATAGATTAGTCTATGAACTACACCACAACAAACATACCTATAATACTATGTGTGATAAAACTACCCGTGTAAGTACCTTGATACAACTGGTCATGAACTACTTCGCGAAATGTCTATGTCTAATGATATATTGTAACCGATCCTTTAATGGCACCTGTTAGAATGTACTATAGTACGCTTTCCCCCTCATTAAATATGTGCCTACATGTAAACCGTTGCGATGGTATCTAACTTAGCAACGGTATAGAAAAGTTTTTAAATAAAATAAAAATAAATAAATAAAATGTAACCCCCGAAAACCGACCCCAAACCCCCCCTGCGCGCACCAGGCCTATCTTGTATAGGCTTCTGGTGTGTGCAAAGCCCCGGGACTTTCTAGGTGGAGGGCGTGTCGGGGGACATGGAACGACTGGCGCGTCATCAGGGGCGTGTCGGTGGGCATGTCCGCTGCCGGCACATCATCCGGGGGCGGGTCTGCAGGTGTGGTTCCGGCCTGGGGGCGTTCCGGAGGCATGGCCACGGCCTCCAGACCAGCCCCCGGACCGGAACATGGCGCAAGGCAGCTGGTCTGGTGCACGCAAAGTTACGCCTGCCTCGAGGCAGGCGTAACTTTGCCGACAAAGGTGGGGGGGGTTTAGATAGGGCTGGGGGGGTGGGTTAGGTAGGGGACAGGAGGGGAAGGTGCGGTGGGGTGGAAGGAAAGTTCCCTCCTAGGCCGCTTCGATTTCGGAGTGGCCTAGGAGGGAACGGGCGGTGCGCGCAGGGCTCGGCACACGCAAGGTGCACAAATGTGCACCCCCCTTGCACGTGCCGACCCCGGATTTTATAAGATACGCGCGGCTACACGCGTATCTTATAAAATCCAGCGTACTTTTGTTCGTGCCTGGTGCGCGACAAAAGTACGTGTGCGCATAGATTTATAAAATCTACCCCATAAGTTATACCTGTCAAATAACTTATCCGGCTATCTAGTGGCTTGTGTAGAGATATTCAGCGGTATAGCCGTGCTGCTGAATATGCCTTGTAACTTAACCAGATAAGTCATATCTGGCTAAGTTACATTTCTGGATAACTTTAAAAATTGGGCCCTCGGGTTTTTCCCTCTATTTTTGTATTCCCCTCTCATTCAGGATTGTAGAGAACAAAAGAGGAAGACAAGAAAAACTGGCTTGGATAAGAAGTGATATGCTAGAAACACAAATTTCTACAACTGGCATCTAGGATATAGACCTACGATTGTGAACAGGAATACAAAGGCAGACTAAATGGGCCAATTGGCCATTTTCTGCTGTCATCTACTATGCTACTGTATTATTGGTTTCTTTATCACAGCAAACAATGTTGGATTCAATGGTTCTGTTATATCCACCTTCAGCACAAATTAGGTTGTGAACCAGAGAGCTGCTTTATTAAAATTGGTTACGAGAAGACTTTCTCAACTCTTAATCACTTTAATTTATTTTTCTTCCGCTCGCAATGCTTGGTGAACAATAAAAATTAGTAGACTGAAAAACCTCATCTCGTGATCCAATTACATTAATTTAAAATCTATATACAGTAAAATGAGATCTTGCTTATTCAGCTGAATCAAGAATTAAAGATTTTCTAGAAACAAGTAAGGGGATCCTTACAAAAGCAAATATTATTTTTTTTTTATATTAAATGCACACATGCAACAGAGCAGAAATAAATGTTCTCTACAGAAAATTATTTATATCACTTTCACAACAGCTCATATGAATGAGCAATGCAAAAGAACCCCACCATCAAGGATCACTATAACATAAGAAGGGACAGTCAGAACCCCCCCCCCCCACACACACACACACACACACAGGGGTAGATTTTAAAAGAAGCGCGATCAGCCTACTTTTGCTTGCGCATCAGACTCAAGCAAAAGTACGCTGGATTTTAGTAGATACGCGCGGAGCCGCGCGTATCCACTAAAATCCTGGATCGGCGCGCGCAAGGCTATCGATTTTGTATAGCCTGCGCGCGCCGAGCCGCGCTGCCTCCCCCCGTTCCCTCCAAGGCCGCTCCGAAATCGGAGCGGCCTCGGAGGGAACTTTCCTTTGCCCTCCCCTCACCTTACCCTCCCTTCCCCTACCTAACCCACCCACCCGGCCCTGTCTACACCCCCCCCTTACCGTTGTCGGGGGATTTACGCCTCCCGGAGGGAGACGTAAATCCCCGCGCGCCAGCGGGCCTGCTGCGCGCCGGGCCGCGACCTGGGGGCGGGTACGGAGGGCGCAGCCACGCCCCCGGGCCGTAGCCACGCCCCGTACCCGCCCCCAAAACGCGGCCGACACGCCCCCGAAACGCCGCGTCGACCGGGCCCGCCCCCCGACACGCCCCCGACACGCCCCCCTCCGAAAACCCCGGGACGTACGCGAGTCCCGGGGTCTGCGCGCGCCGGTAGGCCTATGTAAAATAGGCTTACCGGCGCGCAGGGCCCTGCTCGCCTAAATCCGCCCGGTTTTGGGCGGATTTAGGCGAGCAGGGCGCTGAAAATCCGCCCCACAGTGTTTGTGCAAACATATTCCAAAATCTGAAGGTCATCTTACAGCAGGGCATCAGGAAGTGCTGAGCCATAGATTACAGGCTAAGGGCAGTGCATAAGAACATAAGAAGTGCCATGCTGGGCCAGACCAAGATCCATGGAGCCCAGCAGCATCCTGTCTCTGACAGTAGCCAGTCAGGGTCACAAGCACCCAGCAGATCTCACGTTCAGGGAAAGCAATGATTTCCCCTAATCTACCAAGCTAATGGTGTCATGGATTTTCCTCCAGGAACTTGTCCAAACCTTTTTTTTAAAACTCGCTATTGTAGTCACCTTTACCGTGACTTCTGACAACAAATTCCAACAGCTTGATTTTGTGTTGCGTGAAAAAGGACTTTCTATGCTTAATTTGAATCTGCTGGTTGTTAGTTTCACGGAGTTTCCCCTTGTTTTACTGTTATTTGAAAGGATAAATGACCATCCTTACCTTATCTGTTCCTCGAGGGCAGGTGTAATTTTGCACATGTGGATTTTGAAAATCAAATTCCGATCCCCATGCCAACTCTGCCCCCTGGAATGCTTATGAACTATGCAGGTAAAACTACATCACCACTGAGAGTGCCCAGCCTGGCTCTTTCCTCGTTCAGCACCTGACTGCTTCAGTGTTGAGGCGGTAGGACTTGAAACATGGCACATGTGGCATTGGAGGGCGAGGGCTTTCACTGGCGGGGATGGGCTTGCTTTGGCCCACAGTGGCTGGAGGCCTTGAAATGCTGCATCTGTAGCTCTGAAACAGCTTTTTAATCAGCCTAAACCTAGGGAGAATATGGGCCGAAACCGAATGTCACTTTTGGAAAAATCCAGGGTGAAAATCAGTTTAAACGAAAAATGAAGGACCCCGAGTTTATGCTAATTAAAAGGGTTTTTTCCCCAGAGGTATGTTTAGGTAAGGGTTGGGGAAAAATGTATACGGATTGCATTTTCGATTCTACATACATTATTTTCCTGCAAAAAGTGCATGCAGAAAAAGCAGATTCAAATATACGTGCAGCAAGTTTTAAAAGAAAGGTATGCACATGCTTTGAAAATTGGTATAAAGTCTATGGGACTCTACCCAATGTGAAAGTTTTAAAACTTGTCCCCAGTAGTAAAGCACCCTTTTTAAAAAGAGATAAGTCAATATTTTAAGGACTCTTCTCTTTCTTTTTCTCTTTGTCAATCAAATGTAATCACATTTTAATGAGATCTAAAATGTAAACAGGTCCACCTATAAATAAGATGTTGGGGAGTTTGCTTGATCACATTGTGGCGTTGATTTTCAAAACTGCGCACACGCCCATGTGCACGCGGATCCCGGCACGTGCACATAGATGCGCCGGTTTTATAACATGTGCGCGCCGGACTCGTGCGTGTTATAAAACCCGATGTCCGCGCGCACATGCCAGGCCACACGCGTAACCCCTGTCTTTTACGCACGGCGGGCTTTTAAAATTTACTTGTGTTACTGCACAGTCCATGATATTGTGGTGCCAATGACAATTTACCCACCCTTTTCCTATTTAATCACATGAGAAAGTCAAGTGACTGCCTAAGCCTCAGATGTGCCTGTGTATCAAAGGACTTGGTGTTCCTGTCCCCAAATCAATCAGTAATTCATTTTCCTAATCACAAATATCATAACACATTCTTACCCCATTCCCAGTACTTCAGAGTTGGCTCGCCTTATTCTATTTGCTGAATGCAACAGTAGAATGTTCAGTAGTTTAGAAAGCTTTCTGAATATATTTACCGTAGAAGGAAACCAGGTGGCTTGCTCTTACGGAAATCCTGCGGACTTGCAGCAATTTTTGTCAAAACAAAATAGTCTATGTTATTTGTTTTTTTAAAGAGGGCAATTTTGAAACTCCCCATGGGGCTTGCGGTCCAAGTACAAGATCATTTTCAAAGGGGAAGTCTTCACTGAGGGGTAAATTTTAAAAGCCCGGTAAGCCCCAAAACCAGGAGATATGTGAGTATGTCCGGCCAGCATGCTCCATGTGGATTTTAAAAGTCACCCGTGTATGCGCTTACCTCCCAGCATGTGCACAAATAAAATGTTGCAAAGAAGGATGGAGGCGTGGTCTACGCAGGGCATGGGTATTCCGGGACTTTAACATGAAATGTGCATGAAAATATTTACACACAAAAGTGTGTACTGGGGTCCCCTGCCGCGTAACTTTACTACTAATATGGATGGCGCAGTGGTGGAGCCAGAACGAATTTTTTAGTTGGGCACAAGTTTAACATGGGTGGGCTGTAGGCATGCAGGTCTGAGACCTACTAGTTGGGTTCTTATTGATAAATAATGCCGTATACTGCACCCTAAAATGGCTTTCTAAGTAGTTTGCAACAGCCATTATGCATCGTGCATGAAACTTTAAAACATTTAACCTCAATTATTTCAAGCACTTACCAGCAGTAAAAATTCCTTTTTAATCTGTATTCATTTATTTTATATTTATTGCAGTTTATAAATGCACAAGTATATCATGTAAAAAGCAAAGTAGACAAGCAATCAGATCCAATCAATCAAGTAATAAAACAAAAATTAATGTATTCTTTCATGAATCCAGCAAAAAATATCCCTCCGCTGCTGAACATTTTGTGAAGTAACACAAACTCCTGCAAAAAAAGAGACATCTAGAACCTTTCCATACAGCACTGACTCTCAGGATTCAAATAACAGTAAGCTTATAAAAAAGCAGCAATGCAAATACTACACCAGGCCCTAGAACATTAATACATCACCTACGGAAATTACAGAACAAGCCGGACTGCTATAGAGAAACTACATGCGAGCAGAAATACTACACTTCAGTCACACACACACAGGCAAAACAGAGACTGACTCTTACCTAATATAGAAATAAGAGACTACAAATTAGAAACAGAAACTAGAGATGTGCTTCGTGTTTTGCTACCGGGTCGTTTTTTGACTCGGATACTTCGTGGTAAAGTTCACTTTTTATCGTTTAGTTTTTTTGAAAAAAAAAAAAAAAACTAAACGGGGAAAACCGAAACCGGGCCAAAAAACGACGCGGGAAAACAAAGCTAAAAAAAAAACCCACCCCACGCATTTAAATTAATTTTAATACATTACATACACCCCCCCCCATCCCGATCCCTCCCCCTCCCCCTCCCCAAGACTTACCAACATCCCTGGTGGTCCAGCGGGGTCCCGGGTGCCATTTGTCCCTCCGTGGCGTGCCCAGTGTGCTAGTGCTAGCCACGCTCAAAATGGTGCCGAATAGCCTCTGAACTACTATGTCACAGGGGCTACCGGCGCCATTGGTCAGCCCCTGTCACATGGTAGGAGAACCGACCAATGGCGCCGAAAGCCCCTGTGACATAGTATGGGCAAAGGCTATCGGCGCCATTTTGAGCGTGGCTAGCACTAGCACACTGGGCATGCCACGGAGGAACAAATGGCACCCGGGACCCCGCTGGACCACCAGGGATGTTGGTAAGTCTTGGGGAGGGATCGGGATGGGGGGGGTGTGTTATTATAGTTAATGTTAATGTTTGGGGTGGTTTTTAATTTAAAAAAAAAAAAGTGCCTCTCTCCCCATACAAACCCGAAAAATGGATTTTCCCCGAAGTTCGGTGAAAATCCTTTTTGGGTTTCGGGGCTCCCGAATCAGGACGAATTAGGCAAGGAGATTAAAACCGTTATTGCATCCAAATGATTTCCGAACGGTTGTCCAGGCATTAATTCTACCTAAACTAGATTATTGTAATGCTCTATGGTTAGGAGTACCTCAGTCAATTATCCGCCCGCTCCAACTCTTACAGAATTCTGCTGCGCGACTGTTAACTGATACCAAAAAGTTTGACCACATCTCTCCTGTATTGATGGGTCTGCATTGGCTACCGGTTTATTTCCGTATACAATATAAATGTTTAACACTGATTCATAAAGTCATTTACGGTAGGAATTCCGACTGGCTAAATGCCTCATTGCGCATTCATGTCCCAATACGAAACTTGAGATCACTCGGACAGGCCTTATTGACTATCCCATCACCTAAATTGGCTCATTTGAGTTCAGTTAGAGAGAGATCCTTGTCTTTGGCGGGACCAAAGATGTGGAATTCCCTGCCTGTTCAGATTCGGTTAGAAGAGAACATAAATAGTTTCAGGAAACAAATAAAGACCTGGCTATTTGAACAGGCCTTTCCCAACCAATCATGATCTTATTTTATTTTTACAGACGGAGCAGTTATAGTAACTATAGCAAGGGGAGAAGGGCAAAATGGGAGATGACTTGATGGACAAGGGTTTGGTGAGGAAGGGTAAACTTATGAATAATAAGGATGACAGGAGGGGTTAAATGTATAAAATGTAGGGTAATTCTACTAGTAATAAATAAATGGGTGGCTTTCTATGATAATTTTGTAATATGTTTTAGTTTAATTATATATTGGCTATGTAAGAAACATCAGGGTATGTTATATGTTTGTGTATTTACTTGAGCTTTGCTACTGCAACTCAACTTTATTGTAAACCGCCTTGAAATGAACTTGAAAGTCGGTATATAAGGATATATAAATAAATAAATAAATAAATAATTCGTGATAAACGATTGCACATCTCTAACAGAAACATGCAGACAAAACCAAAATAGAAAGCCTGAGAAACTAGTCTCTGAACAGTGGAATACTGAAGAAAGAGCAAAACACAAAAATGTAAGAAATGCATAATCCCAAAGATGGCATATTCCAATTGCTAAAATCTCAAAAGAATGTCCTTTTTTTAAAAAAATTGTTGTCTGATAGTTGTATTTTCCTAATCAGTCCCAGTCTCTTTTTTCCTCTTTTCCCTTGTAATTTCCTAATTCCTTTTTAGGGTCTCTCTCCTTGTTCTGTTTCTTCTCCTACTATCTTCTTCCTTTCCTCCCTCCCTCACACACACACTCACACACACACACACATAGGCTCATGCTTTCTCCACATACTCCCTCACACACACAATCTGTCACTCTAACATACTCTACCATATACATACACACACAAGCTCTCTCTCTCACATGCTCTACCACAAACACAAGCTCTCATTCTCATATATTCTCCCCCCACACACATACAAGCTCTCACTCTCACATTCTCTCTATATGCACTCACACACACAAGCTCTCACTCTTATGTGCTCTACCATATATATATACACACACACACACACACACACAAACTCTCACTCACATGCCCTGCCACAACATCCAGCTCTCACTCTCTCAACCTATCTCTCCCTGACTCCCATTCTCACATCCACAGATGTACACCCAAGCTCCCATTCTCACCCACAGTCAGATGCACACTCAGGCTCCATTCTCCTTCACATACATACACGGGGCCTTTTCATGGGCACAACCAAACTCCTACTTTTGCTGCCACAGAGATGGGATCCCGTGATGGCCTTGCTGTTTTGACCCTCCTCTTTTTACCCTGGGGATGGTATCCCATGATGGCATTGCAGCTCTGGCCCTCCTCTTCACCGTCACAGGGATGGGATTCTGCAATGGCATTGCTACTCCAGGCTCCAGCCCTATTCGGCTCAAACAGCCCTTGTTGGGGGTGGGGGGTGGCCCACCCCGGCTCATCCATGGCTATGCCACTGGAATGGTGTATAAGTAATAAAATAAAAAATTCTAGGCTAGTCAGCAGGATTTTAAGTCTTGGTGCTAACAGGTTAAAAGAGAGGCTATTTAACAAGGGGGGTAAGGTAGACCGTTCCCAGTTCACTCAGGTAAGGGATAGGACTGGAGAAATTGGTAATTGCGTCGACGCGTGTGTCTACTAAAATCCCCCCCCCCCCTTGCACAGTAGAGGCAGCATTTCCATGCACATGCCCGCATCCATTTAAATTATACGCACATATACTTGCGTACAGCCTATTTTATACCATGTGCACATTTACGCATGTATGTTATAATATGGCCGCTTCCTTTGGTGCAAGCCCACATATGCACGAACATATGAGCCCACGCATCAGTATAAAAGAACTTTTGAAAATAAAGGCCAGCACTTCAACACAGGATCAAAGTACTGTGCATTTGAATGGGGCCAGGGGCAAAGCATTAATGAAGATTGCACAAACATTGGAAAATGCAATCTCTGTGCATACGTTTACTCCCCAACCTGTTCCTGCTCTTTTTTTTAAAGCAGGTCAAAGTGCACACACTGGAGTAAATTTTCAAAGAGGTTTTGCACATAATCGTAGCATGTACATGCGTAAATAGCATGCTCACATGGATGTGCTATTTTATAAATAATGCAAGTATGTGCATATTTTCCACTTCACACATATATTTTACTGGCAGAGAAAAGGGGCAGGCTAGGGGCATTCCAGTGTATGGTTCAGAAGTACATGTAGTAGATACTACTTTGTATGACATCTAGGCATATACATTACTGTACACTTTTATAGCAGCTCATTGAGTGGCACAAATGAATTGAACTTGTTTGGGGGTGAGGTCTGGGAAAACTAGTGGGCATTCAGAGTCTAGGTGGAGATGCACTGGGTGAACTGGCTGAGGTGTTGGTGAACTGGTGATTTCAAGTATAGGCACAAGTAAGCATTTTCAAAATGGTAATCATGCATACTTTAGAAAATGCCTGCCTCCACAGGAAAATATGAGTTATTATGTGTACGTGTTAATTTGTTTGTGCCTAAAATATACATGCATGTATTTGAAAGTAGGCAGAGAAAGTAAGCATTCTCTTGCATTGAAAATATTTGTGCGTACTGAAACATGTCAGGTGAATTTTCCAAAGCTTACTTGCACAAAAAGGGCCATATAGATGTGTATATGGGTCGAACGAGCCCAACGGTTATTTTAAAATGTGTCACATACGCATGTGCATGAGCAAGTAAAGGGGGTGGAAAAGGAATGGGGCATGGGCGGACCATCGACATTCCAGGGCAGGGCCAACAGTTATACTCGCAAATCCGTTATATATTTACTGCTTCTCCTGATGAAGTATAAGTCTGCGGTGATCGCTTTATAAGCTTAACACAACAGGGTGAGGGGTCTGGGTCAACAGGGGGGGGCATTGCAGGCTGAAAAACTAGAGGGGCCTGGATGATCATGAGACAGAAGTGGCAAACTGGTGAACAACTTGCTAAAACTGGGAATGTCTTTTGAATGTCTTTTGAATGAGCATGTTTTAAGACCCACTTACCATTGTGCATTAAAACCGACAAATTCATAAGAAGATACACAAAGTAAATTTGCTTGAGTAACAGCTTAAAATTAGGAGTACACAGATGCACGCTAGGCGTATTTTATATAATAAGTGCGTAACTGTGTGCATGATTTAAATTTCCAGTGCATGTATGGTCACGCACACATATGGGTGCATGCGAGCTTGTTTTAAAATCTACCATTGTGTGGGTACTTTCAGAGCAGATCTCCATGCTATTTTACACATGAACAGATCCTGCCAGACCCAGAGCCCTGGGTGCTCCGGGCAGTTGGACTATCAGTGATATTAAGTAGTCAGAAGTTTGTCGTGAGGTGAGTGTGAAGGGAGCACACTAGCCTCAATAACCCACTCAATCCACATTGACCATGGAATGGTGAATAAAATGGCCACAGCTTTATTGTTGGAAACATCAATACAAACAGTGCTGAGTCCTAACAGCGATAGATGCTATCCTCAAAATGTGTGGCAGACAGTGTGTCACCTCTAGGATCTGGGGCCACCCCAGTCAAGCAGGGCACAATCCTTCCAAGAGGTGCTCCTTGTGAGGATTCCCGGTCAGCCCACAATGCACAAGCAAAATGACTGCCCAACATATAGGGACATCCATTCTAGAGCTGTACTGGAGCCACTTAGCCCTAAATGGCAGATAATCCCTCAGCCAAATCAAAAGGCTAACATGGCCTTCTGTGCACTGCCTCTGGTTGGAAACACCCCTCCTGGTTCAGGTACCCAGCCAAAGGAACGAGGCAGCTATTCAGCATCTTGGGACCTCCCCACTGTAATGCAGCAGTCGTGGCTTCAAACCTTGAACACTACCTTCTGGATGGCCTGCTTTAAAGCATTCAGGAAGAGGTCCTGGACCATGTCTGAAAGGTGTAACACATCCTTATGGAAAGGGTCCTCACACTCAATGCATAGCCAGTTGAGCGTAAGGTGATGACCTCCTCGATGCTCTACTACTTGTTCAGTGAGCACATAAACTGGCATGAGGGATGACCTCAGACCACATGACCTGAATGTAGGGCATTAAGTTTGAAATGAGAGCAATGTCATTCTGGATATTATCAATTAGAAGCTGGCTGGGAATATTCCCCAGATCATTGCCTCCTAGGTGAATGATGAGAACCTTGGGGGATGCATCTAGTCAGTAGGTGACACAAAAGGTAATGAGCTGATCCCAGCACCTTCCTCTTTGGCCCAACCATTGCACCATCACGTCCCCGGGTGGGAGACCAAGGTGTGTGCCGTGCTCACCCTTTATTGTGCGGTGCTCAGTCCAATGCACAAGTAAGTGTTTTGTAATCTAAACATGCCTTGTCACTGGTGAGTCCCAGTCCCTACAATGACATAACACTGTTGAAACAGGAAGGAACTGCAGACAAACAGTAATACCACCAACCCACAATCCATACATCAACTGACTCTTTAAGGGACACAATGTCCAGGGGAGCCATTCATCTGTCTGATATAGATAAGCAGGGGAGCACCATCTGCTGATGCACTGTATAGCTGGGCCAGGGAGACCTGATGCTGCAGCACTGGAAACTGTGGCTACGTTCCCTGATCCCCCAGCCATCGAAGACTCTCGAGAGCCAGAAGAGGCAATCGAGAAGCTCTGAATATCAGAGGATTCTGAGCCACGAGAGTACTTCCTGCCCTTCTTGTGCTTGCACCCTGAGTCTCCAGACTCATCCCCAGTGTCTAGTGAAGCAGCTTTGATTGACTCTCACTTTACCAGCATGGATGATGTCGGGACTGGGGAAGGGCTCGATGGCCATGTCAGAACATCTCTGGGACCATTGCTCCCCCTGCTGCTGGCACTGGCTCTGCATCTGAGATTGTCTCCTCATGCAGCAATGGGGCAGGAGATGGCCATACTTGAGGGTCGGGTATCAAAAGGTCTTCTCCCAATGTTTGAACCCTTGATGTTGGCACAGGGGACCAGGATCCCAATGCCAGGATATGCCCAGGGAACCAACCCTGCAGTGTGAGGTAAGAGTAATAAAAAGGGGGCTCTGAGCAACACCATGGCAACTACACCTGCGGCATGGTCTCTAGTGGCCCCCAGGCTGGGGGTTGGCTGGCTGGAGTTGAAGAATAGGGAGGCACTTGGAAAATGCCCAGCTGAATTTCCCCAATTGGGCACCACCCACTTCCTGGAAGGGTGATACTGCCACCATGAGGCCAAGCTTGGTCACATACAAAGGGTATTCATACCAGTGGCTGGAGACCTGATTGCTGGACCTGCTGGTTGCCAGTGCCCCCAGGGTTCGTATCCCTCCCGACCCATGTCCTGCTCCCCCTGCTGTGCCCATTGGCACATACTGTGATTCACCCTCATGCGTGCTTATAGCAGGGTTGCCAGACCTAACACCTTGAACTACCCAGTGGCCTCTAAACTTGCCCCTTCTGCCTTCCAATTATTCAGGGCGTGGGACTCCCCCAGCCTCTTCTGGCCAGCCAGAATGATGGACTGAGACCTCTGACTTGGACCATGGCTGCTCTAACTCTTGCACCTGGTGCAGGCCATGCTAATTAAGAATAGAAGATAGATTTTGTTTTGTTTTTATAAATAGCTCCAATCAAAGCCAATTTCCCTTTTTTTTTTTTGTCTACAGGGAAGGACTGCATGTTGCCAGCCCTCTCCTCTGCAGTCTGATTTAATTTTTTTATTTTTTAATTGCCCAATCATTGCCAATTCTCACAATGCTAATTCTCTTTTTTTTTTTTTAATTGAATGAGCAGGGCAGCCAAGAAAGAGGGGAAGCACTAACTATAAGCCATTGGATGCGGCAGCAGCAACAGCATGGGGAGCCAGGAACAAAATGGGGCATCCTCCAGGAAATGTCCAGAGTTGAGCTCCGTGCACTGTCCAGCTCCATCCCTGATCTGGTCTCCAGGCTCAAACTACCCAATGCTCCTTTCTGTTGGTACCCATTGGCCTGTCCTGTCCTCCCTTGCACTGCCTTCCAGCCCTCCAATTTGCCTTGCTCGGCACTGGATTTCCCCCACCCGCATCATGGCCCATCTATGAGGCATGCTTGGTGATGTCAACATGGTGGCGTCACACCAGAGCAACGACGCTGCAATAAGGATAACAGTGGCATGGCACAACATGACCCAGAAGCTGTGGGCCCTCCCCAGCAGCATGGTGAGTGCGGGACCCTGCAAACCCCACCCCAGTACCCACAGATCACTACAGCACCGTTTCTTTGTTGGGGTTTGAAGGCAGAGAAAGAGGGTCCTGGTAACTCCAAGTTATTCATTTAAATGTTTAGTTTTGAATATTGAACTCATGAATTTTAGGAATGGGGAACATCTGTAGCACAGTGGTAGTGTCACAGTCTTGAATTCAAAACATTGATGGCTCAAAACAGAGAATGTTCATTTCTGATTTTATAAAATTTATTTTTGCATAGTTTAGTGCATATACAAGGAAACTGTACAAAAATTACATGCAAGGGCAATAAATCTGCCAGAAAGAACTTACAGTCTAAATAGATACCTAAGGCAGTGCATCTGTGGGAGAAGGACGATATGAACTCCTTCAGGACACTCAATGCACTGCCCTCCTCTGAGATCAGTCCCGCCAGTTCTCAGAGCCCTTACTAACATGGCACAGAACTTCCCCTATCAGTAGCATAGCAAAAAACAAACAAAAAAAAAATAATGACTGAAGATAAAACATAGCCCTCTCCTTGTCTTCTATTTTACTGCTGCTCTTAGTCTGTCATAAAGTGATGATAGTTCTTGCAGCACCTGTTGGCTACCTGCAATTTGCTCTTTCTCCTTCTAACAGAGAGCTTAGCTGTGATGTAATTAAATTCTCTGGTGTGGGAGAGGGCATAGAATAGGGGAGAGCATGTTTTGAGGAGTGCCAGCATGGCGCTCTAGCCAAAGGAGGTCTCTCTTGCAGCACTTCCACTTTTCTGCTTCCAGGTGTGATCTATAAGTAAGGAACCTGATGGAAATTTTAGAGCTGTGAGAGTCGCTAGATTTGTAGCTAAATTGTCCAAAAATAGTTAAATTAGCTCCGTTTCATTCACAATTCTAAAAATCTCAATTTCATTCAAAAAATCACCAGATCTAGCTACAAAATCACTAAATCTGTAACACTGGCGCTACAAAAGATCAATAAGAAACCTCTGGGTTGAAAAAAAAAAGAGGAAACGCAGCAGGATTCACGTGATCTGTTTCCATGACAATGAATAGCGGCGGCAGAAGAGAACCTCCAAACTTTCACGTCGCCTGAGCTTGGCGTTCGTCACATCCGGTGGCAGCCTAAGTTGGGAAGGAAGTATATTGTGCGTGAGCCCCGACTGGAAACATGGCTCGAAATGCAGAAAAGGCCATGACGGCCTTGGCAAGGTTTCGTCAAGCACAACTTAAGGGTGGAAAAGTTAAGAAGACCATTTCTAGCATTGGAGTGCAATGAGTTGCCAAAAGCTGAGAAATGGAGACGGCAGATCATTGATGAAATTTCCAAGAAAGTGGCACAGATTCAAAATGCTGGTTTAGGTGAATTCAGGATTCGTGACTTAAATGATGAAATTAACAAACTCCTAAGAGAAAAGGGACACTGGGAAGTCCGAATAAAGGAATTGGGAGGTCCTCATTATGCACGAATCGGCCCCAAGATGTTGGATCATGAAGGAAAGGAAGTTCCAGGAAACAGAAGTTACAAATATTTTGGAGCAGCGAAAGATTTGCTTGGTGTGCGAGAGCTATTTGAGAAAGAGCCTCTCCCTCCTCCAAGGAAGACTCGAGCTGAGCTTATGAAAGATATCGATGCAGAATATTATGGCTACAGAGATGAAGATGATGGAGGTCTTAGTGCCTTTGGAGCAGGAGCATGAAAAACAAGTCATTGCAGAAGCTGTGGAAAGATGGAAGGCAGAGAAAGAAAATCAGCTTGCCAGAGGAGACAAAGCAGAAGAGGAGGACATCAACATTTATGCAGTTAATGATGATGAGTCCGATGAGGAAAATGGCAAGATGAAGAAGGCCAGCAAACTTTTATTGCACATGTCCCAGTGCCATCGCAGATAGAGATTGAAGAGGCTCTCGTGCGGAGAAAGAAAATAGAACTTTTACAAAAGCACGCCAGCGAAACCCTCATGGCACAAAGTGAAGAAGCTAAATGCCTCCTTGGGATTTAGCATCCTTTTGCTATTAAAGAAATATTTTTCTTTGCAGAAAATGAAACCTCTGTTAACAGAAATCTGAAAATCTGAATAACCCTTTTGTTTCTACAAAACCAAGCCCAGTGGTTATCATGTCTGGGGCTGACTTGCTGAAAATATGAACTTGTTTAACCAGCATGGTTGCTCTTTCGTCACAATTTCCAGACAAAGAATAACTCAGGTCTGTTTTAATTTCTATTCTCAGTATGGAAGTGCTTCATTTAGGCTGTGGGAAAACTTTGTTTTTGGGGCTTTTGTCCTTGTAGCAAAGCCTGGGTTTCCCATCCAATTTGTCCCTGCCTTTTTTTTTTTTTACTTTTCTAAGGATGACCATTGAAACGGGGACCAGACTGTTGCCTTGAGTGCCAAAATGGAGATTAACCAACAGGGAATTACACCAGGATTGAAGTGACTGTTGCTCTCCATTATTTTCTGAGACAATTTCACAACATACTAATCTGTGAACCAGGTCTACTAAATACTATAAGTTATGTTCTCCTGGGCAGCAAAGACTGCATAGCTGTAGCTATATTTGATTTCTGAAATCAGGAAAATTAGAGTATAAAGCTTTCTAAAGTAATGTAAAATAAACCTCTATTTATTGTCTAAACCAGACGATTGTAAAAATAACATGCTGCTGCTCTCTTGTTTTTTTGTTTGTTCGTGTTTGATGACTCAGTGCTGAACATTTCGGCAGCTGTTTTGGTAAATACTTTTATAATATCAATTCAGTGAGAAACATTTTGAATTTTTTTTTTTTTTAAATACAAAGAACAATCTGTATTTTTAAGCTTGCTTAGAAGCAATGCTTTCTTTCCTTTTCTGTCTGAGAGAAAAATTGCTAAATGTATAGATGTCTTAAGGGAAAAGCAGTTTTAAACCAACTGTTGAAGAAATTGCCTGTGGGCAGCAAGCACAGAGAGCTATATAGTTAGAATATTGACAGTATGTTGAAAGTCTCAACTCTTTATGCAGTAAAGAAAAAAAAATAGAATGTTAAGAATTATTCAGAAAGGAATAGAGAACAAAACTGTAAATCTATGGTGCGACCACACCTTGAGTATTTTGTGAGGAACTAGAAAAGTTGAAGAGAAGGGAGAGGATGGAAAGGCTCCCTTATGAAAAAAAAGGCTTAATAGTTTGGAGAAGAGACATCAGATGTGATATAATAGAGGTTTATAAAATCATGAGTGAGATAGAACAGATTTATTTATTTTATTTAAAATTTCTTAATATACTGCTTTTTTCAGTTTCAGTTGATTCAAAGCAGTTGTACATGTCTATAAATATAAAAAAAAGCATAAAATATCACAGATAAGAGGACAGTTACTCATATAACCTTTCAAAACACAGTGCCTTCAACTGTATAGAAAACTAATAGTTATTTACTCTTTCAGGTAGTAGAAGGAATAGGGGACATTCCATGAAACAAATTGAAGATTCTCTGTCGACAAGCAGGGTTGAATTAGCTATGACATGGGGGTGACATCATTTGATGACACCAGATGGACCCTTCTCTCATAGCTGATAGAGCTTTTGCTCTGCTGAGCATGCTTGGGAGTTCCTGCATGGATGCTGCCTAATAAGCCCCTCAGTAGTTTTTCCTCCAAGTTCCTGCATGGATGTGTATTTTCTCTCTCTCTCACCCCCTCCCCTTTAAGTTTTGGTATCTAGAAACGTTTGATCTCAACTCGTTCGAGTTGCCTCGCTGCTTCAGCAGCTCCTCAATAGTGCTTTTCAATGCTACTACAAAAAAAAAAAGAGGTAAAGTTATTGGGGCAGATTTTAAATACTTGCGCGAGCGCGTACTTTTGTTCGTGCAGCAGGCGCGAACAAAAGTACGCTGGATTTTATAAGATACGCGCGTAGCCGCGCGTATCTTATAAAATCCGGGGTCGGCGCGCGCAAGGGGGTGCACAGTTGTGCAACCTGCACGCGCCGAGCCCATCGCGGCCTGCCTGTTCCCTCCGAGGCCGCTCCGATTTCGGAGCGGCCTCGGAGGGAACTTTTCTTCACCCTCCCCCCACCTTCCCCTCCCTTCCCCTACCTAACCCACCCCCCCCCCCCCCCCGGCCCTATCTAAACCCCCATCACCTTTGCGCGCGTCGGCCGGCAGCCCCGCTCTGTCCTCCGGTCCCGGGGGTTGGTCCGGAGGCCTCGACCACGCCCCCGGGCCAGCACCACGCCCCCGGGCCCGCCCCCAAAACGCCGTGGAATGCCCTGGAAACGCAGAGTCCCCAGACACGCCCCCTCCCTCCCCTTTTCGAAAGCCCCGGGACTTACACGCGTCCCGGGGCTTTACGCGCACCGGCGGCCTATGCAAAATAGGCGCGCCGGCGCGCGAGGGCCCTGCACGCGTAAGCCTTTTAAAATCCGCCCCTTTATGTCCAGCTCCAAGGACACAGAATCTTCATATACTGTGTGTGTAGCCAGAAGATGTCCTAAAACTGTTATAAGTTTCTGGGGCCAGACCACGATGCAGTTACTTGTAATGATTATAGCCGGATGAAACCAAAGTTCCAGAGGAACAGGGTCTGGAAGATGGAGGAACTTCGCAGGTTGGTGAGGAGCCAAAATCATTCCTCTTGGAGTAGGACCTCCTCAGGCACTGTCTGTGCAGAGCTAAGCAGGCACTTTTCAAGCAAAGCTCCCCCTTATGTGGTGCTAGTTCCCATATCTACCACTCCGTTGGGATCAAGTAAAGTACAGAAGCACTGAAAACAAGGGTCTTCGTAAGCCCATGGGGCTCATAGATGCCCTAGTCTTTTGTACTCTTTCAAAAACTAGGGGACACACAATGAAGTTACTAAATGATATGTTTAAAACTAATAAAGAAAATGTTTTTACTCAATCCATAATTAAGCTCTGGAATTAGTTGCCTGAGGATGTGATAAAAGCTATTAATGTAGCTGCATTTAAAAAAGCTTATGGATTTTTCCTCTAGGATCTTTTTCAAAACTATTATTAAGGTGAAGTTGTAGAAATCCACTTCTTATCCCTGGGATAAGCAGCTTGGAATCAACGGCAGGGGAGAAAGTTTGACACTTCACGCATATCCAACATAGCTCTCTGCTTCAACGGCAGGGGAGCAAGACTGATACTTCACTTTCAAAGCAAAGCCAGCATAGCTCTCTGCTTCAACGGCAGGGGAGAAAGTTTGACACTTCACGCATATCCAGCATAGCTCTCTGCTTCAACGGCAGGGGAGCAAGACTGATACTTCACTTTCAATGCATAGCCAGCATGGCTCTCTGCTTCAACGGCAGGGGGGAATGAAGAAATGTGGATCTATATTCAGGCAACAACCAACAAGGACTGAATTACATAGTTTGGATAAACAGATAAGCATGGGTGTAGCTTGCTTATTGTGGTGGTTAATACCCCTAACTAATTAAGCTATTTCATTTAGATGCAGTTCCAACACTGCTCTCTACATTAATGGTGGGGGTGGAAGGGAAATAGAATAAAAAATGTTACTAAGAGCCAAGAGTAACAGATAAGTATGAAAGAGAAAAAAGTGCAAAAGCTTGCTGGGCAGACTGGATGGGCCATTTGGTCTTCTTCTGCCGTCATTTCTATGTTTCTATGTTTCTATTTCTCGAACCATAAAGCCACCCTTTGTTGCAATGAATGTTGTTTTTTTTTCTTTTACCTCCTTCAGTTATGTGGAATGGTGAATATATCACTTTCATTTCACTTCAAAGCTTCAGGTTTGCATCCTGAAGAACAGAGGTGGGGGAAGAGTGGGCTGCACATCAGCCCTCTGCCACTGAGTCTCAGTAGAGTGCCTGCAGTGCTTAACAATATGGACAAATTATATTGAGCAGTTTCTGCTTCTGCAGGGTTGAGAGGACTTTATGATTATAGTCTAACATAAGAGCACAGATTAGCAATATAAATATTCTCCAAGTTGACACTGGGGGAGGATAAAGGTAAAGAGTTGCTAGAAAGAGATTAGCAAAACATGTCTATCTTTATTAAAGCTTAGCAACACTCAAACTTTAAGCATACTTTTTGTTGGCATAAGAGAGTTATATAATAGTTGAATTAATTCCAGATCTAAAGAAGAAAGTATAAATTCTTTTTTTCGTGATTATTTTTACTAGCATAAAATTGATAAAGGAAAATTGATAAAGGAATCTAATAGTTGCTCCCCAGAATACTGAAAGGACTCAATACTGTATGCACTACTCACAGCTCTGTATAACCCATCTTTGGAAACAGGAGATACCAGGGGAGGAGAAAATGGCTTATGTAGTTGATGTTTTAAATGTCATGATTGTCTATTATAAATGTGTGAAATAAAATTTTAAAAAACCTGAAGATAAAGGGCATGTCTAGTCGCAGGTAAAGATCAACCATTCCTGGCCCTTTATATAAAGGCTGCTCAAAGTGGTATACAAACAAGTCGATTTTAGAAGGCCCACGCGTGCAAATTATGGAGGTTGTGTGTGTGGCTGGGCCCTGCACAAGCCGAGCGCATGTTAGAAAGGGCCCGGCCTCACACATAAGTCCCAGAACACGCAGAAGTGCCAGGCCTGAAGAAAGGGGCGGACCGGGAGGCAGGGTCTGGACAGGAAGGGGGTGGGCTGGGACACTGCCATTAGTTATTGTCCCGGGGAAGCACGCGCTGGCAGCTGGCCAGTGTGTGGAGTTTCCTTCTGCTCCGGAGGAACATTAAGTATAAAAACAAAATAATTGAGGATACCTAGGGTAGGTTTAGGGGTCGGGGAGGAGAGGGGAAGAGGGAGGAGGGATAGGGTCAGGGTTAGGGAAGTTCCCTCCCAGTCCACTCCTTTATTGAAGCGGACTGGGAGGGAACTGGGAAAAGGCCCAATCGCATTGCCTCACAATTCTTTTAAAATCCCCCCCCACACACACACACACGTGGAGGAAGCCACCCGTCTGCACATGCATGTGCAGACATTAAAATCCGGCTGGCCATGTAAGTAACTTAGGCCTAGATTTATCAAAATGTAGTAAATATCGCATGCGATTGGAAAAGGGGTGTGTTTTATGGTAATAGCCTATTTATTGCAATGCACGTTATCTTAGCTCTTGGCATAGGTATTACTGCAAAGTGTGTAATATCTACATAATTGCATTTTCCTACCTGCAAAGTGCTCATTTCACCATTGGCGGGAGGGGGAGAGAGAGAGAGAGAGACACTATCTACAAGACCCTTGTAGTAGTTAGCTATTTATGCTACTATAGGAGGCCCACCTAGTATCTCGAGGTGAGGTTTAGGTAGTAGTGTAGGGGTTAGGGGCCACTTTTACATTTTATTTATTTATTTATTTTTAATTTTTATATACCGAGGTTCTTGTATGAAAATACAAATCACTCCGGTTTACATAAAACATTGAATTTATATTTACATTTATATGTTATATGTTACTCATATGTTAAGAAACGCTGTTTAATGTAACGCCTTTATTGCGACAGTTATTGTTCTATGTAAACCGACCTGATTCGATACTTGTATTGAGAATGTCGGTATATAAAAATCCGAAATAAATAAATAAATAAATAAATGCGAGTGAGGTTGAGAGAACATTGTACAAATCTCATCATTGTGTGGAAGTGAGGAGAATCAGGTCGCCCAGTCTCCCTACCATCTGTCCTGATTGGAGAACAACTTTTTCCAGAACTTGTTCCATTGCCCCGACCCAGCTGGAGCTGGTTGGCCATCAGTGAGAGGTGTGGCGTATGACGTCATTGGCAAGCGACTGCTGCTTTAAATCTTGCGGCAGTGGGGTAAGCCCTTGGGGATTCTAGAAGTAAGAGTTGGGTCACCCAGTCTCCCTACCATCTGTCCTGATTGGAGAACAACTTTTTCCAGGACTTGTTCCATCACCCCAACCCAGCTGGAGCTGGTTGGCCATCAATGAGAGGCACGGCATGTGACATCATTGGCAAGCAACTGCCTCTTTAAATCTTGCGGCAGTGCGGTGCACAGCCGGCGCGCAGCTTTGTCTGGATGAGACTGGTACACTGGGTTAGACTTTGTATAATTTTATTTCCTTTCTTTTTCTTACCTCTTTTTGTTAAATGGGAAGAAAAAGGAAAGCAAATTTATCATCCTCTCCAATTATATCTAGAGGCCCAATAGACAATCACATCTTAAGAGTGATTGATTCACCAAAAGAGGACAGTGAGGGGGCTTTGTTATCAGCTTCCTTGAGTCTTGGCGGGGGTCCGTTTTCACCTCCTCAACCATCGACAATGTCTCCACTTGATGTTAATAAGGTACAGGACATAAAGCTTGGTGATGGTGTTGTTCTGTTCAACAGCCACCCACAGGCTGGTCATTTAACATCAAATCAGCTATCTATTTCTGATAGTGATGCTGCATGTGGGGAATTATACAGGCTGGATCAATAGCCTGTGAATGTCCCTAACAGTGTTACCCTTATTGATTTGTGGAGGATGATATCTAAACTGGATTCAAATGTCTCTCAAGTAAACGCATCTTTGACCTCTATTATTAATTTGAATAGATCACTGATTGATGATCAGGCTAAGAAAATTTCTAGCTTAGAAAATGAATTGGGGATATTATCATTTTAAGTTCAACTGTTGCAGAATTCAGAATGCATACATATCAAGGATAGCTTGAATATACGTAACAAAATTTAGAATATAGAAAACTGGATCTGCTCTAAAAACCTGTGACTGGTTAATTTTCCCCAGACACGGCTATTATCACCATATGAAATGTTCAAAAAATGTTTAAGGGAGATATTATTACATAAGGATATTGATTTACCTAAGATATCAAACATTTTTTATTTTCCCAATAAGTTGGTGAGAAAGGCTAGGATTCAAGATGAAGATATGGTTGAATCCCCCAGTTTGGGGGTGTTTATTTTCCTGGGGGAATCAACTGATATCATCAATAATTAGCTATGCTCTTTGTATCTTTTTTGCTTGAATCCATCAAGCTAGGTTGAGAGAACATTGCACAAATCTCATCTTGGAGTGAGTTTTCTCACTCCGAAGGCCAGCAAATCTTCAGAAGAGACTACTGTTCTGTTCGTATGTCTCATGTTGAATGTGAAAGTGGCCCCTAACCCCCTACTCCAATACTTAACCCTCACCTCGAATTACTAGGTGGCCCTCCCATAGGGATACAGTCTAGGGAGGAGGCACTATGACAAGGTGCTCTCTCTCTCTCTCTCTCTCTCTCTCTCTCCCCCCCTCCCCCTCCCCCTCCCCCTCTCCCCCTCTCCCCCCCTCCCCCCAAGTGCATGCAATATTGGAAAATGAGGCCCTAAGACATATACGTAGCTCCTCTCCAGAATGCCACAATTCTATTCCTCACGTATCCAACTCAAAGTTTAGCCAGATAAATAGCTATCCAGCTAATTGATCACCAGTCAGTATGGCTGAATTTTCATATAGCGCCACTTAGCTGACTGAGGGCCTTATTTTCCAAATGTATCGCACGCAGTAAGGGATGTTTCGCATGCGAAATGTCTCTTTTTGCGTGCGATACCAAAATGGGGGTGGAGTCGGCCCCGGAAGAGGAGGATTCGGGGCATCACCGGGGCCGACTCCGCGACGACGGGGCGCACAGCGAAAAGGTAAATGCCTTTTCACTGCCTATTTTGCTCCCAATAGCTACACCTCCTATGGTGGCGCTATTGGGTGCGAAACTGGCAGCGATCGCACCGCGATGGTGCGATCGCTGCCGGCTAGCGCAGGCCCGCCCTCTGTTTCGGCCCCCCGCTCCTCATCTTCTAAAGTATCGCAGGCCTGCAATACTTTAGAAAATGAGGCCCTAAGTGGTGCTAAATATCTACCTCTTGGTTGTTTTCCCATTTTTAATGACATCTTATAATTCTGTTCCCTATAAGCTGATAACTATTTTGTTCTTTATCTTGTTTCTGCTTAGTTCAGGTATAGGATGAAAAAGATGTTGAGTGATTTAGTAGGGATGAGGGAGAAGTATTAGCATTAACTGTGTTAATACATGGGTATACGATATGAACGGAGATTATCTGTTCTGTGTAATGATCCATTGCCAAGTGCTCTTCTAGCCTGCAGATAGCACTATGAGACATCTGAAATGTCTTTCTAGTCTGTTGTAGTAGCCTAGATTTGACTCACCTGGCACTCAGCTGCTCATTCATGGGGCAGCTCACAGATGACAACCATCACATTCTGTGGTCATATCTGTTGATGGTTATTAGATTTAGGTAAGTGTCTTTTATATTTTGTTATTTTTGTTATTATTGATGTTTGGATATGGTTAATATATATTATGTATTTATTTTTTGTTCTATTTATTGGCATTAACTAACAACAACATACAATCAACAAATTAGTCAGGAATGCAGTGTGTCTGCAGCACGCCCAACAAAATACAATTGCCAAGCAACATCTGGAGATTAGGAAAGACAGGGGAATGAAAGAAAAAAAAAAGAAGAGGTGAAGGATGGGGGAAGGGTTGGAGAAGTCTCGATGGGGTACCGGATGAAAAACCAATTAAATTCACTGTGTACTAGAACTAGAGTCCACTGTTGCAAAATGTTGATCCACTAGTTGCTATGAGTAGGTCCAGCTGTGAGAGTGATGATACCGTCTAGATGCTTCTTGCTCATAACCTGAAATAGAGACAGACGGTATGCCACCAGAAAGTGGTATTGAGGCAAGAAGAATATTTCCAATTAAGCAGTATCAATTTCATGGCGATAGAAAAAAAATCTAATAACATCCGGTGTGGGGGCAGGAGGGGGGGGGGGGGGGTTGAGAAGGCGAGACATTTATGAATAACAATTTTGTATGTAATGGGGTGTGGAAGGTGAAGGATCACAATAATCATAGACCACACTTCATGCCAAAAAAGCTTTGTAGCAGGGCAGAAGTACAACATGTGAGAGAGAGTTGCTTTGGAGGCATGACAGGACACCAGGCTGTCCAGGGGGTCCAGACAGCCCGGTGAGCCAGGAAAAACATAGCCTGAGTGAGATGGGAGGAGCGGGAGACCCATAATGATTTATCCCATAAAGTTGACCAAGAAAAGTCTGGCATCAGGAAGAGACTGAGATAGGCAGAAATTATTTGAGCCCAGCGTAGAAATTGAGAGGCAGGGAGAGGATACTGTGTATATAGGGTAGTAAAAGAAAGCATGGTAGAGACAGAGTACAACTGATGGGGAAATAAGATGCCAGCTTTCTGCCATATAGGCCAATTTAGGGGATTCCAAGATATTTGGGATTATGCCATAAAGGGGTGAAAACTGAATTATTTATTATTTATTTATTTAATGTCTCTTATATACCGATGTCCGTTTGCACATCGCATCGGTTCACAGTAAAACATGAACTTTATGGGCGAAGCCCTTACAAGGAACAGATAAATACAGTTAACTTTAGGGCATAGCCCTTAACAAAAACCAAGGAAGAAATACATTGGAGGGGGGTATTGATTTACATACTATAACCTATATATATGTATATATATATATATATATATATAAATAAATATAAACATAAATATTATAACATTTCAAGGTACCAAAATCAGAGGCTGAATTGGTCCAAGGTACCAAGGGTTTCAGTAATAGAGACTTGAAGGAGTAGAAAGCAGTATGGATAGTCAACAAGATAGGATGAGATCTATAGGTAGTAAATTTGGGGAGGCCAGGGAGGGAAGAAAGAGGAAGTGGTAAAGCAAAGCCCTGCTCTAATAAGAACCATGCTGGGAGAGAGTGAAGAGGAAAATGGTCAGAAAACCATACAAGACCCTGCTGTAAAGGAAAGGCCAAGTGGTAGCAATGGAAATTGGGAAAGTTCACACTGCCCCATTTTCAAGATAGTTTTAGGGTGCGCAAAGATATGCAGGGAGGTTTATTGTTCCATAGGAAGCGAGATAACATACTGTCAATTGTGCGATAAAAGGAGAGGGGTGGGGGGTGGGTGGAGAAAATACGGGGAACACACTTAAAATAAAATTAATTTGGGAAGCCAGTATCATTTTAATTGTGTCTAAATGACCCCACCAGGAGAGAAAGAGAGGGGGCCACCGCTGAAGCCCATTAGTAGTTAGGGAGTTTATCCAATCTCTAACTTCGTTAGGGTGCATGAAATAGAGGGATAATAATAAATACTTAAATATTTCAGGCCTTCAGAATGCCAGGTAAACAGAGGTAGTTGGGAAGTGGCATCAACTCTGACTTATTCCAATTGACATGATACCTTGAGATGACACCGAAGGCAGAGATTTGTTGAATAATTTGAGGAATGGTGTGTAAAGGCTGTCGTATAAAGAGGAGGCCATTGTCTGCATAAGCTGCAAATTTAAATTCATGGCTGACGGAGGTGATGCCTTTCACAGCAGGGTCTTGGTGAAGAGAAAGCAGGAGGGGTTCCAGAGAAATATTGAAGATATATGGAGAAAAAGGGCATCCCTGATAGGTTCCTCTCTGTAGGATAATTGGGTGGGACAGAGAACCATTAACTGAGAGCCAGGAAATTAGAGAATGGTATACAAGCTTAATAAGGGACAAAAAGATGTTACCACATCCCATCCAATGTAATACTTCAAAAAGGTAATCCCACTCCAGATGACCAAATACTTTCTCCGTGTCTAATGACAACGCAACTAGGGGTCCTGAGATTTTGGTGGAGAGATGTATAAGGTTTAAGAATAATCGGGCATTGTCTATGATTGATCTTCCCACCATAAAACCAAATTGGGAGGGATGCAACAGGGTTCCAACAACCTGGATAAATTGTTGAGTCAGAATTTTAGCAAATATTTTATAGTCCACATTAAGTAGGGATATTGGTCTATAGTTGGAAACTAATAGAGGATCCCTATTAGATTTAGGGAAAGCAACAATTTTAGCTTCATTGAATTGTGGATACGATCAGTTATATGCATTGAAATGTAACATTTGTCTAAGGGGATTAGCAGAAGGGAGGAAAAAGATTTATAAAATTCTACAGTTAGGCGGTCGAGGCCAGGGGCCTTCCCAGACTTGAGGGAGGTGATCGCCGTAACAATTTCGGCTTGGGAGATAGGACAATCTAGATATTCTTTATCAGAAGGGAAAGAGTGGGGCCATCTAGAGAGTGAAAAGGGAGGGGTCATGTCAAGATTGAGAAGTGTAAAGAGAAGAGTAAAAGGCATAAAACTGCCAAAGGATTCCATCTGGTGTCAAGAGAATGGATCCTGTGGGGGAGCGTATCACTGTAATATGCTCTCTGCTTACAAGATTGTAAGTTACCAATAGCCTACCAGCTCTGTTCTGTTCAGAGTAATAGCGAGATTTCTGAAGGAAAAGGTCTTTGCCAGCCTGGCAGTTCAGCAAAGAATTATATTGGTGTTTTAATTTATATAACTGATATAAGAATAGGTTGTTCTGGGGGGGTCACATGTTCTTTTTCTAATAATGAAATATGAGTTTCCAAATCTTAATGCTAGGCTTGGGATTGTTTGTGAACATAACCGGAGTAAGAGATAATTTCAGAGTACAGCATTGCCTTGAAAGGTTCCCAGACCATAGATTGAGATATGTCATTGGTTTCATTGAGGGAATAAAGGCAGGGATAAAAGCCTGCATTTTGGCAATGAAAACAGGATCCTCTATGAGGGCAGAGTTAAAACACCAGGAGGAATTCTCAGGAGGAGGGAGATCCCAATGGAGAGTGAAAGAGACTAAGGCATGATCAGAATGAGAATTGGGTGACTATGAGAAGCAAACGTGGCAGAAATCAGGGAGTCAGAAACTAAAAAAATAATTGATACAGGAGTAGGAGTGATGAGGAAAGGAAAAGAAAGTAAATTCCTTAGCTGTGGAGTGCAGCAGGTGCCAAGGATCCCCTAAGTTAAAGGTAGTTATAAGGTTGTGTATTGCAGCATGGAAAGTATAGTATAGTGAGACAAAAAGATACAGGGGCATCAAACTTACCGAAGGCATATACAGTGGATTATCATCAATAGTACCCAGAAGCATCAAGCTCCCCAAAGTAGAGAGTATGGGAAATCACACAATACAGAGGCATGCAAACTTGCAAGGCATAAAATAAGAGTATCTCAAACAATACTAAAGCATCAAAACCCCCAAGACACAGAGTGTGAGGTATAGCAAAGAACACAGAAATATAAAAAAAAACATGGCAGGAGTGTGAGATATTGCAGTCAGCATGGAGGTTTCAAAAACCCTAAGGCATAGAGTGCAGGAAATCACAAACAGCAAAAAGCATCAAAACTCCCAAGTCATAGAGTATATTCTAACAGCACAGAGGCATCAAAACCCCCAAGGCATAAAGCAAACAGCACAGAAGCATCAAAACTCCCAATACTTAGAACGTGGGAATCACATATAACATAGAGGCATAAAAACCCCTAAGGCAACATAAGAGGGGCAAAAAATAGTTTATAGCCAAAAGCATTGAAGACACCAAAACAGAAGGAAAGGCAGCACCAACAGTGGTATGAATATCAACAAAGGAGCCACAAGTTGGCAAAATTATACCCATGGTGTCAGGTTTTCTCCAAGACACCATGAGAGAGCTAGGAACAGCCAGCAAACACAATGACAAATGTAGAACCAGAAATGAGGTGGGATGGGAAAATAAATTTGTATTTTTTTCATTTTTAGCAATTTATTTTGAGAACAAACTACCTCAGTATAACCAAGAAAAAAAAGCAGAGTGGGAGAACTAGTCTGGGATCTAGAAGAGTCCAACATAGAAGCTGGAAAACCAGAAGAGAAGTATGGTGGGATGAAATACTTGCATTTTTTTAATTTTTTTCACATTTTATTTTGAGCACAAAACACCCCAGTATAACCAGGAAAGCAGTAGGGTGGGAGAACTGGGCTGAGATTGTGAGAAATTACAAAAATATCTTGCAACACTGGGCACACAAATTGCTGATGACATATGGGAGTTTATTTTAATAGCATTGTTTGTGTTAAAATGCCCACATATGTGAGTATCTGAGCCATTCATGAGAGATGCATATTTAAAAGCTGGAAATTACCCACATATATATGAGTATGTAAGTTTAAAGAAAGAGACAGAAAATGGCTGGAGATTGCTGTGGGGTATGAGTGTTCTGGAATGAGGTCAACAGTTACACATGTAAATCTATATTTTAAAACTGGAGAACACAGCATACTAATGCACGATGTGATAAATATGATGCATTTAATGTGCATTAAACCCCCCATTTAATTAGCATTAGGGCCCTAATGCTATTTGATGAATGACTCTGCAAGTTACATTTTCCTTTGTAGATACTAAATGCTTAGATACTTCTGCTGCTTTAATATATTTGGAGTGGTTTGGTTTCAAAAGAAAAGTGTTAAAAAAGGAGTGATAAAAATTTTGGCATTAGCAAAGGGCTTTTTCTGATCTTCATTGCTGCTGTTGCAGCATCTAACCTGGTCCACCTTAAAAGCTAGAGTAACAGCTAACACTGTGGGCGGGCCCCCAGATAGCAGGAATTAGAGTTTGGGCCCAGGTGTGAACAGACAGGCCCAGGGTCTCCAGAAGAAGGCAGTTCTGCAAGAATGTGAACCCTGAAGCTAAATGCTAAATGTAAATGTGGCTGAAGGTTTGCCTTTTATGTTAGACAATTTGCTTGTGGAAAATACATTTTTATGTAAGAAGACTCCGAGTCCAGGGTTTTTCAGTCCTTTGGGGAGTTACAGATCACTTGCTCTGTCTCACAGATTTATATGTAACTTCTTATATAATTAATTGCTTTAGTAACTGAGCATTAATCACTGACAGTGCTATTTGCTGGTACTAGAATTGCTTATTTACACAAGCTTGCTTGAGGTCAGGGTAAACCCTTTTTCTTAACTGATCTATTGTTTTGACTGAGTTACCAATTTCTAGGATATTTCTGAGGTGTAAAACTGACAATGTAATACTCAGATTTCCTCCAGTTGTTAACAATCTATACCGCATATCCAGTTCTTAGGATTTTATCATGAAAATGTGATCTGTAATCAGGAATGCCAAAGATTTAAATAGGGAACTAGAAAATGCTGGTATCAGTAGACACTGAATAATTATTCCTTACACATTTGTTAGGTTGAAATGATATTTATTAATCTGTGTTTATTACCCACACTGCATAACTAAGAAGGCAATTTTTACACATGCTGAATCACTAAGGAGGCAATTTTTAAAATAATCTGGAAGTTTGCAGGTCCATGGGTATTTTGCAAGGAGCTGCTAGGTCATTTTCAAAGTGTTATTGGGACTCACATTTTGCCCACAGATTTTGAACTCACTTTATGGGAAGTGCAAAATACCTATATGGATTTCAAAATTGAATCCCCATACATAGTTCACATTTTAAGCCAATTCCCAGCCATTCCCCCTTTTCTCATTGCCAAAAGTACATGCAGTGAGAAACAGCATGCATACTTTTGGCAGCTGAGGGGAAGGCAATTTTCGTTATTGGGAATTTACCCTAATAACTGCTTAGTATAGTTGTGCAGAGGAAAAATTTTCATTTTGGTTTGTTCATTCATTTCAAAGGGCTCCTCCATTCATCTGGTTCAACAGAAAAAAACCCCCAACATATTGTTTCTTAATTTTATTTATTCATTCATTTACCAGTAAAGCCAATGGGGGAAGCACTATAGTGGATTTTGGGCTCCAGAACTGGGTTCGCTCATCGAGTCTAATGAAACAGGTGGATAGACATCATCAGAAGGATGAAGACATTCCAACGCATCAAAACTGTGGTAAAGTAGCACCAAAATGAGCATGAATAACCTAAAGCTCCATAAAGTAGCAAAGGAGTACCAGCAGTGGCAGAGGATCTCCTAGGCACCATGAGAGAAACAAAGAAGCAGCAAGAGTGCAAAGAACATCAAAAGGTTTCAAAAGAGGGCACAAACAACAGTGGCATAAAACTCTCAAAAGCAGCAAGAGAGGCAAAGTGGCACCACGAGTGGCATCAACATCCTAAGATACCATGTAGATGGAACGAAGCAGAAAAAGTGGCAGTAAAAACCCCAACAAATCAATAGAGGGGCAAATCAATTCAAAGAGTGGCACCAAGGCACCATGAGAAGTACAAAGCAGCCCTCCACGGTGGCAGGAAAACCCAAGGTTCAGAGTATGGGATATGACAGCAAGGCAGATTGACAGAAAGAAACTCATGGTGCAATGAGAGCAATGCTGAGTGGATGAAAGACCCTTAAGGTATATGATAAGGGGCATAGCAGCAAGGCAGAGTGGCATGGGAGATGTTGAAGCATTTGTCTGATTTAGTACAAAAGAATGATCTGTCATTAGTATCATTTTTTGACAGACGTTTTTATTACATTCTCTATTTAAAATTGATCTTGCTGCTGGGTGGAATTTTGGGTTGCTTGTGAAATTTGTTTTTTGATTGAAACTTTTGTCATAATCCGAACATAATAATGGGCTCTCATCAGTGTGGCTTTCCTACAGGTCTATCCAGTACCGAGCGGTAGAAAGAGCTGCGTTAGTGCCTACGGCACCCGCGGTTGCCGCACGCACAGTGCAGCTCACCTACCGCTCGATCCTGAACACTAATTTTATTTAAATGTAAACCGTGTCCGAAAAGCCTTAGGCCCGCGCAACCCATTTTACTGGATAGAGCGCCTATACAGTATCCTGGGTGCGCGGGCCTAAGGCTTCACGCCACGCTGGTATCTGTCATTTCAAATGTCATTTGAAATGACAGATACCAGGAAGCGAAAAAACCAAAAGCAAAAAGTAAGTCGCTTCGCCGCTTCACTCTTCCCTCCTCCCGGAGCAGGGCGCGAAAAGCAGCCTTGCTCCGGGAGGAGGGAAGCGGCGAAGCGACTTACTTCTTGCTTTTGGTTTTTTTTGCTTCGCCACTGTCAGTGTCTTCCCTCCCGAAGCCAAAAAAAAAAAAAGCGAAAAAAGCGAAAAAACCGTTGCAGCCCCCCTCCGATGTCCGGACTGGGGCTGCCACGGAGCTGCAACGGCGAAGCACAACGGCGAAGCAAAAAAAAACCAAAAGCAATTTTGGTTTTTTTTTTCAAAAGCGACAATTTTGTTTTTTTTCCAAAAGCGACTTACTTTTGGGATCTGTCAAGATCCCAAAAGTAAGTCGCTTTTGGACGCCGGCATAACTTACTATTCTGAAGCCATCAGCAGGAACACATTGCGATCGTAGCTCCTCCCGACGAAGACAAAGATGGCCGCCTGCACGGGGGGAAGCATACAATTGGCTGCTCAAGACGTGGCGTCACATCCCGTGACGCCAAACGTCGTGACGTCACGTCTTCAGCGGCCAATTGTACGCTTTCCCCATGCAGGCGGCCATCTTTGTCTTCGTCGGGAGGAGCTACGATTGCAATGTGTTCCTGCTGATGGCTTCAGAATAGTAAGTTATGCCGGCGTCCAAAAGTGACTTACTTTTGGGATCTTGACAGATCCCAAAAGTAAGTCGCTTTTGGAAAAAAACCAAAATTGTCGCGGGCCTAAGAGTTGCTTCGCCGTAAGTTGCTTCGCCGCGGGCCTAAGCAAGTTGCTTCGCCGTAAGTTGCTTCGCCACTGTCAGCCCGGACCCGACCCACTTTTGCAGCCGTGCGGCCAAGAAGGTATCGTCGCTTTTGGAAAAAAAAAACCAAAATTGCTTTTGGTTTTTTTTTCGCTTCGCCGCTAGTGTCTATTCTCCCCTCCTCCCGGAGCAAGGCTGAAAAAGCAGCTCCGGGAGGAGGGAAGAACTGAAGCGGCGAAGCAACTTACTTGCACGGGGGAAAGCGGTCTCCGTGCCAGCCCCAGTCCGGAAAGCGGTCTCCGTGGCAGCCCCAGTCCGGACATCGGAGGGGGGCTGCAACGTTTTCTTCGCTTTTTTTTTTGGCTTCGGGAGCAGGGGAGAGGACTGGGGCTGCCACGGAGACCGGCACCCATGATCGCGGCCGGGGCAGGTGAGCGGGGGCTGGGGGAAAGCTTGCCACCTACCCTGACCCCTGCCTCTACCGCAGGGGTCAGGGTAGGCGGTAAGTTTGCAGGTTAAACGCGCGACAAAACGGCAGGGAAAACTAGCGTTAGTCGGGGCGTGGGTTACGGGATGCTAGGGAATAGCTAATTCGCTCATTTGCATGCAATATACATGCCGCGTGCGGAAGGGGTTGCCCGGGGAATTTAAGACGCGGTAGGAGTAGGTTAAAGGGGATTCGGGATCGCAGGAAGGGCTAACGCGGCCGGAAAGTGAGTAAAAAGCGGCTTAGGAGCAGGGTAAACGCGGCCGCACTTTACAGGATAGACCTGCTAGTAATTTGTGAGGTTTACTTTGTTAAAAAATATTTTTTGCATATTCTGTAGCTGAACACAGAGTCTTTGTTAATTTTCTCTCTTTCTCCTGAAATCTTTACTACATTCAGGGCATATAAAAGGTCTAGCCTGTGTGTCTTTTCTATTGTTCCTGTATTTCGTCCTTTTGATTGTTTTTGGGGAAAACACTCCCCAGTATAGCCAAGAAAGAAGAATGGTGGGAGAATTAGACTGGGATCCTAGAGGTATACAACAAAACAGTAAAGTAGAGAAGAAGATGATGATGAAGAAGAAGAAGAAGAAAAGGTATAGTTTGTTTTATTTTTCAAATTTTTTTCCTGGGGGAAACATCAAAATAAAACCAGCAAAGAAACAGAGTGGGAGAACTACGCTAGAATTATAATGAGGTAGAACAAAAAGAAGAACCTGAAGGAGGTGGGGTAGGAGGAGAAACTTTGTATTTTTTTTCAAAACAATTTTTTTCTGGGGACAAAACATCCTAGTATAACAAAAAAAACAAAAAACAAAACAAACAAAGAGGGTGGGAGAACTAGGCTGAGATCCAAACAGAAAACAACATGGAGGCACCAAACGTTCCATGCTGGTGCATGATAGGCATGGCAGATAGGAATATTAACAGCATGGCCCCTAAGGTGGTACATCTGGGGTATGGCAGGTAGACATGTGGCAGCAAGACTCCCAAGGTGATATCTGGGTCTTGGTAGGTAGGCGGAGCTGTAGCAGAAAGGTGTCAGACCCAGTGGTGGTGGACACAGCAGATATCTAGATTCTCTGTGTTTCACTCTTTGGGCTGGCATTTCAGGCCTAAGAGAAAGCAGCAGCATGTACAGAGGAGTTTTGCCCTAGCGGTAGTGTTGGGGACACATCAGTTGTCCGGATTCTGTGTATTTTGGCCCTTTAGCTTACATTTCGGCCTTATGCGACAGCAGCAGCCCGTATGGAGCAGTGTAGCCCCAGTAGTGGTATTGAGGACACAGCAGGTATCTAGATTCTCTGTGTTTCAGTCTTTGGGCTGGCATTTCAGGCCTAAGAGAAAGCAGCAGCATGTACAGAGGAGTTTTGCCCTAGCGGTAGTGTTGGGGACACATCAGTTGTCCGGATTCTGTGTATTTTGGCCCTTTAGCTTACATTTCGGCCTTATGCGACAGCAGCAGCCCGTATGGAGCAGTGTAGCCCCAGTAGTGATATTGAGGACACAGCAGATATCTAGATTCTCTGTGTTTCAGTCTTTGGGCTGGCATTTCAGGCCTAAGAGAAAGCAGCAGCATGTACAGAGGAGTTTTGCCCTAGTGGTAGTGTTGGGGACACATCAGTTGTCTGGATTCTGTGTATTTTGGCCCTTTAGCTTGCATTTTGGACCTTATGCGACAGCAGCATCCCTTATGGAGCAGTGTAGCCCCAGTAGTGATATTGAGGACACAGCAGATATCTAGATTCTCTGTGTTTCAGTCTTTGGGCTGGCATTTCAGGCCTAAGAGAAAGCAGCAGCATGTACAGAGGAGTTTTGCCCTAGTGGTAGTGTTGGGGACACATCAGTTGTCCGGATTCTGTGTATTTTGGCCCTTTAGCTTACATTTCGGCCTTATGCGACAGCAGCAGCCCGTATGGAGCAGTGTAGCCCCAGTAGTGATATTGAGGACACAGCAGATATCTAGATTCTCTGTGTTTCAGTCTTTGGGCTGGCATTTCAGGCCTAAGAGAAAGCAGCAGCATGTACAGAGGAGTTTTGCCCTAGTGGTAGTGTTGGGGACACATCAGTTGTCCGGATTCTGTGTATTTTGGCCCTTTAGCTTACATTTCGGCCTTATGCGACAGCAGCATCCCTTATGGAGCAGTGTAGCCCCAGTAGTGATATTGAGGACACAGCAGGTATCTAGATTCTCTGTGTTTCAGTCTTTGGGCTGGCATTTCAGGCCTAAGAGAAAGCAGCAGCATGTACAGAGGAGTTTTGCCCTAGTGGTAGTGTTGGGGACACATCAGTTGTCTGGATTCTGTGTATTTTGGCCCTTTAGCTTGCATTTTGGACCTTATGCGACAGCAGCATCCCTTATGGAGCAGTGTAGCCCCAGTAGTGGTATTGAGGACACAGCAGATATCTGGATTCTATGTGTTTCGGCCCTTGGGCTGACATTTCGAGCCTAGGATGCAGCAGCATAGAAACACGATACAAAAATGAAGGCAGGATAGAACCAATGGTCCATCCAGTCTGCCCAGCAAGCTTCCCATGGTAGTATTTGCCATGCAGGTTACCCCCATGAATGAGTCAGTGCTACTTGACATGCTTTGCTTATGGAACTGGCCATAGAAGCAGTCCTGTGTTTTTTCCTTAGGGGGCAGCAGCACTCTGTATGGAGAAGTGTGGCCCCAGTGGTGGTGTTGTAGACACAGTATGTATCTGGAATCTGTGTGATTCAGCCCCTTGGGCTGGCATTTCAGTTCTAGGAGGCAGCAGCAGTGTGTATGAATACAGAGGAGGCTATATGGCTGATAGATGTAGTCAGTGGATGTTGCTGGATGCTGGGTGTAGGATCAACTGCTGGTATTTGGTGCACATTAAGCTGATGAAGTCAGTGGATATTGCTAGATGTAGGCCTCACTGCTGGTATTTGGAGCACACAGGCAGATGCAGTCAGTGGATGTCACTGGATGCTGGATGTATGCCCCACTTCTTGTATTTGAGGCATGGCAGGCAGACAGGAAGAGCAGTAACAAGACTTTCCAATTGCTATCATTTATCTTGCCACTTGCATGGCAAATCTAGAAACCCAAGCAAAGGTAGATTGAGTTTGAGGAACACTAGCTTTTCCATCAAATGTAGTGACAGCCTTGAGTGATGAGAGCTCAGTTTGTTCCCTGTCATTGAAAATACTCTTTTGCTGAGCACATTAGTTGGTGGGAAAGTGAGATAGTATTGAGCCACTCTAGCTAGATCTGGCTGGACTTGTGGGCCCATCATGCCAGCACATCTGTGTACATGTCCTCAATGGTCTCTATGAGATAGCATGTCACAGAGATTTGTCCTGCTGTTTCCTTAGCTTGGGTAATCCATGTGTCTGTCTTCCCAGCTGTTTTCATGACCACTAGTGCCAGATGTGATAATTCTTTCCAGAATAGATATACAAACATATACCTGTGTATATTTCAACTCAAATTTTATTAATCATTTATAATTTAGTTACACATACATCTAAAATCTACTAACACTCATCACTCATACCACATTCATCCACAGGTTATAACATTGCACCTATCACTAATACAATATTATACCTATCACTCATATATTAAAATACATACACATATTTCATATGCCAATTATTGTACAACAATTGTTAACATTTCTCTTTTCCCATTCCTATCCCACTTGATCTATTTTTGTAAAAACTCCCAATTTCTCAAATTTCATTTGTAACAAACACCAGCACTATGTTCCTACTCCGTTCCCTTCTTAATTAATCTTTTTGAAGCTCCCAAAGAGCTTCAAAAAGCTCCCAAAGAGCTTCAAAAAGATTAATTAAGAAGGGAACGGAGTAGGAACATAGTGCTGGTGTTTTTTACAAATGAAATTTGAGAAATTGGGAGTTTTTACAAAAATAGATCAAGTGGGATAGGAATGGGAAAAGAGAAATGTTTACAATTGTTGTACAATAATTGGCATATGAAATATGTGTATGTATTTTAATATATGAGTGATAGGTATAATATTGTATTAGTGATAGGTGCAATGTTATAACCTGTGGATGAATGTGGTATGAGTGATGAGTGTTAGTAGATTTTAGATGTATGTGTAACTAAATTATAAATGGTTAATAAAATTTGAGTTGAAATATACACAGGTATATGTTTGTATATCTATTCATGTAAGAATAATACCTGTGGACTGCCCATTTGTTATAGTGTAAAATTCTTTCCAGACAACATGGCTTTGCCGTTTTACAGGGGTGGAGGGAATATTAGGTGTTGATGACAGGGTGCTGCTATGACTTGTGCTACTGTCTGAGATGCCCGCTGATGGTGTTTCCTCCCTGCTACATCCCAGCTCTGCCTCAGCCTCTGGCGCTCTAGTTTACAGACCTTCTCTGTCAGTATGCTCTTCATGTGTATCAGATTGTTGGCCTGGAGAGCGAGACTCCCATTCACAAGGGGAGTCACATAATGTAGTGAGTATGTATGTATTTTTATTTTGTTTTTTATTAAAATGTGTTAATCGCTTATTCCTAAGCCCTAAGCGATACAATTGACAATATGCATACATGTGGTGATATACATGTGATGTACATGTGGTGTTTTTGGTGAGAGGTCCGAGTCTCTCTGACACTTGCTTTTGCAAGGCATTCAGACAGCTCAGAACCTCAACTGTCATTCCCTCTTACTGTTGAAATCCCTCCAAATTTTCTAACAGGATGTTTACTATGGGGATGACATCACCAAAGGTGGTGCTTCTGGCACTCAGCATTTCCTTGGCACTCTTAAAGGGTTTCAGGATTTTTACCAGTTGTCTCACGACAACCCTCTGTGCATGTATGTAGAATTTCAGCAGGCATCTACATCTTGAATGAGACCCATATGAGGTATCTCAAAATCATCCTGCTTTTCACGGAGAAACTGCCCTACCTTCACACTTCTGTTGAAGTGCCCAGCTATTTTCCTACACTTATTAACTCATGCAGGTAGACGTTCTCTGGGTCCCAGGGTCTTCATAATTACTAGGTGCAGAGTGTGAGGAAAGCATCGTACATCCTGATATCTCATGTCGGATATTGCCTTTAACATGTTTGAGCCATTGACAGTCACAAAGAAACCTGTGATTCAACTTTTGGCTCTCTAGTCCAGATGCCAGCCATCAGGTATCTTTCTAATGGCTGCTAAAATATTGGTTAAGTATGGGCCTTGTCTGGAAGTGAGTGTATAGCAAAGCCCCACCTGTACACTGATACTCCATCCCCTGTAGAGCTTCTATCTGCCAATATCTTGGCCATGTCCCATCAGTGTGCCATCAGAGAGAGGAAGCATTTGTTGCTGTCCAGATGTCTATTGCTAGTAAAATGTACCCTGCTCCCCTCTTCCTTGGCCAGCAGCACCCGGATGTGTACATACTGGGGATGATCTTTCTACTACAAGTGGCTTGGAGGGCACTTTGTAATTTGGTGCTAACATCTGCAGCAAATGCTTGAAACCCATATTCTCCACTACCTGCGGTGGCTGATCATGGTCACCACTTTGGTTGCTGCCTGCCTCTTTCCCTGGGATAGTGTGACCAAACACCACCATAATTCCTCCATTGTGGGCTATCACTTATGACATACAGTGGGGGCTGCTGGACTTCCACTTGACTGGTGGAAGGAGCTGAGAGTGTGGAAGCAGCTTGAGAAACACTCATCCTCTTTTGAAACAGTGTCCTCTGGATTGAAGAAGGGGTTCCCTGACTGTTGCTATTACCATCCCCAGCTGAATGTTGACGTGGTCGGTGCTTCTCCAGGTTATGCATCATCCAGCATTTGTTAAAATGGCCCACTTATTTGCCTAGGCTGATGTCCTTGACACAATAATACACCAAACAAAGCATGGGTCTTCCCTCCCTTGAAAGTGCCTCCAGATCATAGATTTCTTTCATGATCCCTTGTTTGTGTCTTCTGCATTCTTGGGGGTGGAAGTTGCTAGCACTGATGTAGTATGGAGATGGATGAACCCTGAGAAACAGTGGCACTGGCAGGCACATCTCTTATCCTCTGCTCCTGCACCGTTGCCCACTCTCCTTCACTCTTTCTTTTCCATCACCAGAGGCTAATTAATCCTCTAAAACTAGCGTCTTCAGCTAACAGCTCTCCCATCTCTTCTGGTAATCCATAAAAGGAGATTCAGCTTCAGATTCTGAAGAAGCTTCTCACAAGATTGTTGTTACTGCCTCTTTAGCACTAACTAAAGAGGTTTGCACTGCTGGTGCTTTTAGGACTTGTACTTCTACCTCCAAAGGCACTGGTGGTGCCCTGCTGCTGCTAGTGCCTGCCCTTTACCTCCCCTTCAAAACAACAAGGAGAGAAACAGGCGGTGGTGGTGGCACATCCTCTCTATATTTCTCTTTCTTACGGCTGGAGATGCCTGCCTCTCCTGACATTTCTGATTTGAAAAAGTTCCTCTTTATTTTACTTGGGGGAGTCACTGTTTTCAACTCCTCTGCCTCCTATGGGCTTCCTCAGCCCCTGACTCCCTGACATAATGGGATTTTATTTATCAGATGATTCAATCTTTATTAATTTGAATTAAGTGAATGAATGTGTGTGGTACTGACAGTGAACAATACCATTGACTGACTGATTACTCTGAGTAAGGGTGAACTATACACACAGATACAATGCAGTATTTTACTCCTCACACTAGTGAACACAGTGTTCACAGCACAGATGACAGATACTGCTCTGCTCTGTGTGCACTAGTACTCACATAGCCACAGGAACCACAAACAAAAATGGATGCCTGCCTGCTTCAGACACCGGACATACTCTGGTGCACTACAGACCCAGACTGAGTCTTGGGCATTGTGTGGCACAGATAACTGGTTCATGTGACTTTTCCCAAATCACTCCCTCACCTCCCCCAAGAGGGAGAGGAAGGCTGGGAAAACATAAGCCTTCCTTTCTCAATGGAAGTGACAGTATGATGTCAAAAATCACCAGTGTAGAACAGCAACCAAAAAGATTATATTTTTAATAAATGTTTTTAGTGATAAAACCACAACATTGTTGAACACTGTCAGAGACAGAGAGCTCAATAAAACACAATCTCTTCAGAGGATTTCTAAAAAGCAAATACACCTTCTAAGTAAGGACCAGTGTCACTGAATCCACAAAGCAGCAATTGGTTAAATGGGAAAAATGTTTCACTCTGGTATGTTGGCATTCTGATTTTCCTTGCCGACGCATCCTGGGAATTCTGTGAGGTTACACATGAGTTACAGGCAAATGTTTCTTTCCATAGACTCCAACAGACTACCCACACATTAGCCCCCATAGAGTAGAATGACTCCATAGAACAGAATGAAGTCATTCAAGTCTATGGAAACTAAATAAATGAAATATGTTTCATTTGTGGGAAGTGCCCCATTCATTTTCAGGGACCCATGAATGAAACAAAAGGGGGTAATTTGTTTTGGATTGAACATTCATTTTAAACAAATGTGCATCCCTATTTTCCTCAATACTTTTGTTAGTTTCTTCAGGAATGAAATCCCATCATCCTTGTGTCCCAGCCATGGGGAATCCCTGCCTGCCAGGTGTAGTTAATGTGCAAAGCAATGGATATTCTGAAAGTCTCTCAGTGTCTATTGACTTTATCATATTTGCACCATAGTCTTTCACAAAAATAAATCTGCCTGGACTCCTGCCTCTCTATTCAAGCTTCCAACCCTCAAGCATAGCACATATAATATTGCAGAAGGCATAGGAACTATGTATTAATAGGGTGTACAAAAAAGCCCACCTGTACTTTGATATTCCATTCCAGCTAAAGATGCTGCCAGCCTTTGCAACAGCCGTGTCCCAACAGTGTGACATCAGAGAGAGGAAAGAGTGCATAACGTTCATGTTGGTGAAATTAGCTGGCCATCTACAATAGTGTGGCTGAACTGTTGAATATGTCTCCAAACTTAACTGGATGAGTTTATCCGGCTATCTTTGCTATCTGGATTGTATTTAATTATAAACCTCTTAAAGTCTACATTCTCCACTATCTGCAGGAGCTGATCATCAAGGGCAATCATGTTCCTGATGCTCCCCATTACTAGTTTAGATGCTGCTTACTAGGGATGTGAATCGTTTTTTGACGATTTAAAATATCGTCCGATATATTTTAAATCGTCAAAAATCGTTAGGGCCACGATACAATACCAATTCCCCCGATTTACCGTTAAAAAATCGTAAATCGGGGGAAGGGGAGGGCAGGAAAACCGGCACACTAAAACCCCCTAAAACCCACCCCCGACCCTTTAAATTAAATCCCCCCCCCCCCCGAACCCCCCCCCCCCCAAATGCTTTAAATTACCTGGGGATCCAGCGGTGGTCCAGAACGGCGGCGGTCCGGAACGGCCCCCTCAATTGAATCCTTTTGTCTTCAGCCGGCGCCATTTTGCAAAATGGCCGCTGCAAAATGGCGGCGGCCATAGACAAAAACGATTCGACGCAGGAGGTCGTTCCGGACCCCCGCTGGACTTTTGGCAAGTCTTGTGGGGGTCAGGAGGCCCGCCCAAGCTGGCCAAAAGTTTCTGGGAGTCCAGCGGGGTTCAGGAAGCGATTTCTTGCCGCGAATCGTTTTCCATACGGAAAATGGCGCTGGCAGGAGATCGACTGCAGGAGGTCGTTCAGCGGGGGTTCCGGACCGCCGCTGAACGACCTCCTGCAGTCGATCTCCTGCCTGCGCCATTTTCCATACGGAAAACGATTCGCGGCAAGAAATCGCTTCCTGAACCCCGCTGGACTCCCAGAAACTTTTGGCCAGCTTGGGGGGGCCTCCTGACCCCCACAAGACTTGCCAAAAGTCCAGCGGGGGTCCAGAACGACCTCCTGCGTCGAATCGTTTTTGTCTATGGCCACCGCCATTTTGCGGTGGCCATTTTGCAAAATGGCGCCGGCTGAAGACAAAAGGATTCAATTGAGGGGGCCGTTCCGGACCGCCGCCGTTCTGGACCACCGCTGGATCCCCAGGTAATTTAAAGCATTTGGGGGGGGGGTTCGGGAGGGTGGGGGATTTAATTTAAAGGGTCGGGGGTGGGTTTTAGGGGGTTGGCTCACGATTTTAACGATTTTTCACGATATTTTTAAAACCCAAACGGCAACAATACGATTCCCTCCCCCTCCCAGCCGAAATCGATCGTTAAGACGATCAAGGACACGATTCACATCTCTACTGCTTACCTCTTTCCCTGGGGCTGTGATATGGAATACACTCCATTTCCTCTATAATGGGTTGCCATTTTGGATGCATGACTGATACTGATGACCTGCAATCTGACTGCTGAAAGGAACCATGGGATCAGCTTGGTGAAAATTCTCCTCCTTTTCAACCTTTTCCTCTGGATGTTTTCTTGGAGTGATAGAAGGAGTTCCCAGGCTAGTAGTGCTATCTTCACCTGATGCCAGTGCTAGAAGGTACTGCTTCTGCAAGTAATGCTGCATACAAGCATTTGTAAAATTCCCCACTTGCTTCCCTCAACTAATATCCTAACTGCAGTGAAAATACTGAGCACATTTCTGGTTCTCCCTTACTTTAGGGTGCCTCCAGATCAGGGATTTCTTCCACAATCTGTTCTCTACATTCTTGGTGGCTGATGCTGGAATTAGACGAGGTAGCGGGTTGACCCTAAGGAAAAATGGTAGGTGAATTACTCATGCCATCTTCCTGATCTGCCTAATCTTGCTGGGAATGCTCTGATCACCATAATTATCATCAACTCTCTCTCCCCATCTCTGAACTGGAAGCTAAATTATGACTAGCTAATCCTCCCAAATTGTCTTCTGCTACTAGCTCTTCAAGTTCTGATTAGCATCTGAGGAATGGAGGTAGTATTTTCAAAAACAGATTATGAAGAAAAATCTTCCTCAGAAGCAGTAACCAATGTAGAGGAGCATGCATCTGGTTTTGGATTTTACACTTTTCCTGGCTCTGTCCATGTCCCTACCCTGCTTCTTTTCTGCCTTGGATGACTCTCCCAACTTTTCTTTCGGTTTGAGAACAAGAGGGATAAAAAAGGCAGTATGACACATGCTCTCAAAATTTCATCTTTTTCTTGGTTGAGCTGCCTTCTTCTCCTGCCATTCTGGACCTAAAAAAACCCCATCTGTAATTTAGGTGCGGGACTGCCTTTTTTTTTATTGCTGCTCCTGTCAATATGCCTACCTCTTCCTTTTTCAGATATGATGTAATTTGTTGAAATGTACTGTATACTGGAGGGTTGGATAAACAGATGAATTACTACTACTGTAGGTATAACATATACTGTGTATGTGTGCTGTATACTAGTTCTGACTGACTCCACACAAAACAAAAATTGTTAAACACTAACATAAAAAAACTGGTAGCCTTGTAAAACTCATCTCTTCAGTATCTGAGCTCACCATACTGGCATCCACACAGAGACAAAAATATCACTAGTATTGCTGCAATCTCCACACTGTCTGTTACCCTGACTTTACTCCAGTGAAGAGAAAAATCAAAATTAGCATCAGTGTACTGCCTTTCTTTCTTGCAGAGTGCGTGTTTGAGATTACAGCACAGAGAAGAGCAGAAGCAGACATTTATTAATGCCAAATCCCAAAGTTTGTAAGCTTTTAAAAAAACTCTGTGAGTTCTTCTAATAGTACATCCTTCTCTGCAATAAGCTAGAGATACAAAGCTTCATGGACCTGTTCAGACTTTACAATGGGAGGTCATTAATCCAGATAGCAGCTATAGGCTAGCTAGGAATTGTTTCAGTATGATTTGTCTTCTGGATGATTTACTTGTTAACTTGTCCTGTCTTAGCTTTGACAAGGTGTTGAGGTCACTCAAGCAAGAGCTAGTTCAGTTTTTTTCTCAGCCATAGACTTAAATGGGCCATAGAAATGAATGGGAAACAAATGAATGGGACAAGGAACATTCATTTTATTCATGGGACCCCTCCATTCACTTCAGGGGGCCACACATGAAATGAATACGGACAAATTTGTAATGTTTTAACCTTTCAGTTCAAACAAATGCACATCTGTACTTCATAGTTACTCAGGCAAATTTCTTTGAAAACTGTTCTCTAGTTTAATACTGAGCCTAAGATATGTTCACAGTTAATGCTTTCAATCCTTATAGTACTGCATGCTGAGAATCACAGAAGGCCTATGTCTCTCTCTACCTGCCTCCTTTTCTTCTTCACTGATAAATGTTTGACAGTCTGGAACCCATGTACTTTAACATCATTATGAGCTTTGGAAAAAAAATTTGAATAATAATAAAAGCTAGTTTAATGTCCCTCGATCCTCCTGCCCAGACCAGCAATTATATCAGCAACCTTGGCAGCTTCCTTGTAGAGGAGAGGGCAAATTGGCTTTTATTACAATTATTCAGATTTTCTTTATAAAATTCATCATGATTTAAAAGTGCATTCACAGCACAACCTTACCTCCAGTCAGCCAGGAATCCTGCCAGCTATGAATTCACAGTGAACTATTTTATAACAGATAAGAAAAATAATTCAATTTATAGTTATTTTAAATTCCATTTTTTTTTTTCTGGGGGACAAGTCTAGGTTTCTTCTTTTGCCTAATAGAGATGGGTAGATTACTGCCTAAGCAGCTATTATAAACACTTAAAAACTCTCTCAAAGGGAAGCTACCTAAGGGGCTATTCTAACAATCCTTAGGCAGCTTCTTCCTGGAAAGGCGGGCTAGAGAGTTATCTATCCATCTGTATCCAGGTCATTTTTAAAATGTTAGTCGTGAAGAAGCTCAGGCTGGATAGTACTGGGTGAATTTTTTTTCGGCAATGTTCAAAATTAAAGAAATGCTGTGAATACATTTCTACATCACAATAATCTTTGGAAAGACAATCCGAATAATAAAAATGGTATATTTTACCCTCCCCTCCCCCTTCCAGATGAAAAATAGACATGAACCATTTAAAAATAGTATTCTAAAGATCAAGTACACCTGCTGCAGGGAAAAATGTTATCTTCTGTTCATCTCTTTCTTTTGGAGACCAATGGCCGTGCAAGTCTTTGTCAATTTAATTTTTCGATGACCGTGTAGAATTCCAGGTCAATGGGTGGTTTAAGATATCCCATTTTCCTGTTTTTTCTTATCTAATGGGCTTTCTATTATTTATTTATTTCTTTTCATTTTGCGGCGGCAATTCCAGTTACTATGTACTTGGTTCAATAAAAGCACATTTGACAAAATCAAATAAAATGATTTTGAGAGCAGTCCAAGGCATGCTCTGCAGGTTCATTCAGCTAGCAAGTGGAAAATAAAGCTTAGCCACACCTTGTTCAGAAAGGGTCATTAATTCTCAGGTTTTTTGCTGTAATCCCTGGGCTACCTTCTCTTCCCAAAACCCCAAATAAAGGTTTAAACTAGAGTCCTTTCCTGATCTTCATACATTCTGAAAGTCCAGAAGTCCTTATTGGAAGAGGGAGAGGAAGATTGCTTACAACCCTGATTATTGTTTAAAAGTCACTCCAGCATTAGAGACTCTTGTAAGCACTGAGAGCGTCTGATGGTTTCCAACTTTACTTTTACTAATTAAAGGTGGAAAAGTCAATGAAATGTTCAATTACAAGTTTTTGCTATTCACAGTGGGCCGGATTTTAAAAGGATTACGTGCATGAGGTACGCGCGTAACCCTTCTAAAACGGCCCTGCGCACGCCGAGCCTATATTGCATAGGCTTCCGGCATGCGCAAAGCTCCGGGACACGCGTAAGTCCTGGGGCTTTCTTGGGGTGGGTGTGTCGGGGTGTGTGACGCGGTCGGCGCGTCATCCTGGGGCGTGTCGGGGGCGTGACGCGGTCAGCGCGTCATCAGGGGGTGGTGCCGCGGGCGTGGTTTCAGCCTGGGGGCCTGGCTGCGGCCTCCGGACCGGCCCACGGACCGGAACATGGTGCACGGCAGCCGGCCCGGTGTGCGCAAAGTTACGCCTGCCTCGAGCAGGCGTAACTTGTGCGACAGAGGTAGGGGGGGGTTTAGATAGGGCCAGGGGGATGGGTTAGGTAGGGGAAGGTGGGGGGAGGAGGAAGGAAATTTCCCTCTGAGGCCACTCTGATTTTGGAGCGGCCTCGGAGGGAACGGGCAGCGTGCGCAGGGCTCGGTGCACGCAAGTTGCACAAATGTGCACCCCCTTGCGCGCGCCAACCCCGGATTTTATAAGATATGCACGGCTATGCGCGTATCTTATAAAATCCAGCGTACTTTTGTTCGCACCTGGTGAATAGCACAGCTTGCTACTCATTATATTTTAGCTTTCTATAACAGTTAAACTCAGGTGCATTAAATAAATTCCCCCACCCACCGGTGGTGCAATGCAAAAATGAAAACAAAACCTGTGTCAAAAATGTATTGTAGTTCTCTCTAAAAAGAAAAATTTCTATCTGAACATCGAATAGACATTCAGATAGAATAGGCTGTTGACCATGTACAGAGAGATATGGTAACACTAAGGACTATTAAAACTGCATTAATTCAGATTGTATCATTAATGTGAAAAGCTAAATAATAGCTTCTGCAAGTAGGTATGTAACTGGATATTAACTAGGTATATCATGCAAATATTGGGGCAGATCTTTCAACCTGTGCGCGGGCGTAGATTTGTTCGCGCAACCCGGCACGAACAAATCTACGCCCGATTTTATAACATGCATGCGCTGCCGTGCACATGTTATAAAATCCAGGGTCGGTGCGTGCAAGGGGGTGCACAATTGTGCAACTTGCGCGCGCCGAGCCACGCAGCCTTCCTCCGTTCCCTCCGAGGCCGCTCCAAAATTGAAGCGGCCTCGGAGGGAACCTTCCTTCTGCCCCCCGCACCTTTACCTCCCTTCCTCTATCTAACCCACCCCCCGGCCCTACCTAAATCCCCCCACCTTATCTTGCTTACGTCTGCCTCTGTCAGGCATAACTTGCACGTACCGGCTCGCCATCCCCCGGCACAGGTCGCTGTGCCGGGGGATTCGGCCCTGCCCCCGGGCCGCCCCTGAACCTCCACCACACCCCTGGCCCCGCCCCAGACTGTCGCCATGTCCCCGGCCCCGCCCATGGACCTGCCATTTTTGTGCTTCCTGGGGCGTAGGCAGGGGCAGGTTTTTGGGGGTTACACGCATAACCCTTTGAAAATCTACCCCATTTCGTTATGATAATCGGTTATTACATGTCAAATAAAGGTATATTGCTTCATAAAACAAAGGAAAATAGTATTAGGTAAGGCCACCCCCCTAGAACAAGAAAAACATCAAAACAGAACATCAGGCACAAAGCAAGAGCACTTCAGTCCATAAAATGAAGGGTGCAAGATATTTTCTGTGGCAAAGGATGGGATGATTTTTTAGATCAATGACAAATGGTGTATATAATTCTCATAGTATGGCATTTCTCTGACATTGAAGCATAGCCTCTTAACTCTCATCATTAAATTAGATGTGTGTGTGTTATGAATGAAGGCCTAATATAAGAGCAAAAAAAAATTAAATTAACCAATAAGAAAATTTCATAATAAATGTCAATAACCCCCTGCATACACTATTACTAATCTGAATAATGTTCCCACTTTACTATGAGGTAACATATAATAACCAAAAACATCATAGGTACACAGATATTACTGAACTGATTCCATAAATTCATTCATTGCATTCTTCTCTACTAACTCTGTTTTCATTTGTAATGACACACAAACACATAAAGACAGACAACAATTATCACAAATTTGAACTCAACAGGTAGACCAAAAAAAAGTATTTGGATCAATCCAAAATTAAACAAAAAGTCAGAAATTTTAAAAAGAAAAAACAAACAAACTGGGGAAAATAACCCTTTAGGTTCTGCATCTGGCAGATCAGACATCATTTTGTTAACCTGTAGAAATAAAATCTCACATACAAAGAAAAATTGATTCTTCTTTTAAATCTAATCACATGGCAGGACAAAAACAGCTACAGGATACTTTTTCATTTCTAAATAATTAAAGTAGAAAACCACTGTGATTATTTTGCACAACTTAAAGAAGAAAGAAGGAAAGAAATCCCACTCTGTTCTAACTACATGAGTTTTTATTTATTAAGCAAAGAAAGTAAAAAGCAGAAAAGTAAAAAGGAAGCTTATATGATCTTTTATATCAGATCTCTGAATAAACAGCTACAAACATCTGCTTTATTCAAAGATGAAAGCACTCCGAAAAATAATTGTGTTTTTAAATTAATTCTGCAATGCAGGTTGTAATATAGAGTCCTTCACTAAATAAACAGTATCTATAATATTTCATTACATATAATAGGGATAAAAATTAAAAAACATGACCATAATTAGTCATGTGACAGGTGTTCCAGTCTATTGATTTAAAAAGCAAAACACACATTATTTTCAGCAAAAATATTCAAGACAGCTGCTCTCTCTCTATTTCCAGATCAGAATCATTCACCTTCCTTATCTAACTCAGATACAAACAAAACTAGACTTTCTTAAAACAATTTACTACATTAAATTCATTTTCTGCAAAAATCAATACATTTCTCCACAATTTTAATTCCACATCAGTCTGTTTATAACTTTTAAACAGAAAAATAAATTAATTTAAATGAGTTTTCTCCTCCATTTCTATTTGCATATGAGAAGCACTTTCAGTTTTACTTGTACACCGTTTCGCCTTATTTGCCAACTCAGGCCTGGATTTATCAAAATGCGATAAGTATTGCATGCAATAGCAAAAGGGGCATGGTTTATGCTAATAGATAGTTTATCACAATTTGCAGTAATTACCTATGTGAAAAGCTAAGTTAGCACAAATTGTGATAATGTTTCCAGACTTTGTGATGTACCAGACCTGTTGTATTTCCTGCATACAATGAGAGAGAAAGAGAGAGAGAGAGAGAGACAGACACTAGCCATAATGTCCTCTCCCTAGATAGGTATTTGTATCCCTATGGGAGGCCCACCTAGAAACTCGAGGTGAGGTTTAGGTATTAGTGTAGGGGGTTAGGGGCCACTTTGACATTCAATGTGAGACATACAAACAGAACAGTGGTCTCTTGGGAAGATTTGATGACCTTCGGAGTGAGGAAACTCACTCTAAGATGATATTTGTGCAAGGTTCTCTCCACCTAGCTTGATGGACACTCTACCTGGGTAACATCAAGCTAGGTGGAGAGAACATTGCACAAATCTCATCTTTGGGTGAATTTCCTCTCTCTCCATAGGTCATCAAATCTTCACAAGAGATCACTGTTCTGTTCATACGTCTCACGTTGAATGTCAAAGTGGCTCCTAACCCCCTACACTAAAACCTAAACCTCAAGTTACTAGGTGGGCCTCCCATAGGGATACAAATACCTATCTAGGGAGAGAACAATACAGCTAGTCTCTCTCTCTCTCTCTCTCTCTCTCTCAATGCAATAAAGACTTAATGCAACTTAACACTACTGAAAAAGGTGTAGTTAAAGCCATGCAATAGGGCTTCAGTAAACCCAGCCTACCTCCTCCTCTTTTTCTGATTTGCAACACACCATACATTATGGTGCTATCACATGTGTTAAAGGAGTTTTTGCATGTGTAAAACACCTTATACCATTTTGATAAATGCTCAAATATTCATTTAGATGCATAACTTCTGAGTTAATTGGCTAAATGATTTTGACCATGGGCCTCTTTAATTTTTGGACACTATATCCAAATCTGGAGTGTTTTTTGGCAGTTAAAGCCAACACAGAAGATAAGAAAAAAATATTACAACTCTCCCAGAGATAATAATAGAAGTCACACCTTAGCACTCTAGGCTTTGATAGAATACATCTTCTGCCCACCCATGATAGAATCCAGGCCTTGGGATTAAGAAACTGTCTTCAGTCTAGCCTGAAGTCCCAACCCCAAAGAGACTTTAAACTCATTTATGGCCCCATTGGAGCACAGTCCACACCCCTGGGGATGAAGTTACACAAATGTTCAGGATTATTCAGAATATCACAAAATCTGAAAGGTTTCTTATAGTTACTGAGAGAGAATCCCATAATACAGGAGTAACTCCCGAACACAACATGATCTAGTTTTAGCTCTGGTAATGTCCTTAGCTGATGGAATTTCTAACCTCAGCTCATGGGAAGAGCATAGAGCCCTACCTGAAATGTATCTCTTAACATTATCTGTTAACAAAAAAGGGACCAAATGCAGATAGTGCACAAAAATAATTATGCACATTTTAAACTCTGTTTTAACAAAAATGGGTAGCCAATTTAATTAGAACAGGGATGGCATTCAAAGAGAGAGAAGGAGCAGTGATGTCAGAGATAGAGAAGGGTGTGGCAGGAAATGAGAGAGATAGAGAGAGGGGACAACGGAGACAGGAAGATACTAGTGCTGAGGATAGGGTAAGAAAGGAGAGAAGAGGGTGGAGGTAGGGGCAGGGGAAAAATAGAAAGGGCTAGATTGAATACTGGTGCTGAGAAGAGAGTGAGAAGAAGGAAGTGTACGTAACCCACCTTGAACATTAGGAGGGTATGGGAAACAAGTGATTTCAAATAAATAAATATATAGTACAAGGGGTAGGGCAGGAAGTATTATGTTAGGGCTGCCAAGCCAAGTCATTGTTTTTTGTTGGGGCTGGGGGATATGCTGGGGTAGCTGAGAAACAGCCTTGTGGTGGCAAAATGGGAGAATTGTGAGAGAGAGACACTGGGCAGAGCATGGGAAGATATAAAGAGGATGCTGGTTAGAGATAGTGGGGGCGGCAGGGATGGGGACTGAGAGATATCCTAGTTGGGACAGGGTGGGTGTAGGGATAGGAACAGGAATGGGAAATTGAGAGGGAGGGAGATTAGTGGGGGTAGGATGGGTTTGAGAGAGGGAGACTGGTGGAAAGATTGAAGGAGACTGGTGGGAGGAATGAGAAAATGAGAGATTGTATAGTGTGGACAGGGTGGGAGAACTGAGAGAGACTAGTGGGCACAAAGTAGAGGAATCAGGAAAGAAACTGGTGGAGGACAGAGAGGGAGGACAGAGAGAGACTGGTGAGTAATGGTGAACTGAGAGAGAGAGAGAGTCTGGTGGGAATTGGGTAGGAGGATTGAGAGAGAACAGAGAGCACAGGATAGAAAGGATGAAAGAGAGAGAGAGAGAGAGAGAGACTGATGGGAGGGGAGGATAGGGTGGGGAGACTAAAGGAGAGAGAGATATACAGGAAAGGAAAAGGGGAACTCCCCCCATCCGTCTCTTGAAAAATTGAGGTCTTTGATGCTGTGCATTCTGATTCCTTTACTCTTAGTGTTGCGATCCCTTGCTGTGCCACAGGAGGCATCTTACCTTTCCCCTGGAGGCCGCTCTGAAGCCAGGGCCTCGCCTGCGAACTGTCCAGGAATTGCTCCAGGGCCTGGGAGGCCTCGATGTTCTTGGGGCCTGCCTGAGGCTTGCTTGGCTCTGCTTGGACTTCCTGGTTCGGGCCACGCCCTCTCTCTAGGGGCCAGCCCGCAGCACTTCTCCTCAGTTATAGGGCCAGTGAGGGGCGGCCCATGTGGACTCCTCCCAGGGAGTTGCCTGCATGCAGCTGTATAAAAGGGCCTTCACTTCAGTTCCTGCTGGCCTTCGGATTCAGTCTCACAGTCGTCTGTGCTCCTTCATCGATCCAGGTCCTCCGTGGTCTTCTCGTGTCTGGATGGCTCCTGTCCTGTGTCTCTGCCTGTTTCCTTGATGTTGGTTCCAGATGTTCCTAGATGTGTGTTCCTGATCCAGTTCCGGATGTTTCAACCCGCTTCAGACTGCCAGGAGTGCAGTACCCCGCTTCAGACTGCCAGGAGTGCAGTAACCCGCTTCAGACTGCTTTTGCAGCATCTTATCTTCTCTGCGCTCATCCCGTTCTCAGCGTGGTCCGTGACCAGCCCCCTTGGGCTGTGTAGGGCACACAGTGGGACAGGGTGGTCCGCGACCAGTCCATTGGGTCCGCCCTTGTAGATGGGCTGAGTAGGGCACCCTGAGAGACAGTGCCAATGTCTTCCGTCCCAGCCCTCGTCTGTGATGTCCTCGCCTCAGCCCTCGTCTGTGATATCCTCGCTTCAGCCCTCATCTGTGATGTCTTCTGTGTTCAAGTACTCTGTCTGCCCTTGTCCTCGGTCTGGCCTGCCATCCAATGCCGTTACCCAGCAGCAGGTCCGAAAGGGCTTGGAACAGTCGGAGGACCGTTCATCAATCAACATTGCGTTGTTGGTTGTCTTGTGCGTGCAGGTCCGGTTGAGGGTCAGACCTTGTTCTCTAGTCCTTGCTTCAGCCATGCCTTGCCTGGTTCTCCATGCTCGCGCCAGCTTACCTCCCACGGTGTGGCTTGGGGCTCCTTCCTGAGTCTCGCCGTGGCCCAAGGGCTCACCACACCTGCTTTAGAGGCGACCGCGCTCCTCACGCTCATAACAGAATCCGAAGGCCTCCAAGCCCTCGGTTCGTAACAGCAGCCGGAGGACGCGCTCGCAACACTTAGTGCATGAAAGTTTGGCCACCACTGCATTTTGCAATGAAGATATACTATAATGAATAACTTTCATAAATGTTATCATAATCAGATTGTTAATTACAATACCAGTGTTAAGGTTTTGAGGATGTAGTATGTACCTAATAAGCATCACATTTTAACTACAACGAGTGATCAATTCAAACTTTTATGTCCTTATAAATATCTCCCTTGTAGGGAGGTGCCATATGCCAGACCAAGCTGGATAATCAGTTGACCAAGTTGACCTGTTCAATATGAAATGCTCCTCTACATGAGAGATGCTTATGGACATTAATGCTTTCAATTGACTTCAGTACAGATTTTGGACTACATGGAATGAATAGCGAGGCTGCTGCTCAGGCATATGTGGTCAGGAATTGCCATGGTCTTTCTGTCTTATAATGTGACTACCTACAGGCTCCTTCTGTACAGCCCAGCACTGCAAAATATATTTGCTTTACTATTCTCCAAAGAATAACATTTTCCTTCACCAATAAAAGCTATTTGTACTCAATGTGTGAGCGAGAAATTAACTGAATGATTTTTTATACTCAAGAGAATTGAATACAGTTGAATCATGATTGCAAACCAGCAAAAAAAATAAAAACAAAGATGCTATGCTGTTGATTTTATCAGATTAACCCTTAGTAGAGAGATATTTTAAAAGCCTGGTAGATTTCAATTTGTGTATCATTTCAAAATATTAGGGATGTGCATTTGTTTAAAACAAAAGTGCAAAGCGCAACAAATAAAGCCAATTCATTTCATTCAGGGGCCCTGAATCAGAGGCCCCCCAAATCAAACAAGCCTTATTCGTTCAATTTGTTTTAAACTAATGCATGCCTAGGCCCCAGGCTGAGGACAAAGCATGATTCTGGGGTCTTGGCAGAGGCCTGGGCAGATGCCAGGGCCTTGGCCGAGACCCTCAAAAATTAAAAAAAGAAAATATTACCTGATCCATGGGGTATTCAATGAAGGCTGGGACCTGAACCCTGGGCCTCAGCCTAGGCCAGGGCCTGGACCCAGATCTGATGCCATGACCCAACCGAGTCCTGATGGCTGGGGCTCGGCCTTGGTCAGGGTCTCAGCCCAGACCCAATGCTACGACCCGGTCCAAAGACTGTGTCTTGACACCAGGGCCTTAGACAGAACCCAGGCCTGACCCAGAGGCCAGGTCTAGATGCCTGGGCCTCAGTCTAGTCAGGAGGCTGGACCATGGCCTGAAGGTTGGATCCCAACACCAGAGCTTCAGATTGAACCCCGGCCCGCCGCCATGATCTACCCAGAGAACAGGCCCCAATGCCTGGACCTCTGCCTATTCTGGATCCTGGACTCAGGCCCAATACCACAACTTAGCCTGAAGGCTGGGTCCTGATTCTGTGCCTTGGCTAAGGTCAGAATCAGGCCTAGGCCCAGAGCCTAGGCTTCACAGCTCCTCATGCATCAATCTCTTCTGATGCTATGTGCTGGTGTCATGCTAGAGTTAATTAACAGCTTCCACCTGGGCCTAGTCCTTGATTGCAGCATTGGGCCCGGGCCTCTGCTGCAGTTGTCATAAATCAAAATGGTACCATCCGCTGGGCTGAATGCATCAGAGTTAATTAACACCAGTGCGACCCTAGCATATGGCTTTAGAAAAAAGTTGAAAGAAGAGGATAACATGGGAGTTGCTGCAAAGTCTGGGCTCTGGCCTCCAAGCCAGGCCCTAGTGGGCCTGGGTCTGAGCCAAGGTCCCAGCATTGGGTCTGGATCCGGGCTCTAGCCTAGGCTGAGGTCAAGGCATTGGAATCAGGCCTCCAGGTCAGGTTGCAGCATTAGACTGGGCTCGGACCCCAGTATTGGCCTTGGCCCAGGTATCAGGACCCAGCATCTGGGCTGGGTCGCAGTGTTTGGCCTGAGTCTGGGCTGAGGACCTGGTGTTAGAACATAAGAACATAAGAAAATGCCATACTGGGTCAGACCAAGGGTCCATCAAGCCCAGCATCCTGTTTCCAACAGTGGCCAATCCAGGCCACAAGAACCTGGCAAGTACCCAAAAACTAAGTCTATTCCATGTAACCATTGCTAATGGCAGTGGCTATTCTCTAAGTGAACTTAATAGCAGGTAATGGACTTCTCCTCCAAGAACTTATCCAATCCTTTTTTAAACACAGCTACACTAACTGCACTAACCACATCCTCTGGCAACAAATTCCAGAGTTTAATTGTGCGTTGAGTAAAAAAGAACTTTCTCCGATTAGTTTTAAATGTGCCCCATGCTAACTTCATGGAGTGTCCCCTAGTCTTTCTACTATCCGAAAGAGTAAATAACAGATTCACATCTACCCGTTCTAGACCTCTCATGATTTTAAACACCTCTATCATATCCCCCCTCAGTCGTCTCTTCTCCAAGCTGAAAAGTCCTAACCTCTTTAGTCTTTCCTCATAGGGGAGTTGTTCCATTCCCTTTATCATTTTGGTAGCCCTTCTCTGTACCTTCTCCATCGCAATTATATCTTTTTTGAGATGCGGCGACCAGAATTATACACAGTATTCAAGGTGCGGTCTCACCATGGAGCGATACAGAGGCATTATGACATTTTCCGTTTTATTCATCATTCCTTTTCTAATAATTCCCAACATTCTGCTTTTTTGACTGCCACAGCACACTGCACCGACGATTTCAATGTGTTATCCACTATGACGCCTAGATCTCTTTCTTGGGTTGTAGCACCTAATATGGAACCCAACATTGTGTAATTATAGCATGGGTTATTTTTCCCTATATGCATCACCTTGCACTTATCCACATTAAATTTCATCTGCCATTTGGATGCCTGAACTCTCTGTCGAGTCACAGCAGTGTGCCTGGGTCCAGGATGAGGCCCTGGCTTCAGGATACAGGCTTTGGGTAAGGCCATGGGATCAGGCCTGGGTCTGGGCCCTGGCCTAAGCCGAGGCCCAGGTATCGGATCTGAGTCCAGGTCAAGGCCTCAGAGTTGAGAACTGGCCTCTGGGCCAATCCACAGCAACAGCCCTGGGCTTTGGACTAGGCCAAAGCCTCACCATTGAAGAAACTGAGATCACAGGGACCTACCACAGCCTTGGCCTATGAAAAGCCGAGGCTTCCACCTGGGCCTAGTCCTTGATTGCAGCATTGGGCCCGGGTCTCTGCTGCAGCTTTGGCCTTGCATTGTTCAAAGTTGCAACAATGCACCACGTCCTCTGCCTATATAAGTCCTTGGCTTTGGCCTGGGCCTAGACCTTGCTAGGCAGATCCCCAATGGACCAATTAAGTGGGGGTCGAGAGGGATTCTGGCACTGGCATTTTCTCAGGTGGTAGGCCCTGTTTGGCCCCATTTTCAATTTTTGGTCCTTTTGTTTTAATGTTTGCTTTGGGTTTTTTTTTTTTACACAAATCAAACATTCCATGAACCAAAATTCATGGGAAAAGTCCCTCCTGAAAATGAACCAAAAAAGAAAAATTTATTTTCCCTGCACACCCCCTTAAAATATATATGTACTGTTAATAGCTGTACTATTACTTAGCTTGCATTAAGGAATATCATTTGTGTAGGTTGCATTTGTTTTTTCATAGTTCATTTAGGTAATCCATGTGGGGGGGAGCTATTCTGTATAGTCTTTTCTTTTCACTCTGCTTAACTGACTAAAAGATTATTGCGGGTCAAATCGACAATCTTGTGAACCTTGATCAATGCTCTGTGCACTGACCTTGAAAATTACAATTCCAAGAGGAGAAAATCATGCCTGTCAGTTATTTTTTAGCTTGTTATCACATATAATGTAGATCTTAGCAATCAAAATGAATTGAATCACTGGAAATAGGTATAGAGTGGATGGGGGAGGATGGGGTGTCTGGTAGGACAGATTAGATGGGGTAAGAGCTGCTAAGCATTTTCAACGAGTCTCAAGCCATTTTTTGGCCAACCCAGTGGCTCCTTTTTATAACTAACCTATGGTAAAGCAAAGAAAATTTGGTCCATCTACTGCAATTCTTTGTTAAAGAAGTTGTATTCTGCTATAAGAAATGTGCCTTATGACAAAACCTGCTGTTTTCTCTTTTCATTTGTTATAAAGAGAAACATTTGAACTTTATACCTGTTATACTACCAGAAAAAAAAAAAAAGCATTGACCCCCCAACACACACATACCACACAGACACTACCACCACCATCACCATCACACAGTTAGTTTTACCATTCAGGGCTGAAAGTTCTTGTGATAGAACAGCCACTGGCAAAAATATCTTTTGTTCTGTTGAGAGAGCATTTGTAAGAGAAAGGGTAAATGACCCAGTTGTCAACAGACCTGTCTCTGTCTTTCATTTATACTGCTTCCTTTTCATCTGATCGGCTCCCCTCATATCTTATAAATATTTTAATCTCATGAAATTAGCCACACACAGTGTACGAGGTCTAATACAAATCTAGCAATCGCTTGGCTAGACAAGCCTAATTTGAGCACATTCGTTTCATAATTGCTAATTCCGTCTCAATATTTGCTGAGAGTTCCAACTCAGATCACCGATGTGATAGCTTTTTGCTGCTTATTGATGCTATTGATGCAACTCTTGCATCCCACAGTTAGTACTCCAGTGCAGTTGTGCTCTTTGATTTCCCATCTCCAGCCTCTGCTAATAGACGTGTAGGATATTTGGGCAAGATTCCTGGCAACAAATTTGGTAGGCATTAGAAAATAACTACAGCTCATGTAAATGCTCATTTAATATCTATTTTAGCAAAATGTATTGGCACTTTCAAATGTTTTCCAGCATACGTGTCCTTGATTGCTGAAAATGGACAGATGCTGGGAGCATTTGCTTTTTCTCATAATGACTACAACACCATTTGCAATCAAGAAATTGTAATGGTCATGCTTATCAACGCTTGACTTAATTGCATTTGGCACAGGATTATTTCAAGATGTAACAAAATCTGTGGCACTATATCTTGACTATTTTCTGTCCAATTTGAATCTCCAGAAAGCATGTTTCTGCATCATAGTTTCTCTTCACCTTTTTTAAAATTGTTTAAACTGTTGCTCAGCTCTAGATCTCAGACCTTTCGCGCTGCTGGCTAAGAGTGTTCTTGGAGTCTTGCACTATTGCAGGGAATTAGGAACTTCAATTTTATTCTGTGAAGAAAGTCAAGTCATGCCATTTGAATGCTGATCATGCAGAACCTTTATTTAAACCTCTCTCTCTTCATCCCCTCTCCTTTTTTTCCCACCAGCATTCATTCTCCCCTCCACCCTCTCTTCTGCATCTCCTTTACCTTTGCTATTTTTTCCCTTAGTAACTATTTTCACTTCTCCCAGCCCTATAAGAGTCAATGTCCAAAGGAGAGTCAGACAAATCAAAAACAGAAGAAAAGATGCAGCAAAGAGGTCTGGTTTCAAGGTTAAACAAATAGGGCAAAATTAGTTTGCTTTTTAGACCAAATATATACAAATATCTCCCAGAAATATTCCTTTTGAGTATAGTAAAAGCCAGATCTGTTTGTAGCCCTTGAGTAGTGGTTGTGTTAACTGTTTCCTGCAGGCACACCTAATCAGTTAGGGTTTTCAGGATAGCAACTATAAATATGCACTGTGGGCCTGATATTGAAAGCCCGTTTAGCACTGGATATCCAGATAAGTACGAATTATCCGGTTATCTAGCTGTCCGCTGAAAATCAGCAGCCGCTAGATAGCAAGGTAAGTCACTTATCCAGCTGTCTTTTAGCCAGCCAATTTTTGGGCCAGCTGTGGGTGGATCTGGATGGCGCTACTTATCTGATTAACTTAACTGATATTAGAGCTGATCTAACTTAGCCAATTTAACTTATCCCACTAAGTAGTCCCTTCACCATGGATATTCAGTGGGAAAGCCATGCCGCTGAATATCCCTTGTAATTTATTTATTTATTTATTTTAAGTTTTTCTATACCGGCATTCGCAATGGAAATCGCATCATACCGGTTTACAATTAACAAGACTTGAAGGAACAAAGTAATAATGAGAAAATAATAAATAATAATAATAATAATAATAAAACATTAACAAGGTGCTGACAGGAGGTTGCAGTTACAATAAAACAAGGGAATTACACAACTTGGAGCAGTGAAAAGGTGCTAGGATTTAAACATAGGGAACAAAATTGCCAATTAATGTTGAGAACTAAGTTACAGCATTTGCAATATGAATGAATTGTTCTGTTAAGGTGTTTATTAAATACCATATTGAGAAAAGTCTAAGCGATAGTTAATGGTGAATTAGGGTTCATTTGGTGTTATTTAGCTGGATAAGTTACTTATCCGGCCAGCACTGGCCCTGTGTATCCAGCATATGCAAATATATATCATGTATACTCTTTACTGAAATCCTGAAAACTAGACCAGTTAGGTGTGCCTCCAGGAGAAGATTGAGAATCATTGCTCTAAATGTTGACAGTTGTATTAGACAGTGGGCCAGGGCATACGAGTATGACAAGAAATGTCTTCCTGCGCCCTGTGCTCATCTTGGACTCATGGTAGATTCTATTGGATAATGCCCTAAATCTCACGCTTGCTGTTTAACCTCCCCCTCCTGTCCCCACAGCAACCAGACAACATTGAGGGAGAGGCAGAAGTAGGGGGCCCACACAAAAGTGAATGGTAGGAAAGAGCCTCCGCTGAAACATTTCCCCCCTTGCTGCCTGGCGTTGAGGGCTCTTCTCTGCTGAACTCTGTTTGCTTAGAGAGTTACAGCCCCAGGCCTTAGATTCTGTGCTGCAGGGACTTGGGACCTGAATGACAGCAGAGTAGGAAGTCACCCAGAGATGCAGCCAGGTGACGAGGGAAGAAGAGGTGAATGCTTGGAGGAGGAGGTACAGGATTATGCATTGCTGTTTCTGCTGGGTAGGTTGAGAGGGAAGGACAAACTGGGCCAAATTAGTGGAGGGGGATGCAGAGGAGGGAGAGAGAGAGAGAGAGGATCCACTATGTAAGAAAAATATGGAAAACCAGAAGAATTGAGAGAGAGAGAGAGAGAGAGAGAGAAGATTATGGAGTAAGGGAGAGGAAGAAGGGAGAAAGGAGCCTAGACAAGGGCCAGGGTGATGGAAAGGGAAAGAGGACCCAGGATACAGAAAGAGAGAGAGGACCAGGTACTGGGAAGATAGATACAGAGAATTACTCAGAAATAGAAAGAAAGGGGATGAGGAGAACCTCAGTTTGGAAGTGGGGTAATGATAATGGAGGAGAAAGAGAATGAGGAATGGAGGAGAGAGAATAGGAGGAGAAATGAGGAAGGGATTGCATCAAGGGAAGGGAAAGTATTAAAATCGTTTAACCATAAAATATCCACTCAAGGAAAGACAAATAAGAAGGAAGGAGGACACCTAGAAGAGGATAGTTGAACAAAAAAGAATAGAGAGAAGACCTGAGAATGAGAAAAAAACAACAACCCACAATCCAGATGGATATATATATATATATATACATAGATAGATAGATGAAACCCTAGCTTAGGGCACTTAAAATGGTTTTTCCCTATTAAGAGAAGAATCCCGCTCCCACATTTTTTTAGTGGGTTCAGATTTATGGGTCATGCAGATAATGAAGTGGACCTGGATGGAGACAGTAGGGGTAGCTTACAAAATCTCTGGACTGCGCAGGGAAAACCACCACTATCCTCCCCTCCATGATCCTATCCCCAAAGCTATTCCATAGTGCTAGCAACCCTAAGACATTAAATGGAGTCACGCCGTTTTTAGAAAAATACAACTCTTTTTATTTCTGGTTTTAATCCTGCTACTATGTAGAAGAATAGCGTTAAGTAGGCATAAACATAGTGGATACTCAGAGTTCATAAGCTACAGTCAAAGTAAATTTCCTCAAAGTATACTCAGCCTTCACATGAACATCAAATAGACATCCAAACAATACATTCCCAACCCCTTACAGGAATCTAAGGTTTACATTCCCCACAGTACATTTCTCTCGATTTCACATCAATAAGTACACTTTCACTTCCATATCTCAACCCCATCACAACTGCAAGGGACAGGTATCACACTCCCAGATTCCTCTTCATTTTGAAAACTTCTCTCAAACTCTTGTGGGAAATGAGGTTCACCTCTTTAGGATTTACTCATCAAATCCCTCTTTACTCAACACTATGGTTATAAAAGAGTACAACTTTTTTTTTTTTAATTTCTGGGAGGGTCCCCACAAATTTAATTTTGCTTAACGTACATTTGGTTTCTTTAGCTAACAAAAACTAAATAAACATTTTAAAAAAACCTCCAAAAATGAAAAAAAAAGATGCAATACTTCCCAAGGCCTCCTGTCCCCACCTCTCATTCCTCCCACTCAGAAAAATCTCAAGGCCAGGGTCTTCCCTGATCCCCACTTACCCAGTCTGGAGAGATCCGCTTATGAGGCCTAGACCCAGACCAAAGCCTCTGTCTTATATAGATCTAGGCTGTGGTAGAGTGACTCGGCCCAGGCCCTACCCACTGCCGAGGCTTGGAAGCCTGGTTCCAACACCTGGGCTTTAGTCTAGTTCAGAGCCTAGGGCCAGACCCGATGTTGCCCAGTCTAGAAATCAGGTTCAGATGCCTGGCCCTTGAACCAAGCCCAGACTCAATGCCAGGGTATGGCTATGAGGCCAAAGATCAAGTGGTCTTCAGTCCCACTATTACTAGCAACAGTAACATGGAATAGACTTAGTTTTTGGGTACTTGCCAGGTTCTTATGGCCTGGATTGGCCACTGTTATAAACAGGATGCTGGGCTTGATGGACCCTTGGTCTGACCCAGTATGGCATGTTCTTATGTTCTTAACCCAGAAAGCGGTGGATGGCCCAACAGAGCCCTGCTAATTTAACAGAGGCCATTACACTAGCTGAAAGATATATGGAGGCCGAAGAAGGTTGGGGTGATAAAAGAGAGTTATTTACATATGGAAAAGAAGCCATAGGGTGGATAGAAGGATGGGTGTCCCACCGTGGGAAGTTTCTATGAGTGGATTAAAAAAGGGAATAGCGACCTCCCCACTTCCCAATTGGGACAAAAAGAAACCCACCCAGGAGTCCACCCAGGAGATTCGCAATCACAAAGCAAGGAGTAGCTGGCTTGTTACGGCGGTTACTACCCCAAACCAAATGTGCCTGATACTTCACTTTCAATGCATATCCAGCATGGCTCTCTGCTTCAACGGCAGGGGAGAAGAAAAAAAAAAAACCAACAAGGGCTGTACAACATAGTCTAGGTAAAACAAATAAGCATGGGTGTAGCTTGCTTATCGCGGCGGTTACTGCCCCTACTACCCCTAACTAATCAAGCTAGATATTTCACTTGGATGCAGCTCCATCACTGCTCTCTACATTAATGGTGGGGGTGGAAGGGGAATAGAACAAGGAGCTAAGAGAAACAGATAAGAATGAGAGAAAAAATGTGTGAGGCTTGCTGGGCAGACTGGATGGGCCATTCGGTCTTCTTCTGCCGTCATTTCTATGTTTCTATGTTTCTATTAGGAGTCCTCTTCGATGCTTTAAATGTGGGGAGGTAGGACATTTTAAAAGCGAATGCCCCCTTATGGAGTGCAATTTCTGTGGGGCAGGAATCACCCAACATGAAGTAGGGATTGGAGAAAAACCCCCAATTAAGAAAGCAGTTAAAATCCTGGGGAAGGTTCTTACCACTGTTATAAAACTGTAATAAAACCTGTACAGTTTGACATCCAAACTACGTTTATAACGCCTACAATAACTATGTTAACAATCGAATGAATCTTTTGAACACCCTGTTAAACATCAAAACTTTGTAAACCATTGTGATGGCAAAAACCGAACGACGGTATATAAAACTCGATAAATAAATAAATAAAATACATTGTGCAAATATGTTTGTGCACTTATCTGGATAATTTCCTAGTTATGCGTATAAGAAGCAGCACTTATCTGGATTAGTCTGAAAATGCTATTTATCCAGCTAAGTCAGATAGCTGGATAAGTCATCTGGCTAAATCTAATAAATAAGTAGTGCTCTTTGCTTTAGACTTACCCATCTGTCTGTCTTAGCTGGAGAAGTAACTTTTTAAAACTTAGCAGCCAGATAAATTAAAACTTGTCTGGATAAGTGCTTAACTGATAACTCAGAATGTATCTGGAATCTGTTTAACCAGATGAGTTGGAGTTTAGCTGGATAAGTATATGCACCTGATATACCCATGTATTTTTCCATCTTATTTTAAAGTGATATGCGAATATATTTAACACACATAAATTGGATGCATTTAGCCCTGAAAGTCGGCTTTTTCACACGTAAGTCAGGAGATTTTCTAACATGCACGCAGCAATGAAATTACTAGTTTGTCAGTCCATCTGCAGGCTATTGAGACCCCCCTGGCTCATAAACCTGAAGTCTCCTTTATTTTCCCCAGAACCCCCCCATCCCAACAGCATTTCACTGGTAAAACATTTATGAGCCCTTAATCCAGATACTTAGCAGGAGTAAATACATGCGAATAAGCAGCCAGATTTACATGTGTAAATTGCTTATAAAATAACAACTTTCTTGTGTAAATGTTGGTCCCGTCCTAGAGTGCCCCGGCTCAATCTTTTTTATATTTATTTATTTATTTATTTATTTATTTATTTAAAGGCTTTTATATACCGGAGTTCATGCACTAGTGCATACCACTTCGGTTTACACAGAACAAGGAACAGAAAATTACATCAAAAAAGATTGAACAATTAAACAAATATACAATTACATCCAACGATTGGGTATAAATAACATGGCTAACTTAGTAGGAACTTAGAGTTTGAGGTAAAGGAGAGAAATAGTACCAAGTGGTAACAGAACAATGTTAATAGCTAAATAATAAATATAAATAGTAAATACAAATTCTTATAATAAATACAGGTGCTTACAGATTACAGTCTTCATGAAAAGTTTACGTCTACAGAATAGGGTTAAGTAAATAAGAACTGGCGGTTATTTCTATAGGAGTGAAGATGTACTTCACTCCTATAGAAATGGAAATGTACTCGCAGCCCGTGATTTATGCGTGTATGTTGAGGTTTCTAACATAGCATGCGCTCACAGATATGCTGCTTTACCCACATACGTAACTGCTAAGTTTTGCACGCTCAACTTTTGACATCTCCTCCGAGTCTGATCCCCTTCCCCAGAAAAGGTGCTAGACGGTGATCTGTGATGACCGCTCTTTACAGCGATGTGGACAGCTGCCCACTGGATATGGAATTGCAACCATTTAACTTCAGAAGCCCTCATGCTGCATTAACTGCTTTCTGATTCTTTTTGACTAAAGGGTCCTGGCTCCTGCTTACTACCAGCCCTTCTTTGTGTGTGTGAATTCTGAATTTTTATGCGTGCAGAATGAATCCTAAAATGTTTCTGATACTTGAAGCATGGGACTGGATGTGTCTGTCAAAAAGAGCAAGGAAGAGGAAGCTAATTGGGGGCTTTGTTGACCACAAGACATTGGTAGAGGCCCAAAAATGACTGATTATTGCAAGAAATATCCAGTCATGAAAGTATAAAACAATATGAAGTATATATAGATCTATATCTACATCTCTCTCTTTCTCCACATCTATATCTATATCCGTACATTACTTGAATTTAAACCTCCTTGCTCTGAGTAGCAGTAAAGCTTGCAGGTGCTCATATTAGAATTATAAAAGATTAATTTTTCCAATACATATTTATCAACCAGTTGACAAAACACTACCGCCAAAGAGATGATTTACATCAATTAGTAGTCATAACAAACGTCTTGATCCAAAATTTGATTTTGTTTGCACAACAGCTTGGCATGATTTATATAAGAAAAATGCACGAGGGATGCTATGTGAGAGGACGGCAAAATGCAAATCTACAACTGCACAGGCTAAATGCCTTACTGTCGGCACCTTGACGCCAACTTGAGAGTAAATCATTCCGTCTGATAAATTAAGCAGGAATGGCAATTGAGCTGTTGTATTAGGCCTGGCAGATTTAGAATTAATTATAGCATAAAGCCTCCCATTTAAATATCAAATATATAAACATTTTATTTACAGATTAGTTTGGAATTTATTGCTTAGTTTTCATGATGTGTTGGCATCTGTCCTAGCTATGTTTAGGTGAACAGGATTGCGCAGTTCTTTTATTTATATAGCAGCTCCAATTCACCATGACAATAAGGGGCTTATTAGGAAAACACCAGCTCCTGGTCTTCAAAATTACTGTTAGAGAGTTTTGATCAGTTTGAAGTTGAATTTAAACCAGGTGAATTTCAGCCTGGTTAGAGTTGAAATTAATTTTTAGATTTTGCCCAGGAATGCAAAGAAAAGTTTTTAAATTTTTACCAAAGGATTTGGGGAAAATTCAAATGAAATTAAAAAAAATAAATACATTCAAAGTGGATTCCAATTCAATGAAATCTGATCTGAATTTTTTTTTAATTACAAAAATATTCAAAAACTTGTTCGAAAGAAGGTTCTGCAAACCAACTTCAGACTTGTTCCAAGTTTGTCAAATTGTTTGACCAACCTGATTTGGGAGAATCTTGTACATTTCTAGCTTTCAATACAGAGTTCACAAGGGCAGGGAACAGGCCAGAACTGGACCGAAATTTCACATCATCACTCAGAATTGTGGCAAACATATGCATTGAAATCACAATTTTACTACAATTTGATTAAACTTACCTTTATAATGTGTTACTTTTTCTGCATCAGAAAGTTGCTGGTTCAAATCTTCACTTGAGGAAATGTGGCAGGAAGGAAAGAGGCAGTAGTAGCTGAATATTTTAAGAACACTGAAAAATATTTATTTACAGAAAAGCTGGTGGATACATGGAATTGTCTTCCAGGAGAGCTGGTGGAGACAAAAACAATAACAGAACTGAAGAAAGTCTAGGATAAGTACAGAATATTCTTATTCTAAGGAAGTGAAGGGAGAAGCAGAGGGTAAGAAAGACATGGCACTTCAAAAGGAAGACAACTGAGCAGATTATATAGGTCTTATCTTTTGTAGAAATGTGCAGGCCAAAAATGTCAATTCATGTCATGTCATGTGGAGTCAGTTTTCGTTGGCGCTAATGTTTTCTCATTTTTTTGTGTTGTTTTACATTTCAGAAATAGTGCGCACTAAAAACAAGAGAAGAAAGAACACAAAATTTTATGTTTTTTTTCTTCGACCTTTTCATTTTGAAAACATAGTAATGTAATAATGATGGTAAAGACCAAACGGTCCATCCAATCTGCCCAGCAGGTTGCTCATGGTAGTAACTGTCGCTCAGTGCAGGTTACCTCCATGCCCCCCCTTTCTTTAATTCTAATATCTAGCCTCTAGTGATGACATAGGCATCAAACTTTTTTATTGGCTGGTCATTGTTTTGATCGTGACTATCCTTTTTCAGTTGTTAGAACTGCTTATTGCCAAGCATTATACTCTCATCGTTCTTTTTTATTACAGTATTGGAGTAAACAGAATCTGTCAAGAACTGTTTGTGTACATCAACCTTCTACTAAGTTTGTAAATATAGCCAATAGTATTAGATGTCATTGGCATGTGCTGGCACTGCATTCTATCTTTTCTGAACCACCTTGATTGCATACACTCAAGGTCCTAATATAAGAAACCATATTGTGAAAGCAGTGATATCTGGGGTTTGTGATGTCAATGTTTTGCATTTTTCCTTGTCAGCACTGTGATATATATACAAAAACTATAGCTGGGTCTGTTTGGGAACACCTGGTTGCCATGTTTAAAATAAAATTTAAAACATATTATACTTGTGACTCGCTAACATTGTTTATGTAATTCAATGTCATTTATCCTCAATAATGTATAGGTAGGACAAAAAAGACCAGTCCATACCCAACTTCATGAACATCGAAGCTATTTTAAGATCTACAAGGAAAATGTTCTCATTGTAAAACTCTATATGGTGCAACAACATCTATTTGAAGATCTCTGATGGAGCATTGTAGATTCTGTTGCATTACCTAAGTGAGGGGGTGATGTGGGGTTCACTCTTAACTACTAAGACCAGAAACGGATTGTTCTCCTGGAATAAATGTACCCTAAGGTACATTTAATCCATGGATTGGTTTACATTGATGACATTGATATATTTTCCTGTTCACCAGGATTGGTAAGGTTGCAACAGATGGTATACGGTAATTTAAAAAGGTGTTTTAAAAAATGTGGGATCCCTACCAATGGGAGCGCTCATAAATGTTTCTAGGTAGCATGGTGATCCAAATGATTTATTCCTGCAGATTTTGAGCAATACGTAGATTTGGACTTTTATGCCTCTGAATAAAGTAACAAAGCACTGCCAGTGCGATGCTTTGAAGTTAGCGGATATGCTGTGGGAATACATTTTGTGATGAATACGTAAGTTAAGTCACTGATGTGCTATCGTTTTTATTTGCAATAAGGATTATTTGGGAAAAAATATTTTGAAAAAATGAGACCCATGATTATAACTTTCAGCTACTTATAAATGCTACCGTGCCTGCTGATATAGGCTTCATCACAATGCCTGTGTGATATTATAGCTCTTGTTATAGGACAGTCTCTTTTATACTCACATTTCTATTGAAATGGTTTGGTACTCCAGTTTGGAGGTGGTTAGTTTATAATTTCAAATGAATGCGCATACCCTAATATGCTCTCTATTCTATGTGCTTGTGTAATGGGCATCCTCAGGCACAATTAAAAGTATACTTCAGTAATATATTCATTACAGATAATTCTGCATTCATGCACTGTTGAATTGTGTAGTATCTGATTATATGTTAAGAAAAGAAGAACACATTCCTTGCTGAGTCAGACCAAAGACCCAGCTAGCACAGCATCCTGTTTTTAATTTTATGCATCCAAAATTTAGGCATCCCAAGACTAGGCGCCCCAAACTTTAGTGCACAGACGCACCCAAATTGTTCATGTACTGGTACATATCACGTCGGTTTACATAGAACCAAAGTTGGAAATTACATCGAACAAGAGGTTACAAATAACAGGGCAAATAACAGGGCTAACTTGTAAGAGATTATAGAAAAGGTGAGAACGATTTAAAATTATTATTATAAAAAAACACATAGTAAATAACAGTCAAGCTTGGATTAACGAAAGCCTTCTTAAGCCAGGGTGCATATTTTAGTCCAATTAACTGGTGAAATTATGGTTACGGCATCATATATCTGGCGTGGAGTAAGAAAAGTGTGAATCGGAGACCTTTAAGTGAATGCCTTTGTGAAAAGCCAAGTTTTGAGCTTCTTTTTGAACGTTCGACAACAAGTTTCTAGACGAAGGTCCGTGGGGAGAGTATTCCAGTGAGAGGGGTTGGCAGTCGAGAATGCTTGTTTCTTGAGCAGTGACTTGGCTGGAGGTGCATATAAGGTGCCTAAGTAGCTGGTTCTGATAGGTCTCAGTGAAGCGTGAGGACGAAGTGGGTCACTTTGATCTAGCGAAGTTAGGGCCTTTGGTGCCAAACCGCGGCCCGCCCTCGGAGATGACATCAGATGCTGGCGGGGATTTAAACCCGGCATCTGACTAGTAGAATTGCCTTGCAGCGAGGTTCTCCCACTGTGGGTTACTAGTTGCTGTTCCTGTTGTACCTGCCTTCACCTCTGCTCCAGTCCTGCTCCAGCTTTTGTTCCTGTTCCTGCTCCAGCTCACGCTTCAGTTCCAGCTCCGGCTCCCGCTTCAGTTCCTGCTCTGGCTCCCACTTCAGTTCCAGCTCCGGCTCTTCTCATCAATTCGCTGTTCCAGGTTCCTGTCCTGCCTCTCCCTCGGATTGTCTTCTTGGCTTTTGACTCTGGCTCGTCTCTATGTGCTTCTTGTTGCCACCTGCCCTGTCCTCGGACCGTCTCGACGCTGCTGTTCCCTCGCCACGAGGGACACCTCCTAAGTCCTAGCGGCCCAGGTCCTCACGGGCTCCTCTCAGGGGGATCTCGGCTTCCAGGGTGAAGATCCCACTTGGTCACCTGGTGCCGTGCCGTCTCCCGGCCTCTCCTTCTCCGCGGAGTCCTTTTAACCTTCCTTCTCATCTCCACAAGGCCAGCCCAATGGTCCACCACTCCAGTTGCAACACTGATGACATCAGCTCTGCTCTATCATAAAATGAAGCTCTATGGGTTTCATTACTAATCTACGCCCCTTCTCTGGGCACACTTTTATCAATCAATTCTACAAGATGGCTCATTTTGTTCTTCTTGCAATTCTACCTATAGCCCTAAGCCTCTCCATCTATTTTTTCCAACATATATTCTGGTTAAATGGGCTTCCTGAACATATCATTAGCAACTAATGATATGTTTTGGCATGCAGTCTGTAAAAAGTTGGACATGATATTAGACTTCTCATCAGCCTATCATCCGCAGTCTAATGGCCAATCTATGGAAAGGGTTAATCAGATTGTTGACAACTTCCTTACAGGCTATGTGTCAGCCAGGCAGGATGGCTGGATACAACTGCTCTAACATAAAAGAAAACTTATTCCTCTTGCAGGTGCCTGAGCAACAGGTTCTTTGTTCCACTGCGTCTGGCTGTTCCTGATTCCGACTACCAATTGGGACCCGGCCTGGTTCCTGACCTTGCTTCTATCTACTGCCTGCCCTGATTCTTGCTTGTTTCCTGCTCCTGAATGGACTCTACCTGCCTTGAACTTGACTGCCCAACTACATCTCTGCCTCATGATTTGGTACTGTGCCTTGGCCCTGTTAATTAGCGGTCCCAGGTTCACCCCTTCCAAGACCATGACAATTTGCTTAGGCCATGGACCCGGCTGATGTTCCTCTGCCAGAGTTTCTGTGGAACCTCTCACAGATGATTCAATAACTACAAAGACATCAAGATCACATTATTGTGGTTCTGCAAGACCTTTCTTTGTGGCTAAATATATTGCTGTCATCCTTAACAATGGCTATGCCACTCCCAGCATCACCACAACCAGTCATTTCTATTACCTCATCTTTTAATACTCCTTCACTTTGCCAGCCTCTGCCACTTCTGTATGATGGTTATCCCAAGACCTGCAAAAGCTTCATCAATCAATGCCTGATTCACTTCGAGTTCTAGCAGGCCAACATTGCATATGAATGAGCGAGTGGCCTTTATAATATCTCTGCTGTCTGGTCAGGCACTGACATGGGCTTCTCCCTTATGGGAGAGAGATGATTCCATTCTCTGTAACCTCCAAATATTCCTGACCCGTTTCAGGAAGCTCATTGATGAGCCCACTTCAGCATCTTTTTCAGCTTCAGAATTACTCCATCTGAGACAGGGATAGATGATTACTGGGCAATACGCTATACAATGCCATACCCTGGTCTCTGAATGCTCTTGGATGCAGATAGCTGTATTTATTTTATTTACAGATCTTATAATCCACAAATCTAACAATATTCAATGTAGAGAAGAACAGACATAAACAATAAATCATACATAAAAACATAGACAAAGACTTTAAAACCTTAAAATTCATAAATTTAATTAAAAGCTTGCTTAAAAGGAATGCTTTAAGCATTTTACAAAAGTGTAAATAATCAATTTCACTGCGTATTTCCGGTAGGATAGCATTTCAAACTTCAGGGCCCATAATAGAAAAGGTTCTCTTTTTTGTTGTGGATAAAAAAATATTGCTTCACTGAAGGAACATGCAATAATAGCTAACTGGAAGAGCATAACTGATGATTAGCAACATAACGAGTGATGCTGTCATGCAGGCAAAATGTTTCATCATAAATGGCCTTATATAATAAAACCAATGTTTTAAATTTTATTCTCTGAGTAATAGGTAGCCAGTGTAATTAATGGAAAAGAAGAGTAACACTGTCATTCTACCAAGGCCAAAAATCACATGAACTGTTGCATTTTGAATTTCTTGTAAAACCTGTAGGTAGACCAGCATATAAAATGTTACAATAATCTAAATTATTCATGTCAATAGCCTGTACTAATTTGGGATCCTAAAACTAGGCAAATGAATAGGGTCCTAAATTTAGGAAGCTAAATTTTAGGTCCCTAAATTTATGTGACTTTTCAGCTGAAAACTTCTAAGTTTGGTTGAAAATAGGTGCCTAACTTACAGGCCGATACAATACAGTGCGCGCTGGCAGAGCGCACTGTTAACCCGTGATTGGACACGCGTTTTCGACGTGCTAGTGTTACCCCTTATTCAGTAAGGGGTAATAGCACATCCAAAAAGCGAGTCCAACCCCCCCGAAACTAATAGCGCCCGCAACATGCAAATGCATGTTGATGGCCCTATTAGGTATTCCCGCGTGATTCAGAAAGCAAAATGTGCAGCCAAGCTGCACATTTTACTTTAAGAAATTAGCGCCTACCCAAAGGGAGGCGTTAATTTCTGCCGGCGCCGGGGAAGTGCACAGAAAAGCAGGGTTCTGTGCACCCTCCGACTTAATATCATGCGATATTAAGTCGGAGGACCCAAAAGTTAAAAAAAGTAAAAACTAAAAAAAAAAAAATTAAAAATGGGCCCGCGGCTCGCGGGTTGAAAACCGGACGCTCAATTTTGCTGGCGTCCGGTTTCTGAACCCGTGGCTGTCAGGGGGCTCGAGAACCGATGCCGGCAAAATTGAGCGTCGGCTGTCAAACCCGCTGACAGCCGCTGCTCCTGACCAAAAAGAGGCGCTAGGGATGCGCTAGTGTCCCATGCGCCTCTTTTTGCCGTGGACCTTAATTTAAATAAATTAATTTACTGTATCGCGCACACAGGAGAGCAGGTGCTCCCTGCTCTCCTGCGATTTTTACTGTGTCGGCCCATTAGGGATCTTACTTAGGGGGGTCTAAATTTAGAAGCTCAGCTTTTTTTGAATATTGGGCTCATAGTACACACTACGTTTTAATAGCATGCACTATTTTCTGAAAAGAAAACACCTGAAAATTTGGAAGATATTCAGACCCGGTGGGATACTGTTCATTTGAAACAAATAGAACTGAAAATAGGTATTTTCAGCTTGAACTCCTTATTTGTTTCAAATTAATGCACATCCCTAATACCTACTGGAAGAAAGAAGAAATAATGAGGGTATAAAAGAAACTCAGCTTAACGCATGTATATGCTTTTTAAAATCAAACCCGTTTTGTATTATACAATATTTTTAGTAGCATGTACATTAAAACAAAATGGCTTTAATGTACATGCTAAATATATTGCACAGATCCCTTAGTAATGCGAGCTGTTTATCAATAGGCCTCTTGTTGCCGTCACTGCATTAGTTGCAGGTTGTCTTCACAGAATTAAAGTTTACTCTGCTTTTACCATTGTTCCACCACAGAATGCAAGGCTGCAGAAAACAGTTTCAAAGGTGAACACCAAAATATCCCTGCCATGTACTTTCCTATGCAGACTTAGTAGGACAGGGAGCTTTCTATCTTAACACTTCCGAAATTGCAGAACCATCTTCCCCCCAACATCATGGGAATTTCTGGAGCTGGCGGAGTATTTGAAATAATAAAATATAAAACACTGCCATTTAGGATGGTTTGTGATAGACTCAGGGATGGTAACTTTCAAAGGGGCACATGGGCGCACATTGGCGCACGAACATCGGTGCTCCAAGGGCCGCAGCAATTTTGTAACCTGCGTACTTGTTATAAAATAGCCTGGGTGCACGCAGAAATCCCATTTCTGCTGAGTAAGTCAGGGTATTTCCAAACCGGCATGCGTCCACGTCACGACCAGTTTCACCAGTTTGTCCACCCAGTATTGAGCTAGGTCCCCCAAACCTCCCTGATTTCATACCTGCACGTACACCTCCTCCAGAGCAGAAGTACATTTACCCGGGCGCATAAGTATTTACATGCACATGTCTTAGCCATGCCCCGGCATGCCCATGTCCCTTTTCTGAAATTGAGTGAGAAATGCAGACATCTGGGCGGCTTTTAAAATTTGGTGGACGTGCGGGAGCCAGATTTGTGCAAATATCTCATGATTTTGGCGTGTGCCGGGATTTTAAAATTCACCTTTAAGCATGTTCATTATGTTTAGCCAATAAATGTTACCACTGATTGTAGCCTACAGTCAGAAGCATTCATCTGTGCCATCCAACCTCCTGTTGGGAAAGCAGCCTTTTTTTGGCAAATAAACCATACTATGCACTTTGTATTAGGAGGCTTTTGGACAAGATGTCTGATTTCCCATTCTGTTTTCTTCTCAAAGGAAGTTTCTCCCCATGCAAGTGCTTTCTGAACAGCAGGTTTCCTCATAAGCCTCAATTTATAAACCATTAGAAAACGTGCTTTCTTCTTATCTTTTTAGAAAGGTTTCCACCTACTGGCAGTTATTATCAGCTAAGAAATGAAACCACTTCTTAAACAGTATAAAGGAGTAAAGGGAAAAAAAAAATCAGACAATAAACCGAGATGAAAACTTTGCTACGGCACTAACAAATGCACTAAAAACTCACTGGAGTGAAGAAAATATACCAAGGATGGCCAGCTCCGGTCTTCAAGAGCCACAAACAAGCCTGGTTTTCAGGATATCCAGAATGAATATGCATGAGACAGATTTGCATGCACTTCCTCCATTGTATGCAGATATATCCTCTGTATATCCATTGTGGATATCCTGAAAACCAGGCCCTTTTGTGGCTCTTGAAGACCGGAGTTGGGCACCCCTGAAATATGTATTACCAAAAATGTGTTTCACCATGGCTGCATGCACGTGACCTAAGACATCTGCATGCATGTCTAACCAGGACTTTCTGTGTGTGTGTTGGGTGTGTGAGTGTGGCTGAGGGTGCATAGATAGCTGTGACCAAGGCCCGCATATATGTGTCTGTGAGTGAGAGTGCGTATGTGTGAGTGTGTGTGTATCTGTTTCCAAGGCTGCATGTGTGACCAAGGCAATGTGGTATGTCTTACGGTTCATATGTGAGATGGAGGCTGTATGTATGTATGTAGATCAGTGATCAAGAAAGCATGCATGTGAAAAGAACTATGCATATTACGTGTATGTCTGCGACAGATGGTGGACGCATATGTGTGTGTGAGAGCAAGGATGTATGTGGGTGGCTGACATTGTATGTGTGTTCTTGCGGCCCACAAGTGTATGCATGGGAAGGATCGTATGCATTCTGCAGGAACTCTGTAAACTATGCGCACAGTGCTCTAGTTGCCTACATTTTTCCAGTACCTGAAAAGCAAAAGTAGATATAGGCAGCTGATACAGACTAAGGGGCCAGTGTGCTAAAGAATGCAGTAAAGGTCACACTATGCACGAAGGCTCGAATGTGGCAGCACAACCACTGTAAATGTTGCCTAGGGTGTAACTTTAATTTGCATCATCTTCATGCAAATAGCAGTCATAAACTGTTGAGCCAGCCATTAACCCCCATATACTTTATTTGCTGCACAATTTGGTGTGGGAGGCAGGTGGTATTCGTATACTTGTTATGGGTTTCTTATTAATGTAGTCTTTTGCAGCAACAATTCAAATAAAAGTTAGACAGGGAAAACAACTTTCCCAAATTTAGGATTGGTTGGTACCTGTATGAGGTTCATAGAACCAAATACTGACAAAACCAGATAGAAAGAAAATTCTCATTGGGTTGCAAAAGATTCTAAAACTTTTGGGATAAGCTATATTATGCTACTTAAAGGCAAATGCTCATTTCCTGCAAGTGTTTTCTCAAATGACTAAATTTAAGGATCAGGTGAAAGTCCCACACTGTTTCTTGTACAAGTTGTAGCTTGTAAAGATTTTTCCATGGGAGTTTTTTTTTTTTCCTTCCAGATGTTGCATGAAATTAAGACAAAGAAGGCACTGTATAAAAATGTTGCCACTAGAATTTTTGGATCATTTCTGAAATAATTACTTAAGTTCATTAAATTGACACGCTATTGCGAGTTACCTGCCAGTTTCAATACCTGAAGGTAGCCATGGTATTACAGACCACCCTTTGCATACAGAGTTTCACATTAATGCCAAAAATCTTCCTTCCCGCTTACCCCCACTGGAACATAATTGGGCTATGAAGCTTCTGGGCTTCCCATCAAAACCACTCACAGATCAAGTCTGCTGGTAAATCACTGAACCCAGGGTTGGTGCAATGGTGTTAGATACCCTAGGCATCCATCGGATTTGCACCCTTTCCCCCCCCCACCTCAGTCTTATCTATTGGCAGCAGCTCCTGTGCTCTTCAACTGCCAGCAGGATGGGCTCAGCTGGTATTTCTGGGCCTCCTCACATGATTTTGATGCTCCTCGACAAACAGCATTTTAGGTGACTGCCGACTGAGCCTTTCCTATCTATGGACGATAACTGGACCTTTGTGATGGCCCTTAGAATATAAAAGGGCCTTCTTGGCCTGTTAATTCCTCATCCACCCTAGATCCTCATTTACTTGTTGATAGGAGGCTCCCGAATGCTTTCTGGCAAAAGAGAAATGGCTTCCCTCCTGCTTGCTGCAGCGTCAATTGCCAAATGTTATCTTGAGCAGACAGAGTGGACAAAGCAGGTGTGTTCGAGTGTCTGCACTGCCATTTTGTATTTGATGCCTTTATTCTGGGGCCGTCTATATATAAATAAGTAGGAGTATGGAGAGGGATGGGAGCTCCGCCAGGGCCACAAATGCCCAATTGTGTTTCTGGGGATAGAAAGTGAGCGGGGAGAAGGAATGTTTGGAGAGAAGAAGGGGTGCTTATGGACCATTTGGAGACTGGAGTTTGTGGATGGAAGCATTTTTGCCCAGAGGCCAAAGTTAGCACTATAATATCTATTAAGGCTGCTAAAATTGTGCACCGCTTGCAGTATAGTTACATTTTGTGGCGTGAGTAGGATTTATTTAGCTTTTTTGTATTACGACCAGGTAGTACATCCGGTGTTAATCAGTCACATATATTAAATTATACTTTTAAAATTTGGATCATTTAGATGTATGTTAGCTTTAAGGGGAATGATATTACTTATGTAAATAACATGCATGCAAATAGGAAGTATTGACATGTTTTGTATATGGGCATTAGTCAGTGCCAGCAATAAGGCCTGTTAATGCCAATGCCCATTAGTCTATAGCTATTTAATCTGTTTTCTGTATGACCTAGGATTTTCATTAGTAGCGACAAAACAGCAAAAGTCACTAAAGATGCCAAAGAATGGAGCCAGATCAATAAAAATAGATTCAAAGAGACCTGAGATATTTATAGGGGAATTGGGCTTTTGCATAAAGAACTATAAAACTGCCAAGCAGCATAAACAACCATTGCAATACTATCAAACAATGGGCCTGGTCATGGATTATAATGAGCTCCGTGGTCTTATCTAATGAAGCTGGCCACGGAGGTTAATTTTCATCAAGCTCCGATTTTATGATACAATAAAATTTAGATCCTGGCACCAGCCACACACTTTGCAAAGCCTCATCGGGTGCCGCTCTCTGTAGCCCAGGATTTACTGAAGCAGCATAAAGCAATTATGGGCTTGAAGATTTGAGGGAAAGATAGATCAGCTTTCAAAGTTTATGTTTTTATTGCATTAATCCAGAAAATGTGTTTGCGCATTAAAAAAACATTCACCCATAAAAATTAAGATGTGCACCCCTCTGCTTTGTCACTCCGTTTATGGCACCGACTTCACATCAAGTGCTAATTTATGTTTAATGCCCTACAAATTAATTACAGTGAAGAGAGATAATTGCAAAGCCCATCCCTTTTCCTCCCCAAAATACATGAAGAAATGTACTTCTAATGTAGATAATTTTAGTACTGTGAAGCAAGAAACTAGTGTTTAATTTTATGCACAGTGGGAAGGCCACCAGCAGTCTAGATAGAGATTGTTTAGTACAAAAACAATTAGAGATATGAAAAAAGACAGAGCGTGCCAGTTGAAATATTTAGCAGCATGGCTAGAGGCAGAGTAGGCTAGATCAGAAACCACAGAAAATATTTAACAGGCTTTATTGTAAGCTTCTTGGAGAAGGGACTGTCTCATGGGTGTGTTTGTACCATGCTGTGTATGTCTAGATGCACTTTCAAATGATAAAGAGTAGTAGTAGTAATTTATGGCATTGCTTATCAGTCAAACATATTTTGTGGAGTTCATTTGATTTAAACTTACATCACAAATGGCTGAACAAATGTTTGGGTCCTAAATTCTGAAAAATCTCAAAGGTTAGATGGGGGTGGGCCTGCGGCCTATTCAGTATATGGAGGGCTCCATGGAATGAAAAAAAAGGAGCAAGATGCCAATAACATCCAAAAACGTTTTGATCAAGAATTATACATTTAAATATATAGGGGCAGATTTTAAAAGCCCTACGTGCGCCGAGCCTATTTTGCATAGGCCCAGCGATGCAAGCAAGCCCCGGGATGCATGTATGTCCCGGGGCTTGAAAAAAGGGGCGGGGCATGGGCGGTCTGGGGGTGTGGCCAGATGCCTTCGAAGGGCCACTCGGCCGGCGCGCGCAACCTACAAAACAAGTGTGCACCCCTTACGTGCGCCGACCCCGGATTTTATAACATGCGCACGGCTGCGCACGCATGTTATTAAATCGGGTGTAGATTGTGCGTGCCGGGTTGTGTGCACAAATCTATGCCCGCGCGTAGGTATTAAAATCTGGCCCATACTGTATATAACTAAGCAATTACGGACTTGGTATCAGTTGAAAGCAGTATTCAAGATATAGTCCGCTGTCTCTCACCCACAATGGATTCCAAACTGTATCATGTGGAGACTATAGGGTCACATCACCTACCAAATCCACCTACCATCCTAATATAAATTTTATTCAAAATTTAAATTGCATATCACATTTATAATGTTCTATAAAAAAAAGTTATTTGAAACTATACTTCTATGAAAAGCATGAAGAGATGTTTAAGAAGAATATTGTTGTACTTAACTGACCACCTAGCTACAAATTTCACTCAATAAATACATGTGGTAGAGACCGCTGATGTTTTCCCACGCTCAATGGCAATGTTTTGGCACTAGAGCTGAATGTTGGGTGTTTGTGTGGACGAATCGGCAGTTCCTCTCTCTCCCTCATTTTTTTTTTGAGTGAAGTTAGTAGCTGGTTTAAAAAATAATTTTATTAGGATGGTAGGTGGATTTGGTGGATGATGTGACCCCACTGCCTCTACATGATACAGTCTGGGGTCCATTGTGGGCAGGAGATTATATCTTCAGCACTGCTTACAGCTGATACCAAGTCCATAATTAATTGGTTATACTTATGGGGCAGATTTTCAAAGGGGTACATGTGTAAAATACGCGCGTGCCCCCTGAAAACCTGCCCCAAGCTCCCCCTGCGCGCGCCAAGCCTATGTTGAATAGGCTCGGCGGTGCGCACAAGCCCTGGGACGTGCATAAGTCCCGGGGCTTTCCTGGGGGGGCATGTTGGGGCATGTCGGGGGCATGTCATGGTGACGTGTCATCCGGGGGCAGGGCCACGGGCGTGGTTCCGGCCCGGGGGCATGGCCGAGGCCTCCAAAAGGCGTAACTTTGCCAACAAAGATAGGGCTGGGGGGGGGTGGGTTAGGTAGGGGAAGGAAGGGGAAGATGTAGGGGGGTGGAGGGAACGGAGGCAGGCTGCGCGGCTTGGCGTGCGCAGACTGCCGATTTTGCACAGCCTTGCGCGCGCCGACCCCGGATTTTAAAAGATACTCGTGTCTACGCGCGTATCTATTAAAATCCCACGTATGTTTGTTTGCGCCGGTCACGCGAACAAAACTATGCGCGGGCGCAGTTTTTAAAAATCTATCCCTATATATTTAAGTGTATAATTCTTGATAGCATTGGCACTTATGTGTCCAAAATCGTTTTGGCATCCAAGGAATTTCATGATTGCACAAGAAGTGGTCCTTGTGGTTCAGAAAAGAACATTTTTTTCCCTTCGCCTCTACCGAACCAGCTTCTGAGAATGGTCCTAAAAATGTCTTTTGGATGGGATGTCAGACGAAAAATCTTTACACTCTGTGCCCCATTCAGTATTTTATAGTAGAACATATAGAAGTTGATATTCAAAACATTTACCTGACTAAAATTGAGATTTAGGCTGGGATTTTCCATTCTCGCAGAGAACGGTGAATCCTGGCGGTAAGGGGGGGTGAAGGGGAGAAGGGGGAGTGGGCTTGCAAAAGCCGGCAGCGATCGCACCACCGAGGTGTTATCTCTACCGGCTTTCACACCCAATATCACCACTGTGAAAGGTGGTGCTATTGGGCGCGCTACTGGCGGTGATGTGTCTTACCTTATTGCTGCCAGCAAAGATAACACCACGCCCGCCTCCTCACTGCCCCGACTCCTCCCGACTTCACCCTGACTCCGCCCCCAGCAAGCTATAGCATGCGAAAAGGGACTTTTCGTGTGCGATAGCCTTAGAAAATAACCCCCTTAGTTAGTTAAAAATATGGCCCCCTTAACTGGCTAAATTTATGTAGTTAAAATCACAAGCCGTGTATAGTACCTTTATCCAGGTTGAAGGCTTTTGACTTTTAAAACTAAAAATACCCTGGTGTCAATGTATATATATTTTTTTCTTTTTCTTTTTCTTCTTTTTTCTTTTTCTTTTTACATATTTTTCAACCAAAAAAATATGAAAAAAATATATACACTGACACCACTGTGTTTTTGGATTTAGCACTATCAGTGATGAGCACTGGAGAACTTTTGGCTGAATGGCTTTTGAATTTTGCCAGTTAGTGGTATTCAGCACTAACTGGCAATATTTAACGGCTCACTTTGCTGCTCATTCTCCTGCCTCCTTTCCGTTTCCTGTATGACCCAGGGGAGCTCATTTTCTGGCCAGTACTCCTCCGGATTCTCCCTGCCCCCTACATATTCTGCCAATATACTGCAGGGGCCGGAGAGGTTGAGGCTGCATCTGCTCTTCTCTCTGTTCCAAGGAAGCCAGCGGAAAGGAGGAAGAGGAAGAAGCCACACCTCAGCCCCAGTTGGTGAGTTGTGAGCGATGTATGGGGAAAGAGAGAAGAAGAATTCTGAAAGGGGGGAGACAAAATCAGGGGTAAATGCAAGGGGGAGGGAATGAACATCATCTTCTTTCACATCATTTATGAATGTTTAACAGCACAGGTCCCAGCAAAGAGTCTTGAGGTAATCTTCTATTGACCTTTTTCCATTTAGAAAAATGATCATTTAGTAGAGATATGAATTAGTTTAAAACAAAATTGATAAAATGCAATGAATGAGACCATTTTAATTTCATTTTTGGCCCCTCAAAATGAACAGAGTGTGCCCACCAATATAAATTAAAAATGTTGTTTCATTTGTTTCCCCTTCAAGCCTATGGCCCATGGAAAAGTACTATAGTAAGACTGGTAACTATAGCAACCAAGCAATGCCTGTGTGAGGTAGGAGCTGCGACAGGATAATCAAAATGATTGGTTGTATGGGATATAAGTTTTAGTCTTGGGTTAAAAAAAATTTTGGACTTGAAATAATTGATTTATTACTGTTGTGTTCTTTATACTGATCTATAGGATACTGGTCAGAAAAATTCGGAGTGAATAGTCGGATGGCTTAGCATTTATAAAAAACAGTATGACGGTTGGAATCGGGTAACGGACACCATATGAGAAAATAAGGAGTTTATGTAAGAAAGGTTGGTACAAATGTGGTACATATGTGTCGCTGATTTGAAGAATTATTGGTGTGAATGATAGTTATTTTGTTAATGTGGTTTGTTTATGTTATAGTGGCATCGGTTTGAATATCTCCCTGAAGAAGCCCATCTAATATTGGGCGAAACAAGACATTTTTTGTCAGATGATACAATAGCAGAGAATATATAATAGATGAATTGTCATCAGAGACCATTTTAGAGGAATGACGTTGCAGTACAGGCTTCATAGCAGTATATGGCATAAAGATACCATTGCAAAATGAGTGGTTATATGAGAGCACTGTATAAAAGTTTGGAACACATTATAGAAGAAATTTTTGAATAAATGTACAAGAGTAATAGATGCAGTGAGGATATTGTTTAGAAATGGTTTAGAAATTGAGCTAAACTAATTTGGGGGGTTATTTTCCAAAGCGTCGCACGAGAAAAGGGATTTTTCGCGTGCGATCACTAAAAAGGGGCAGCGTCAAGACCATAACAGGAGAAGTCGAGGCGGCAGCGGGGCAGACGACGCGAAGACAGCGTGGACGGTGAAAAGGTAAGGAGCCATTTCGCTGCCTATTTCGCGCCCAATAGCACCACCTTTTATGATGGCGCTTTCGCAGGCCCGTCTCCCCGCTTCGTCCCCCAGCCCCCCATTAGCGTGTGATTCAGGGAGCCCTGCGACATAGGAAAGTCTAGCCCTTTGGGATGTAGGTTCAAACTTCTTAGATTCTTGTATTTTTGCATTTTTAATTAAGTGTGAATGTGTGATGGTATGTGTGAGCTAGATAGTTTTTATTGTATAGTTAGGTTGTCATAAATTTTGCAATATGTATACAATTTAGTAATGCATTTGATATAATAATATTAAAAAATGGAATGACATTATTGAATTAAGTATTTTCCCATTGAGTGGATGGGGTATTGATATTAGTAGACAATATAGACTACCTTCAGTGTTATAAGTTGTTTTGTATGCATTAGGAAATTTTATGTAAGCAAATCCATGTAAAATAGCTTATTTCCATAAGGGGTGGAATTCTTTGGTGATATTGCTCGATAAACATAATTGAACATGTGTTAAATGCTGTTTATCATGCAATATCACCACCATATCATTGATTAATAGATCTAGTTCTAAGTTAGGTTTCCTAATTTCTGTTAGCATTTCATTCTCTTTTCATTCTCGCCATGTGGACAGTAATACACCCCAATACTATTGTATCCCCCTTTTCACATGTAATTTCTATCCATAAGGATTCTACAGTGCATTTTATTTCCTGCAGAACCTTTTTCCTGTTTGACTCAGTGCCCCCTTTAATATATAGTGCCACCCCTCCATCAATTTGGGCTATCCTATTGTTGCGATATTTCAACCCTGATATCACAGTGTCCCATTGGTTATCCTCCTTCTACCAGAAGATGCTAATTATACCCTCCTCTTCATTCAGTGTTATACACTCCAATATTATTTTTTAGACTTTTAGCATTTGAATACAGTCATTTAAAACATGAAGAGCCCCAAGTATCTATCCTATGACCAATGCTGTTCAACTTATTCATTAATGATCAAGAAAGTGGAGTGATAAGTGTTCAAATTTGCAGATGAAACCAAGAAGGATAACTTTCAAAACTGCTCATGTGCCCATATTCTCATGTATATGAAAGCATACAACTTTGCTATTATATTTTATATTTTACGTGGTAATAATATGTGCAGGATATAAAATCCAAATACACAATGCATGCAAACATGTTCTCGTATGTAAAAACCAGGAGCTGTGCAATTTAATCCGGAAATGTAGCGGCACTTAGCTAGATAAGTCTGAAAAGCACTGCTTGTCGTCTAATTAGCACTTTTCCAACTTTTCTGGGTATGTAAGATAGCCAGATAAGTCTAAAACAAAAATGCTATTTATCCAGATAAGTTCACATTTTTCCGTCTAAATAGCGACAAAGGTGTTACTTATCTGGATAAGTTGGAATTTAGCTGAATTAGTGTGAGCAAATGAAATATTGCTGCTACATATTTGTATTTAAAATTTAAAGAGGATATGGGGTGGATTTTAAAAGCCTATTTTTCATAGGCTCGGCGGCATGCGCAAGCCTCGGGACACGCGTATGTCCCGGGGCTTGCAAAAGTGGGCGGGGCGGCAGTCCGGGGATGTGGCCAATTGCCCCCACACAGAGGCCTGTGTCGGGGCCTGCCGTGCTGGCAGACAGCCGGCGTGCACAAGTTACGCCTGACAGAGGCAGGCGTAACTCAACAAAATAAGGTAGGGGGGATTAGGTAGGGCTGAGGGGTGGGTTAGATAGGGGAAGGGAGGGAAAGGTGGGGGGGGAACAAAAAAAAAGTTCCCTCCAAGGCCGCTCCGATTTTGAAGCGGCCTAGGAGGGAACGGGGAAAGCCATCGGGGCTCCCCTTGGACTCGGCATGCGCAAGGTGCACAAGTGTGCACCCCTTGCGTGCGCCGAGCCTGGATTTTATAACATGCGCGCGGCAGCATGCACATGTCATAAAATCGGGCATAGATTTTAAGATCTGGCCCAATGTGAATAGCTTTTACTTGCCTTACTTAGATGCAGTTACTAGGGATGTGAATCGTGTGCCCGATCGTTTTAACAATCGGGTTCGGCTGGGGGGGGGGGGGGGCAATCTGATCGTTAGAGATGTGAATTGGGATTGGTTCCGATTCCAATTCACATCACTAATTTTTTTTTTAGTGAGGCCCGCGACGATAAAAAAAAACCCACCCCGACCTTTTGAAATGACCCCCTCCCCCAAAACTTTTTACACATACCTGGTGTCCAGGGGGGCCGCGGGGAGTGATCTCCCGTTCCCGGGCCATCAGCTGCGCTAAAAAAAATGGCACCGATGGCCCTTTGCCCTTACCATGTGACAGGGTATCCGTGCCATTGGCTGGCCCCTGTCACATGGTCGGGGTGGGTTTAGGGGTTGTTTTGGTGTGCCGGTTTTCCCGCCCTCCCCCCAAATAATTCCCGTGCCCGATTTAACGATTTTTGATGATAAATTGGGGGAATTTGTATTGTATCGCGACTCTAATGATTTTTGAAGATTTAAAAAATATCTGACGATTTTTTTAAATCGTCAAAAAATGATTCACATCCCTAGCAGTTACCCCCTGACTTTTATATGTTTAAGAAAAGGGATTTTATAACATGTGCATGGCAATGAAATTATCAGTTCTGCTAATTATGCTACCAGTTTGCCCAGTCCATCTGCAGCTTCTGAAGACCCTCCTGGCTTTTCAGCCTGAACTACCCCCATTTCATCCAGATGCCCCACCCATTCATTTTTTCACTTTTGAGATGTTTATGATCATTTACACCAGATATTGAGCAGGAGTAAATATAAGCAAGTAAAAGACTTGCACGCGTCACACTGGTAGAGTATAAAATAGCAACTTATGAGTGCAAATGTTGGTCCTTTTCCAGAATGCCTCTGGCCCACCCCCTTTTTACACATGCTAGTCTATCCATGGGCCCTGATATATGCATGTAGGTTTTTGTTTTTAAAATAGCATATGATCGCAAACATGCTATTTTATATCCACACGTGTTATTTTTACGCACGCATCTTTTGAAAATTCACCTGAAAACATTCATAGTAGTTAAAGCATAGGCAGATTATAATGAAGGACCTTGCAAGACCAGAGAACTGGGCATCTAAATGGCAGATGAAATTTAATGTGGACAAGTGCACACATAGGAAAACTAATCCTAATTTTAGATACACAATCATGGATTCTGCATTAGAAATCTTCAGTTCGGTGTGCAGTGGCAACCAAAAAAGCAAACAGAATGTTAGAAATTATTCAGAAAGCAATGGTGAACAGTATGGAGAACATCATAATTCTTCTGTATAGCTCAATGGTGCAGTCACACCTTGAATACTGTGTGCAATTCTGATCACCCCTGTCAAAAAAAGTATAGTGGAGTTAGAATAGGTACAGAGAAGGACAACAGAAAATGGTTAAGGGGTTGATACATCTCTCTTATGAAGAAAGACTAAACAGGATAGGACTTTTCAGCTTGGAGAAGAGACGATTGAGGGGTGGGGATATGATTGAGATCTACAAAATCATGAGTGGAGTGGAATAGGTAGATAAGGAACCGCTATTTATCCTTTCAACTACCACTAAGACTAGAGGATACTCTTTTAAGCTAAAAGGTAGCAGAAATGTAAATGAAAAAGATTTAAACTTAAAACAAATTGGAGAAAGTATTTTTTTTTCACTCAACGCAAAATCAAGCTATGGGATTCATTGCCAGAGGATGTAATCAAGGCAACTAGCATAGCTGGATTTAAAAAAGTTGGGACAAGTTCATAGAAGAAAAGACCATAAATAGTAACCATCTATCAAATTAGCAGCAAGAAATTGAATCTAATTTTAGGGATTGGCCACTGCCTTATATCAGGATGCTGGATTCAATGGACCGACCTTTGGTTTGACCCAGCATGGCACTTCTTAAGTTCTTATGGTCTTAAGCTGATTTTTCATCAACAACATTCACTCTTTGTATAATACAGTTTATTTCCTCCTATTTTGTTCTGCTTTAATTTCAGTATAAGAATGCTCTAAAGATTTTTTTCTGTAAACTTAGTTTAATACTCCAGTGTCTTCACATTAGAAAGACTATAATTGTGCTTTTTCTCAACTATGGGCAAACTTTACTTTTCTGAGTTACAAGAATGCCAGTGCTTGAAAAACTGTTAATTGAAGGTGATTTGACAGCTGTTAAGAGGTTATTTGAACCTTTTAGACTTACTGAAGACGTTATATGTGCTGATGAACTGATAAATCCTGCACAATATCTGTAGCACAGAGCATCATTGGCATTTTAAAAATAATTTCTGGTCTAACCAAAATATTTTTAGCATTAAGGTGGTCAGAATTTAGGATTAAAGATGACAGTATTTATAGAATTGCATTACCTTATTTTAACTAAAAGGAACGTAATTGGAGATTAGGATAATTTATTAAATTAAGGAGCGTGACTTTGACACAGGACAAAAACACAAAAAAACAGTGAAATCCCCAAGCCTCACAACAAACACTGCATTGTTACCACAGTGATCAGATTGGCGAGACTACATTTTGGTCACCCAAATAATTGTACTTATATTTTTGGTTCCTTCATTGTCCTTGATTATGCATGAATGCTTCACATATGTGGGTATTTCCCGTTTTTGCGCATGGAACTACTTTGAAAATTCACCCCTTAGTATTGTACTCTTAAATATTATGTGATGGTTAGAACATAAGAACATGCTATACTGGGTCAGACCAAGGGTCCATCAAGCCCAGCATCCTGTTTCCAACAGTGGCCAATCCAAGCCATAAGAACCTGGCAAGTACTCAAAAACTAAGTCTATTCCATGTTACCGTTGCTAGTAATAGCAGTGGTTATTATCTAAGTCAACTTAATTAATAGCAGGTAATGGACTTCTCGTCCAAGAACTTATCCAATCCTTTTTTAAACACAGCTATACTAACTGCACTAACCACATCCTCTGGCAACAAATTCCAGAGTTTAATTGTGCGTTGAGTAAAAAAGAACTTTCTCCGATTAGTTTTAAATGTGCCACATGCTAACTTCATGGGTAACTTTTAGGGTTACCCAAAGAAAAAAACAATATTTGAACATTTCTCCTTACTCCTTGTTTAATGTTGTCTGGGTAACTTATTATCCACACAACATTTATCAGGAAATAAAGAGGCAGTGATGGAGGAGTTCTGAGAACATGGTTAAATTTTAGCTGGTGAGGGATGATACTCAGTGCTATCCAGCTGAACTGGATAAGTCTTGTTGGAAAAATACCTGTCCTAAAGTCATCTACATAACTTTATCTGGGTAACTTTCCCATCCACAGCCTGTTGCATATTGACCTCTCAGATAATTTGCATATCTGGACACCACACTTTCAGTTTGGGAACCTTGAAAATATGGGAACTAGCACTGTAAAATAACTGTAACACAGCAGCATGAGAGAGAAATCAAAAGTATTTGTAATTTTATTTTAAATTTAAGCCAATAATTGTTTCAATATGATACAAATCCCTGAAAACATCTTGACTGCAGCTGACTGCAGGCATACAAACAGTGATGGCTGATACCATTAAATTACAGCACCTTCTTTCTCCCGCTGGCTATGGCTATATATTGTATGTCTGCAAATGTGGAACATAATTATATTTTTCCTAAATCTAACAAGAAGAGTAAAAGCAAGATTGAAGGTGTAAATTAAAACAGTAGCAACAATTTGGGAAGTGTTAGGACAGACATTTGTCTTTCTGTTCTTTCTTTAATAGTATTTCCCTTATGAAAGTCATCCCTTTGCTTGGTCTTACTTGAATATAAGTATTTAAAAAAAAAAAAGATTATGGCTTATGTCTACAAATGAGTGAGCATAATAATCCATAGTTCAACTTAAAATAACTAAAGAAAATGGTTAGCAGATTTTAAAACTTATCTTTCACCACTGGGTGATACTATTATACAATTTATTGATTTCATCAAGATCATTTGTATAAAGATGAAAAATTGTAGTGGCAAGACTTAAGGAATGTAAGATTCAAAAATGTTTTCTAATTAATGCTAAACAAAAGCAAACTTTAACATCATTACTGATGGATAAATATTAATGACCTACTCTATAATGTTTTGCATCACGTTATGTCATGCTATTGGATTTCCATTAATGTGTTATGATATGACATGCAAAGACATGCTTTCAAGCGATATACAGTACATTGAAAATAATTTGGACTGAAGCCCAAAGGTAACTCCATTAAGATGGGGGGATCCTGCCAATAGAAGGGTTTTGAGTAGTAAAACCACCATCAATTGGCCAACATTTAGGCTCTTAATGGAAAAAAGCAAAATGATGAAGAATGGCCTAGAAAACATTATTTGAAGGCATTGAAATTTTTTAAATTGCTGCTATAGTACAATCTCTTATCTCATTGGGGAATCATTTTTTTAATTCTTTATTTTCAGAAATTTTCAAATTATAAGTCAAGAAAGATAATCCATTATAATGGAAGAAATACATTTCTCAAGGAATAATTATAATAAAACAAACATTATTATCCTCATGCAGTCTCAATTGGGGAACTGAAATTCATTATAAGAACTGGAAACTAAAGAAAAATATAGCACCTTAATACTTCTATAACTTGCTATAATACTAACACAAATGAAGTGTTAAAATAGGAAAGAACAGACAGAAGGATCTTTCACAATTTCAAAGAAACCCTTCCATCTGATCAGGATAAAAAAAATATATATTTATTAATACCTAATATAACAATACATTTACAGGGAAATTGAAGAAAAAATTATGCTCCTATATCAAGCACACTTTGGAGTAGATTTTAAAAGGAGCACGTGCACATCTATATGTGGGCAGTTCCTGGTGCACACATGGATGTGCCAATTTTATAACATGCATGCGGGAGGAGATCATGTGACATCTTGACCCAGTAGGATGTGATCTGCTCAGCTCCGATTTCCCAGACACTACATCCACCCCCATCCATCACAAAGTACCGATCCACATCACTGTAGAACCTACCATATGTTGGGGAGAAGTTGCTGATCTGGATTCCGGGTATGTCAACTCGCTTTAGTCAGAAAGAAAAAGAAAAGGAGAAAGAAAAGCCTAAGACCGCCACCCCCAAAATGTCCGATGCCACCCCAGCTAAAGCTCAGGTGCAGAGTCAAGACATCACCCTGCAGGATCTTAAAATGGCTGTGGTTGAGGCTTTATCTCCAGAAGGTAATGGACAAATTTGTGTGCTTTGCCTCCCATGTGCAATTAGTTGAGACCCGCTGCCATCAACTGGAATAGCGGAGGTTAGATAACCAGGACTCGATTACAGCCATGAGGGACGAGCTGCAAACCGCTAAACAGCAAGTGCAAAGACAGGAAGAAAGACTGGAGGAGCTAGAAAACCACTCCAGGCGCAATAATCTATGCTTCATAGGGATCTTGGAATCAATACCTGACAAGGAGCTACTCCCGTTTCTCGAGCGGTAGTTGGTAAGTGAACTGGGCCTGTTTGCCAAACGAGCACCACTAAAAATAAAGCGGGCCCACCAGCTGGGTGCCAAACACACAGACACAGAAAGGCCTAGAGTGGTAATTGCGAATTTTTTAGATTTTGTGCACAAAATAGAAATACTGCAAAATTTGCGATCCGGTAAGACTCTTCAACACAATAATACCAAAGTGCTGGTCTTTCAAGATTACTCACAGAAATTATTGGCGCAACAGAAGGAATTTGTACCGGTTTGCAAACGACTTCATTCTTTGGGGCTGGGCTTTGCTCTCCTATATACGGCAAAATTGCAGGTAGCATGCCCGGATAAAAACAATCGTGTCTAATTATTTCCTGCTCTTAGCATTCCCGGAGAACTAAGAGCAGGAAATAATTAGACACGATTGTTTTTACTGTAAACTCCTCTAATCTCCCCTAAGTTCATTTATGCTCCTTTAAGCTCCGTCATGCTCCTTTTGTTTCTCTGTTAATTGTTTACAATGTTAGTTACAATGTTATTTGTTAAAATGTAAGCCGCCCCCGAGGCGACAGTTTTATTTCCTTGTACACCGGTGTGATATGTATATTATACAGGAACGTCGGTCTTAAAAACTAAAAATAAGTAAATAAATAAATAAATATCAAGTGGTTTGTTACGGCAGCCATGGCACAGCAGTTAATGAATACCCTGCAATCGGCATGCAGATCTGGTGGTGAATGAGTCTATCATGTGCAGTGGACCCACTGTTCCGGATAATATTTGGTGGATGTGGAGGAACTGCAGTGGACCCATTGAGACTTTGGGTTTAGGAAATTACTCCATTTTGGACTCCACAGCGTAATTTTTGAATGGGCATACTGCTTATTAAAAAGTATCTGGTGAAGATGGATGGGACCGTTCCTGTTGTTGCGATTTGGGTGTCTATTTTTGAATCTTCGAATTCCTGGTTTGTTTTTCTACCTGCATTTGAAATCTCAAGAAGTCCTTCTCCACTTTGCTGCGAGGGAACAAGTGCTCCATACAGCATATCTTGGTCCTGCTTTTTCAGGGAACCAGCCTTCTACGATACTACATTGTCTAGGGATTTGGACTAGATGTGGTCAATAAATCAGAATGCTTGGGGGATGGATGTTGTGAAAGGTAGAGTGAATGTTGTGCTGAGTGATATGCAGTTTCTGGTAAGGGTAGGGTGGGTAAGGGAGGGGTGGGGTCACCTAAATGTGTTTGCCAGTGTTTGTATGATGCCTGTGACATGTCAGTTGGGTGGGGACCTTAGCTGGGAGGGTCCTCGATTAATGTTATATGATGTTGAAATACAGCTGAAGAGATCCCTCCCTAGCATGCCTAATGGTCTCTAACACAATGAAATTAGTTTCTTGGAATGTAGGTGGGATTAATATCCCGGTGAATCACACCCAAATACTTATGGCACTGAAATGTATGTCCGCTAATGTGATATTTTTTACAGGAAATGCACCTAACTGATCATGAGCATCAGAAACTTCAATGCTGGTGAGTAGGAAACATTAGCTATGTCTCAGCTTCTACTAAATCCACAGGAGTGGCCATTCTGGTACACAAAAACTCCCCCCTTAACCAGGGAGATCAAAGATCCTAAGGGTAGATATATCATTGTCATAGGAGAACTGAATAGGGCTAAGGTAGTGCTATGTAATGTCTACAGGCCCAATATGTATGATCATCGTTATATCTCTGAGTTCATTAACAATCTGTCGCCCTACACTGATGAGTTTATAATTATGGGAGGAGATTTTAACTTGGTAGTGGATCCCACAGTGGACAAATCACAAATGTTGAGGGGTATGGTTACCAGAGCTAATAAGGGGATCCCATTGGTGATGTTGGAGTTGCACTTGATGGACACCTGGCAAGTGTTACATCCACTTGAGCAAGACTACACTCACCTATCTTGGACCCATGGCACTTTTTCTAGGATCAATTATTTTTTGACATCCTCCCATGGGTTTTCCCAGGTAGAAGAGGCGGGAATAGGGCCTATAAAAATCTCTGACCATGTGCCCATATGGGTCACACTACGCTAAGCAGGTCACGATGCACACTCCATGTGCTGAAGATTTCCCTACCTCTTGGCTACGGATGCGTCTTTTTGTGCCTACTTGCATGACAAATGGAAAGATTTCTCTATTAATAATGCCCAACATAGAGAATCAGAGCCCACGTTATTTTGATATGCTGTTAAAACCATACTAAGGAGTGATATTGTAGCCTATCTGTCACAACGCCATAAGGATATGAAGAGACACATTCTTGCCCTAGAAAATAAGCTCTGGAAACAAAAAGCTGCCCTTTCCAAATGTAATACCCCTACAAATAAGGAAGCATATGTGTCCACCCAAGGGACATTGAATACCCTATTGTATCAATGGACTAAGAAAAGCATTCTTTATTATAAGTTTCAACACTACAGACATAGTGACAAGGCACAATGCGATATGGCTCCTAATTTAACTAAAACATGCCCAAACTCCGATCCTGCCCACCTCATCAATGGATAAACTCGTGTAATGATAAAATACAATTCACCATGAATTATAGTTTCAGAGAAATTACTTTTTTGGATGTAACAGTATGTGTGGAAGAAGGTTGTGAAATTGTTACAACTTTGTATAAAAAAGTAACTGATCGCAATGCCTATTTGCATTACAACAGTTTCCATCTGCAACCATTGAGAGATAATTTACCTTTATTAAGGTTTCTAAAGGTGAAAAGAATGCGTATATGTATTAGTGAATTCAAGAAAAAGTTGAAAAAAATGTCTAATGACTTTTTAGCACAAGGATATCCAGTTAATGTTGTTAGGAAAGCCTACAAATGTGCCTTATTCTCACTGAGGGAAAATTTATTGGTGGTATCAAACAAGAATAAAGACAAGTATAAAAAGGAAGATGACATTCTCACTTGTGTACCAAGATAAGGTAGTCATTCTGTGTATATTAGAAACATTTTAAAGAAAAAATATTCAAATATTTAGATTACATGAACAGTTTAAGGATGCTGCTATCTGTTTTGCCTACATAAGGAATACAAATTTAAAAGAATTGTTATGTGTGTTTTATACAAGAGAAACAACAGCAAAATTTGGGCAGTAAAGTAGAACCTTACAAGTGCAGACATTGTTTGGCTTGTGCAGTTACTTTAGAATTGACAGAATTTGTGCATCCGACAACCAAGAGAAGATATAAGTTAAAGTGTTTGAATACATGTGAATCTAAATATGTCATGTATGTGGCTTTGTGTTCATGTGAAAAAATTTATGTTGGAAAGACCAGCAAAAGTTTCAGAGTCCAGATATCTGAACATCAAAGTTGTTTCAGTAGCAAGAGAATTGAAGACCAGTGGTTTCACATTGTATTGATTACAACCATAAATTAAAGGATATGTAATTTTTTGTGATAGATATGATTTTACAACATCCACGCAGGGGAACTAGAGAAAAATGGCTGTTACAGCAAGAACAGACATTGAATTATGAATTGGACAGTGTTGATTCACAAGGAATGAATATAAGTATTGAATGGATTCATTTTTTGGGATATATTTTGAGTGTTTGGCGACAACATCAGGGCAATGTTGATTGATTTAATTGATAGATTGAGTGAGTAACCAATTGGATTCCTAGAAAAGAAGTGAAAAACATCCCAGTGGTCAGTGATAACAGTGAGAATGCTATTCGTTAAACTAATATGATTGAAAGGAGTTTTGACAAATTGGATTTCTTTAAAAAGAGCAATAACAATCAACTGGGATTGTTTACAAACTTTGATGGAAAATCAGTTGAACCAAGGAGAATGGGGATTGTATTATGCCACAATATAAGCTGCTGCCTTTCGAACATTTTCTAAACAGAAGGTAGACTTTGGTCAATGTTTAATTTCATTTATGTTTTTGAAGAGTTCGCATCATCATGGAAAGCTGAGCTTACAGAGGGTCATGGGTGAAAAAGTATTTGAATAATGCAATAACAATGTTTATTTTCATATTAGGAACTCCGAGTGCTTGAATAAGCCTCCCTGATGCAGGCGATGAGGCAAAACACTGGCCAGCTTGTCGAAGGGTTTTAAAAAGTGAATAATAATGAAGCTCTGATATATGAGAATCATCTTTGGAAGCAAGAGTGCTCATTCAATTTACTACAAATGAAGATAAGTACCATGTGCAATCTCTGATATAAAACGTAGTTCATCGTTGGTTACAATAACTGCAGGTGATTGAGAATAAAATCATTGCAAACTGTGGAATAATTGCTTTTGCCAACAGAACATTAAGTCGAAGAGTTTTTTTTTTTGGGTAACAATCAAATGCATATGAAAGGAGAATAATGGATTTTATGAAATATTCAGAGAAGAGTGCATGGGAATAAATATGAGCCACGGCGTTCTTTTTTCAAAAATTAAAAAATAAAAATAAAAATCTTTTTAGAAGTAATTTAAATAAAAGAAAATTTCTATAAAACAATGAATAAAATAGGAGGTTTTTCAGACTAATGATTTACCCTTTACCAGATTGACTTTTAAAGTCTGTCAATCTGACATCTGAAGCCTTTTCCTCCTTATTTATTTTATTTATTTATTTATTTAGTGTTTTTATTATACCGGCATTCATGACACGAGTCACATCATGTCAGTTTACATTTAACAGGGTGTGATATATACATATAACTAAAACATTCTAACAAGTGCATGGTAAGAAAATTGCAGTTACAATAAAACAGGGAAGTGTACAACTGGGAGCAGAAGAAAGTAAAGAAGAAGGAGGTTAACTAAGAGCAAATTATTTAGAATGTTGCAAAACATTATACAGTGAAGTGGAGTTGATGTAGTGAAGGAAGATGTTAACACAGTGTTTGAAATGTCTGATAGTAACTGGCTGAATGGTAAGGATCAGTTGAGTAAATGATCCTTGCAGTAATTCAAGCAGTCATTTTTGCAAAATTAGACTACTGCAATTCCCTATTGCTAGGTCTGCCCTCATCCTATTCCAAACCACTACAGATGGTTCAAAATTCAGCAGCTCGATTACTAACAGGCGCAAGAAAGAGAGACCACATATCCCCCATTCTGAAAGAGTTACATTGGCTACCCGTCCACTTCCGTATCATGTATAAAGCCATTTGTGTCATCTTCAAATCTATTCATCAACGCATCTCCCTTGATCTACAAATCCCCCTCCAAGTATACAACTCGACAAGACCTACCAGAAATGTCTACCGAGGCGCCCTCAAAGTTCCCCCTGCGAAAATGACCAAACACATCACTCTAAGAGATCGTGCCACCTCCACAGCTGGCCCGTCTCTGTGGAATTCCATTCCCACAGATCTCAGACTGGAACCCTGCCTCTTAACTTTTAGGAAAAGACTTAAGACTTGGTTATTCAAGCAAGCTTTCCCAGACACAATCTAATATCACAAGTCATAGATACAAACCAAGGACTTCAAATATTCAGCCATTAATCATGCCATTTTTACATAGCATTTAATTTATTTGTATACCGTTTAACCGTTTATTCTTTCCTATCTCTTCCTTCTTATCCAAGTTCTGCTACCCTTGTTATTTGTAACTGCTCCTTCGAACACCACAGTTCTAGTTGATGTATTTAATGCACTCCCGTTTCATGTAAACCAGCAAGATATGTGCTCATGATTGCAGGTATATAAAAACCTTAAATAAATAAAATAAATAAATAAAATAAAATGTTGATTTTTAGAAATTTGTGTTCATCATAATTTTGTAGGTGATGTGGATTAAGCAATAAGGTGCGGTAAAATTTGGTAGTTGCATACAATGTACTAATTGCCTTGGCACATTGAGGTTTACATGCATATAAATGTAACATGCTACTGTAGCAATTTTCAAAAGCCATTTACCTGCATTAAGTCCACTTAATGTTGGTAAAACCAATTCAGTGGCATCTACTGTAGCAATTTTCAAAAGCCTTCTTAAGTGGGTAAAGTGCATTTACACATTTAAAATCCAATTATAAGCATGTAAATATTTTTAAAAATCAGACCAATAGTGGGGCTGTGTGGGCCTTGCATTTATATTAAGGGTGTTTGTCTTACAAAAAAAAAAGTGTCATGAGTAAATGTCTCCATTCCCCCTGTGTGAAATCTAGCTGGTGTAGGCTTTGAGCTAAGGATAGTTTGGGTTGTGCTGACCACAGTAGACTAGCCTGAGAAAACTGTAGAGGAACAAAGCCCCAGGAAGAATATCTTCGATGACAGACTCTGAAACCATACCCAGGAACCAGATTGGTTGGAAAACCATTAAAAAGGGGCTTCTGAGAAGAAAGAAATGTTCATAGCAACTTAAAGGCTGCCCAGGATCTTGCCAAGGTCTTTACTGAATCTGGACTTGACCTACCTGCCTGTGATCCTGCTTCCTCTGCATCTGGACTGAGCCCATCTGCTAGGAATGCACAGGCCAAAATAATGTGTTCTGAAATGTTTTTTTCATTCAGGGGTTGGTTTTTATTTTAATGTTTGTTTTTCAATTTGTTTAATCTTTGTTTCAGTTCAGTTTGGTCCATGAACCAAAATAAAAAAATAAACCAAAACAGGTCCTCTGAACCACCCCCACCCCCCAAAACCTGTGGAACCCAGGCCTACCCAGCTAGGCTGAGATGAGCCCAACTGCAGGCCTCTCTGGAAACCTCTAACCCCACTCCTACTACCTGAAAAATTAGCCTGGGACCTCCCCTTCCCTCTCCTTCCCCCCACTTACTCCTTCTGTCCCACTGATGCCCTCTTGCTTCTGCCTCAGTGCAATCCTTGTCCAAATGGTACTGCTGGTGCCCTTTTCTTTTTCCAGGACCTTGGCCATGGCAAATTTTTCTGATTGACAGTCTTCCTCTAGCGCGCGGGACGTAAAAAGTGGAAATTTAGTGTTGGAGATTGGTTATCCGATTGGTGTTGGGCGTGTCTGTGATAGAGTGATTGACAGTTCTACTCTAAAGCGGGGGATTTAAAAAGCGGAAACTTGATGGTGTGTTCCGGTACGAGGAGACGTTGAACCATGGCGGTATGAAGAGGTACTCAATGGCGGTGCTATGAGGAAATGTGGAGTCGTGGTGGCATGAGGAAATAGTGAGTTATTACGTTTCATAAATCATTGGATATTTATATAGTGAGGTTGGGCTAGTGGACTCTCTAAGTGTTTAAAGTTTAAGATAACAGAGGAGATATAATGATTAAGAACATAAGAAAATGCCATACTGGGTCAGACCAAGGGTCCATCAAGCCCAGCACCCTGCCTCCAACAGTGGCCAATCCAGGCCACAAGAACCTGGCAAGTACCCAAAAACCAAGTCCATTCCATGCAACCATTGCCAATGGCAGTGGCCACTCTCCAAGTGAACTTAACAGCAGGCAATGGACTTCTCCTCCAAGAACCCATCCAATCCTTCACTACTTGATAGTGAAAAGAATGGGACTTTGGTGAATGGAAAGGAGAAGATAATCTCTTTAGTAAGAAACCTCAATAAAGTAATTTCTACACTGATGGAGAAGTATTTTCATCCAGTAAATTACAACACATTTTTTATTAAAATGCCGAAATAGGTAATGCAAAATATGAATGTCATTATTGTAAACCGTTGTGCTCTTTACATGGAACGACGGTATATAAAGAGTCTAAATAAATAGCTGTATTGGTCCAACAGAAAACTGGACTTTCCCCATTTAGAACTCAGCTCCCTAATTTTTAAAGGCCCTCCTCCATTCCCTCACAGTCCGCTTATGTTTTAACTACTTTGAAAACGTTTGTGACATCTGCAAATGTCCTCACCTCACTCACGTCTCCCTTTTATCTTAATGAACGGGTTCCCCAGCACGGATCCCAGCACACAGCTGTGGGCTACGCCACTGTTCACCTCCCTCCAAACTAGGGAAACTGGGTTAGGCCCCCTTCTTCCTAGTCTTTCCCAAAGAAGAAGGGTCCCACTCCCCTGCCCCAAGAAGAAAGAACGGTCTATAAGAGATTAACTAAAAACAGCAAAACGCATTATTCAAATTACAGATCTCATTCAGAGCAAAAAAAAAGAAACCGAGCTCCATCCTTCAGTCCCTGAGAAATGTAAACGCAAGGCCAGGCTGTAAATCAGTTGTGGGCGACGCGGAGCCTTCTTACTTACTGCAACGTCTCGCTCTGTGCACAGAGAAGCAGGAGGTCAGGACGGGATACACAGAGGGGCCCGCACCCGGCACCGCGCTTGCGCCTTCTCCTGCCGGCAGCTCCCGCTAGGCCGCGGCCTAGCGGGAGCTGCTGGCAGGAGAAGGCGGGATACGTTATCAATTTTAGGATTAAGTTATAAGCCGTCGGAGACTTTTTGACTTGATTTTTGATTGAATTTTTGGTTTTGTGTTTAGGATAAAAATATACGCTACTGGAGATGTGCCCTGGTTGACGGAGTTCAGATTATGTTATAATCATATTGGAGATAAATCTAACATTTTCATTTGATGCACATTTGAAAATTCTTTTTGTACACATGTAAGTTATATTTGGTGATATCAGAGCATATGGTGTCGGATGTAGGTTGGTGTTAGTGGTAACATTGTTATTATCAATTTTTAGAATTAATGAGAAGTTGGTTGAAGATATTTTCCATACATATGAGATGATTGGATGTTAATGAGAAGCCTGATTGTAAGTAAATTTGTGGCGAACAAGTTTAAGGATTTTATTATATTCTATTATACTTGATATTAAAAGCATTTCTATTATAGGTTGGTGTGGATACCAATAAAATCATTTAGAAGATCTGGGACAACGGGATATTGAGACTGCCTCGTGAGGGCTGCAAGACATATTAATAACAGTGTGAAGCTAGTGTGCGAAACAAGGTCCTTGTCGGGGATTGATTATTTATTTGATGTACAAATTAAATATATGAGAATTTAATAAATGTTTCCCACTTAAAGTGCTGGATGATACTTTTAAGTTTAAATTAACAATAGGCTATATAAAAAAATATCTCAATATTCCTGTACTCTAAATGTATGTTTGTAACATTAGGTTGTAAATCACGTTTTTGGGATAAGTGCAATATTGTGGGGAATTTTAGGTAAATGTGTGTATGAGTGAGTGAATGATAGCGTATTTTAAGGGTGGGATAATTGTTGTTGTAGGACGTGGGAAATTGGGGAGTTTGGGTATCCACATATATTAAGAGATACTATATTTGTAATTTTTAAATAAATTATCATGTTTTGACATCATATTCATATTTGGTTTGTGAAAGAAATACATGTTGAATAAAATAAAAAAAAGATTTATGTATTAATAAGATATCTGTTTTCATGTTGGTAAATGAATGAAACATATGTTTTATAGATAACATATATTTATGTCCTTTTAATGATATATGAGCAGACTAAGTTAAGGACTATTATATTGCCCGTGTATTATTTACCAAATTTTTCTGAGGGAAAGGGGTCAAAAGGGCCCTGCTGAGCTTGGCTAAGCTCAGCAAAGTAGGCGTGCGCCCTGCTGGTTTCTCGGTGATGGGTCAGGGATCAGCAAAGGAAGCCCCAGAGATCAGCAGCAGGGCCCACAGAAAGAAGTTCATACAACACAGCAAATGCAATGCAGAGACAGTAATATATTTACCTGTGCTTCTCTATCTAGCAAGCTCCTAATGGTTTCTTCCTCTTTCTTTATACCTTAACTTTTATCACCCATTGACCCTAAATCCCTAAAAGTGGGAGGAAACTGCTAGTACAAAAAGATCTATATTTAGTGTTATGAACAATAAGGAAGGTAATTTCCAAAGCCATTTCTATGGGTAGCCAGTGCTATAGAAAAAGGCTTTTTAAAAATTGCCCTCTCTACATATGGATAAATTTAGGGGCAGATTTTCAAAGGGATAAGCAAGTACCCCCAGAAAACCTGCCCCAAGTTCCCCCTGTGTGTGCCGAGCCTATGTTGAATAGGCTCGGCAGCGTGTGCAAGCCCTGGGATTCGTGTAAGTTCCGGGGCTTTCCTGGGGGGGGGCGTGTCGGGGCATGTCATGGTGGCGTGTCATCCGGGGGTGGGGCCATGGGCATGGTTCCAGCCCAGGGGCATTTTGGGGGCATGGCCGAGGCCTCCGAATGCTCCCGGGCCGGGGAATCGCACAGCCGGCAGGCATAACTCTTCAAACAAAGGTAGGGGGGATTTAGATAAGGCTGGGTGGGTGGGTTAGGTAGGGGAAGGTGCGGGGGGTGGAAGGAAAGTTCCCTCCGAGGCCACTCTGATTTCGGAGCGGCCTTGGAGGGAACAGAGGCAGGCTGTGCGGCTCGGTGCGCACAGGCTGCCGATTTTGCACAGCCTTGCGCGTGCCAACCCCGGATTTTAAAGGATACGTGCGGCTACACGCGTATCTATTAAAATCCAGCATACTCTTGTTCGCGCGGGCATACTTTATTAAAATCTACCCCTTAATGTATGGAGAAAATAAATATCCAAATTACAAAAAAAATCCCTCCAAAAGAGTCTCTAAGTATAGGAACTACCAAAAAGAATAAAATCAATAAAGAAGATGGCGCCTTTATATTATTGATGCAATATGTAAAGCATTTCATTCACTAAGCAGATAAATATATGCACATTGTGCCACTGCAAGTGTAACTTTATCTGCACTGAGAAGAGACATTCCTGGGGGTGGGGCTGGGAAGGAGTTTGCATTTGGAGTTCCAAAAGCATGCATTTAATTTTTCTCACACAAATTAACAAGATGCAACCATGTGCAGGCTGTTTTGTGGGATAAGATTGCACTGTTCCTTTGTGGAAAGTCCTCAGGTAAAAAGTATCTGTAGACTTTCCATCAATGCGGGCAGTTTTAAAATTACCTCCAAACTTAATAATATGCAATTGTAAAAAAAAAATAAAATTGAATGGATATGGGGAGGGGGAAGTGTCAAGACGTCTTGAATGTGAAAATCTGGAGGAGAATGCAGTGCTTACTCAATATAATGAAATGCCAACCCGAGGTCAGTACAGGAGCAGTTCAAGGTCCATTTAATGCTTAGGAGATGGAGGCAACCACTTTGGGGATATCTCTGGTGGGAGAGAGTCTGAAGACCTCTCCTGAAGGAGTGATCTTCCCCGATGCATGGAGCTACCCAACAGCTTCATTGAAGAGAAGAAGAAGATCTGCCCCCGTGACATAGACATAGACATAGGATGATGCTGTCCTTTGGGCTGTGATGGCAGAGGGAAGAAGATCTGAACCAGACCTTGAGGTAGGGGGAGCGCATGGGAGAATGGCAGAGTCAGCAGTAAATCTGGGAGAGCTGGGAACCTCGTCAGGGTGGTAACAAGAGATGGACCACCGAGAACTTTAAAGTTTACCTGTGACTCGTGAGAGCTTTACAAAATGCCCAGGAGAGATTTATCTTTTTTTAATTTTATGAGAAATAATTGCAGTAATGCAAATTTCAATATCTACCTAAATTTAGCAGTGGTCTGATGAGCTCCTGAAAGCTGTGATGCAATTTTCTGAAATGAAAAGTCAGATTGTGGAAATGGGACATGAAGTAGATATGAGAGAAGGTCAGATTAAACAGTTGAAAACTAACATCCAGACTTTGATTAAAAATAACAGTAGACTGCATATTAAATGTGAAACCCTGGCAACTATGATCAGATGTAGGAAACTTCATCTGATCAAATTTCCAAGACAGATTTGTTTTATCTTATATTTAATGTTGTGGATGTTTTAAAAGTCCCTGTTGTGTTATTTCCACTAATCTCTAAAGTATATCATCTTCCCCCAGGGAAAAAAATATAATGTTGAGAGTCAGCAGTCTCTATTACAATATTTTGATAGCTTAAATACATTTAATAGTCTGGAAGAGTCTAAAGCTGATTATGAACTGCAACTGTATTGGTTCAATTACCACTTAATATGAGTAGAGCATTACTTTTTAAAACATTTTTACAAGTATCATGATGTTTTATTTAAAAGTTGTAAGATATGAATGTTTCTTGATGTTGCTCACACTATGTAGAAAACAGTTTTTGATGTTGCAGTTGGGAGCTACTTTTATGCTCTGATATCCATGTAGAGGTAATTATTCATAGCTGGCAGTTTAAGTAACTGAGGGGGTCATTTATCAAAATGCTATAAGGCATTTTTGCATGCGGTAAGGGGTTATCGCAGAGTTAGGGTTGAGAGAGAGAGAGAGACCCTCGGAGTGAGGAAACTCACCCAAAGATGAGATTTGTGCAATGTTCTCTCAACCTAGCTTTATGTTACCAAGGTAGAGAGTCCATCAAGCTAGGTTGAGAGAATATTGCACAAATATCATCAGTGGGTGAGTTTCCTCACTCCGAGGGTCATCAAATCTTCACAAGAGAGCACTGTTCTGTTCATACGTCTCACTTTGAATGTCAAAGTGGCCCCTAACCCCTACACTAATACCTAAACCTCACCTCGAGTTACTAGGTGGGCCTTCCATAGAGATATAAATACCTATTTAGGGTGAGGGCATTGCGGCTAGGCTCAAGCTCTCTCTCTCCCCCTCCCTCCCTTTCCCTCCCCCTCCCCTCAGTGGTTGCATGTATGAAATACCACAGTGCAAAACAGTATCACAATTTGCAGAAACTTAGCTCTTCGCATGGGTATTAGCGCAAATTCCAATAAACTGCCTATTACCATAAAACACACCCCTTTTTCTATCACAGGCGATATTTAGTGCATTTTGATAAATCCAGGCCCTTAGCTGGATATAACTCATCTGGCTAAGTAACAAGATATATTCAGCAGCATGGCTAAGCTGCTGAAAATACACATAATATATCACACTTAGCCATATATGTGTTGTGTTTGTGGCATTGTGTACCCTTAGTCGCTGTGGAGATGACTCCTCCCATGGGGAGGGGCCTCGTGGGGAACCACAGTGATAGGCTAAACTTAGATATCAGACACGGAATGAATGGAAGGCTTTATTGTACTGCTGTAGATAGTTGGTATGAAGCAGGAAGATAAGGCACTGAGGTATGCGAGGTGCCAATACGTTCAACAGTCTCAAATGAAGAATCTCATCCTGATGTTCAAGATAGGTGGGAACCCGCAGTGCGGGTAACGCCGAGCCTGGTGGGTGGACTTGGAGAACCAGATTGTAGTGGAACTCACAGGAGTGCAGGCGTCTTCCTGCTAATGAGATGGTGGGACCGAAGGTCCGTGGTGCAGGATACATAGACTGGTAGGCCCTCAAGGAGCGAGTACTTGATAATCCGGAGATCCTGAAATGAATAAAGAGAGAGAGAGCCCTGAGGAGCAGCTGTCTAGTTAGTATAGGCCCCGAAGGGTGGATAGAAGCGAGAGACCCCTGAAGAGTGGGTGTAGAGCTTCTTAACGGAGCGAGGCCCTGGAGTGTAGAGCAGTGTCTAAGCGTGCAGCTTAGAGCGGTCAGAGTAGCTAAACCGGAGTCTTTGCTAACTCGAAGGTGGTAGCGTAGCAGAGGCTTAAATACCCGGAGGTATTGATGTAATGCGGTGGGGATGTCCCCGAGGTTCCCGCCATGACGTGTATTTGAGCGTAGGAGATGTGCACGCAAGCGCACGTACCCTAAGAGGCCATGGGAATGAGCATGGCAGACTGGGACGCCCATGTTGAGCTGGAGACGCTGAGACCCTCGGCACTCAGCACCAGAGGCAGCCATCTTGCCCAAGGAGGAGGAAAAGGGAAGAAAAGAAGTAAGGCAGAGCGGTCGCAGCCATCTGCGACCAACGGACGCAACAATATGCTATACCCAGTTAAATTTAGACCTGCTCTATGGGAAATCTAACTTCGCTACATAACTTATACGGCTAAGACCGAATATCGGTAGTTAGCTGCATAACTTGTATAGCTAACCTACTCCACCCCAATCCACACACTACATGCCCACAAATTATGTGGCTAACTTTTTAGCAGTATAAGTGACTTATGCAGCTAAGCGGCAGCTGCTGAATGTAGGCGCATATTCAGCAACCCCTACACATCTGGCTAAATAATGCTGAACACACTTTGAATATTGACCTCCTCAATGTTTGGTTAAATTTCATGCTGTCAAATATTTGTTTTCTGAACCTTTACAGTTGTCTACCTTTTTATCTAATAAAATTGTGGATGATGTTCCATCAATAAAAACCTTGCAAGAGATGATTTGCACCTTTGAGGAAGCTGTTAAGACCCTTTAGGAATTTGGCTCTCGCTATCATTCTGCTGGCTAACTTTAGTTTTTGAGTTCCTATATTTCATACTCCCCCCCTCCCATAAATATGGTAGAATAATTTTTAAGAGTATTTACAATTAAATGTGCCTTTTTTAAAATTATCTTTTGATGTAAATTCATAGGACCTCATTTTCAAAAGTATTTAGACATGTAAAATTGGGTTTTACAAATGTAAATGCACTTTACCCATGTTAAGTGGCTTTTGAAAATTGCTACAATATATACCATTGAATTGTCAATAGGATATTCACATGTAAGTGCACTTTATGCTGGTAAATGGCTGTTGAAAATTGCTATAGAATGTTATATTTTCATGCATATTTCCTTTGAAAATTCACCTTTATATGTATAAAATCACCTTATGAGGTTTTTAAAAAAATATTTTTATTGAAAATTTTCACACATTACAGCAGTAAACAGTAAACCACACACAACCAAAAACAAAAGGAACACCGCTGACAGACAAGTCTATTGATACCCTCCCCATATCCAAATTCAATCCCTCCCTCCTTAACCCCCCTTCCTCCACCCAGCTATTGGGAGCATTATAAATCTAAAAGGAGAAAAAGGAGTCTCCGCCCCCAAAGTAAGAGAATCAACCTGTGCCTTGGAATCCAATTTGAAATGAGTTCTCAAATCCTTCGGCAAGGAATACACAAAAGGTTTTCAGATGTTTGGCTTACCATCTGTTTCTTCTGTGATGACCAGCAGTGATCTGTATTCCAGCATATATAACTCCAACATAGATTTAGTCCACATATCAATTGTATGTCCCAAAGCGGTTAACCAATTTCTCAGAAGTAAGTGCAATGCAACTAAGCACCCCTTTAGGAGAAAAACAATGGCAGACGAACTAACCTGTACTACTGGGTCTTTATTTACATTTATTAAAATGTATAAACTGCCTAACACTTAAAAGGCCTAGGCGGTGAACAAAATAACATACACAAATTAAATCAAAAAACAAGAAATAAAAAAATGCACAATTAAAATAAAAAATTTAAATTTGATACTGGTGCATACAATAAAAATATTAAATTAAAACAGTTGATAATCACAAGAGTTAAGTGATAAAAGCAAACTTAACCATAGGCTAAATTAAATAAAAAGGTCTTAATGTTTTTTCTGAATTGAGTAAGCGAATCACATAGGGCCTTATTTTCCAAGTGGCTCGCACGTGAAAAGTCCCTTATCGCGTGCGATACCAAAATGGGGGCGAAGTCGGCCCCGGAAGAGGAGGAGTCAGGGAGTCACCGGGGCCGACTCCGCAAAGACACCGCGGACGACGAAAAGGTAAGGCCCTTTTTGCGTCCGAGTTCGCGCCCAATAGCTACACCTTCTATGATGGCGCTATTGGGTGCGAAACCGGCAGCAATCGCACCGCGACGGTGCGATCACTAATGGCTAGCGCAGGCCCGCCCCTCATTCCCTAAATTATCGCAGGCCTGCAATACTTTAGAAAATGAGGCCCATAGTCTGCTTTCTATTGGAAATGAATTTCATAGTGTTGGTGCCGAGACAGAGAAAGCGCACTCATGAGTAATGTGGAGTTTGGCGATTTTTGGCGATGGAATTTCCAGTAAGCCTCTTTGCGAAGAATGAAATAATCTAGTTGGTTGATAGAATTTGTGAATTGCGTTTGCCCAGTGACATTTCTGATCATTAAGAAGTTTGTATACTAGCATTCCAATTTTGTATCTGATGCGTTCATTGATTGAGAGCCAGTGTAATTCAACTAAGGTAATAAGCTGCACGGCAGAATTAAGTAAAAGTTGAAATGATTTGATATGAGTTTGTGAGATGCCAGTGTAAAGGCTATTGCAATAGTCAAGAATTGGAAAGATGGAAGCTTGAAGCACGGTACGAAAATCTGTTTTTTTAATATTGGAGAGAACATGGAGTCTGTAAAACCTTGTCAAATGACTTACTTAATTTGAGTACGGAAAGAGAGAGTGTTGTTGATAAGGACATCTAAACTTCGAATATGGTTTTGAATGGGAAATGAGTTGCCTGCTAAAGTTAAGGATTTTTCGTTAAGGGTTGCGTGAGGACTATGAATGACTATGAATTCTGTTTTGGACATATTTAGGGATAACTTGTTGAGTTTAAGCCAGGAGATAATAGAAGAAAAGCAAATTTGAAGATCATCTAAAGTACGCTTCCATGAAGAGTCGATGCTAATAAGGGGATAACAAAAAATTGCTTTACAGATATCAAAAAGTGTATCACAGTGCAATTCCATAAACCATGTAATAAAGTAGCCTAGGATTGAAGGCACAATGGTCGGCAGTAGCTATACCTGCCGACCATTGTATTTTCGGTTCAGCGCGCACACAAATGTATAACCTCTTCAGCCTTTCCTCATAAGGCAGCCATTCCATCCCCTTTATCATTTTGGTCACCCTTCTTTGTACTTTCTCCTGTGCAACTATGTAATTTTTGAGATGCAGCAACCAGGTTTGGACACTGCATTCGAGGTGCAGTCTCACCATGGAGAAATACAGTGGCATTATGACATCCACCATTTTATTCACCACTCCCTAATAATTCCTAAAATTCTTTTTGCTTTTTTGACTCCTGCAGCACACTGAGCCGACAATTTCAATATATCATCCACTATGATGCCTAGATCTTTTTCCTGGGTGGTAGCTCCTAATATGGAACCTAACATTGTGTAACTATAGCATGGGTTATTTTTTCTTACATGCTTCACCTTGCACTTGTCTATATTAAATTTCATCTGCCATTTGAACGCCCAGCCTTCCAGCCTCACAAGGTCCTTTTGCAGTTTATCACAATCCACTTGAAATTTAACTCTGCATAATGTTGTGTCATTTGCAAATCTGATCAACTCACTCATCATACACCTTTCCTGATCATCTGTAAATATATTAAAAAGCACTGGTTCAAGTACACATTCCTGAGGCACTCCACTGTTTACTTTTTCCACTGTGAAAACAGACCATTTAATCTTACTCTCTGTTTTCTGTCTTTTATCCAGTTTGTAAACCACAAAAGGACATCATCTCCTATCCCATGAATTTTTAGTTTTCCTAGAAGCCTCTCATAAGGGACTTTGTCATACACCTTCTGAAAATCCAAATACACCACATCTACCAGTTCACTTTTGTCCACATGTTAATTCAGCCCTTCAAAAAAATGTAGGAGATTCACGAGGCAAGGCTTCTCTTGGGTAAATCCATGCTGGCTGTTTTCCATTAAATCATGTCTATCTAAATGTTCTGTGATTTTATTCTTTATAACAGTTTCCACGATTTTTCCCAGCACTGAAGACAAGCTCACCAGTCTATAGTTTCCCAAATTGCCCCTTGAGCCCTTTTAAATATTGGGATTACATTGACAATCTTCCATTTTTCAGGTACAGCAGATGATTTTAATGATAGGCTACAAATTGTAATACATCTGAAATTTCATTTGTGTATGTCATCTGATTTACTACTGATTTACTACTCTTCAGTTTGTCAAACTGGCCTACCACATCTTCCACTTTCATGGGTATTGTAACCATAAGTTCTGATTGGTAGCTCTTCCCTTGTTACCTATTGGCAGGTATTAATCATACAACTTTGCCGTGATTGATTTCAAACCTTTGGGTGCTCTTTTCTATCATTTAAGTGTTCTCACTGTACTCAGAAGTATGCGCCCACTTTGTAAGAATTCTGTTTTGAAGCCCTGCAATCATTGATACTGTGTCCTATGATTTTCTGGTATGTTCAATCTTTCTTGAATATATACTATTTTCGGAGTTATTAATTAATTGTGTAAATGGTTCCCTCTTGTAGGATTCCCTCACATCCGGCAATCTAAGTGTCTCCTACTTTGGTTTGCACTTTGTGTTTCACAGCCAGTGAGGCACCTTTCTTTCATTGCCATATTTACTATATTGGCTTCTATTCTGCTAATAATTTTGTTCTTTGTACAGTAGTAGAATTCAATTTGTGAGTCCTTCTCGATGCAGCCCCACCAGCAAAACATAGCCAAGTTGGGGTCTGTATTCTACATGAACTGCCTTTCGAAATATTAATAAATAAATGTTTACTCTGATGATTTACAAGAATATTCTCTAACTGTGAATAGCTTTACCCTTTATCACACATTCTCCCTTGCTTTGTATGATTATGTGTGATCTTATTATTGCACCCCCATTGTGTGTGATCTCTTCTTACATCTCGCATCATACTCTTAAGGATAGATTTAAAAAAATATATATATACGTGCGCCTTCATGAGTGCATGCTACCTGGTACGTGCACATGGATGCACAATTTTATAACATGCTCCAATTAAGAAGCAGATGGGGAGGGAACTTCCCTACCCCCTACCCTAGCTTCCCTTCCCCTCTTCTCCCCACCCCCTAAACCTAATCTGCCTTACCTATTTTTTTTTTTTTTTAAGTTGCTGTTCCTCCGGAGAAGCAACTTCCACGTGTTGGCCGATTGCCGGCATGCACTTCCCTGGCACAGCGGCAAATGGCCGCTATACTGGCACCTCCAGCCCCGCTCCTCCCTGCCCCTTCCCGCTCCCCTCCCCACCCACTTTTCAAGCCCCGGCACTTAATCGCATACCGGGGTTTATGTGTGTGACCGGGCCCATTTGAAAATAGGCCCGGTACGCGTAAGGCATGGCCATGTGCATAAACCCCGGGGTTTAAAATGTACCCTTTAGTGTGTCATCAGATGGCTCCTCCTCTACCATTATTATCCCACTATTAATTGGTGTGCCTCACGACTCTGTTCTGGACTCTTTTTCTTCTATCTCTATATTCTTTCTATTGATGCTCTCATTTCCTCCCTTGGCTTTCATTACCATCTTTATGTTGATGACTCCCAAATGTACAGTTCTATAATCAAAATTTAAGCAGATATATAGTCCAAAATCTCTTCCTGCTTGTTGGAAATTACTGTCTGGATGTCCCACTGTCATCATAAATGCAACATGGTCAAGACAGAATTCCTTATCCATCCCTAAATCAACTTCTATTTCTCTATTGATGTGGATAACACTATAATCCTTCCAGTCCCCTCAGCCCTATAACCTTGGGTCATCTTTGACTCTTCTTTCTCCTTCTCTACATATAATAAAAACCCTGCTAAATTTTCTGTTTTATCTCTATAACATCACCAAAATGTGTCCCTTCCTTTCTGAGCATACTACTAAAACCCTTATTCACTCTTTCATTACCTCCAGCAGACTACTGCAACCTGCTCCTCACTGGTCTCCCAGTAAACCATTTGTCACCATTAAAATTTATCCAAAATTCAGCTGCAAGACTTATGTGCCCCAATGTTGTTACACCCACATAACCTCCTTTCTCAAGTCACTACATTGACTCCCTTTCTATGTCTGCATACTTTTCAGTTTCCTTTTGCTCACCTATGAAAGCTCGCACTCTGCAGCTCCTCACTTATAAGTTAATTTTATTTATTTATTTATTTAAAACTTTTCTATACCGTCGTTCAGTAGAGCACCATCACAACGGTTTACAGTGAGGCACAAATATGTTTAGTTTGGTTTCTAAATTATCCATAGGGTGCCAGTATTAAACGGCTACATAGTTCAATAATATACTCTAAATGGGGAATGGGTGTGGTTACCATTTATGATTATACTGTCTTTCTAATTTAATACTTAAATGTGAGAAAATAATAAAAATAAGCAATTCTGCTTTTTATTGGTGACTTTCTGCTTTGTATATGAGTTGTTATTCAGTTACCTCACTGTGAAAGTAAATTTTCAAAGGGCTGCATGCATAAAAAACAGGGGTTACGTGCATGACCAGGCCTTGCGTGCACTGCGCATAACCCCCGTTACTTGAAGTGCCAGGCCCTGAGAAATGGTTGGGCCGGGGGAAGCGTGTTCTGGGTGGGGAGGGCCGGGGCAAGATGGGGGCCGCTGGGACAGTGGAGAAGCCCGTACCGGTAGCCAGACGGCTCACAGAAAATACTTCTGCTCCGAAGGAGCAGTAAGTAGTTTAATAAAAAAATGTGGTTTAGGGGTTAGGGGTCAGGGTAGGAGTCCAAGGAGTGGACTGGTAGGGAGCTTCCCTACCCTCCTGCCTAACCGTCCTTTTCTTTCCCCTTTCCACCCCACTCTTAACCCCTACTGCTCCTTAATTGGAGCAGACTGGGAGGGAACTGAAGAAAAGGCTGATCGCATTGCCACACGTAATTTGAAAATTCACCCCCCGCCCATGCGAGTCATGGCCTGCCCGCACATGCGCACGGATGATAAAATCCAGCACGCATGTGTGTGCGGACATCGGATTTTATAACATGCACGCACATGTTATAGAATCAGCGTGCGGTTTTGAAAATTGACCCCTAATTCACCTCTCTTATCTCCCCCATACTCTTCCTCATGAACTTCTCATCAGGCAAATCACTGCCATTTATGATCATCTCCTCTATGCCACTTTGCTGAAACATATGCTTGGAATAGACTTTCTGAGTTGGTTCAGTATTGTGCTCTCTCTGGCCTTATTAAAATCCAGTTTAAAAGCTCACCTTTTTGAGGCTGCTTTTAAATCAGAACCCCTGATTGTCCCACCCAAAGGTTTATTGAAATTCCCGAAGTCTCTTTTGTCTTCTATGTTTGCCATGATTAGATTATAAGCGATGCAGAGAAGGGACTTTCTCGTATGTGTAGTTGTACAGTGATGGATTCATTGAGTAGTTCTATAGAAGTGATAAATAGTAGGGGTGGGCATTCATTTCCAAATGAAATAGGAAATGCAGATGATATTTCCTATTTTGGTGCATTTCAAGAATTTAAAAAATGATAGGAAAAACCATATCATTTTGTGTGTTTTTTCCTATTGTATTTTTTTTTTGGGGGAGGGTGTGTGAGTGAAAAAATCAAGTTAAACCACCTCAGAACCCACCCCAATCCTTTCCAGATGACCCTTCTGCTCACCCTCCCAACTATCTCAGGACTCACCCTCCCAACTATCCCAGGACACACCAAAAGCACCTGATGGTCTAGCAGGGGGCTTTGGAGTGACCTTTTACTCCCGGGCCAGCAGCTTCGATTAATCAAAATGGTGCCGACCACCCTTTGCCTCTTCCATGTGACAGGGGCTGCCCAATGGCACTGGTAGCCCAGTCACAAGGTAGGGGCAAAGGGCAACCGGCGCCATTTTGACTCATGGCAGCCACTTGCACCTGGGAACGGGAGGTTGCTCCTGGGCCCCCTGCTAGACAACCGGATGCTAGAGGGGCAGGGAGGTTGGGTGGGGAGTTATCTATCTTGTAATAAATGGGAAGGGTTGTGGTGGGTTCTGAAATCTGAAATGGGAGAATGAAAAGAAAAAAACAATCCAGGGTTGGCCCATAAATGGCACAACCTTGCACCCCTGAACTGAAAAGGAAAACAAATTTTGAGTAGGCTTCCACCCCTAATAAGTTGTAGCAGAACAGGCCATTTTCATTGCATTAATTGCTGAAAATTTCTATGTGCAGGGAAAAACCTGCATTGCATGTCTAATGATGAAGAGTAGCTAAGAAATATTGCAAAGCAGGATAAAACAACATAATTGGGATTCATGTTCTAGTAAAAATGTTAAATGAGATCATAATGTACTTTCCTGAAGAAAATGCAAAAACATGTTTTTCTCTAGAAGCGGAAACATGACTGCTAGTGGGGATCGTGATTTCAAGCAACTTTTCAGCAAACTTTTTAAAAATAAATAACAGCCAAAAGGACAAGCAATTCTCACCTTTCCTTCAATATGTCTGACAGTTTCCTTCAATATGCCCTAATATCCCCAAGGAGGTATAGGCATAAACAATCCTTACATGTGAAGAGAAAGACATCAACCGTGGTCTACAATATAGCACCAGGAGGTAAACTAAGCAGTCTAGATGGGCCCCATGGCCTTTATGTGTCTATCAGGCCAATGCAATACCTTGAGCTTGGAGTAGGTCACAGGTCAACCCGTGTCCATAACCCCTTATGCAATAAGGAGATTAGCAAGTACAAAACACACGTCCAAACCAGTACATAGCTAATAGCACTCATCTCATGTAAATGCCATGTTGATGAGGCTATTAGCTAGTACCCCTTTATGTAAAAAATAAATGTGCACCCAACGCACACATTTTTGCCCTAAAAAATTAACACAGCCCTGGAGCTGGTGTTAAGTCTTGAGGAGCCCCAAAAGAAGGGATATTAAGTCAGAGAAACCACAGAAAGCAGCAACATGAAAAAAAAAAGGTCTTGCCGGCGATCAGGTTAAGAAAACACTCAATTTATGAGTGTCTATTTTCCTAACCTGCGCACAGCCATTTCTGCCGGGTGCCCAATGCTAGGGGTATGCATTCGTTTGCAATGTATTGGTAATCCGCAACGTATAGGGCCATATTCGTTGTATTCGTGGGGAAGCAAAACGTATCGCGATTCCCACGAATACAATGAATCTTCACCGAATTATTCGGCCGTCTTAAGGAGCGAATCTAAACAAACCCCCCACCCTCCTGACCCCCCCCCAAGACTTACCAAAACTCACTGGTGGTCCAGCGGGGTTCCGGGAGCCATCCCCTGCACTCACGCCATCGGCTGCCGGTATTCAAAATGGCGCCGATAGCCTTTGCCCTTACTATGTCACAGGGGCTACCGGTGCCATTGGTCGGCTCCTACCATGGGAGACCCTCCTGACCCCCACAAGTCCCAAAAGTCCCTGGTGGTCCAGCGGGGGTTCGGGAGTGACCTCTTGCACTCGGGCCGTCGGCTGCCAGTATTCAAAATGATGCCAATAGCCTTTGCCCTCACTATGTCACAGGGGCCGACCAATGGCACCGGTATCCACTGTGACATAGTAAGGGCAAAGGCTATCGGGGCCATTTTGATTACTGGCAGCTGACGGCCCGAGTGCAGGAGATCACTCCTGGACCCCTGCTGGACCACTAGGGACTTTTGGCAAGTCTTGGGAGACCCTCCTAACCCCCACAAGACTTGCCAAAAGTCCCTGGTGGTCCAGTGGGGATCCGGGAGTGACCTCCTGCACTCGGGCCGTCGGCTGCCAGTAATCAAAATGGCCCCGATAGCCTTTGCCCTTACTATGTCACAGTGGATACCGGTGCCATTGGTCGGCCCCTGTGACATAGTGAGGGCAAAGGCTATCGGCGCCATTTTGAATACTGGCAGCCGATAGCGTGAGTGCAGGAGATGGCTCCCGGAGCCCCCGCTGGACCACCAGGGAGTTTTGGTAAGTCTTGGGGGAGTCAGGAGGGTGGGGGGTTGTAGTTAATTAAATTTTAGCCAGGAAACAAATAAGAATGAACGCATGAACGTATCGGGGGCCCCCCTTGCCGAATGCAACATATCTGCCCCCCCCCCCCCCGATTAATACGAATACCGAATGCAATGTATGCAGTCCCTCTGCACATCCCTACCCAATGCCATGGATGTGTTAGGGACGCACAATTTATTCTTAGCATGTCCTTTTCAGCGTGGCAATTCATTTGTCTATTGCATCAAGCGCCCAAGAGATGCTTGATGTGGACACACATTTTTAGCATGTTGGTATTGCATCAGCCTGTAAGTATCTAGGATAGTGTCACAGCCTGAAAAACCATCTGTCCTACAGAAACTTGTGGGGCCGTCTACTATGCAGGTGCCAGTTTGATAGGCTGATACTCTACATTAGAAGTGCATATTTATCTTAAATAATTCAGCTGTTTCTCATACTTGTCCTTCTATCCATCATTGTGTTTTGTGGCATAGTGTCTGCTGCTGTTGGAAGAAGTGATATATTATCACTTAAAGTTTAGGATAAGCAAAAGGCAATAGGAACAGATAAATTATTCCGGGATGGGGAAGAGTCCTGAAAGATATTTCAAGTTCACTAAAAACAAGAAGATCATTTTAGATAATATATGATTATGACACTGTATAAGTTGAAATGTATCTGCATACTATAATTTCAAAGTATGCCTTATAATGTCAGAAACACTTTAACACTGGCAGGATAAATGCGCATTTTTATTATAATTACTACTGGAAATAAACAGTGTGATGGGAAAAGCGGAAAATTGTTGTGACTGATGAGTTCTCTTGATTAGTTCTGTAAAATCAACATGACAGCTATATTTAACTGCTACAGTAGCTGCATTCTAGTTCCAGCCACTTTTTAATTTCAATTTTGAATTGAGAACTGCTGAATTTTGTGCCAGTATCCAAGCTCAAGGTATTGCATTGCCCTGTGTCTCTTACATGCTGTTCGGTTAACTCTTCATGTCACGGTTGGTCTCAGTTGTTGCAGTTACTTGCTTGCCAACATGACTCAAATGTTGTTGCAGATGATAGACCAGTCCTGGGTTTTACAATCCTTAAATCTACAATACTCTGGCCCCAGTGGCTATTTTAGAAGTACAGAGGCCTGAGTGTACTGCGAAGTGAATAAAAAAACCAGAACTGGATTCTAATCTCCAACAGAAATGCAGTTAGCTTGGCGAGTGTGCTAGCAACAATTTGTGGCATGGAGGAGTAGCCTTGTGGTTAAGAGGAGCAGGCTATGAATTAAGGAATTCAAAATGCAAACCCTTCTGACACTTCATGTGACCTTGGACAAAGCACTTCACTCTCTGTTGCTTCAGGTACATGCTCATTCAAAGTGAAGCCCGCTGTCTCTGAATAACACACTTGCTGCCGATGTGCTTAAGGTCTATTTTAGTTCAGCCCCTTTTGGTTTTTTTACTTGCACTATTGCTCAAAATCCCTCTGAGGTTACTTGTGAGTCTTTGATACCCTCTTGATGGGTTTACTCTGTCTTGTTGTTTGTTTGTTTTTTTAAAGAGTTTATCAATTAAAATCTGCTTAACGGATGTTTAAGCACAATAATGTTTTTAAAGAGGGATAGTGAGATGAAGTGAGGGATGTAGGAAGGCTTCTGGTAGACCGAGCGGCTTGTGCAGACTGGTACCTGTGGGCAGAACAGCCTGGCAATCACACTTCCTTACTATTAATCCAGCCCAGGACTGTGACAGACATCTGCCCTACCTTTAGAGGTCAGAGTCAGGGAGAAAGAGCACCATACTTCCCTTACTCTACTACTTTCTTTATTCTCTCCTGCCTGATCTTCTTCAATATGCCCTTCCCTTATGGTTGTGGGGGTAGTAGCACTTAACCTCTCATTAACACAGTCTTATTCCTGATGCACACTACTGCCTGACCTGAACATTCTTGCTTTCCCATAGTGCCCCTTTGTTCCCAGGGCAGGATCTGTTCCTAAAGTTTCCAGTCTGAGTCCAAGACTACTTAAGTGTTTAAAAAACAATTTTATTATCTCTTTCCATATAAGACTGGTTGTTCATTTTCACTTCATTATTCTGCTTTTCCCCCTCAGCAAAAACACTCTTAGCAAACAATGTTCACACTTCATCAATAAAAAAAACATAACAACAATTTCCCAAGTAGCTTTGCAGTTCTTCCGTCTCTAGGTGCATCAGTTGACATCCCATTACTGACTGCATGCATTAGACCGGTTTATCAGCTGTTCTGATGTTCCCAGTCCCAAATTAGAAGACTTCCTTATGGTAGTAACGTTTTCTTTGCACCAGGGAGGAAAAGAAAAAATGGAGCCAGTAACTAGGACCTGTTGCTTCGCTATTAAGTAAACCAGTTAATGCTCAAAGTTTCCTTTTTTTCCACAGTCCTTGCTTTTGATGGGGTGATCCCTCTTCCCTAATTAGGAAATTCCTAGTGAAGGTCGTCCCACATAGACTCTATATTCATTTTTGCAGGGAAAAAAAAAGCACCAAAGGTAAACTGCTTTCTGTCCACAGGCAAATGTTCCAGCAGTAATTAGGAAAAAATATGGGAAGTGATCTCTCTCTCAGGCTCTGTGCACAGCCAAATAAATAAATAAATAAATAAAGAAGGCAACGCTGCTTCCCGTCCACTTGCAAATGTCTCAGCGGTAATTAGAAAAAATCCTGGCAAAGACTCTCACCTTTAATTGTGAGGCTGCTTGCACTTTCCTCACAAATGTCCAAACCCAGTAGTGCAGAAAAGTTTTCCTAGCAGAGGAATCCATTAAAAGCATGCTGTAGCACACATCTCTCTTCAGCACTGTGACCCTGCTGGGGGATTCCAACAATCCTTTCCTCTCTCTGACACCCATTCAGTGGCTGGTTCTCTGTTATCAGGTTTTGTTTTTTCAGCAGTAGGAAACTCTTTGTAAGAGCCCTTAAAGTTAAAAACAAAATAATAATAATAATTCCAGCCAACTGCAGCTTTTACTTTCCAATTTCTTGGCAACTCTAAAAAAACAGGTAACTGTTTCATTTATTAGTTTCCAACAAGCCTGTTTCCAGATAGCTCTAAATTCCTTAGTGGCAGAGATACTTGTTCTGCAATCTTTAAAGTCCCATTTGTTTATTTAATTCCCTTAACATATAGATATTTCCAGACATATAAGGCTGCACTATAAGGGGTATATTTTGTAATGTGCGCACACTTCCCAGCGTGCACACATGGACATGCCAATTTTATAACATGCGAGCGCCAGCACGTGCATGTTATAAAATCTGTGGGCCGGGGGGGGGGGGGGGGGGGATCCAAGATGGCCGATGGTGCAGGACACTCTTGAGGCGCTCTCATCAGGCACTGGACGACACCGATATTCCTCACTCTGGCAGGAAGTGCCGGGCCAGGGAGCGTGAAGCATTGCCTTTAACTTCCTCACTCCAAGTCCTGGGCCCAATGGACGTCCATGTGCGCCGGGGATCTCTCAATCTGGGAGAAGGCTCGCTGGAGGTGGGTCGGGAGGAAGTGGAAGCCGACGCCCTCCCTGAGCTGCTGACATCTTTTCCCCCAGAGCAACGGACTGCCCTGGAAAATCCTACTGAGGCTAGAACATCTCAAATGCTTGGCAGATTGGCATCCCTCGCTGTTAAAGAGGACAGCCATTTGCGTCTTGAAGTGGTGGTTGCATCAGGGCATGACCCAATGCCCTTTGAAGTCTTCAGGGATCCCATGGACAATACTAGCAGTGCTGCTCTATGGCAGTTGGAAGGAGAAATATTTGTTACAGCTGGAATTTCGATGCCTGAACTGGTAAGATCTGCTTCCATTACATTGGAATCCATCTGGGAGGCGATACAAACTTTGAATTATAATATTGCCAAATAAATACTTTCTTGAGCTCACTAGATAACCATCTGAAAAAGGTATAAAGTGGAGTTTCTATGAATAAAAATTCTTGTGTTAATCTTAAAATAGATATTGGAAGTGTATCAGCAGTACAACAATCTATGATTAAAGAAAATCAGTTTTCTAATCAATAGACTGGCGCAGTTGGAAAATCAAGTGCGGGGGAGAAATTTATATATTATTAATTTTTCAAAAGATCCTGTAGTCCCTCCTAAGGACATGTAGAAGAAATATTTATTAGAAGTTCTTAAAATTCCTGAACAAACTCTGCCCTTGGTTTCAAGAGTTTACAATATTCCATTGTTTAAAAAGGTTTCATCAGATCAAAAGGGGTTTCAAGTCCTTTCAGTAAATGATTCTTCTCAGATTGATCTAACAAATATGTTGGAGACTAATCAGAAGGATTAGTCCCCAGCTACACTCATTGTTACCTTTTTACTGGAATCTGACCAAGAATGGATATTGATGTTTTTTCACCATCGTTTGGATACTTTTTTGGATTATAAAGTTTGCATCTACCCAGATTTGGCCAGGCAAAAGAAAAGAAAACGGTTCTTACTATTAAGACCTAGAGTATTAGAAATAGGAACTTTTTTTCATTTGAAATGTCCATTCAAGAATGTGTCTTATATATTTTTTCTTCCGTCACAACTTAAATCTTTCCTGTCTGATAAAGCTCCATCTATTTCTAATTTAACTTCTCCCGTTGCCTTAGACTGAGCGCAAGGGTTTAGCATTGGTATCCATTGCAAATAGGTGTGATTCCTGAATGCCTCTCTTTATTCTTATTTGTGATGTTCCTGAGGTTGTGTTATGGCTCCTCTTCTCGAGGACTTGGGTCATAAGAAGCATTTATTATTATTATTATTATTATTATTATTATTTCTTCTTATGGAAACTTGCATTCACTTTTGTCTTTTTATTTGCAAATTCAAGTGTATTTCTTGAAATGTATATGGAAAAATTTCCAAAATAAAAAAAAACAAACTGTGGGCCACATGCATGCTGGGTTTTTTAATCCGTGCATGTATGTGTGGGCATCGCACACAAGGGGGGGACTTTTGCATTTTCCATTTGGCGACACATTCTGGCCTTCCCCAGTTCCCTCCCAGTCCGCTACAAATAAGGAGCGGACTGGGAGAGAACTTCCCTACCCCCCTATCTAACCTCCCTTCACCTTCCCTTCTCCTCCCCACCCCTTAAACCCTATCTTTATTTTTTTCTTTGTTTCACAACTTACTTCATCTCCCGAGCTGAAGTAAGTTGCGTGCGCCGGCAGCCAGGTCTTCGGGACAGCGATCAATGGTGCTGTCCCGGCCTGTCCCACCCCTCCCCACCCAGAACACGCACCCCAGGCTGCCCCTTCGAAGAAGCCTGGCACTTGTGCGTGTACCGGGCTTTATGCGCGTGGTCGGACTCCTTCGAAAATTCGCTCAGCGCACACAAGGCCCATATTTTACACGCACAGGGCTTTTAAAATCTGACGTCACAAAAATGCAAAAAATAAAAACTCACTTAAGCTCAAGGCATTTCTTCTCAAGCTACTTTCCCCATTTAAAGGATTCAACAAGTCAGTTAAAAGTTTCCTTTTTAAGCATATGGGAAGAAAATTAATTTATCTTTTAGCTTTGTGCTGCCTCTTAGTAGGGATGTGAATCGTTTTTTGATGATTTAAAAAAATCGACCAATATTTTTTAAATCGTCAAAAATCGGTACAGTGCGCGATACAATAGAAATTTTCACGATTTATCGTGAAAAATCGTTACTCCCATTAGTGTCCACTAACGGGAGTTATTTGTGGGGAGGGCGGGAAAACCGGCACACCAAAACAACCCCTAAGCCCACCCCGACCCTATAAAACTAATCCCTTACCTTCCCCCACTCCCCCGAACCCCCCCAAAACTTTTTATGAGTACCTGGTGGTCCAGTGGGGGCGCGAGGACCGATCTCCCGCTCTCGTGCCATCGGCGCCATTTTGGCTGCCACTCAAAAATGGCACCGATGGCCCGATTAAAAAAAACCCACCCGACCCTTTAAAGATGATCCCTTAGCTTCTCCCACCCTCCCAATCCCCCCAAAACATTTTTAAATTACCTGGTGCTCTAGTGGTGATCCCGGGAGTGATCTCCCGTTCTCGGGCTGTCGGCTGCCAATCATAAAGATGGCGCCGATGGCCCTTTGCCCTTACCATGTGACAGGGTATCCGTGCCATTTGCCGGCCCCTGTCACATGTTAGGAGCACTGGCTGGCCGACGCCATCTTTAAAGGTAAGTTTTTAGTAGTGTTTGAATTCTTTTGTGTTTGATGTTAGGCGGATTCCTTCAGGGATGGAGTTCAAAGAATCGGGCCTACGACAGAGAAATCTCGTTTACGTATAAGATCCAGATGTGCAATTTTTATTGAGTGTACTTTGAGGATACATTTGTCCATTGAACGGAGCTGTCGAGACTGTTTGTAGATTCTTAGTAGAGTGCAAAGCAATATAGATGTAGGATTATAAATTAAATTGTGAATTATAGTGAGAATTTTGTAAGTGACTCGATATGAACTTGGTAACCAGTGAAGATGTGTTGCAACCGTCCCTTTCCGACTGCTTCACGCCACCTACCTCTCTTTGTTTGCTCCTCCTCATGCTGTAGATGGACGCCTGGCTACCGCGGCATCTGCCTGCTGTCCTCTCCGGTGTCCCCGGACTGGCTTGGGCACTGCCTCCTGCCATGCTCCGCTTGTACCATAAGGTGCATGTGCTGCGCAGCCCTTCCTCTTATTTCCTACTTGACGCGAACCTCCGGGGCGTCCCCCCGTGATGACATCATGATGCCCGGATATTTAAGGCCTACATTGTTTGCTAGCCTTTGAGTTAGCAAGGGTAATCCTACGTGAATCCTACGGATCGGATTCGCTCTCCGTACCCAGCTACTTTGCCTCTCCAATCTATTGGACTCTCTAACGCTAACGGGGTACCCGCTCCTCGGTGGCCTCACTTGCTTTCCAAGTCGCTATAGGGAACCGGTACTCACTCCTCGAGGGTCCATGTTCCCTGACTCGCTGCCTATTCCTACCTTCTCTTCTGCCTGGAAGGATTCTCTAATCTTCAACATCAGTGAGTTATTACCATCTTCACCTCAGAGCTGTTCCCTGGAACCAGGCACTCGCTCCTCGAGGGCCTGCCTCCGTTCCAGCCCCAGTGCCATCTCCGTGGCACTGGGGCTGTATTCTTTTGGGTCAGACATTTCAATTTGTCTTACACCTGCTGCCGCAAGGAGTCCAGAAACTGCAACAACTCTGCTTCCATTCCCTCTTGCTCATTGAAGCCCTCTTTTCCTCCAAAATATTTACGGTAGGGATGACCCCACCCAGGATGGCAACTCAGAATCAGATCCTCCATGGCATCCTTGGAGGGCGTCAGTATTTCTTTCGGTTGCCTCATCACTAAAAATCATATTGCCCTGGGGTGGTGGGGACACTCCATACCTCTGTTTCCAAAGAGAGATCATTAAGGGTTATGTGTGGCTCCTCAAATCTCTGCAGCATCATGTAGGTAGAACTGCAGCTCGTGCCAACATCTTGAATCAGATGCTTATAGAGGCATCCCAAATTCTTACTGCTTCTCATGGAGAAGGTGGCCACCTTTCATGCTTAGATGGAAATAGCCCCCTATTTTCCTGCACTTCTCTATAAGGTCCTTCAGGAATGGATTCCCATGGAGAGCTAGCCTTGGTATTTGCCTCACTGCCAGGTGCAGCCAGTGTGCATATCAACGGATAACATGAAAGCCCCTAATGTCCACTGCCTTTGACATATTTGCATCACCTTTTGAAACTAAGATACCTGCCTGAAGTCTCCTGCCATTCTGGCCAAGCTGATGACCCTCCAGTATCTTTCTTATGCCTGATGTGATATAGCATAGCATACGGCAGCTATCCCTCATCTGAGTGTGCAGTGCAGCCCACCTGCACCCTGATGCTCAGACCATGCTAGAGCTGCTGCGTACCGCTGCCTCAGCTAGGTCCAACCAGTGTGCCATCAGGAACAGGTAAGCATGTGTAGTGTTCATGCTGGTCCAGATTACTGGTGTGACTATGGCACGGGTTGTACTAGATGGGAATAACCTACCCACTAAATGTAGTCCTGGAGAAGATTTTGTAACTGGGAGCTAACCCAGGTAGCAGATACTTAAAGCCTACATTATTCACTGCCTACAGAGGCTGGGCATCCAGGGCAATCATTTCTATGATGCCCTTCATTAATACTTTACTTGCTGCCTGCCCTAAGATAGTGCTATGGAACACATTCCATTTCCTCTATAGTGAGTTGTTGCTTTGAACTCATGACAAGGGGCTGTTGGCCTGCCACCTGACTGCTAGAAGTGGCCAAGGGATCAGTTTGGGGAAAATTCTTCCCCTTTTCAATAATTTTCCTCTGGCTTTTATTTTGAGGTGGCAGAAGGGGTCCCCATACTAGTACTGTCACCTTTCCCTGATGCAAGTGCTAGCTAGTTTTGTTTCTGCAGGTAATGCTGCAGAACATACATTTTTCGGATGCCTCACTTCCTTCAACTAATATCCTTACTACAGTAACACAGAGCAAAATGTGGGTCCTCCCTCACTTTTAAATGCCTCCAGAACAGGGATGTTTTCCACAATCTCTTCTCTACATTCTAGGGGCTGATACTGTCACTGGAGTTGAGGTTGAGGGTAAACCCCAATGAAAAAAATACCAGGAGCATCACTCATGCTCCCTATCTGTGCTGCCTGCTCTTCCTGGGTGTTGCACTCTTCACTATCAATATAATTGCCTATGTCCCATATTTGCCCTGGAGGCTGAGATACTGCTAATACTCCCAAATTTCCTTCAGCTACTATCTGTGCGCACATGTTATAAAATCGGGTGCAGATTTGTTCGCGCCGGTTTGCGCAAACAAATCTGCACCCGTGCGCAGGTTTTAAAATCTGCCCCTAATTGAGCATCCCTTTTTCTAACCTGATAACTGGCACACTTTTTTTTTTTTTTAATTCTCCTATTTCGGTTCCTCCGACTTAAAATTGCAACAATATTACGTCAGATGAACCGAAAAAAGGCACAGAAAAGCAGTATTTTCTGCTTTTCTGTATTATTTTTTGGGTCCTCAAGAATTAATGCCTGCTCTGCAGAGGCATTGATTTTTGTGGGCTAAAGTGTGTGCATCGGGCGCACATTTTTTTCTGAATCAGAAGGAAATAGGTAATAGCCTTATCAACATAAATTTACATGCGATGAGCGTTATTACCTACGTGCTCCATTGGACATGTGTTTTGGATGTGCATCCAAAACACATGTCCAATTGTGTGTTGAGCTGTGCACTGTCCCCAGCACACACTATTGCATCGGCCTACAAGGGGTCGATTTTCAAAGCAGCACAGGGCCGTCCATGTGCACGCAGTTCCCGGTGCATGCACATGGACATGCCGATTTTATAAAATGCACGTGTAGGCGCACACGTTACAAAATGTGATGGCCGTGTGTACATGCATGTCGGATTTTAAAATCCATGCATGCATGTGCGGGCGGCGCATGATGGGGTGCCAAATTTTCCATTAATATGCACGGCAATGCAATCAGTCCTCCCCCAGTTCCCTATCCTCCTGCCTAAACTTCCTTCCCTTTCCCCTTTCCCCTTTCCCCTCTCCACCTCGACCCCTAACCACTACCTATCTACTAGAATTTTTTTTATTTTTCTACTTTCTGTGCTTCTTAGCAGAAGTATTATCCGCGCCCCGGCCAACTGCCGGGGCGCCCTTCCCCAAGACAGTAACTAAAAGCCGCTGTCCCGGCCGGCCTCCATCCCACCCTGCCCTGCCCCTCCCTGCGCAGACCATGCCCCTCGGCCTGCCTCTTTGGAGAGGTCCAGCATTTCTGCGTGTGGCAGGTTTACGTGTGCGGCCGGGTCTGTTCTAAAATGCGCGCAAAACCAGATTTTTATGTGCACGGGCCTTTGAAAATTTGGGCTTAAGTGTTGACTGACTCCTTTTCCAATCCACGCACAAAAAACTGTTAAACACTAACAGAACCGAAAACATTGGCAACCAGGTAAGACTCTTTTTTTCCTTCAGTCTATCAGTGACCTCTCACCTCACCAGTGTCCTTTCACTTCACTGGTGTCCATACAGAAAGAGACAAAATAAAATCATTAACACTGCTACAAACTCCAAAACAGCAAAAGTGCCACTGTCTCTATCCTTCTGGCACAGTGAAATGACTATAGCACAGAGAAGATCAGAAGCAACCCTTTTCCAGCTCTAAATGCTAAAATATATTTTATGTTTAAATTCCAAGAAGCCTTCTCCAAACACATCCTTCTCTATCAACTGCGAGAGGAAATCCAGAGCTTTTTGCATCTGCTCAGAGTTTACAATGGGAGTAAGTCAACATCACTTGATCCGATAGCGGCTAGAGAAAAAGATGCTGCCCTATAACATAACATAGTATTGTCAGCAGAAAAAGTCCAAATGGTCCATCCAGTCTGCCCAGCAAAATTCTTATGGTAGTAACTGATTTGTTTTCTGTGCAGTTTCCTTGCTGTCTTGCATCAACTTTGACAAGGCTGTGAGATAACACAGCAAGAGTTGGTTGCTATGGCTACCAGTTTTTTGGGTTTTTTTGCTCAGCAATACAAGCCATAAACTTCAATAAGCCATAGTCTTGAATGGGAAACATTAACAAATAAGACAACAACTTTTATCTCATTTGTGGAGCCCTTCCATTTGTTTCGGTGAGCCACAAATAAAAAAAAAAAATGGTCTCATTTGTCATATATTACTTCACTACACCTTATACAGTAGCAATAGTAAAACATCCCAAGGCAAGGGGGCAAAGTAGCTCAGAGGTAAGAATACTGCAAGGCATGTGAGAAAGTTAAACACCATCAACAGTGATATGAAAAACTCCTTACAAAGAGTGATAAGTTAGAAACTACAGTGGCATCAAACACTAAAACTATAGAATGAGGGGTAAGGCAGCGAGCATAGTGCCATCACAACCTCAAGGCATAGAGTGAGGTACGGTAAACAGCACAGTAGCATGAAAATCTCATGGCATAGAATAAAAAGTAAGGTAGTGAACTCAATGCACAGAATAAGGCAGTAGCATAGTGGCATTAACTCCGCAAGGCATAGGTTGAGGGGTAAGGCAAACAGTACACGCGTGTTTATTCATGAATAAAAAAGTAATACATCTGTGAGGATATCGTTGGACTGTTTGACATATACTGAATTCCTGGGCTGAATCAGGCACAAAATAAAAGGTATTAAGCACATATACACACATTGTGATCACATGGGCATTCTTTAGAAAGTAAGCTGAAAAGAATCAATTGTAATTAGACTGCAAGTGGACACTTAGTTTTATTAGCTGGAAAGGTCATCTAGATAGCTCCTGTCTTATTCTACAACACATATTTAAAAAAACAGAGCATGAAGTAGCGGCTATGACATTTTCTGCCTATGGTCTTGTCCAAGTCCATACTCTGCTTTTTTTTTTTTTTCCTGTAAGGATGTAATTGAGGAAGAAAAAATGTTCAGTAAAGCAGAGCTATGTGGGTTAATTTACTCCTAACTTGAATCTGTAGCAACAAAAAAAATTATGTATCTCTATGTACATTTTTTTTCCTATATATTTATAATGGGCTAAATTATTTCCATAGACGTTAGCGAGAGCAAGAGAAAGATAGATAGTAGGGAGGTGCATTTATTTGAAACACACAGGTAAAATACAATGAATGAGATCATTTTTGTTTCATTCAAGAACCCTCAAAATGAATGCTGGGTGCACACAAATTAAATGAACAATTTTAGCTTCAGCTGTTGATGTTTACTATTCGAGTCTATGGCCCATTGAAAAGTGCTGCAATGAGACCAGTAAGTACAGCAACCAAGAAATTCCTGACAGGCCAGTGCAGAAAGGCGTGCTCAGTCGAGTGCATAATTTCTGGGCGCAAAACTTACTGCCAATGCAGCGAGGAGTTTTGCGTGCAGAAAACGTACGTTCCTAAACGGGAATATGCTTAGCGCCCTCGCATGAAATCCCAGGTAAATGAGGACATTAATTAGGATTCCCCAATGCAGAGAGACTGCATCAGGGCCAAGGCACCTTTTTTTTTTTTAGTGCTGGAAGCATAACTCCTGGGTCCAGGCTAGAGTTAAGTTTCCAGCACTATGAAAAAAAAAAATAGAAAAAACAGATTTAAAATGTAAAAATAAAAAGGTCAGGAACTCTCCGGGTAAGTGCCGGCAGCTGCCACTGCTGCCACCAATTACCCAGATAAATACTGATGTATCTGTCTATCTGGCAGTGGGAAGCAGCTGCCAAATAAGTCAGTACTTATCCAACTATCTGTCGTGGTTTGCTGCTACTTAGCTGCATATGTACTTTATCCGGCTAAGTAGCAATGGCAAGTGCCAGATAGATGGGTAAATCAGTATTTATCCGGCTAAGTGGTGGTGGCAGCTGCCACCACTAACTTGCTAGCCCATTGCTCGACTTAAATTGTGCATTAAATCTGTGCTGAATGCACACTTTAAAGTTTAGACTCATTTTTTTAACTCCCGATACATTAGCATAGCATTAGCTTACTGCATCAGGAGTTAAAAAAAAAATCTGAAGTTAAAAATGTATGCTGAAAACCAGCACACAGTTTCTTAATACCCAGGTTACTGTATTAGCCTGTGAGTGAAATAGAAGCCAGTTTAGAGCTGAAAGAGGTCAAGTAGTCAGGGCAGAGGTCCAATCAAGGTGAAGCTGCCTAGATCCTGATGATGAACCATGGTGGTCTTGCTACCACTAAGCACTGCTGCCATACCCTAGACTCTAGACATTAGGGTTCTTGATACCACCCTGCCATGCTTCTATCTCCTTTATGGTACACTTAGGGAATGCTGCTTCCACTCTTCCTAGTTGCCCTGCCCATGATTCTACATTTGGCTAACATTCTGCCTTGCTGCTATACCCCTTATACTACATCTTGGTAGGTCTTGCTGCCACTCTGCTTTGCTCCTATACCCCTTATGCTACACCTTGCTAGGTCTTGCTGCCACTCTGCTTTGCTGCTATATTTCTTATGCTACACCTCAGGGTCTCCCTTCCACTCTGTATTGATGTCATACCCTTGCTGTGCCACTTTGGGGTTCTTTCTGACATTCTAGCTTGCACCCATACCCCAGACTCTACACCTCAGGAGTCTTTCTGCCACTCTCCCTTACCGCTATACCACTCGTTACAGCTTGGGGTTTTTTCTTACACTCAGCTTTGCTGCCACACCACAGACTTTACACCCTGATGATCTTTCTGCACTCTGCCTGGCTGCAGTACACCAGTCTCTGTACTTGCCACTGTGGGTGTCTCCTTTGCACCTAACGTGGTGCTTTGGGGACTTCCTGCCACCAGTTTTGCTGACTTGTCCCTGTTTTTATTATTATGAAACTTTGCTGTTTTGTTCCCCCTTCATTGAGCTTTAAGATGTTCCTGCCACTCTTGGTGCCACTTTGCCCCTTTTGTGCTGCTTATAGGGTTCATGTCACTTGGGGTGTTCCTGACACTCTTGCTGCTACTTTGCTCCTCTGAACTCCTGCCACTGCTGGTATCCCTTTTGCCCCATTACAATGCCTTAGGCTATTCATGCCACAACTTTGCCATGGTGCCTTGGAGTTCTCTTCCCCATTCTTATGTTGTCTCCCAACAAATTTCAATAGATTTGGAAAAAAAAAAACCAGTTTTGAAGCTCAAAATAGGCTGCATTGCTTCCCCCATTGACTTTAATGAGAAATGAATGAAACAAATTTTTCGTTTGAAACTGATGAAAAAAACGGAGGTGACCTACGAAACAAATGAAGAAACCGAAATGAAAATTTTGCCCCTGCGCATCCCTAATAGGTTGATGGATTTTTCTTTTTTTGTTATAGATTTAAACTGAGGGGAAATAACTCACATAGCTCTGCATTATTGCATGTCTTTTTGTTTCACAGCTTCATCCTCACAGTAATCAGCAAAGGATGAGCTTATACATTTTTACTGAACAGAAGCTTACAGATTATTACTAAGTTTGTTGTAAAAAAAAAAAAAAAAGACATTAAGGAAAATTTGATCTCTGGAAGAGAGGAGGGGAATGGATTCCTCAAATAAAGAACTCTGACATAAAATTCATCATATTAATTTGGTAGCTGAGTGGCTATAAGAAGCAGAGAGAACATTCACACATTGCAGAACAATTGAGATGGATGAAATGGTGTTTCAGATCTATATGTGTACCCTCATATATATATATGTATATATACACACATACACATACCCAAAGGGTATTCTGTTTATTAGAATGGACAAACCTATACCTAATATTAGCTGTGTATTAGGAGATTAGGAATATCCAGTATTTATATAATATTTATTATTTTGGGGTTTGATTTCCACAGTGTGATGTGTGTGACTAAAACAGGGGTTTATGTGTGCAAATCATGCTTTGACAAGAAACACTCGGGCTCTGAGGCTAGAACTAATGAAACCAATGGTAGGAAGAGCAATTTTGGGTGATGGAATTGGAGCAGGGGAAGGATATACAAGCACATAGTAAATTTACAAAAGTAAATGCATAGATCTACCTGCACAAAGCGACACCAGCTAAGAAACAGATGTTACTTTGTACATGTATGTCAGTGCATGTATCTGGGACATCCAAGAATTTTTTTGTTGCGTTTATGGATCCTTGGGCCAAGGTAGGATTAGTGCTATCTATGGGGAGGAGCCCTGCAGGCTCCCACTGTCGGCAGGAAGACCTGGGTGACGAAGAGACCCAGCAGGATCTTCACCTATACCAGCCCTCATTCCCCTCGGTTTGAGCCTTTGGGTGCCGGGGCTGGCAGCACTTAGGTGATGGCAGAAATGGAGGTCCGTGGATAGCTTGGGTCACAGGCAGGTGATGGTCAGACGAGGTAGAGGGCCAGGCAATGCTCAGAGGCAGGTAGAGGTCCAGCGTATCAAGGGTCAGACCAAAGTCAATACCAGGTATTCATCCAAGGGAGGAGGAGAGGGACGAATAAGCAGGGAAGGCAGGCAAGGAGAAGGACAGGCAGCATGAAGAAGATGAAGGAGAGGAGATACCTGCATGAAGAATTGAAGATAAGCTGTACAAGGGCAAGAATGCTGGAAGCAGCAAGCACTACTCAGAAGTAGAGGGACCTGTTGCTGAGGCAAGTTGCTTTTCGGGAGCTGCCCTTTTTATAATGCAGCACTGGTGACGTCCTCTTCAGGGGCCGTGGGGCTTTTCCTGCCACGATCCCTTTAAAGGCTGAGGAGAGATGCGGTGCACTAGAGTCAGAAGCGTCCTGCTGCACTATGGCCGGCGACATTTTACCCTGTTGGAGAGCGGCATTTTTCCACTCTCCAACAGGGCAGACACCAACAGGTGTCTGTGTCAGGTGGTGGTGTGGCTGTCCCGGGACTGAAGATAAGGGCAGAGATTCAGAGGGTTAGCATGCACTCCAGCAAATGCAATATGTTTATAGCTGACTTATGTGCGAAAGCCTGCTTTGAAAAGCTGAGCTATAGTATGCAGCTGTTTTCTACCTGCAAAGTTTATCCACATGTGAGCTATCATAAAAATATCCTCCATATGTATTTTTAGGATATTTAGAGGACAACTTTAAAACAACTATGCATGCTGGCATGTAGACATGTATATGGCAGCATGTAGTTTTAACATAGTATTTTATAACCTTTGCATATCACATATGCACATATTATAAAATATGCATATTTTTATCCCACATCATATACACATAGCTATGCTTACACATAAATACATGAATGCATTGTATATCAAATATCAATGCATTGAATGAGCTTAATTCTCCTATATATTTTAGCAAAAAGACATTAATCTTTTAGCATTTTGTGACAGTTTAAATAAAAAATGTGGATAAAGGTGAGCTGGTTGGTAGTGTATTTGGATTTTCAACAAGGCCTCCTTGTTTTGGTGCAGGTTCCTCCTTCCTGGATAGGGAAGAGCTCCCTTTCATACTCCACCACTAGGGATGCCAGGCATTGGAGTGAAGTTGGGCTGCCTAGCTGGTGATGGCATGGCCTGATGAAATCAGGCCACTGAAGAAATAGAAATTGTGTAATGAGGAAACTTGCACATGGATGGTAAGCACACATTTGCACATATACCACAAAACCATGAGCAAATGTATGCAAAAGTCTACATGCATCATTAAAATTAAAGTTTACTTTAGATGTGCATGCACAAGAGCATGTAAGCCCATTTGCACATACAAATGAGCTCATGTGCAATTCCTTGAAAATTATCCTCCTCTTCCTCTGTTTCTTGCTAGCTAGACTTTTCTTTGTGTTTTATCTGCATATGCACACTTATGAGTACATTTTAAAAAGAACGCGAGGGTGCCCATAAATACACATATTGCAGCACGAGCAAGAATACTCATTTTATAGACCTCACACGTAGAACACAAAATACTTTTGCTGTGTGTACTTTTACAGCTTTTACACATACGTATCTTGAGAGAGAGAGAGTCACTCTGACACTCTCTATATATGCATCACTCTAGAGGGGCACTTTCAATTGGGGTGAGTTTTCGGGATGTGGATTTGTGGTTGGAGGGGTGTTGTTACAGATACATTCAGAGGTGGTCATAGTAAAATTGACATCAGTAAAGAATTATAGCCCTTATAAGTGACGAAAAATCTAACAAGAGGAGTTGATTTGTGCACTACAGTGCTAGCTGCACTGTACAAATCCACACCTTTTTTAATTTGTCATTACACGCATCAGTATTGGATCCAACCCCATGACCTGCCCCTTTTTCACCTTCTTTTTCTAGGCGCATATACATGCCTGTATGCGCACCCCTTCCCGGCTTCTTAAAATTTGCGTTGCTCGCACATGGCCCACATATGCACGTATGTGGCCGTTTTTGCACTAGTCACGCTTTTAAAATCTACCTCTTTGCTCTTGTTAGGATAGAGGTATCTTGGGTATGTTGCTAGTGAGTGTTGCTCTGGATCGTTGCTCCATTTTCTGTGTAGCTTGAGAGCGCCATCTTCTCTTCACTGTCTTTTGGTACATGTTCTCTTCTCAAGTCTTCTTCCACTTTTCTCCTCTTGACTTTGCGACCTATTACTCTGAGCTTTAAATAACATAAAAGAAAAGAACTAGCTACAGAGACACAGTATATCTTCTGGTGCTACTATGCTCCCTGTGTCTGTCCAGAAGACTTATTGGACTGATTTTCTAGCTAATAGAAACCAAAGAATAATTAATTGCCCTAATATGAAAACTGAAGGAATCAATGTGCCACCTTGTTGGTAAAGTATTTGTGACAGAAGAAATGCAGAGGTAATGAGTACTCAGCTGTCCTTACAGTTGGTTTTCAGTCACACTTGTTCTCTTCTAGAAAAAGCTGCAGTACAGCTTCAATAAATTACCGTTTACTGCTCTTGATCTTATCTTTATGAATTACGTCTCCAAATATTTTCAAATATTATCTCATATTTATAAAAACCAATTCACACACATCTATACCCTCTATAGTTCCTTCAGTTCTTGAGAATGATTTAACAGTATCTCTGCCTTAAAGGCGCAGAGCCTGTGCTTAGCACTTCTGACTGCTCTACAACAACCAACTCTCTCAAACCCTAACAATCTTTCCTTACGGTAATATCCATGCTATGATGATGTCAGCAAGAATATAATGCCGCTAACGTTCACTGGTGTTCCATGTATGGCACTCTGTATCCACTGGCACCCCCCTTTCACAGGTGAGAACCATCTGTAAAAATTTGCAATGCCACAGGTACTGATTACAATCTCCCCAGGAACCCCAGGGGAGCCGGTCACAGTGTTACCCTGATGTTCTTGCCCTGGCAGCTTCACTGTTTTGTTTTTCTCATCAGTGCCATGAGGCTGCTTGGTTGTCTTGGCAACGGTTTCAAACAGCTGCACTTCCAAGTGGGAGAAAAACTAGTCTGGACTAGCAATTTTTGACTAGAAGTGAATCATCCTAAACAAAATATATTCCCTTCAGCCTTTTTTCTAAAATTTAAAAATAGTCTTTGAGCATTTTACATATGCCTGAATTTCTACATAATTCTATGCATAACAGGGCCTTGCCTGGAGCTTCCTGACCACTACGCTTGTGACCCTTATTATGTTATAATTTATTTTTTATTCATTTTGTTTTTATTTTCCCTGGATGGTGCTGGAATTGCCAAACTTTTCTCATTCCTGTGCCCTTCATAGAGGTCCACCTAGGGCTCCCCTGATTTCCCCTTGTCTGTCCCTTATTTTTGATTATTTTTATTTACTTTAACTTATTTTCGCCTTTCCTCGGCCATGCTGTGAATCCAGACGTGACGTCACGCTGACATTGCTGCCTGACCCAGCCCTTCAGTGCCAGGGGTCTTTCCAAAGCCCCCAGATGTCTGAAGCAGCCTCTAATTTATTCCCCCCCCCCCCCCGGTGGTGAAACCTCTCACTGGGCTGCCACCATGGGTGAGGAGTAGCGGCCGCTTCAGCTTTGCTTTATGCTCACTGCGCCCTCCTTCCTTTTGAAGAGGGATGTGAGAGGGATGTGATGTGAGAGGGATGTGATGTGAGAAGGATGTGAGAGGGATGTGATGTGAGAGGGATGTGATGTGAGAGGGATGTGGTAAGGAAGGAAGCTCTCTCGCAGCTGCCGCCATCCTGTAGCACCATGATACTTCTGTCTTTAGCCTGCCACAAGCTTGGCCCCTATTAGCTCCAGGCCTCTGCAGGAATTCCTTCCAAGCATAACAATCCAGGGCCGTTCCAGAACAGGGGCAACCCCCACAGTCTTGCCGCTCCCGCTCTCTTCAAGATAGTGGGTCTCCAGTCCCACTTCTGGACAGCCTCTCCATAACAACATGCCAGCAAGCTGTGCCAGCTCAGGGGGTCTAGCAGATAAAAAATTAATTTTAATTCTACCCCCTTATTTTATCTTATTCTTTAATATGATCAGATAAATGGTTGCCACTTAGATGGATAAATGCTATCTGGGTGAAAAATAAAAATTGTAATTTCCATCGACAAAGCTAAACCACATATAACCAGCTAAACTAGTCAGGCAGACATCAAATAGCATCCAATAATTAAAACTAATTTAAAAAATCCCCACTTTCCATACCTAGGAAGTTTTGATTTCCATTCTCCCTGAGAATGCTGTGCATTAGTGCAGGGGAGCAGGGAGGGTGAACTTTCTCCTCTTATATAGAAACACACATTCATGTTCCCTCTCACACACACGGATACTCTCACACATGCTCTTTCACACACACAGATGCTCTCACTCAGAGAATGTTCTGTTTCCTTTACAAGCTAAAACGGTTAGTTTTAGAAGTGAGTCAATTGAATACCTTTGGAAAAGCTAAAATAGGCCATTAGCTCCAAACTACTAATATTACAACACATTATCTTAGTTTTTGGCTGTCAGATTTAACAACTACATCCCATAAGGGCTGAAGTTGAGAAATATTAGGTACTCAAGCTGCTGACTTTTTAGATTATTATTGATGCACTCCTGCTGAGTAAGTCTTTATGTCGCCTGTTAGTGGCATATGTGAAATGTTCTGGAAGCTATGTTTACTGTGAGCATGTTCTACTTTTCCATCACCTGCATAAAACTTTTACCCTTATATTTTGTGATTTTTTTTTCTCCAGTATAGCACAGTGGTAAACATGCAATTGAAGATAAAAATTGACGTGAAAGTTGAAGATGATACCAGTTTCCTGCATTAGCTGAAAATCATTTTTAGACATGGCTTCTTTTGATCTTATCAAAGTGGTGCATCTCTTAAGGAGTTATTTAAAATGGCGGTCAATAAAAAATAAGTGCATTTTGTTTTAGAAATTTGTTTACAGCATGCATTTTTTTGTTTACCTCTGCTAAAAACTGTAGACAGCATAATTCTTGTATAGCAATTTTATTTTTCACCAAAAACGTTTGTCACGAAAGAGACATTTAGCTATTAATCTGTCTCTAAAATATGAAAAAAAAATGCTATATGCAATTCTGTATATGCATTACAAAGTGCTATGATGAAACTGTGAACCATATTTTTTCTTCATAAATAAATTAAATGTGAAAATGCATGAAATGTTTTGAAGCCAAATATATTAAGAGTACAGTATTCAGTAACCCAGTGAGTGGACAAGTTATCCAGCTAAAGTTAGCCAGATAACGTGCCCAAAATATTCATCAGGATCAATGCCCCATAGAATATCCATGATTAAAGTTATCTGGCTAACTTTAGCTGGACAAATTTTAAACCTAACCAGCTGTATTTGAATATAGCCAGTTAGGTGTAAAGTTGTTCGGAAGCATGAGGACGGGTAACATTTATTTATTTATTTATTTATATTCTTTTATATACCGAAGTACAGCTGAGTGCCTTCACTCCGGTTTACAGTGAAACAACTTCATACAGAGAACGAGATATAAAACTTCATACAGAGAACATTCATTTTAACCATCTGTATTCAAATGAATATAACTGGTTAGGTTGCAGAGGGATAAAAAACAAAATAATTCCCTGACCCCCTGACAATAAATTCAAATCTGCTCTGCTGTGCTGCCCCAAACCCCTCTGAGAGGAGTTCCACAAGTTCCAGGGGTCCACGGAGGCCTTCCCCCCTCTGTCTGCCTGCTCTCTGGTTCTGAATAGTTCTCAGACTCGTCCCTCCTCAGCCTCCCTGCCGTCCCGCCAACCCAATGCTAACCCTCTCACTTTCCTGGTTCCTTGTGAAATGACAATCTTCAGCTGGGAATGAGGTATGCTGCCACCTCAATCCCAGCAACGCTAGAAGCATATTCTTTGGAATACAGCTGGCTAAGAAGCAAGCCACATGCAGCCGGAAAACCTTAGGGCAGAGCAGGCCTAAAGTTAAGATCTGGCTAATCTAGATGCATATCCAGATAACTTGCCTATGCTCTAGAAAGCCCTCAGAGGGTCTCTTTTTTAATCTGGCAAATTTATCTGACTAAAATCTAGCTGGCTAATTTATGTGTCTAATATTTAAAAAGTTGCTATATAGCCAGCTAATTTAGTCAGAGGTCATTAGATAGCTGCGGAGTAATAAAAAGTTCCAGATAAAGTTATGTGCATAACGTTTCCTGCACAGTCAGTGAGACATATGCGCCAAGTCTCCTGCTGAATATATTTGGATAAAGTTGCAACCGTGAGTTTTTCGATAAGGCTTGTGTATGTAACTTTATCCAGAAATCATTCAATCTTTGCACTCATTGGCTAAATTTTAGATATGTCCGTAGAATGCAACCTTCACTGCCCCCTCCCCCCTTTTTGTCTGGGTGAATTTTGTATGCCAAAAGGTTATGCATATAAAATGTGGGAAGAAATATTGAAAGCTTGGGGTTTTTTTGTATATAATATTAAACATTAAATGGATTTTGCATAAGTACAAACTGGTAAAACACATCTAGGGCTTTATTCACAAAAGGGTCAGTCAAATCTAGTTGTTACAATGCAAGTCCTTAATCTAAATGTACATTGGGTGTTCACCATCCCTTGCAAACCCCTATTCAGCCTCCTTCCCTCTCACCTGACAGCAAATATAAAAAGTGGCTCTCTCAGGCTCTATCACCCTCCCTTCCTTTTAAAGTTTATGTTCAATCTTTTTATTAAGCAAGATAGAAAAATAAATACAACTAATAACAGCCGAAGTCCCAATCCTCCTCCTTCCCCGATCTCAGAAATTCATCCTATTTAACACTTTCCCAAAGAACCCCTCAAAGTCTCCCCAAGTCAAATCAGCAGGAGGATTTAGTCTTGCATCCCAATGGTTTAGCATCTGATGCTAGCCAGAGGAATCTTGACGCCGAGCTGATAGTAAATAAGACTTTTGTGGAAGCTAGGGTTAGGCCTGGATAAACAATCAAGTTTTGACTTTTTTCCAGAAGGTGAGATAGCAAGTTTTCTGGAGCTAAATTGTTCCATATTGTAGGTGCAGAGCAGCTGAATGCACAAAGGGGTAGATTTTAAAAGGTGCGCGCGGGAGTAGATTTGTTCGCGCAACCTGGCGCGAACAAATCTACTCCCGATTTTATAACATGCACGTACTGCCACGCACATGTTATAAAATACAGGGTCGGCGTGCGCAAGACTGCACAAAATCGGCAGCCTCTGTGCGCCGAGCCGCACAGCCAACCTTCGTTCCCTCCGAGGCCGCTCCGAAATCGGAGCGGCCTCGGAAGGAACTTTCCTTCTTGCCACCCCCCACCTTCCCCTCCCTTCCCCTATCTAACCCACCCCCCAGCCCTAACGAATTCCCCCCCACCTTTATTTTACAAGTTACACCTGCCCAAGGCAGGCATAACTTGCGCATGCTGGCCAGTTGCCGGCGTGCCATGTTCCGGTCTGGGGGCTGGTTCGGAGGCCATGGCCACACCCACAGAACGCCCCTGGGCTGGAACCATGCCCGCATTTTCACCCCCGGATGCGCCGGCCGCGACACGCCCCCCCTGACACGTGCGTCCTGGGGCTTGCGCGCGCTGCCAAGCTTATGCAAGATAGGCTTGGTGTGCGCAGGGGGTGGAAGGGACAGCTTTTCGGGGTTACACACGTAACCCTTTGAAAAATCTGCCCCAAAGTCTATTGCATGCTAGTCTAACTAAAGCTAGTTGAGGAAAGGATTAAAGGATCTGCTTGGACAATCAAAGTTTCCACATAGGGGTGTAGGAGGACAGAATTTTGTAAAAGATATTTAGGGACCAGTTGATTCACACTTTTGAAGACAATGCAAAGTGGTTTAATTTTTATATGAAGTATGGACAAGTCAAGGCGAAATAAAGATTTATGAGCACAAATTCTCATTATTTAAGCAATAAAATTCCAGATCTGCAAGTCCTAATGATGGAGGCATATCTAGATATTGTTGTTATCTTGGAGATGATGTTTAAGGAGTCCCACAAATGGGATACTGCTATTAGTATAATGCTACGCAACATACTCAGCACTGAACAATCACAAGAAAGACAGTCCCTGCTCGACAGAGCTTACAATCTAAAACGACAAACATACAGGACAAGAGACTTGGGGCATTTCATAAGATAAGACAATGGTAAAAAAAAAATAAAGAAAAGAAAAAGGAAAAGAAAATTAGATATTGAGGCTGACAGCAATTGGGCCTAAGATTTAAATGCAGCCTCAAAAAGGTGGGTTTTTAGATAGGATTTAAATTGGTGAGAGAGGAAGCATGACACATGAGCTCAGGAAGATTATTTCAAGCACACAGCACAGTCAGATGAAAAGCACTGGGTTGGAAATTGGCGGTAGAGGAGAAAGGCATAGATAGGAGTGACTTGTCTGATGCGTGGTAAATTCAGGGGTTAGGTGAGTGCAGCGACTTTGGCGAAAGATGTTTCTCCAGCTGAATATATGGGAAAAGTTATCTGGCTAACATTAGCCTGACAACTTGTCCACTACCCAGCCTACTAAAAATGGCCCTCTGGTTTACCATCCATCCTCTAAAGCATTAGCACCATCTTAGTGTGCACCTTAACAGGACAATTTTTATATGAGTGCATGTGCTCCCATATACTCGAGTATCAGCACACAAGGGGAGATAAGCTTAAATTTTATATCATGCACACACTTGGGGGTGTATGACAAAATATGCCGACCGTACGTAAATATGCTCTTAATTCCAAGAGGTTACTAGAGAAAACCTACTTCACTTATCTTCCATAGGACTTTGCCAGCTTTAACCCACGGATGTAAGCAAATTTTAAAACATGCTTGCACGAGGTACATCTGTTTTTCCAATTATTCCAACAGTTTATCCAGTCAATCTCGAAGTCATCCAGCCCTCAGGTTTTTCATCCTGTACCCTCCCCAGTTGATCCAGATCCCTCACCCTGTTGTGTAAGGCCAAAAACGTGAGATTTGCAGACTTGCTCCCCCAATGAGGAGCAGCAATAAAGTTACCCAATTAACAAGAGGCCTCAAGCTGCGACCTCCAGTTTTAAAATATGGAGTCCTGCGCGTAATAGTTGGCCCCAGCCCGGAACACCCATGCAGCACCTCTAGCCACCCCTTTTCGTAGATACGTGCGTAACTTCTGGCTTTTAAACTATACATCGCTTATGCGCGGCCCACATACTTGCATAATTGGTCTTTTAGACTGAGCAACGCTTTTAAAATTCAGTCCCAAGGGGATAACTTTTAAAGAATCGTGTGGTGGTATGAACACACGTATGTGGCTGAACATAGGTCTTATAGCATGTGTCTATCACATATGAACAGATTTCAAAATGCGCGTATGTTTACCGCACAAAAAATGCATATATAATCCAATGCATTGAACATATGTACTTTCCCCACCTATTTTTAAAATATACGCGCCTATATTTTTACGTGTGAAAAGAAAGTACAACTTTCTCGCCTGAGTCGGGACTGACACTCGTAAATTGGTATATTTTAAAACATACACGTGTAAGTGAATTTCACAGTTTAACTAATTAGCTACCAGTTTGCCCAGTCCTCCTTCTGGTCCATCAGCCTGAACTCCCCCCCCACTCCCCCCCCCCCCCCCCCCGTTCACACAGACTTCCTACCCAGTTAGTAACGTTCATTTTCACTTATACCAGATAATTAGCAGTTGAAAAAAATACATGTTGGAAAATAAATGTATTGTGTCTTTTAAAATAGCAACTTTCATGTGTACCTGTTCTGTTGTCCCTTCCCAGGAATGACTCTAAACCACCATTTTTTGCACATGTATATGGGTGTGCTAAAGAGAACATTTATAAAATGCAGAACACGTGAGCAGCGGCTATTGTGTGTGTAAATGCTATTAGCAATCTTTAGTGAATGAGCCCTATAGTAGGCAGGTGCGACTGGGCAGGACAAGTTCTGACTGTTACTTACTATGCAATTTTGTACTCTAGCTTGATAAATGTTTAGAATTATGAAATTCTTCAATGGTTAATGTATACTGAACCGACAACATCCATTCTTTAAGTAAATAGGAATAAAGGAAGCACAGCAAAGCAAACTTTGTGCTGTTATTATGGTGATGGGCATATCCAGCTGTCTCCCAGATCAGTAAGAAAGTTCACCTGATTTGCTTTACATTTCAGAATGAGAATCCTATTAAAAGCAAAAGGTCTTTATCTTACCAGCTCTTTTGTCTCATTGTTATTCATTGGTCCAAGGAAGCAGAGATTGGTGCCTGAGCTTATTTAATCAGTGACTCTCTGCAAGGGTGGTTAGGAATCATCTTTCTGTATCAGAACTGATATGTAGTAACGTAGGTCAAGAGAGATTAGCATTCCTGTGCCAAGGTGGTAGAGGCAGAGCAGAATAAAACCTGAAGCTGGGCTAAGTAATTGGGTTCTTGTTCAATAAAGGCGCCTGTTTGTGGTATGTAATGAAAGATCTTTGGTGCAACAGATATCTGAATCCAAATACCCTCCGGATTTTCTGATGGATAAGAAGATAAGGGCCAAAGGCATTTAATTTAGAACTATTGAAAAAAAAAACTTTAAAGAGATTAGAGGAATTCACAAATGTACTCTCACTTTTATCAATATACTTTTGTTATTTTATCAAGATCAGATATAAAAAAAATGACAATAAGGGGTTTTTTTTTTTCCCCTTTGGCCTTCTGCCATAGTTAACAATCCTTTTGAAGATCAGGTATAGAAGGAGATAATGGAAAACTATCTTTTCCTGCTGATGTAGCCTAAACAGAATTTAAGAAAGTAGCTTATTCAAACAGTTCTTATTTTGAGCGCCAGAAAGCCGAGGACAAACAGCAGTCTGCTGACAGAAAACAGAATATTTTCTTTCTGTTAGCTTAGAATAAAGAGTTCACCAAGGTCAGGTCAAGCCACTGGAGGAAAAGCTTTTCTTTAAGTAGATCGCCTAATACTCTCTTTCCAATGGGAAGTGAATGCTTCTTTCTTCACAAAAGTGCACAGTTCTCAGTTTGAAAAATGTTACCTATTATTTTTAGACTTTCAGGCAATCTAAGGGAAAAATTTCCTTTTATATATAAAACTCTTAAGAAAATACAACAAAATAAAACAAAAATAAAAGTGAAACAATCCGACAGAATTTTAAATGCACAGAAGCATAGAAACAGAAATGTCATGGCAGAAACAGACTATCTGACCTATCTTGTCTATGCCTCCACACCAACTACTCAGCTGTACCATTTCCTCAGATACCTCCTGTGCCTATCCTATACTTTCCTGAATTTTTATACTGTCCTTGTTTCTACCAGCTCCAGCAGAAGGCTGTTCCATGCAACCACAACCTTCTCTGTAAAAAAATATATTTCCTTAGATTATACTTTTCACCTTCATCCCATGAACCCTCCCTCATTCCAGGGCCTCCTGAGCAATGATACCTTGCAGGTATCATTGCAGGGTCTCCATGAAATGACTTCTGGGGAGAGGTTGAAGGAGCAAATATGTATACCCTGGAGATATAATACAGACCTTCAGATACCTGAAAGGTTTTAATGATTCACAATTAACAAACCTTTCCCATTGGAAAGAAATCAGTAGAACTAGGGGTCATGAAATGAAACTCCATGGAGGAAGACTCAGAACCAACAGAAGAGTAAAACAGTGAAAGAATTCAAAGGGGCAGGGGATAAACACTGTGGATCCTTAAAGGATGGAAATGAAGAAAAGAATGCATGGAGGTAACTTGCTGGTGTGGCGGTTACTACTCGTAAGCAATAAGCCTTTATACTGTTGATGCAAGTCATTAATTGTTCTCTGCTTCAATAAAGGGGAAAAGAGGAAAGGGGGAATTATATTTAGACAATAGCCAACAAGGACCCTGATTTTTACGGTCGGGGAAAACAAATAAGCATGGGGGTAACTTGCTGATGCAGCTATTACTACCCTTAACCAATAAGCCTGATACTTTTGATGCAACTCCAGCATTGCTTCAATGGCAAGAGGTAATAGGGAATTAGATAGCAACCAATAAGGGTCCTGACTTTTACGGTCTGGGAAAATGGGGGGTGACCTGTACAGTGCAGCAGATAAGCTTGCTGGGTAGACTAGATGGGCTGTTTGGTCCTTTTCTGCTATCATTTCTATGTAAGCATCTATCCTGCCTGACGCCTAGGGTATAAATGTTTAGATTTTTAAGTCTGTCCCCATGTGCTATACAACAAAGACCACTGACCATTTCATTAGCCACCATCTGGTTTATATTCTTTAGAAGATGCAGTCTCCACAATTGTACATTATATTCCAAACCTTGGCTTTTGCTTTGCTTGATCTGTATGCTTGGATACCTTGAGATCATTAGATATGATTACCCCCAGATCCCACGCATGTTTCGTTCTTGGATGAATTTCACTCCTATACTGCACCTCTCCCTCTGTTTTTTTTTTTTTTTTTAGCCCAAATGCATGACTCTGCATTTTAAAGCATTAAATCTAGTATCCCAGGCAACAACAGAGAGAGCTTAGTCATATGAGCTACTAGAAAACAGCAGGTACTGCAGCCTTTTCAAATGGAAACTATGCACAGACTTTCCCTTTGAGAATTGCTGCAAAATGCAGCCAAAAAAAATTACCCCTGGTCTTTGTTCCTAGCTGCATAGTTGTGACTAGCCCCATAACATTTGATCCCTTTTTATTTATAGAATATAAAGCTTCAGAAGGAACTTGTGGGCAAAATATACACCTAAAATGAAGATAAATGGTTTAATGACTGTTAACATTAAACATGTGCCCAGACCCCTTTTTTTTAAGCATTGTAAGATATTTATTAAATGTAGGTTCTTTTATTGTTAGTACAGTAGTTTGTTTATAAGATCAATCATAAAACTTGTCCCAAGAATGTTATAGACAATTCATATTTTTTTTTTTGCTTGTTGCATTCTTGTTTGTTGACTTCTTACCCCTTAGGGAGTTATCGTACACAGTCTCCATCCATTTGTTCAGTTTATTTCCCTGTACCCCATGCCCATGTCCCACATAAGTATCATCTAAAAACATCTCATTCAAGCTAAGCTTGAATGCTTCTGTGCATTTTCAGACTACTAAAGAGTAGTGGAGAGCAGGGGCCCATAATTAGAGGATCGTTAACACCATGGGTCTTATTTTCAAAATTGTTTCTCCCATTTTATAACAAAATACTTACTTTGTGCCTCAAGCTGGAAAGGAAAGGGTTTACATAGAAAACCCAGCTTTATCCTGAGATAACTATTCTGTATTGTAACTAACAGGAGATTTAATAAATTGCTATCCATTTCCCGATTCACAAGGTCTGAGCTCTTCTTCCAAGTGTGTAACTTAGAAGAGCAGATTGCATAGCTGAGGGCACTTGACAGCCTTCATACAGGTTGGTGGCAAGGGAAAAAATATTTTCATATTGTTTGTATAATTGTGGTTCGTTTTGATTTTGTTATGCTTTATTTTCATTGTGTATCATTTTGGGGTTTTAGCACACACTAAACAACTGCATGTGCATTAATTTGAATATGCTGCAAAACTCCAAAACAATATAAAACAAACATTGTATTCATTTGAAGACAATATGAAACAATACATGCATTTATTTATTTAGACTTAATTGCCTAACAGAGCTTGCAGGGATGTACAGATTAAAAATGCATAAACAATCAAATTAATTCATTAATATAATATAAAATATCTTAATAACATAGATAATAAATTAAATACAACAATATTCTCAATAAATCATATTTCACTCAAATTAAATAAATCATAAAAATAAAACTATGTAATATATATTGGGATGATAACTTTAAAACAAGCATGCTTGCACCAATATGCACATATGTGTGTGTGGGTGCACATGTGTTAGCATTTTGTATCATTCGTGCAAATGCGAGTGCATTTTGTAAAATAGACCCCAGCGCACACGTGTGCTCCTAATGTTAAGCACTTGTACAAGCATCTTCTAATTGCACATTTTCCTTAGAAAATGTTGCCTTTTACACGCTCAAGTAAGGTAATTTTATAGCATACACGCGTGAAGGAAATAACCAGTTTTACAAATATGTCCACCAGTTTCCCAAATCAATCCCTAAGTCATCAAACCACCCTGGTTATTTGGTCTGCAATCTCCCCAGTTTACCCAAATCCTTCACCCAGTCAGTAATTGGCTATAAAGAATGTTATTGTGACTTACACCTGAAAAATAGCAGAAGTAAATGGTGCAGGAAACAAGCTTGTTACTCTCCAGATAAGTCCCCACTGTTGCCAAATTGCATTAATCAAGTGCTTGTATGTAGAGCCCTTTTGTTTCTCTACCAGGTTAGGAGTGAACTATTTCTTGTGTGGAAAGGAAACATAAATAATAAAGACCTGATTGTTAAAAGCAGGTGTACGTAAAAACCGGGAGATACACGCGTGGCTTGGCTGCATGCACGCCACGTGCATTTTTAAAGGCCTACAGCCATGTGCATTTCTCCTGGTATACACTGAAGACTGGCTAGACGAAAAAGGGGAAGGCCAAGGTTAGAGTCTGGGTGGGACATGGGTGGGGTATGGACAGGGCATGGGCAGGCTGGGACAGCATCATTAAGGCTTTGTCCCATTGCCGCACGCGCCAGGAATGCTGGTCTCGCGCAACTTACTGCTGCTCTGGAGGGCAGGTAAGTTGCAGAACAGAAAACGTTAGTTGTGGGAGGGTTAGGGGTCGGGAAGGCTAGGGGAAAAGACAGGCAGGGTAGGTAGGGGGTTTAGGAAGTTCCCTCCCAGTCCCAGTGGGAGTGGACTGGGAGGGAACTGGGGAAAGGCCATATCGCGTCATCATACACATGTACTACAGTTCCCCCCTTGCACGCACTGATGTAAAATTGGATGCATATGTGTGCATAGGTAGCGTATTTTATAACATGCACGCATCGGCATGTGCATGTTATAAAACTGGTGTCCATATGGAAGCCTGCGTACGGGTTTAAAAATGTACCCTTAATGTAGGTAGTTTGCTCCCCCATGTGGGAGAAGGTGAATGGTGAGCTCCTCTGATATATAATCTCTGATCACCAGAGATTTTGCTACTCTTCCTAGGAGCAACACACCATGTTAATCCTTTGTTTTGATTGTGTTGAAGAGGTAAGACCTTTGAGGTTCTCAGGAATAAGACCTGGGATGAATGTAGCGTCAGAGAGTCTTCCTTTATTTTGAAGAACCATTTTTAAGAACATTTACTTTTCTGAGCTGCAACTTTTGTTCTGTCATCTTTCTCTTTTGGGTAAAAGGAACTTTCTTTTAACTTTTACTCAGTTTCCCCATTAACTAGGAGCTCTATGCTTTTGTTTTGACGTTCCCCCCACCCAAAAAAAAAGAAGAGGTTCTCTTCATTGAGAAGGCGACCTGGGGATCATCTAATTCCAAAGGAATGATGACTTACAGCCATTCAGAGAAGAGAAGGCAAGAGTTTGAGAAAGGACTGGACCCCTGCAAGTTCTGTGACCTCTGCTCACTGATTTGTTCTCTAAAAAAGGAGCAGCAGAAGAACCATCATCATCTCCACTTCCAGAAGACCCATTAGAAGAGATGGCTGAGGGGCGATATGATAGAGGTGTTTAAAATCATGAGAGGTCTAGAATGGGTAAATGTGAATCGGTTATTTACTCTTTCAGATAATAGAAGGACTGAGGGACATTCCATGAAGTTTAGCATGTAGCACATTTAAAACTAATCGGAGAAAGTTCTTTTTTTCTCAACGCACAAATAAACCCTGGAATTTGTTGTCAGGGGATGTGGTTGGTGCAGTTAGTGTTGCTGGGTTTAAAAAAAGGTTTGGATAAGTTTTTGGAGGAGAAGGCCATTACCTGCTATTAATCAAGTTGACTTAGAAAATAGCCACTGCTATTACTAGCAATGGTAACATGAAATAGATTTAGTTTTGGGTACTTGCCAGGTTCTTATGGCCTGGATTGGCCACTGTTGGAAACAAGATGCTGTGCTTGATAGGGATGTGAATCGTTTTCCATATTGTCTTAACGATAGAAATCGTGTGGCAGGGCAAGAAAATCGTCTTAGGCACGATTTTTTAGTTAAAAAATCGTTAAAAATCGTTTTTTCCGATTAGTGCGCACTAACTCGAGTTAGTGCGCACTAACTGGGAGTTAGTGCGCACTAACTGAAAATGATACAATTTGACACTTTTCAGGTCAGTTAAGGTCAGTTTAGGAATGAATATGTATTCCTATTGGCTGCCCTCTTATTTATTCATGTTACCAAGTTTCCTACTGACAGTATATGGGGGATGGGAAATGGAAACAGTTGGTAGCTTGACAAAACAAGTAATGTGATCAGTCAATGTGACTAGAACTTGTGCCCTAACCCTGATACCAGGGGTATTGTGATCTTCCTGCACACAGTGCCCTATCCCTATTAATACCAGGAGTGTTGTGATCTTCCTGCACACAGTGCCCTATCCCTAATACCAGGGGTGTTGTGATCTTCCTGCACACAGTGCCCTATTCCTGATACTGGGGGTGTTGTGATCTTCCTGCACACAGTGCCCTATTCCTGATACCGGGGGTGTTGTGATCTTCTTGCACACATCCCGATATCAGGGATAGGGCACTGCATGCAGGAAGATCACAACACTCCTGGTATTAATAGGGATAGGGCACTGCATGCAGGAAGATCACAACACTCCTGGTATTAATAGGGATAGGGCACTGCATGCAGGAAGATCACAACACCCCGGAGGAGTGAGGGTCAGGCAGCTCCCCCCTGTCTGTGAAGCCAGCCTCTCACTAGTAATGCAGGGAGGAAGCTGTCTCAGACTTCACCATCCTCCCCCCCCCCTTACCCACACACCATTCACTAGCTGGGACATGGGGGAAGTCAGGAGTGAGGGTCAGGCAGCTCCCCCCTGTCTGTGAAGCCAGCCTCTCACTAGTAATGCAGGGAGGGAGCTGTCTCAGACTTCACCATCCCCCCCCCCCCCTCACCCACACACCATTCACTAGCTGGGACATGGGGGAAGTCAGGAGTGAGGGACAGGCAGCTCCCCCCTGTCTGTGAAGCCAGCCTCTCACTAGTAATGCAGGGAGGGAGCTGTCTCAGACTTCACCATCCTCCCCCCCCCCTCACCCACACACCATTCACTAGCTGGGACATGGGGGAAGTCAGGAGTGAGGGTCAGGCAGCTCCCCCCTGTCTGTGAAGCCAGCCTCTCACTAGTAATGCAGGGAGGGAGCTGTCTCAGACTTCACCATCCACCCCCCCCCCCCCTCACCCACACACCATTCACTAGCTGGGACATGGGGGAAGTCAGGAGTGAGGGACAGGCAGCTCCCCCCTGTCTGTGAAGCCAGCCTCTCACTAGTAATGCAGGGAGGGAGCTGTCTCAGACTTCACCATCCTCCCCCCCCCCTCACCCACACACCATTCACTAGCTGGGACATGGGGGAAGTCAGGAGTGAGGGTCAGGCAGCTCCCCCCTGTCTGTGAAGCCAGCCTCTCACTAGTAATGCAGGGAGGGAGCTGTCTCAGACTTCACCATCCTCCCCCCCCCCCCTCACCCACACACCATTCACTAGCTGGGACATGGGGGAAGTCAGGAGTGAGGGTCAGGCAGCTCCCCCCTGTCTGTGAAGCCAGCCTCTCACTAGTAATGCAGGGAGGGAGCTGTCTCAGACTTCACCATCCTCCCCCCCCCCCTCACCCACACACCATTCACTAGCTGGGACATGGGGGAAGTCAGGAGTGAGGGTCAGGCAGCTCCCCCCTGTCTGTGAAGCCAGCCTCTCACTAGTAATGCAGGGAGGGAGCTGTCTCAGACTTCACCATCCTCCCCCCCCCCCCTCACCCACACACCATTCACTAGCTGGGACATGGGGGAAGTCAGGAGTGAGGGTCAGGCAGCTCCCCCCTGTCTGTGAAGCCAGCCTCTCACTAGTAATGCAGGGAGGGAGCTGTCTCAGACTTCACCATCCTCCCCCCCCCCTCACCCACACACCATTCACTAGCTGGGACATGGGGGAAGTCAGGAGTGAGGGTCAGGCAGCTCCCCCCTGTCTGCGAAGCCAGCCTCTCACTAGTAATGCAGGGAGGGAGCTGTCTCAGACTTCACCATCCTCCCCCCCCCCCTCACCCACACACCATTCACTAGCTGGGACATGGGGGAAGTCAGGAGTGAGGGTCAGGCAGCTCCCCCCTGTCTGTGAAGCCAGCCTCTCACTAGTAATGCAGGGAGGGAGCTGTCTCAGACTTCACCATCCTCCCCCCCCCCCCCTCACCCACACACCATTCACTAGCTGGGACATGGGGGAAGTCAGGAGTGAGGGTCAGGCAGCTCCCCCCTGTCTGTGAAGCCAGCCTCTCACTAGTAATGCAGGGAGGGAGCTGTCTCAGACTTCACCATCCACCCCCCCCCCCTCACCCACACACCATTCACTAGCTGGGACATGGGGGAAGTCAGGAGTGAGGGACAGGCAGCTCCCCCCTGTCTGTGAAGCCAGCCTCTCACTAGTAATGCAGGGAGGGAGCTGTCTCAGACTTCACCATCCTCCCCCCCCCCCTCACCCACACACCATTCACTAGCTGGGACATGGGGGAAGTCAGGAGTGAGGGTCAGGCAGCTCCCCCCTGTCTGTGAAGCCAGCCTCTCACTAGTAATGCAGGGAGGGAGCTGTCTCAGACTTCACCATCCTCCCCCCCCCCCTCACCCACACACCATTCACTAGCTGGGACATGGGGGAAGTCAGGAGTGAGGGTCAGGCAGCTCCCCCCTGTCTGCGAAGCCAGCCTCTCACTAGTAATGCAGGGAGGGAGCTGTCTCAGACTTCACCATCCTCCCCCCCCCCCCCTCACCCACACACCATTCACTAGCTGGGACATGGGGGAAGTCAGGAGTGAGGGTCAGGCAGCTCCCCCCTGTCTGCGAAGCCAGCCTCTCACTAGTAATGCAGGGAGGGAGCTGTCTCAGACTTCACCATCCTCCCCCCCCCCCCTCACCCACACACCATTCACTAGCTGGGACATGGGGGAAGTCAGGAGTGAGGGTCAGGCAGCTCCCCCCTGTCTGTGAAGCCAGCCTCTCACTAGTAATGCAGGGAGGGAGCTGTCTCAGACTGGTATCAGGGTTAGGGCACTGTGTGCAGGAAGATCACAACACTCCTGGTATTAATAGGGATAGGGCACTGTAAGAGATGACTGTAGTAGATTGAATAAAGATCTGATGTTTCTGCTCTCCTCACACCAAACAAAAACAACACACAAGCAGAGAAGCCCTTCTTACAAAGCTGAGCTAGTGAGTTAAGTAGGAGGAAAAGTAAACATACTGGTGCCAGTGTGGCTACTTAAAAAATACACTTACCAACAATCAATTACATATATTTGAACTGTGTACAGTTCCAGCCAGGACCACCTTTCTAAAATGCACAGTGATTGGCAAATTCAACATGCACTAGCATTTCAGGTGCCTGCTAACAAAAATAATAAACAAACAAGTTCTAGTCACGTGAGTGCTGATCATTACATTACTTTTTTTGTCAAGCTTCCAACTGTTTCCATTTCACATCCCCCCAACCATATTGGTAACATCAATAGATAAGAGCACAGCCAGCCAATAGGAATACATACATACATATTCATTCCTAAGTGACCTTTACTGACCTGGGAAGTGTGAACACTTTGTTTCATTTTCTGTTGGTGTTCGTTAGTTTCCAGTTCCATTTCCCATCCCCCCAACCATCACCTCAGTGGTAACCTTGGTAATATCAATAGATAAGAGGGCAGCCAGCCAATAGGAACACATATTCATTCCTAACTGACCTTCAGTGACCTGGAAAGTGTTTATTTGTATCATTTTCAGTTAGTGCGCACTAAATCGAGTTAGTGCGCACTAACACGATTTAACGATTTTTAACGATAAATCGTTAGAATTTCTATTGTATCGTGTTCTATAACGATTTAAGACGATATAAACATTATCGGACGATAATTTTAATCGTTGAAAAACGATTCACATCCCTAGTGCTTGATGGACCCTCCGTCTGACCCAGTATGGAAATTTCTTATGTTCTTATTAATCACAAGTAACCCTTCAGGAGGATTTTTTATTTAAAGAATTGGATTATGGATATATTGATCCCATGCTGTAATCACTCTCATATCTAGACAATTTCAACATTTTAAACTTCCTTAACTCACTCCGAAAGCAGTCCCTGGTCTTTTGCAGATCAGTATACTGTGAATCAAACAGATCTAAAGATATCTCTGTTTTAAGCTCAAATAAATGTTATCTGATTGTTCTCTCAGGGAATTTGCAAAAGTCATGTAATTTCAATAATGAATACCATCAGATCTAGAGAACACTTATTTAAGATGGAATTCCATCTTTTCACTAATTCAGCATCTTCCATAAACAACTTAGCTTCTTTTACTATTTGCTAAAGAAATGCGTGGCAACACAATAGGGCCTAACCCACGTCCCTCCCAGTCCGCTCCAATTAAGGAGAATTCTGGGAAGGAACTTCCCTATCCCCCCAACTATCCTTCCTACCTTTTCCTCGCTCCTCTCCTTCCCGATCCCTAACCCCTACCTAGCTTGTTAAAATTTTTTTGTTTTAATACTTACTGCTTCTTCAGAGCAGAAGTAACTTCCGCACTCCGGGTGCTGGCCGGCGCACACTTCCCCAGGACAGGACCTAATGGCCGCTGCCCAATCAGGCCCTGTCCCATCCCTCCCCACCCAGAGGCAGGCGCAAAAGGTAAGATAAAAATTTGGGGGGGGGGGGGATGTTAGAGTAGGGCTAGGGGGGAAAAGGTTAGGGGAAGCGGTGGGAAGGTCAGGTTAGGGGGAAGGGAAGTTTTGGAGTGGCCTGGAAGAGAACGGGGGAAGACAGCACGGCTCGGCACACGCAAGGAGCACAATTATGCACCCCCTTGCGCGTGCCGACCCCTGATTTAATAACATACGTCCACCTGGTGAAATGTCAAGTAGCACTAACACATGACTTCAGCCGCTATCAAATCCACTTCAAAAGCCATCAAGACTCAAAAGCAATAGTGTTTCCATACTCAAATTCTTTCTAAACTTGAATTGGAATTGATCCAACATGTTCAATTGTTTCAGAACCACAATTTCAATTCCCTTCACAAGGAAAAGTAAAGAAGAGATTGGGTGATAGCTGGCAAAGTCCAAAGGGTTAATATTAGGTTTTTTGAGCAAAGGCCTTACTGAAACTCGTTTTTGTTCATCAGGCATCCTACCTTAACTAATGACAGATTCACAATACTAGTAATAACTGATAAAATAGCATCTTTGATATTTTTCAGAACCAATATAAGGGCACACTTTGTAGAAATTTACAGTAGATTTAAAATAAAGCTATTTATAATCAATAAGGCTTGGCATTAGAAAGACATTAGAGCAAGTCACATCTGGATTCCAATAGTTCATTTGGTTAGATCATACAAAGGGATTCTTTGTGGTAACTGGTTGGTTACCCACAGAGAAGGTCCCTTTAAATGTTTCCCTAGGCTCTCTGCAGGGAATAGAGGCAGCACTAGAGGGTAGGACCTGGGCAAGCACAAAAAAGCTATTTTGAAATTGCACTGTTTGCCTTTCATGGCTTTAGCCTGCATACTTTGCACTTGCAAAGATTCCCTGCTGTCACCGGCCACTGTGGATTTTCAAAGGAAAATTAGAGGGGAGTTTCCCTTTGAAAATCTGCTTGCAGGCCTGCAGCTACAAAGTATGTACAAAGCTTCAAGAACTATGGTGAGACTGAAAATTGTCCTTTACATATATATATATATACACATATACAGAGAGAGAGAGAGAGACATAATAATTCACAGCAGAAACAAAAGGCAAAAGCACTGATCATCTCTGGGTTTAAGACACCGGTATCATTTGTCCTGCATGTGTGTGTTTGTGTATATGTTGTATATTAGAGATGTGCTTCGGATTTTTAAGACACCGGTATCATTTGTCCTGCATGTGTGTGTTTGTGTATATGTTGTATATTAGAGATGTGCTTCGGATTTTATATTGTGTCAGGCTTCGTTTCGGGGCTCCCCGCGGGAATTTCATTTTTCCTGCGGTTCGTGGTTTTTTTTTTTCGGGGGCCCCGATTTTCGGGTTAGTGTGCGCTAACTCCTGATAGCGCGCACTAACATGTCAGAGTTAGTGCGCACTAATGGGAGTTAGCGCGCACTAACCCAAAAAATGAATTTTTCCAAAATTTCAGAAAAAATTCATTTGCATTTTGTTATTCTGAACCATACCAAATTAGGAAATTTCATTGAAATTGCCTAATTCGTGAAAAATGAATGCACGTCCCTACTGTATATGACAGCGCTTCTCAACCGGTGTGTCACCAAATACTGGCAAGTGTGTTGCGTCTCCCGGTGTCCCACTGCCCGTTGCACTTCCCTTCTCCCTTTTTCCAGCCCCCACGGGCCAATTGAAAGCCTCCTTTGATTTTATATTGTGTCAGGCTTCGTTTCGGGGCTCCCCGCGGGAATTTCATTTTTCCTGCGGTTCGTGGTTTTTTTTTTTTCGGGGGCCCCGATTTTCGGGTTAGTGTGCGCTAACTCCTGATAGCGCGCACTAACATGTCAGAGTTAGTGCGCACTAATGGGAGTTAGCGCGCACTAACCCAAAAAATGAATTTTTCCAAAATTTCAGAAAAAATTCATTTGCATTTTGTTATTCTGAACCATACCAAATTAGGAAATTTCATTGAAATTGCCTAATTCGTGAAAATGAATGCACGTCCCTACTGTATATGACAGCGCTTCTCAACCGGTGTGTCACCAAATACTGGCAAGTGTGTTGCGTCTCCCGGTGTCCCACTGCCCGTTGCACTTCCCTTCTCCCTTTTTCCAGCCCCCACGGGCCAATTGAAAGCCTCCTTTTTTTCCTACCCCCATTACCCAATGGGAAGCCTCCTTCATTCTGCCTGCCCCCGCGCAGGCCAATCAGAAACCTCCTCCCTTCTACCTACCAGTGGGAGTAGGAAGAAACATAGAAACATAGAAATGACGGCAGAAGAAGACCAAATGGCCCATCTAGTCTGCCCAGCAAGCTTCACACATATTTTCTCTCATACTTATCTGTTTCTCTTAGCTCTTGGTTCTATTTCCCTTCCATCCCCACCTTTAATGTAGAGAGCAGTGATGGAGCTGCATCCAAGTGAAATATCTAGCTTGATTAGTTTGGGGTAGTAGCCGCCGCAATAAGCAAGCTGCACCCATGCTTATTTGTTTTACCCAGACTATGTTATTAGCCCTTATTGGTTGTTTTTCTTCTCCCCTGCCGTTGAAGCAGGGAGCTATGCTGGATATGCGTGACGTATAAGTCTTCTCCCATGCCGTTGAAGCATAGAGCCATGCTGGATGTGCATCGAAAGTGAAGTATCAGGCCCATTTGGTTTGGGGTAGTAACCGCCGTAACAAGCCAGCTACTCCCCGCTTTGTGAGTGCGAACCCTCTTTTCTTCTCCCCTGCCGTTGAAGCAGAGAGCTCTGCTGGATGTGTGAAGTATCAGTTTTTCTTCTCCCCTGCCGTTGAATCAGAGAACTATGCTGTATATGCATTGAAAGTGAAGTATCAGGCTTATTTGATTTGGGGTAGTAACCGCCGTAACAAGCCAGCTACTCCCCTCTTTGTGAGTGTGAATCCTTTTTTCCACATTTCCTCTTGCTGTTGAAGCTTAGAGCGATGTTGGAGTCAAGCCTGTGTATGTTTATTTAATAAGGGTATTGACTCCAGGCAGTAGCCATCATTCTGGCGAGTCACCCACTCTTCATTGGCAGCCTCTTGACTTTATGGATCCACAGTGTTTATCCCACGCCCCTTTGAAGTCCTTCACAGTTCTGGTCTTCACCAGGGAGGAAGCCTTTGATTGGCCTGTGAGGCAGGCATCGCCTAGCCCAGGGGTGGGATGGGAGAAAGCAGTTTTGAACGCCGACGAAGCAAGGCTGCCACAGCCCGTGGCAGCGAAGAGGAAATCTGATGTCGATGAAGCAAGGCCGCCACAGCCCGTGGTGGTGAAGAGGAAACTCGACCCCAACCGAGGCTACCACGGAAGCCCATTCCCGATGTGGTGCAAAAAGAAGGCCCGCCGGAGTAAAGCCACGGTAGAACTGGATCCCATCCCTGCAGTGAAGAAAGAATACATTTTTGGTGAGAGCAGGTGTGTCTGTGTGTGAATGAGTGCCTGGGTGAGAGCTGGTTTGTCTTGGTGTGAATGAGTGCATGGGTGAGAGCTGGTGTGTGTGTGTGTGTGGGTGTGAGTGAGTACCTGGGTGAGAGCTGGTGTGTCTGTGTGTGAATGAGTGCCTGGGTGAGAGCTGGTGTATCTTGGTGTGAATGAGTGCATGGGTGAGAGCTGGTGTGAATGAGTGCCTGGATGAGAGCTGGTGTATCTGGTGTGAATGAGTGCCTGGGTGAGAGCTGGTGTATCTGGGTGTGAATGAGTGCCTGGGTGAGAGCTGGTGTGTCTTGGTGTGAATGAGTGCCTGGATGAGAGCTGGTGTGTCTGGGTGTGAATGAGTGCCTGGGTGAGAGCTGGTGTGTTGGTGTGAATGAGTGCATGGGTGAGAGATGGTGTGAATGAGTGCCTGGGTGAGAGTTGGTATGTGTAGATGTGAATGGAAGCCTGGGTGAGAGCTGGTGTGTGTGGGTATGAATGGAAGCCTGGGTGAGAGCTGGTGTGAGTGGGTATGAGAGCATTTGTGTGTAATCGAGAGCTTGCATATAAGAGACCATGAATGTGATTGAGAGAAAGACTGGTCAGGAAGATGACTAGTTTGCGTATGTGAGAGAGAGACTGGTCAGGAAGATGACTGGTGTGAGAGAGACCGAGACTGGTCGTGGGATCTAATTGGAGCTGTGTGAGTGAGTGACTGGTTGTGGGCGCTAAGGAAGAGGACAAAGCTTCAGCAGCCCTTGCTGCTTCTGGTGGGTGCTATTGGCCTGCAAGGGAAAGGAGTAGGAGAGTTGCTGAAGAGGGTAAGTAAAGGTGGCTTTTTAAATTTATTTTTCTTGATTGACTGACATTTTAATTATTGGGTATTATGTGATGTCTGCTGTTTTGAAATATTTTTTTTTTAATTTATTCTTTATTAAATCTTTCAAATTATAATAACAAATCCTTCTTTGTCATACAGAAATTTAAGTGCTTTTACAATGAAATACAAAGGAAAACACAATTTCCATTAAAGGTAACATTTTAACTCTTAGTTTTGCACTATCACATTATAGAGGAAAATATTTTGGGGGGCGTGCAATAATCAGAGGAGTAATCTATATGGAAACTCTAATTCAAACATTAGCCAACCAAGAGTAGACATTCATAATTACTAACCCTCCATAGATGTTTCGACTGTCATTGGACATTTAGAACTCAGGAATTCTCTCAACTGTGGTATATCAAAGAAAATGTAAGTAGACCCACGCCAGCCTATAACACACTTACACGGGTATTTCACAATGAAACTCGCTCCCAAAGATAATACATTGGGTTTCATTTGAAGAAATGCTTTACGCCTCACCTGGGTGGCTTTAGGTCAGGAAATATCCTTACCAAGTCCCCACAGAAAGGTACCCGTAAGTTTTTATAGTAATTACGCATAATCAAGTTTATATCTTCTTCTGAAATGAAAGTCACTAAAAGAGTCTCTCTTCTGGCGACCTCTATTTCTGATGCCTCTAAATACTGCGTCAGATTGTCCATATTATCCAAAACACTTATTCTGGGTGTGCTTTGCCTCTGAGAAAGATGTAATATCTTTTTTATCACAGGAATTTTCTCCTGGGGGATTTTTAAAAATTCTCCCAGGTATTTCTTAATTGTTACTAGGCATTGTTCATCCTTTATCACAGGAAAATTTAATAAACGAAGGTTCAAATGTCTGAGAGAGTTTTCAAGAAACTCCATTTTACGTAATGTAGCAAGCCTTTCCCTAGAGAATGCTGCTGAAACTTCTTTTAAATCTTTAACCTCCGACTCAATCCTTTGGATAGTGGATCCTTGTTCCTGTAATATTTGCTGGTGGTCGTGGGCTACAATGTCCAGTTTGGCAGAGACTCCTTGTAATTTATGAGATTGCTCCTGTATCTTAATGTCCATTCCAGCCATAAGCTCCCATAGGGAGTCTAAAGTCACAATCGCAGGTTTTTCAATCCGATAAGCGTTCTGACTCACCCCATTAGCTCTAGAAGTCGAATCCACTCTCTCAATTATATCCACCATTCTTCCACCTTCTCCAACTGCTCCGTTCAGCTTTATGGGGATTGATGTCGTCGCTGCCCCAGAACCAACTCCTTCGGCTCCCACCGACTGGTCTCCTCCAACCGAGTTTCCTCGGGGTTCACCATTAGCTTCAGGAGGTTCTGGGGAGGAAGCTTGCTGCGCGTGTTTCGGGTTCGGCAGGCTTAAAGATATATCTCCCGGTGAAATGGGCTCTCCTCTAGCCCCTCCACTCGCGGGAGCCGCCGCCTGCGCCACGGATGTCGCATACTCCCGGATTAGCCTCTGGTCAGAAGGTAGGGAGGGTTCGGATGGGTATACCCTCACCTTACCTTTTCTTTTGTGGGGCATTTTCAAAGCAAGAGCGGCAATAATAACCAAGTAATTCAGAAATGATCGGAGCGTCCGGGAGCTGCTGCCTCTTAGTCGGCCATCTTGGTTACGCCCCCGTTTTGAAATATTTTATTGATATTTGGACATGTTTTAATAATTTTTATGAGTTGGATATTATTCTGTTCAGCAGCTGTTTTGTAACATTTTTAGTAAAGCTTTACAATTATTTCTGTGTGGGGCTTTCTAGCAGCTTAGCTTATTCTGTTTTCCCAATAGGAAATGTATTAGTGTTTAGGGCCTGGTTTAATAGTTGTATTTCTTAGATAGGATTGTTACTTTATTTATTTATTTAAAGGATTTTTTTTACCGACATTTGTAGGTACATCTGTTTTAGTGTGTTCCATAATACAGGTGTAACTTTGTGCGGGTTAGTTTGTGTGCATTATTGCAAATCCTGAGAGTCTGTTAGGTGCTAGATTTCTCTTTCCATTTCTCCAGGTTCGCACTGCATGCAGAGTGGCTTTTTTGGTTTTCCATTCCAGTTTCTGTCTCCATATTTATAATTTGTGGTCTTTCTGTACTTGGTGAAGGTCAGTTCTGGGTGTGTGACCGAGGTGAGGTATTTAACTAGCATATAGGAATTTGTATCAATCTTATTTGTTGTGTTTTCTCAATAGGATATGCATTAGTGGTAAATTACTGTCTTTTCATAAGGAAGGCTGATAGTAAAAGGTGTTTGTTCTGCTTTTCCTGGGATGTCTTTTTTGTACGGCGAGTTGTACAGGGTAATGCCCTAGATCTGCTCTGCACTCATTGCTGGGGGTTGAGGGGATTCCTGTGGATGCAGAGTGCATGTTTACATTTAGCCCTGTGATGGTCACATGTTCAGTGTGTCACGCATGTGAGAACCATCTGTCAGGTGTGTCCCGGCCAAAAAAAGGTTGAGAACCATTGGTATATGACAACCAAAATCCAAACACTATTGCATTACTACTCAATCAAAAAGAAATTTTGCATTTAAATTACTTTATTAAATACTTTATACAAAAACCTTGTTATGCAAACTAAGGGGGTCATTTTCTAACCCTATCGCACGCAGTCTTAGAGAATGCATAGTGTACCTCTTTTTGATTCCCGCGGCAACGTTTGTGAATCCTGTGATGCCAGGGAGGATAGCAAAGTAGTTTCTTTAAGTGGCATAAATCTCTCCTGAATATTCATTGTCTACCTTTTTATATGTTTTCAGTTCAGACAGTGAGTTGCACGTCAGCAAAATTTCATACAAGTTTCACTCAGATGATTACTCAGTGTCAGTTGTGCAGAGGGAACAAGTCAGCGTTTAAGGTTCAATACCTAAGGTAAATTTTGGGGGTTTTGTATTACAGACTATGGGGTTTTTTTTTACTAAAGCTAGCGCATGTGAAAAGGGACTTTTCGCGTGCGATAGCATAAAAGGGGCGGAGTCGGGGCAGACACCGCCAGGACATCGCGGACAGGGAAAAGGTACGAACCCTTTTCGCTTCCCATTTCGCGCCCAATACCACCACCTTTTATGATGGTGCTATTGGGTGCAAAAGCCGGCAGCAATTGCACTGCAGAGGTGCGATCGCTGCCGGCTTTCACAGGCCCTCCCCCCCTCCCCCGTTAGCATGCTATTCAGGGAGCCCTGCGACATTGGTAAATATAGGCCTATATTAGTTAATTCCTTTCTTAATTCTTTGGCATCAAGGTGAAGTCTGTATAACAAGTATTTTTTTAATCTTTATTTTGTGATTCATTGAGTTTTATGTTTTAGATTTCAATTTGTAACACCAGATCTATTTGAATTGCAGGAGTTGTTTGTTCCAACAATGGTAGTCTTTCAATGGCAAACACACAAATTTCAAATGCTTAATGTAAGTTTCATGTATTCAAAAAATTCTTCCCCATGTATGGCTTGGGCACTGAGCCTTGGTTGACTTTTTGATTTGTCTTTTTCACGTTTTCAGTTGATGCCTGCAGATCATCATAGAGGTTTTGCACAGCCGATGCATTCAGCGTTAGAAATGCAGTGTGAAGCAGTCTGTACCTTGAGTTCATAATCAAGGTAAACTCTGGGGTTGCTGAGTTTTGATTTATTAGCTTAGTTTTTGTATTAAGGTGATATATATAAAAGTAAAAATATGGATTTTGATTTCCAGTAGGTGATTTATGCAGTGCCATTTTTTATAACAGTTGTTATTTGATTTGCATATTAGTCTGTTTTAAGAATGACACTTTTTCAAAGGGAGATACACACATTTCATACTTTCAGTGTAAGTTTTATTCATTTCATGATCAGTACTCATCATTTCAACAATGGGCATAACCATGGGCACTTTATTTAAAAGCAGGTATTTTAATCTTTTTGAAAGAATTTATTTCATACATTGTAAAATTCAATTTTCAGAGTTTGCAGTGCTTATTATTGTTTAAATTCCCCCTGAAGAAGCCAGCTGGTGAAACGAGGATTCTTGGGGTTCTTCCCAGCAGAATTTCAATGTTGCATTGTGCAAAATTGTTTGATTATTGATGTAAACACATATTTGTGTTCATGCCATAATAGTTATATGCTATGTATAACTGCTATGTGGTATGCATTTCATAGCATTTTTGTAGGAATTTGATGTTTCAAAACTTACATAAGACAACATTTATGGATTTCTGAAAATAGGTCTAATTTTTTAATAGTTTTTGGTATGTGTATGTGATATGTGTGCAATTGACAACTTATATAGTTTTTCCTACTCTCATATCTAATCTGACTTTTTGAACTGTATGTATTTAACTAGATTGTCAAAACATTTTGACATTTATTCAACACATATATATCTTTTAGCAATGTAAAAATAATTAAAAAAATTTTTTTTCATAGTTCTAGATAAAGTTTTGATGTAAATAGAGTATGTCTTTTAGTTGGAACACGAGTGCAGGTTTACCTTAGGGTATAATTGTTAAATATTCTGTGTATGGACATACTTGAATTTAAATTCTGGGTTGACCATCCCCTAAATTATATATAATACAATGATTTTGGAAATTTGTTCTATGGCAAATCTTTTATCTACATGAAAATGTCAGCAAATACAGGATATGCAATACATGTATTCAGTAAACCTGGAATAAAACCTCAATATTTTTCTATTTTGTGTACATGTTGCAGTAGTTAAACGTCACCAATGTCCACCTAGTGATTAGCAGACTCATTAGCACATACGATGACAGTTACCCTAATCAGCGAATTGGCTTCTTATTTGTGTCTTCAGCATCCTGGACAGCAATTGGCCTGAGTCTTGATCTATTGCAGACATCATAAAAGGCTGGATTTTCAAAAGCATCAACATGCTTAAAATTGGATTTTACACCTGTAAATACATTTTGCTGGTGTAAGTGGCTTTGAAAGTTGATACAATATATTCCATTGACTTGTCAATAGGTTTTACCCAAATTAACAAATTTCATCTGTAAATTTCAAAGATAGTGATAATAAAAAAAGTAAACAATCATGCTACCCCGAGAGAAAGACAATGTCTGTACAAAGTATGCAGAGACTCCTGAATTTCACAGCTGGATTCCAGCTGCCCTGAAATTCCAAAAGGAGACCGATATTGCCCTTCCATGACAGAGTCAGTGCCAATGAAGGTGCATTTTTCCTCATTTGTTTTGTTTTTTTTATTCTTGAATCCGAAGTGAAGCAAAGCTGCCTTCTGCTGATGGCAGTTCATGGCCTCTATCTCTAGGACTTAAACACATAGAAATGAATATAAAGCTAGCTGTTTATAATTGGAACCTCTTGATGGGCCTGAAGACATCAAATCAATGCATGATAAACACCATTCTCTATCCCTTTACACTACAGATAACTATGACTAAAAAGATGTCACATTTCTAGGGGAAAAACGATTCTCTTGGTGAATAAAGATATTTTCTTGCTTGTAATCATAAAAATTACTTATGTCAAAACTACCAGCAGTCCTCTAAAATATCAACATTCACTTATTTTTTTGTCCCACTTTTAACTAGCCTTATTCCCAGGTTTTTCAGTTTCCCCATCCAAAAAATGCTTTGTTTTTTATGATTTTCCATTGTCTTACCTTTTTTCAATTGTTTATACTTTACCAACATTTTCACATTGGTAGTTTCCCTTGGAAAATCTATGTGCAGAACAAATTAAACATTGTGCACATATTTGCACCTGCTCTCTTATGCAGATGATTAAAAGAGGGAAAATTGCATTAATACATTTGAAAATATCATGTATGAACTCTATTTTCCTTGCTCTGACCTGAACACATAATAAGAAATACCCCTGTTGTGAACCAGACTTGTACTTTAAGTCTCATTAGAAGAGGGCAATTAGCCAGGCCAATTTACCAGGGTAAATAGCTTTCAAAATTGTTCTCCCCATCTACAATACCATAAACTGTATTTCTAAATAACTACAAATATTTGTTAGGTCAATATTTCCTATTCTCTAGCATTATGCATAAACTAAGATCAATAGAAAGATTTAAACAATTGGAAAGAAGAGATGTACACACTAATTCTTTTCATTTTCATTTTGCTAATTCCATTTTGGGAGAGCTGGTATCAGGAAATTAAAACCTTTACTAACATTGACAAACTTCAGAACAGTATTACAAGCACTTATATTTGCTAGCACAGTGTTAGTGTTCGGGGTAGTTGTGGGTGGATCCTTGGGCCGGTAGCAGATGACCACGCCCCCGGGGGAAGATCCCGAGAGGGACCACCGATCAGGCTCAGAGTATGGAGACAGACACACACTAGTTCTTTTATTAAACAGTATATCGAACCACCAGAGGTGGCAGTAGTGAGCTGGAAGTGCCCAGCAGGGCTGTAGTTCCTCAGATACTGGAACAGTGATCCTGGATAAATGAGCTGTAGAGAAACTGAATATAGTGAGTAGGCAGGATATGCAGAGTTCAGGAACAGAACCTTGATGGTAACACTCACACAACAGTCTCTTAGAAGCAGCCCAGGAGCTGGAATGAAGTAGGCCCTCGAAGAGCAAGTGCCTGGTTCCAGGGAATGTTCTGAGAGAGAGAGATGGTAACTCACTGATGATGTAGGCAGCGATGACTTCCTGGCAGAAGTGGTATTCAGTAGCAAGTCCGGGAACGGGGGTCCTCTAGGAGCGAGTACCGGTTCCAGACTACGATCTGAAAAGCAAAATAGAAAGCGAGGCCCCCAAGGAGCAGGTAACCATGGTAAGTCCAAGGAGGCAGAGTAGCAAGTTATGCGGAGAGCGAATCCCATCCGCCGATACCTGGAGGAAAGCCTGGTAAACCTTTGCTAACTCAATTCCTTAGTGATTTCAGAGACCTTAAATATACGGTGAGGATGATGTCACCTCAGGGGGACGCCCCTGAGGTTCGTGCCACTGCTGGTACTTGAGTCGGGGCCACACGGCGCGCGCGCCCTTAGGCTGCTGGGAAACATGGCGGAGTGCAGTGTCCAGCCAGTCCGAGGATGCCGGAGGGGAACGGCAAGATAACGCTGCGGCAGCCAAACTTCCAACAGGCAAAGAGGTAGTCACCAAAGCGGTAAGGTGGGCATAGTGGAGACGTCAGGCAGCGACAGTCGCAACACACAGACTACTGTAATGCCCTTCTACTAGGATTACCATACTCAACATTAAGACCACTCCAAATACTGCAAAACTCTGACGCAAGAATACTTATTGGTAAACGAAAAAATGATCACATTATGGAAACTTTAGCAAAACTACACTGGCTACCCATCGAATATAGAGTTCAATACAAAACAGTTTGCACAATACATAAATTAATTCACGACGAAAAAGTAGAATGGCTGAACACAGCACTATGTGTTCATGTCCCACATAGAAACCTCAGATCTGCGAACAAAGCACTCCTAACCATCCCATCGGTTAAAACAGCAATACTGACCCAAGTTAGAGAACGGGCTCTATCCTTAGCCAGACCAATACTGTGGAATACCATGCCCTTAGAAATTAGACTACAGAGAGATTTTAAACTATTCAAAAAGAGTTTGAAAACCTGGCTGATCAAGCAAGCCTTTTACAAAGAGAGCAGTGATTAGTAGAGTAATAAACCTGGCAGCAGAACATCAGCATGTAGCACTTGTCTGCTCAATGTGTGTTTGATCAAAACAAAACATACACTCCAATAGAGTTATATATGAAATTAAATCTGAAACGTAGAAAAAGGACAATATTTTTAACACTTTACAAATAGCCTTTATTACTAAAGTATGTGACTGGACTCTAATGGCTCTTCCTATAGATAATATTAACTTATATATTTTCCAAAAATGTATATATGTGCCTCATTGTAAACCATTGTGATGGTATACTACTTAACGACAGTATAGAAAAGATTTTAAATAAAAATAAATAAATGTGATTTTGTTTTCAGCAAATAAGAGTCAATTTTAAGACGCGGCGTCCTAATGGTGGATGCGGTCAATATTTTGAGCATGCTAAGAATAAGGATGTTGAATAATTTGTTGCCTGAGAAGAACGAGTACTGTTCTTTGGATGTAAATGTCGTGAAAATGCTGCTGTAAGGTGATGAAAAAAATTGTCGGTAACTGCGACAAGGGCAATAATAGTTGGTTCTGGAATTATTGATTGAATGTGCTGTTCTTTGTGACTATTGATGGTGAGAAGATTCAGAGCTGAGTTTCCAGATTTTCAAAGATGGTGAAACATTTGGGGAAAGTGGCTCCCAGTTAAGAGTGGTGATCCGTCTAGATAAGTTTCTGAATCCCCTGATGAAACCATGGGTGAAACAGGAGTCTCTTGTTGGGAAGAGAAGAATGATACGAGGAATCACTTGGAAGAGGAGTGATAAAATATAAATAAATATATAAGGATTACACCATCAGGAACTTGAAGGAATTGGTTTAAGAAAATAATGTAATAGTTGTGGGAAAGCCTATACTCTTTTTGATAAATGTACAATGCACATTTGAGATAAAACTGTGAAAAATGTTTTATGTATTATATGCAGTACGAAAGTGAAGAGTGAGTGTTTTTGAGGTTAAAAATATACGTTTTACATTGTATTGTATCATGGTGAATACAAGAACTTTTTAAATGTTTGATATAAATAAACCTGATTAATATGCAGATGTACAGGTATATGTTATTTGTACTATTGTTGGGCAGCCATCCTCTTTCTAAACCTCGGGTGTTTTTCCTCCTAGTACTGATTCTTGCTTCACTTACATTGCATTAGAGAACTCCTGCCAATCTTGTAAACCTGGTACCCCATTGCACAGACTTACACTACTTTATGCCACTTTTTTAATTCTACTTTTCCATTTTCTAAATTACCATGCAACTCTTTCCCCCTTTTGATGATTTATTCCCCCAAGTTTCATTACAATTGAAATAAAATTCACTATTCTAGAGCCTGTTATAGAGTGTAATAATTCTTCCAGATGTTTTAGTGGAAAACAAATGAAACTAATGAAATGAATAAACGAAAAAAAAATTTTCATTTTGAAACTAATGAAACAAATATGGGTCCCAATGAAATGAATGAATGAACCAAAACAAACTTTTTTGGTCTGCACATCCCTAGTATCAAATGCTGGCACATGGATGTTATCTGTCTGCACCTTCAGAGATCACGTTCCCTTAATCCTCATGGACCTAAGCTAGCTATCAATTCCTTACTGGGCCCAATTTAAATTCCTGTCATTGTCTTCAAATCACTAAAAGATCATGAACCAACCTATAAGCCTGTAGCATGCCTACAACTGGGAGATACTTGCACATGAGGGCCGGTGCACCAAGCAGATTTTAAAAGACACCCGTACATGAACATATCACCTGCTAGGCAAATAAATGAAGATGTCAAAAAGGGGCGGGGAATGGTCATGTCTTGGCGGGCATAGGTGTTCCTGAATTTCAACTTGAAATTAGCACGTAAATACTTACACACACACACAAGCACGTGCCAAGGTTCCTTGTCACGTAGCTTTGCTTCTGTTATGGAGAACGTGGAAGATGTAAAACAAAAATGTCTAGACCATCAGTGAGGCTTTAAGGGTTGGGTCTAACAGGGGAGAATGGAGACTATTAAACTAAAGGGGACCTATCCCTTAACTGGGCGAAATAGGAACTGGGAAAACAGCTAATGCATCGGTGTGCATTTTTTCAAATCCCCCCATTAATATGGTAGAAGAGATCTTTCCATGCATAGGCATGTGTCCACTTAAAATTGTGTGCATGTGTGTGTGTGCTCAGGCTATTTTATAACATGTTTGCATATACGCTCATATGTCATAAAATGGCTGCATCCCCAGCATGGGCCAATGAATGTGCACACATGTGCACCCGCACACCTGCTTAAAAGTTACCGTCCCTTTGAGTGACCACCTGGTCTCCTGTAAACCCACTAATAGCAAAGATCTGAGATGAGCTCTTCTACTGCTTCTGTCCCTGCTCCTAAATTCTCCAGCTTGACCCGCTTCCCTAAGCACATCATCTCCTTGTTCTTCTTCAGACTCTAGAATTCTTTCCTAACAGAGATCAGACTAGCTACCAATATATTATTATTATTCAATATGGTTAAAATCTGGCACTTTCACCAAACCTAGCTTCACACCTATGGTCACATCTAATCAACTGCAGTCCTTCCCCCTCTTTTGAATATCCCCACTTCTCTTCTCTTTCCTTAGAGCTCAACTGTCATCAAGATTGACCTTCTAGTGTGCTGCATATTTGTACTCTGCCCAGCATATTACATAATGTTTCTGTTATGTGTATGCATTGTAATTGTTCTTTAATTTATAACTCTTGCTTCCTTCTTCCATTTTCTATATATTATGTAATTTATTTTCTTCCTCCTGATTTACATAATTACTCTGTAAGACAGGAGGAAGTGTAATGCAGTGTTTCTTTACTTTAAAATTCATTCCTCCCTCTTCTTATGCGCTATATATTATTAATTATGTCTTCTTTGTCCAATGGAAATAACTCACGTGATAATCCTGCACCTCTCTCTGAATACTGGTAGGAAAATGAGTAATAAATCCTTGTATTAAAATAAAAATGTGACCAGGCCCTAAATTCTGGTCTATGCAACTAGAAATAAGTCCTCTACCTTGGTTCAACATTGATAAAGGAGATGGAACAGCTCCCCTATGAGGAAAGGCTTAGTTTTTGGGTACTTGCCAGGTTCTTATGGCCTGGATTGGCCACTGTTGGAAACAGGATGCTGGGCTTGATGGACCCTTGGTCTGACCCAGTATGGCATTTTCTTATGTTCTTATGTTCTAAAGGCTGAAGAGGTTAGGGCTGTTCAGCTTGGAGAAGAGACAGCTGAGGGGGGATATGATAGTGGTCTTTAAGATCATGAGAGGTCTTGAATGAGTAGATGTGAATTGGTTATTTACACTTTCGAATAATAGAAGGACTAGGGGGCATTCCATGAAGTTAGCAAGTAGCACATTTAAGACTAATTGGATAAAATTCTTTTTCACTCAACGCACAATAAAGCTCTGGAATTTGTTGCCAGAGGATGTGGTTAGTGCAGTTAGTGTAGCTGGGTTCAAAAAAGGTTTGGCAAGTTCTTGGAGGAGAAATCCATTAACTGCTATTAATCAAGTTTACTTAAGGAATAGCCACTGCTATTAATTGCATCAGTACCATGGGATCTTCTTAGTGTTTGGGTAATTGCCAGGTTCTTGTGGCCTGGTTTGGCTTCTGTTGGAAACAGGATGCTGGGCTTGATGGACCCTTGGTCTGACCCAGCATGGCAATTTCTTATGTTCTTATTGCCACTTAACCTCTAATTTGGTTAGAATGGTATGGTGTTACAAAAGTGTATGACACTTGTTTTGTTTTTGCTTATCTCTTTAAGTAAGTGTATGTGTAGGGGATCTCTAAGGGGTATACCTTTTAAATATGTTTAAGTTGTTAGGGGAAGTGTGTGACTTAAGAGGGATCGAGAAGGAAAGGTTAAAATGAGTCTGGGGATCCCTGTGGACCTGTTGGTTCTTCCTCTCCATCAGGACCTTCTGACATCATGAGTGGTTTCCAGGCCCAGAAGCACATAGGAAGAGGCATGTACTATAACAGCAATATGTGATATCCTGCGGTATTATCTGGAGAATTCTTTCTGAGATGGGATGTGAATATTGATAAGCTTATAAAAAAAGAATGACTAAAGTGCCAGGGTTGTTTGGAGAAGGAGAAAGATCTAAATGCAATGCTAGAGGAAGAGCAAATATAAAGTGTGTTTATTTTGTTGATGCTGTTTATCTCTGTAATGGATCCTGTGACTCATCCTTTTGTGATTTTGATTGTGAAATGACATCCCAGGAGAATAAAGGATTTATTTTTCAAATTCCTTTCAATCATAAGACTGTCATTCAGAAACCCCAGGACTGTGGATTTGAGGTTTGGGGTCTGCTACAAAGGGGTAAAGGATGATTGAAGATTTTCTGCAGGGGTGCAGTCAGATGGCCACAGAGAGGAAAAGGAGATTTTTTTCCTGTCCAGCATGAGAAAATGTAGCCTCTAGCCTCTGAGTCATGGCCAGTCCAGCATCTACCCGGTCACATGCACTACTTTGAAACCACACTGCTGGTGCCATGAACACAAAAACCAAGCATCAGTTCTCTTATTTTTTTGTGTCCTAGTTTTGGGTTAGAAATAAGTGAGTGTACTACTTGTTATGTTAGTCACAGCTCATAGCTCTCCATGTGGCAACTGATAGAACTACACAGGGTCATAAGAGAGATGGACAGATATTTAGAAAGGACAGATTGCTAGGTCTTGGACATATAGCGCTCTTTTCTACTTTCAATTAGAGAACACCTAAAAAGCAACAAACAAGTCTTCCTTCAATATCTACCACCCAAACTATTTAGATGGAAGAAAGTTTACACCATGCGGACAGCGAATAGGAAGCTATTCAAGAAAGTAATATAGAAACCCAGGTCCTTCCAAGGGGCTTAAAATGTACAATATTACATTAAAAGTCAAAAATAAAAATTAGCTAAACAAAAATTATTCCTTAGCACAGATATTTCCTTGAGTCTGCTGCACCAGTGAAGCAATGGAAAATTAATGTAATTTCATTTCATAAGTTATATATCACATTTCTGGTTTTTCAAAAATTGCCTGGTGAGATACAGAACACTAAAGGCATTACAACAAAATGAAATCATACATAAATAGAAAACAAAATAATTAAAAAAAACAACCAAGCCACTCAAATCCTAGATGTTCATCACAAATAAAATGAAAAACTAAAAAGATCAAAGCCCCAGGACTACCAAGACCTAGTAAATATCAGCATTCCAAGGAATCTGAAGAATCCACCAAGCCATTAGAACATAGCTGGCAGAAAAAAAAAACCAATTAAATCTGAGGCAATAAACACATTTTGGCTTTCTAAAGGTCATATGGTTCTTCTCTGACCTGATATGCAGTTGATTTGCGTTCCACAAACAAAAAGGTGTGGCTGCTAAGAAGGATCTCGCCTATCAAACCTCACTGACCGATGGATCGGCAGCGATGCACCCTAACAATCGGGTTGATACCAATCCAGTCTTTGCCTCAAGAAAGCTGAACTATTATCTCTCATAACTTGGAAAACCAGCGCCGACGTTTGAAACCCAGCATGGGCTGTTAACAAAGGCCAATGAAGGTCACTGAGCAAAGGAGCAGCTTCAAGCCTAATTTATATTTTCATTCTCCAACTTTGTTTTAGTTAAACCAACTTCATATTTTCTTTGCCATGAGCACATTTGTACCTGGAACAGGTCATTGATGAAAATGGTGAAATCATGTGTTTAATGAAAACCAGCAGTTCTGCAGAGCGAATCATCGCCTATACAAAGATTTCTGAGACTATGCCAGTCCCAGTAATATTAAAAGCTAAAAAACGAAATGTCTGGTGGTTTGATCACCAGAAGTCCAAGTAATTTTCTTCAAATATGTTCTAGAGCTAGAAAAAATTATTTCTAATTTTGGAACATTTTTTTTTTTAATTCCACAGGTTTACATTTTTATCTTTTTCTTTTGGTCACTGACAATTACTACCGTATATGTGGTTCATTCAAAGATTCATGAATACAAGGGACTACTCTTTTTGCATTATTATGCTCCTGCACGCTGACCTGCACATTAATAGAATCCCTCATTAATACTGCACACCGTGTAAATATTTTAAAACTGGCTGCATTAATATTATTTGAAACTTGGGTCATGAAATAAAAAAGACCGACTGCATGAAGAACATTGATCTGTACAGTCCCACTGGAACCAATCAGCAAGCAGTTGAAGATGAGACTTATTGAGTGGATTTGGCGTGAGCCACTAGGGAAGGAGAAGTACCTATTGAGTATATACCAGAAACAACATAAGGTGACATTTTAATACAAACATTTTTCTTTAGCTTGAGGGTGATTTTCAGAGGTATTGAAATATTGAAGTAGCCGGGTAAACTGGCTTTGTCCCAGGCAAGAAGTAGGTGAGGTTGAGGCACGGTTAGGTTAGAGATAGAAACAGCGAAAGAATGTGCTTCAATAATATTTTCAAATATAGGCGTGTTGTGTTGAAGGGAAAAACATCCCTGAAGAAAAAGCAGATGCAGATCTCTGCAGGTACTTTTTTTTTTTTTTGGGGGGGGGGGGGGGGGGAGAATTCAAAGAGCAAGTATGCTCATATTTTCCCTTTGAGAATATATATACAAAATCTCTGTGTAAATCTATCTGCAGAATTGGAATCAACGCAGATACTTTTGAAAATGACCCATTACTACAGGTAAATTGGCTAACTAAAAATGTCCTAGCCCTTGCCCAACCAGAAGTAAACATGGGGGCTCAACAATGTGCCTAGCTTTAGGTGCATAAGATGTAGGAGGTGCAGGGAGAATGGGTGTTTGGGGCAAGGGAAGGAAATAATGCTTGTAGATCACATTTTCAAATATAATGTATGTACTCAATCTATAGGGAGATATAAGATTACAAAGCTGAGTGTGCACTGTAGCTGTCACTGTGACCTCCATGCTTATATGTATCAATGTATTCTACTGATGTCAGACATGAGTAGCATGGCTCTTTGCACTCTACTAATGCTCCCAGAAGTGGTGTGCTGCCATCTGGCCCAAAAGTAGACTACCACAGGGAACCTCCATGAAACGCCATGGCGCCCCTGCTCACAAGGAAGCAAGCTGTGTAGTCCAGCCAACAGGAATATCCCTTTCCATACAGCATATATTTTTGGGAGTAACAAGGCAAAATCTCTGCCTTCCAAAAGGGGGCCATAGGTTTTGTCTGCTATTGGTGCCATCATTAAATGTATTAAATGTCTCAGAGGAAGTTCTAGCTCATAATTACACCTTCACTATATTTGTGACTATTGATTTATCTCATTCCATGTTATCCTGGCCTACTATTTTAGTTACATTATATTACGTTGGCAACACATGTCCATTAATCATGCTATTAAAGGAATGCAGAACTGTTTCTACAAGAAAAACACATTAAAAAAGGGACTACATTTATGAAGGTATTAAAAATTAAACCAAAAACCCAAATTCTATAAAAACTGAACAGTGTCAGAAGAAATGGGCAAAGAATTGAATCTACTGTCTCCCATCAAGCAATAGGAAGCAATGGGCCTCAAGCAGTCTCAGAGACTAGTTCTAGTGCTCAGTCATTTACCAGTTGAGTTAACTCATACATTTTAACTCCATTTAATGATCTTATACAAAAACATATTTTTTAAAATTCACATCTACCCAAAGAAAAACAATTTTTTCTTATCTGTTTTATGAACCTGCTCCAATAATACTCATAACTTAAACAGCTCATGCATCCCCAACACTGGCCAATGTTTCGGTGACCTTCTATCACCTGTTTCAAGGGTAACACACACTCCAATGAATGCTTAAGCAAATCTCACTATGGCATAAACACTCAAACCTTGTATAAGATCATTAAAAGGAGTTAAATAGTATGAGTTAACTGAACTGGTAAATGATTGAGCAATAGCACTGCTCTTGTCCCTAAGGCAAGATCATATCTATCCAGAGATAAAATGGATGCATTGAATTTACAATTATCATCTATAGATGTCTACACAAGATCATAACAACTTGTAAAGCAAATCTTGAGTAATCTCTTGGCTTTCAAGCATATTAGTTGGGTATTAGTTTTCTCTGTAGAACGGAAGCTTTACTTCTAGATACTATGGGCCAGATTTTAAAACTTACGCGTGGGCATAGATTTGTGCGCACAACCCGGCGTAGGTTGCACGCGCCGGCAACGGCCGATTCACGATCCCGAGCACAGCGGCAAATGACCACTGTGCCTGGAGGTTCGCCCCTCCCCGTTTTCAAGCCCCAGGACATACGTGCGTCCCGAGACTTGCGCACATTGCCGAGCCTATGCAAAATAGGCTCAGCACACGCAGGAGTGAGTTTTCAGGGTTACGCACGTAATATACGTGCGTAACCCTTTGAAAATCCGCCCCTATGGGGCAGATTTTTAATCCTACGTGTGCTGGGTACATTTGTGCGCGCTACCCGGCGCATGTTATAAAATCTGGGGTCAGCGCGCGCAAGGGAGTACACACTTGTGCACCTTGTACGCGCCAAGCCCTAGGGGAGGCCCGATGGTTTTCTCCATTCCCTCTACTTCCCCCTATCTTCCCCTATCTAACCCACCCCCCAGCCCTACCTAAATCCCACTCCCCTTCCCTACCTTATTTTATTTTTTACACCTGCCTCTTGCAGGCGTATCTTGCACGTGCCGGCCAGCTGCCGGCGCACCAACCTCTGGCACAGCAGCTGTGTGGAGGCCTCGGTCCCACCCTCGGACCACCCCTGGATCGGCACCACGTCCATGACCCCACCCCCCTCCCGCTGCTTTTTCAAAGCCCTGGGACATACGCATGTCCTGGGGTTTGCGCGAGCCGCTGAGCTTATGCATAATAGGCTCGGTGCACGCAGGGGCAGTTTTCGGAGTTACGCGCGTAACCCTTTGATAATCTACCCCTATGAGTGCAGGTGCAAATTGTTGGGAGTTCAAGTATATAATCACAAGTAGATGTTGTTTCAAGGAAATCTTTTTCTCAAGAATAATATTAAAGTTAATGGAAATAAACTGACAAGTGCATGTTTTGCAAGTAGCACCCTTGATACCCATAGTTCACAATACCTATCAGAAACAAATTTCTGATACACAGTGCAATCTCCACATTCAGATGAAGATAACAATTACCACTAAAGCTCTTCTGTACTCAGCTCCTACTGCTAACCCGAAGCAGTTGGGTGCAATTACTTTGCGCCTTGGGGAAAATATAAGCAGTTTACCCAGCTTTTTCTGGGGTTTCACAATCACTTACTAAATTGCAAGCTTCACTTCTCATTCAGTTACCTAAATACTTTTAGTTTTCCCTGGGAAGCACATTACAAATATCACCAATGGATGGAGATCCTCATGCTTTACTCCTCTCAACATGAACACCTGCAGGAAAGACTATTCATTACACTGGCATTATGTTGGCACTTAACTTTCTGCCCTTGCTAGCTTGAATATTTCATTCACACTGATCTAATAGTCGCTAGAATACTTCTGTAGACAAATCTAAAGGACCTCTTTTAACTCTGCGAGAGTTACCCTATGTCGGCTCCTTTCTAAAACATGATCCTCAATCCTTCTCCTCCCATAGAGCTCGGTTGTAATAGGTTCATCAAGCAACATAGATTTTAAAAGCCACAATTTACTCATGTATGTACCCATGCATGTGCCAAAAATAAGCAGGTGGAAAAGGGTGGGGCAAGGTGGGTCATGAAGTTTCTCAGTCAGGGCCAACACTTAGCATGTAACTCCATATTTTAAAACTGGAAGCTGTAGCATGTGTCGGCTTGTTAATCTCGTAATTTTACTGCTGCTCTAATGAGAAGCGAGTCTGGAGATCTCTCAGTTTAGAGCTTACAGGACAGGGCAAGGGATACGGGTCATCTGGGTGGCTTGCAGGATGAAGAACCAGAGGGGTCTGGAAGACCTGGATATTGACTGGCAAATTGGTAGACTAATTTGAAAAACTGGGAATGTCCCTCATGCACGGATATTTTAAAATCCACTTACATATGTGCGTTAAAGTTGGCAAAGTCCTGTGGAAGATAAGTGAAGTAGTATTGCTTGAGTAATCTCTTAAAATCATATGTGCACAATTGCACATATGATTTAAAATTACACCTTATCTCCATGTGTGCACCAAAGCACATGAGTATAGGAGCTTGCATGCTCGATTTAAAATTGGCCTGAGAAAGCTTTGTCATTCTAAAGCTTTAGATGCCTTTTTTCACTCTGTGGATCATTTCATTGGTTGCCCTCATAAAGGAGTGTTTCATGGGTAAACCATTATTATCCTTGAGCTAGGAGTTGTGATTAATTCTATGTGTCTGAAAAGGTCCTTATATTTGGAAATACATGCAAGGTCCTTATATTTGGAAATACATGCAAGTGGCTAGCACAATGGAAGCAAATGTCAAGATGCTTAAGTGAATGTTGTATTGTATGTTATTGCCTATATAAAAAATACCAAATCAAAGCCCTTTATTGTACTGAGTATTAGACATGGATTCTATCAGCTTTTATAATAGTTTTACTAGACTTAGAATGCAGTGGATGATATTCACTGTTTCTCAGCATACACTGAAGCTCCCTATATGTGGTTAATATATTTTTCCTATTATGAGTTTTCAGCTAGAAACATAATCTGATCCTCTAAGGTCTCAGATGCCAAAGGCTCTGTGCTTACTACAAATCTTTATATGAATCCAAAGCTTTCTCTCAAAGGCTTTTGCAGGTAAATTATATATCATATATAACCCAACAGATCTTGAAATATCCAGTATTGCTCTTGCTTAAACCTGTGGCTACATCTACAAGTCTGGGATATTTATGGATAAATAAATAGGGATATATTATTTAATAAAATTGAAATTGTAAGGTGCAATGGTTTCTTTGTTTAGGAAATGCCTTCATCTTTGGAAATTTTTCAATTTTGTATACAGTATATGCTGGAAATACATGCCATGTTATTTTTGACAGGATGTCTTTTCAAATATTATATAAATAAAGGAATCTAAAGAAAAAATATTAGTAAACAATGGGACAATGCAATAAACTTTAGTGTACAGTAAGGCCTTGTTGAGCACCTAAAAACAGCATCTGTCTTAATGGATATGATAAAGGGATATTTGTTTTGAAAGGTCTCACCAAATTTTGAAAGCCCATGTAGACAAAGCAAGGAATGCTATGCACAAATTAGGACTTTGTAAGCTCATGGCACTAGCATGGTAAATTCACCAGGACTGGATGGTATGCACCCCAGGGTTAAGGAACTCAAAAATGAAATTTCAGTTCTATTATTAAAAATTTGTAAGCTATTAGTCCAGCCCCTTGTCTGTTTCCTAGGCCTTTCCCTTGTCCTTTTGCTTCAGGCCTTGCCCTTGTACCTGAATACTGGAGGATGGCCAATGTAACCCCAATATTTAAAAAGGGCTTCAGGGGCGATCCAGGAAACTATAGACCATGAGTCTGACTTCAGTGCCAGGAAAAATAGTGGAAACTATTCTAAAGAACTAAATCACAGAACAGATAGGTAGACATGGTTTAATAGGACACAGCGAGCAAGGATTTACCCAATGAAGTCTTGCCTCCTCAACAAGCCCACCCCCAGCTATGTAAGTTACCATTTACTTGATCACCTGATGCCTCAGCCCCAGCCCGTCCAGTCCCTCAAGGCCTCTTCATTAAATCACCTCGGCTCTCTGACCTGGCCAGCCTTACCTTGTTATTCTGCCTTGCTTTGTGGTCTACTCAGGCCTTCCACATTGCCTAGTTATTCTGCCAGGCCTACCTGCCATGCTTAGAGCACTTTTGGGCTTTCCTGCCTTACCTTTCAGCCTTCAGGCCTGCGAAGTTCTCCTAGCCAGCCATGTACCATGCTAGGCTTTCCTGTTTATTGTTGCCTGTTCTGTCTAGTCCAGCCCTTGTCCAGTCCTTGCCTAAGCCCTGCCCTTGTCAAGACCTATCTTTGTTCAGTCCCGTCCTTATCCAGTCCTTGCTCTGTCTTGCACTGTCCAGTCCAGTCCCTTGTCAGTTTCCTAGGCCTTTCCCTTGTCCTTTTGCTTCAGGCCTTGCCCTTGTCCTCCATCCCCATCCTGTGCTCTGTAACCAGCCCTCAGCCTGTGCTCTGGATCCAGCTCCCAGCTTGTTCTGTATCCAACTCCCAGACAGTACCTGTTTACAGCTCTCAGCCTGTGCTTGCCCCCAGCTCCCAGTCTATACACAGCTCCCACTCTGCAGTAGCACCACAATATTTTCAAGAAGGCAAGTCCTACCGGCCCCCAGAACCCAAGGGCTCACCCTGTGAAAGAAGGGGGGGTGGGGGTTTAGACAGACCAGCTCCAGTTCAGCCTTGCAGTCCTGTCCTGCTTCTGCGGGGTTGCTCCCTGACTCCAGTTAGCTGCTCCGTGACACTTTTGAATCTTTTATACTCTAGATATAATTAGAAGGCCTTGATTGGAGGATCTACATGATCTTGAGTGGGCAAATATAGTTTTAAAGTACATACAACTCTTCACCTCCCCCACACATAAAGCAGGACCTTATCTTCATCAACTCCTGTATACACTCTCTCTACTCACCTGACAGTATCCCTGTCCCATGGTCAGACCACTCTCTTATCAATGTACTCCTCTCCATAAAATTGCCTTCCTCTATCACTCCCACACATAGTAAAAAAATCTCCTTTCGCAAACCATGCACCACTAAAGACCTCATCTCTGCTTTTGGCAATTTTACCAACAACCTAGACCTCACCAACCCCGATGCTGCCCTTTCCACCTGGAACAATCTCACCACCACCATAGCCAATGAAATTTGCCCTTTCGTCAATAAAGAAATACACCACTCTCAGTCAGCTAAAAAACCCTGGTACACCACTGATTTAAAAAAATCTAAAAAACGAACTCAGAAGTAAAGAAAGAACCTGGCGCAAAAACCCTACCCCTAGGCACGCAGCCATTTACAAATCTACACTACACCCCTACAGACTCTCTACCCTTCAAACTAAGCACGACTATTACACTGCAAAAATCCATAATTACCAATTCAATGCAAATACTGTATTCTCATATGTGGCAGAACTCACTAAATCTACCCCCCCCCCCCACACCCGCCACATATGAACAAGACAATAGCAAATGCGAAGAACTCACCCTCTATTTAAAAAATAAAATATTTAACTTCCTCCTACACTTCCCTTCCAACCCCTCTCCAACTAATCTGCTCCCCAAAAATCCCAACGTCAACTTCGAGTTTCTCGATTTAACCTCCACCAAGGAAATCAAATCCATTAAAAAAAAAAAAATCAAACCCGCTACACACACCTCTGACACTATTCCCACTAAAGTACTCCTTTTCATTCCCTCCATCATCGTGAAACCCCTTTCCAACATAATCAACTGCTCCCTCTCCCATGGCAAAGTCCCAGACCCCTTCAAACTTGCTGTTGTCAAGCCTCGTCACAAAAAACCTACTCTTGACCCCACCAACCCTTCAAACTACCGGCCTATCTCTAACCTTCCCTTCATATTTAAAATTATGGAAAAGATAGTTAATTCACAGCTCTCTGACTATCTGGAAGACCATAATATTCTCCACTCCTCTCAATTCAGCTTCTGTAAGTCTCGTAACATGGAAAGCCTCTTACTTTCACTGACTGATACTCTCCTCAAGGGCATGGACCATGGACAATCCTTTATTCTGGCCCTTCTTGACATATCATCTGCCTTCGACACTATCAGTCACAAAATCCTCCTTACCCGCCTAACTGAGATTGGCATCTCAGGCACAGCCATCCACTGGTTCTCCTCCTACCTCAATAATAGAAGCTACACTATAAGGATTGCAAATTCCGAATCCTCACACATCCCCCTTACCCAAGGAATCCCACAGGGCTCTTATATTATTTATTTATTTAAAAACTTTTCTATACTGTCATTCAGTAATATACCGTCACAACGGTTTACAAATAGGCACATGAAAAAATTTGAAATAGATTGTAATTTAACTGGTAGGTGCCGGAATTGTTCAGTTACATGAATCAGATACTATATACAATGTGTATTGTAATTACTTTTATGGACTATCCATATATGCGGTGTACTGTATCATGCACGCTCTTTAATATATACCTGTTACTTCTCTGCCACCTCCTCTTCGATCTTGGTCTTAAGTTTTTCTTATATGCAGACGACGTCCAAATCCTCATCCCTATTCAAGAATCCTTCACCAAGGGGGTCATTTTCCAAGGAGTTACCGCAGGAGATAATTCCGCAAATCGCGCTAACAGCCGTTAACATGATTTGCGAATGCAAATTTTTTATTTTGTATTCAGGAGGCGGAGGAGCATATGTAAAGTTGGAAAGAGTTATCATGTGCGGCGAAACAGCCGCAGTGTTAGCGCGGCCAATAGCTACAACCCTTTCATTTGCGGTACGTTGTGTGCTAGAGGCCGGTAAAGGTTTATTGCTGTTCACGATGTTTCCAGACAGCCTGTTTCAGGAGAGAGAGAGAGAGAGAGAGAGAGAGAGAGAGAGAGAGAGAGAGAGAGAGAGAGAGAGAGAGAGAGAGACTCTGAGAGACTTGCTGTAATGTCTACTCCCTAGACAGGTATTTGTATCCCTATGGGAGGCCCACCTAGTAACTCGAGGTGGGGATTAGGTATGAGTGTAGGGGGTTGGGGGCCACTTTCACATTCAACATGAGACGTACGAACAGAACAGTGGTCTCTTGTGAATATTTGCTGGCATTCGGAGTGAGGAAACTCACTCCAAGATGAGATTTGGGCAATGTTCTCTCCACCTAGCTTGTTGTTGCCCAGGTAGAGTGTCCATCAAGCTAGGCTGCTCCCCTCCCCCCACCTTGGCTTTTTGTATTTTCCTCCTTCAGTTATATTGTAAACCGGCATGATGTACCCAAGAATATCGGTATATAAAAGCTAATAAATAAATAAATAAATACATAAATAAGTGAAGATTTTTAAAAGATTATGGATAATAACTACTTTATACTGAATGCTCTATGAAATAGGGAGCCAGTATAGGGACTGTAGGGCCACAGAACTCTAGATAATGTGGAGGGATATTAAAGTATATACAGGGAGGGATATTACAGAGTGGAAAGTATGACAAGAAAATGATTTCAGATTTGGTGATGTTATGAGAAAATGTATTGCAATATAGCCAACTTTGAATTGTAGTTAAGCAAAATGATGAAAATTGTTCAGTTAGGTGGATTTCTGACAAAAGAACATTTTTAATTGGGTGGCATAAGAACTGGATCAAGGAAAAAGCATTTGTTGTGATTTACCTGGATTTCAGCAAAGCTTTTGATATGGCCCTGCATAGGAGGCTTACGAATAAAATGAGAAGCATGGAAGTTGGCACCAAGGTAGTAGAGTAGATTGCAAACGGGTTGACTGACAGGAGAGAGCATATAATTATAATTGCAATCTACTCTAAAGAAAGATCAGTGTTAAGTGGAGTGCCACAGGGATCAGTTTTGGGACTGGTTGTGTTCAATATCATTGTGAACAACATTGCGGAAGGGATAGAAGGTAAAGTTGTGTATTTGTTGATGATACTAATATCTGCAACAGAGTGGACATGCAATATTGTGCACTGAGCCGAGCGCACTGTTAACCTGCAGTCAAACGTGGGTAGAATAGACGCTAATCAATCCCGTAATGCAATAAGGGATTAGCGCATATTCAACGCACGTCCAATGTGGAGTGAATCTAATAGCACTCATCATATGCAAATGCATGTGAATGAGGCTATTAGGCATTCACTCCTGTTGCAAAAAAAAAAATGTGCATCTTGGACGCACATTTAACTTTCATCTATTAACACCTGCCTGGAGCAAGCGTTAATAGCTGAGCGCATCTAAAACATGCACAGAAAAGCAGAAAAGCAGGAGGCACCCTGCTTAATATCATTGTGATATTAAGTAGGATGAAAAATTAAAAAAAGATATTGACAGTTGGACCCATCACGAAATCCGACTCTGAGTTTATCGGCATCGGTTTTCCTTATCGGCGGACAGCCACGAAAATTGACGCCGATAAACTCGGTGTTGGTTTTCGTGACTACCATTCCCCGTTAAGGAAAAACGATGCCAAGTCTATTGGCTTTGGTTTTCATGACGGTCATCCGCCGGCAAGGAAAACCAATACTGATAAACTCGGCATCAGTTTTCCTTACCGGCGAACGGTAGTCACGAAAACCGATGCCGGGTTTATATGCATTGGTTTTCATGGCTGTCTGCCAGTAAAGAAAACCGACACCAATAAACTCGGCGTCGGTTTTCCTTACTGCCATACACCGGTCACATCGGCGTCGGTTTTCGTGGCTGTCACCCGGTAAGGAAAACCAATGCCGATAAACTCAGCGTCGTTTTTCATGACCGGCATACGGCAGTCACAAAAACTGATTGGGAAAGCGACCCTAGCACCTCCTTACTTATGCAAACCCTTAATTTTAATATTGCATGGCGCCCCCCTTGCTCACGTTAAGAGAGCGGGTGCTAAGCATTGGCCCCTATGAGAGAATAGCTGATATTTATTTATTTATTTATTTACTTTTTTAAAAATAAAATACTTATATCCTGCATTATCAAAAGCTATTTAAATGGGTTCTATAGTCACTCATAATAAAACAAAACTAACCAGTTAGACATAACTAAAACACAAAAACATAATACAAAAATACATAAAATCACTACACATCAGCCATCCAAAAACTGATAATAAAAGAAGTACTGCAAGTACAAATTAAAATCCATTGTTTAGCACTCATTAGCTTTCTTCCTGAAAAGCCTGTGTAAATAAATATTGTATATATAGATTTCTTTCTTTAACTCTTTATTTATAATTTTATGAAATTCAAATTCAAGCATACACACTTTACAGAAAAATGGAATTAATGCCAAACACATTATTATAAAGGAAAACAACAACATGAAATTATACAGCAAAATTCCCAAAGCAAATCCACAATTGTTATGCCCGCCGGCCGCGGCCACCCGTGATCGGCTCAACTCACTTCATGTCATGCTTGGCCCTCTATTTCTGGTACACTCATGGCTGTAGCCAATTGCTGCCACTGCATTCCTCCTTGCTCCCTGTACTCCACATGGCGACTGGGATGCCGCCGACCAGCGTTCTGACCCTGGGCCTCCCTAGGCATGTAAGTGCCCGCGCCATCTGTCCTCCCTTTAAAGGGCCAATGGCGGGAACTTCAGGCTTGGCCCCGGCTGATGACATCACTGGCCCGGGATACTTAAGGACTACCTCCATCCACCACTAATGGACTTGGCAATGAGTTCTTTGGTTCCTAGCTGGGGCTTGCTCCAGTACTCCAGACCTGTTGTTCCTGCTCTACGGATCCCTGCTCTTCTCGCTGGTATCCTGTCACTGCGTTTCCTGCTCCTCGGGGCCTGGCTCAGCGCTTCTACACCTGGGACCCTGTCTTAGCGCTTCCCGTTCCTCCGGGCCTCGCTCAGTGCTTCTACATCTGGGACCCTGTCTCAGCACTTCCCGCTCCTTGGGGCCTGGCTCAGCGCTTCTACATCTGGGACCCTGTCTCAGCGCTTCCCGTTCCTCTGGGCCTCGCTCAGCGCTTCTACATCTGGGACCCTGTCTCTGTGCTCCCACTGCTTGAGGCCTGGCTCAGCACTTCTACATCTGGGACCCTGTCTCTGTGCTCCCACTCCTCGGGTCCAGGCTCAGTGCTTCTACATCTGGGACCCTGTCTCTGCTCTCCCGCTCCTCGAGGCCTGGCTCAGCACTTCTACAGCTGGGACCCTGTCTCTGTGCTCCCGCTCCTCGGGACCAGCCTCAGCGCTTCTACATCGGGGATCTTGCTTCAGCGCTTCCACTCTTCGGGACCTGACTCAGTGCTGCTACATCATGAGACCTTGTCACGGCGCTTCCGTCCCTCAGGGCCTGTGTCAGAGCTTCTACGTCACAAGACGCTGTCTCTACGCTTCTGCTCTGGACCTGTCTCAGCCTTCTACATTACAGGACTGTGTCTCTGCGTCCCTGCTCCTCGAGGCACCTCTCAGCGCTTCTACATTACAGGTTCCTATTACTGCACTGCCGTCCTTCCAACAATCCCTCTGCGCTTCTACTGTACTTGAACCTGCTATAGTAGATTCTCCGCTCTAGCCCTGCTTCAGCATACCACTATACAAGCTTCTGCTCCTGCACTTCCTCTCCTCAGGGCCAGTCCCACGTGGTCCTGCTCTACTGCCTTCAGAACTGCTCTAGCATCTCACCCTTTGAGGCCTTCTCTCTCTCTCTCTCTGAGAGTACCTTGGTCTTGGACTGAACCTAACTTCTCTGACACTCTCTGCTTCCAGCCGCCTACTCTCTCCAGGACCAGGCACACAGAGGTGCACCTAAGACCAGCCGGCCCAGGCACCCAAGGGCTCAACCTGCGGGGAATGAGGGCCGGTACTGGCGGTTCCTGTTTGCCTCTGTTCCTGGCCAGCCTCGCCTCCTGATAGTGGAAACCTGCAGGGCTCAACCCCACCTCGGGGCAAAGGTCCACAATTCCTAAGAACAATAAAGGAGGACCAAGAGGTAAGTGCAAACAGAAAAAGTACAAAAAGGAAAAACACAGTTCAACGAGCTACCATAAATTTCAAGTTGTCTACTAACCAAATAGCTCAGGAAATAGAAGTGGGAGGGTTTACAGTTCTATTATCTAACATGGCTTTGAACTGGCAAGGTTCAAAAAAGATATCATTTGGACCAGAAAGAACAACTTTGCATTTAACTGGATACTGAAGAGAACCCCCCCCCACTAATGTTAGAATAATATCTCTGAACCGGAGAGATATTATTTCCTTTTAGCCTGAGTTTCTTACACACATCAGGAAAGATCCAAAATTTATGGCCCATAAAGGAATAATTAGGACTACCAAAAAATCACCACAAAATTTAATTATTTTCTAATTCAGAAGAACATGTAACCAATAAGGTGGCCCTTTCCTTGATCTCTTTAGAGGACTGTTCCAAAAAGACTATTAATAGGAGAAAGAGATTCTCTTTTTCCAGACTCATCCTTTACCCTAAAGGGTAAATAATAAGCTTTAAGCAAAGATGGAAGTGAATCCTTAGATAGACTAAGCCCTTCTTTTAAGTATTTCTTCATCAACTCAGTAGGAGAGGTAAGGGGAGTTTGAAGAAAATTAAGAATACGCAAATTATTTAGTCAAGATCTATTCTCAAACACTTCCAAATGCCTATGAATCAAAGCACTATCTTTAACAACAGCAATTTTAAAGTCCTGAACAGATGAGTTTTGAAGCTCCAAAGCTTGAATTTTAGCACCATAATCAATAGTGGTAGATTGAGCTATTGCAAGTTGACCTTTATTTATTTATTTATTTATTTATTTATTTATTTAATGCTTTTATATACTGTCATTTCATATTCAATCACAACGGTTTACAATGGATGAGGTCAACAGAAATATTGACTCATCTAGTCTTTTACTTTCAGTTTTCTCTAGCAATGTGATCACCTTCCATACATCCTCAGGAGTTATTACTGTAGGTTTTATCAAACAAGATTTCCAAGAATTCTCAGGATGCTGTTGAGAAGGCTGAGAACAAGCTCTCACATTAGATGTAGAACCATCACTATTCCTCATAGTTGACAATAAAGGAGGTGGTAGACGATCATCAGGAGTCTATACAGATCGCTGAAAGGTGACAAATGAGGACTCAGCTTTCGGTTTGTTAAGCAATGAGTTCGCTAAGAATGGCTCCAGCCTCAACACAAAATAGCTGCTCCCTAAATTCATCTAACCTGATCTGCTTAAATGAAGAGGCATCTAATAGATTATGTTGTGATGACAAAGACTGCACAGATTCATCTATTTTTAGCACTGATTTAAAACATCTTGGAGCTAAACCATGCAAAGCTTTAACTATTAACATTACAACCTTAAATTTGACCCTCCAGAAGATTGGAAGCCAATGCAAATTGAAAAAGATAGGGGTAATGCCATCATGAATGTGCACACCTCAAATCACTGGGTAGCAGCATTATGCTCCAGCTGGTGCACTCTCACCATTGTGGTAAACCAAAGTAAAGCAAGCTACGTTAGTCAGGTGTGGAAACCAGCAGACAGTAAGTTTTAAATCCTCAGTCCCCACCAAAGGTTTCAGGTATTGTTAAAAAAAAAAACACATTTAAAAAAGGCCTTTTTCAACACAGATTTTTACATGTGGTCAACAAGATAAAGTAGAATGAATATAGATCCTCAAATTCTAAGCTTGTGTAAGATCAGAATTTGTCTTGTAGTTTGAAAAAATTATACATTTGAATTGTAAAATAGAAATACATTTTTAAAAAATATTTTCAAACCTTTTTTGTTATAGAACTGAAGCCAAGGAAATGCATGCATTTTTTTGAAGGCACAGAATGAGACTTTAATTTATAATTAATAAAATGACAGTTCAATTAACATAGGATTTGGAATTAGTCCGAAATATATATTTTAGTGGCAGATAGAGAAATGCTTATGTGGTAGACTTTCAGTGTCTGTTTCTGCATGCATTATTGCTGTATGCTGCATATGTAGTATTTCAGCAGGAGGAAGACATTGAACAGAATTTTTCTATTTACAGAATGGTATATATTAACCACAGAGCTTTCAGTTTCTGAAATATGCTGTTGACTGTAACTTTGGAACGCATGAATAAAGGCTGCTAGGAATCAATATTCTTGGTGGTTTCTAAGGCTAACATAAAAAGCTGTATGAACTTATGTCTTCTTTCTGTTGTTTTAATAAAGGGAATTAATTTCACTTTTTAAATATGTTTGTTAGTCAAAAAGTGATTCAATTTCTTCCTTTCAGTTTATCGCTTCATGAAATCTATTACATTCTACACAGAGAATGGAAGCAGAGGTTATTTTGCAATTAAATGACTCCTCCTGCCCTTGCTATCGCTAGCATCCTTATCACCTCATTAATATTAATGTGCCTATTTTCTAGGCTCGTAATTTACTGAGGTTTATTACTAAGGCTTTAAAAAAAAAAAAGTGGTAAAAAAAAAATTGCATCAGAGCCCCTTGAAAGAAGGGAATGTTAAAAGAAATACAATATGTTCAGTTTGGTTAGATTTTCTATAGTGAAATCCACAGCATGATGTCAAGAGGCTGAGTTTGTCTCATGCATGTAAACTTCCATAGATTGATGTTATTGTTGTTGTTGTCATGAATAACGTAGGAACAGATAGGGGCATATTGGCCTATCAAGCGATCAGGCATCCCCTGATGGACCAGCCGCTCTGGTCACATGGTTTCCTATGCCCAGCTCCTCCTTATATAGCCTGCCCCTGCTTGCTGGTGGCCAAAGAAGAGGAGCCTTGGGGGAACCCATCCTGCCACAGGCTGATAAAAGGCTCGGCAGGGCTACGGCAGAGCCCATCCTGCCACAACCCGAAGACAGGCTCAGGAGGGCCGTGGAGGAACTTATCCCTCCGCAAATCGAATAGAGGGGGAAGCCCTGAGAGTATGTGTACATGTGAGTGTGACAACCTGTGTGCTTATGTGTGTGGGTGTGTATATGACGGAGAGAGAGCCTGAGTGTATGAGACAGGGTGTTTGCGTGTGTCAGAGAATAAGAGCTGTGTAGATACGTGTGAGAGAATAGGTGTGTGTGAGACTGTGGGTGTGTGACAGCATGTGTGAGTAACAGTATGGATGGGTGTTTTGTGTATCAGGGTCAGTGGGAGCAACATGTGGCCCCAGAAGTAGGCGAGGGTACATAGTCAGACGTGAGGGCAGTATTTTTGAAAGCAGTGAAAGAGTTTGGAGAGACATGAAGCTTGGAAAGGTCACGATGTATGAATGGAGCTTTGGAGTTTTGAGGTGTGTGATCTGCAGGATTTGAGTTGGTGTGGCAGGAGAGAGGGAGAGAGAGAGAGAAGAATTGATCACATGATGTCATTACATCATCGCTGCCTAGGGCAGCTGCAGACCCTTGCACCAGCAGTGGTGTGTGTCACTGAGAGTATGGGTGTCTATCTAGGAGAACATGGGTGTGTGATTGTGTGTGTGTATACATATGTCAGAGGAGAAAGTTTGTGTGCCCTTCCTCCCTCCCCTCTCCTCCCCTCTCCTCCCCTCCCTACCCCACTAATCCATAAGAATTGCAGGCTAACTGAAATCAAAAGTTCATAGCTATGGAGACCAGGGGATATTTTGTCCTTTAGTTTTAATTATGGCCTGTTATTTGATGTGTCTGTTGATATAAAATGTTTATTAGTATTTTGTTAATTTTTTAAAATATTTATGAGTTTCTAACCATTGGATATTATTCTATTCATCATCTATTTTGTAATATTAATTATTTTAATTAGTATAGTTTTCCTATTATGGTTGATGTCTTATATTTCTTGATTTTACTATTTGATGCTTTATTGGGAATAGTGCTGGTTGTTTTTTCCACTGTTACACTACATTCAGAGTCTGGCTTGGGTTTTCCAGTTCAGGTTTTTGTCTACAGATATCATGGGATACCTGGCTGAGGTTAGGAAGCACATCTAATTGACATGTAATGGGAAATGTATGAAACAAATGAAACGAATGCACATCCCTATAGGATACATCCCCACAGATATGGTACATGACTGCAGTGCTGGACAAGGGCTGGTCTTCTGTCTAGTCACCCTTCTGCAGGTTGAGCCCTTAGGTTCTGGGGGCCAGCAGGATTTGGCTTCAGTGGCAGAACATCCTGGCTGGTCATGGCTAGAAGCTGGGCTGATCTTCTGCCTAGCCAGCCCCCTCTCCTGCAGGTTGAGCCCTTGGGTTCTGGGGACCGGTAGGGCTTAGCTGAATGAAGCTGGACCAGGCGGGGCAGACTGGAGAAGGTAGGGAAGGCACAAGCTGTAACTGAGGACAGGAACAGGCTAAACACTGTGGGCAGAGAGAGTCTGGAAGCAGAGATTTGCATATGGAACAGGCAGGGGGCTGAGGACTGGAAACTGGAACAGGCTGGACAGGATATTAAGCAGGATTGAGGACTAGATACAGACAGAGACTTGAACAGGACACTGAGCAGGGACTGGGACTGGATACAGACTGGGGCAAGCAAAGGCAATAGTAAGGTAGGGAATGGATACTAGGAACTGGTTTGGGCAAGACAGGACAAGACCAGACAAGGGAAGGGCTAGACAAGACAGACCAGGACAGGACCACACAAGGAAAAGGACTAGACAAAACAACACAGAACAGAGGCCTGAAGGCAGCAATTCAGAAGATCTGTAGGCCGCTAAACATAAGGCCCGGAGGCCACTAGGCGAGGAGAGGCCTGAGTAGTCCACAGAACAAGGTCTAAGGTAAGAACAAGCCTGAAGGCTACAAGGCCTGAGTAGGCCACAAGACAAGGAGAAAGTGTAAACCATCCTTGTCAGATGGGATCCTCTCCCACTTTGTATTAAGTGCCCTTGGCTAAGAATTACCATATTTTTCGCACTATAAGACGCACCTGACCATAAGACGCACCTAGGGTTTAGAGGAGGAAAATAAGAAAAAAAAATTATTGAGAGATTTGCAGGTCATCAGATGTTTCACTATAGATCTAATAAGATCTTACAGATCAAACACATCCTTGAATCCGGTACAGCATCCAGCAAACTTCTTCTGTTTTGTTTTGGAAGAATAGCCCTTCATTTTTTACCAAGCGCACTCTCCGTTTGTGAACCCATTACCAAAGAGCATAGTTGTACAGGTCACTGCTGTGGGATTCCCAAGAAAGGTCCATGCCTCGAACTTGTGGTATCTTTAAATCCACTGGAGAATGGCCTGTGTCCTTTTTCACATCCTGTTTATTTTGAACTGCTGTTTTTTGAAAGACCGCTGCATTGACCAAGAAGTGCTTGCACCCTCTCTGGCTTCCAGCAGTAGCGGGTGGAGGAGGCTTCAAACGCCATGTCGGCACCAGATGGTGGAAGCTTTGGCTGGGGGGGGGGGGGAGGGAGAAGGCAAGATCTGAAATGCCACATTAGCGGCATGCGCTTCAGCCCACTCTGGCTTCCAGCGGTGGTGAAACCTCTCCCTCGGCGATTCGCCCGATTCAGCCATTAAAATAAAAAAAGCTCATAGTTTTGCTGCAAATCGGCTCCGTTTTCGGGTGGGGCGGGCACGCAGCACAGCATGCCGTGATTGACAAGTCAGTATGGCATGCCGCACTGTGCGCCCGTCCCCCGCCTCTGGCAGGCATAACTTCTACAACAAAGGTACGAGGAGGGGGGGGGGGGTTAGGGCTGGGGGGTAGGACAGGAAGGGGAAAGGGGGGAGGGAATGGAAAAAGCCAGCTGAGGACTGGGCAAGGCACCCTCTTGCGTGCGCCGATCCCTGATTTTATAACATGCGCGCGGCCGCGCACTTATGTTATAAAATTGGACGTACATTTGTGCGCGCCAGGTAGCGTGCACAAATGTAGGCCGCTGTGTAGGTTTTAAAATCTGCCCCTTAGCTGTTTGAAGTTCCTTCGTCTTCTTAGGTTAATTCTTGTCTTGTTGTCTTCTTTCTGCTACTACACTAAACTATAACCAACATAAAAAGAGAGACTACCTCCTTGTCACCATCCCATCTTCCGCAAGCTGTAGTCAGTGAGTTCCCTTGGTGAGTGTGTCCGCGACATCTTGTTGTTAACTGGTACTATCTAAAGAGAAAATAAATGATAATCATAATTACCCTATCTATGGACAAGAGCAGGTGCTTATTTTTGGGATTATTCCCAATCACTCATACATGCATGCAATATTCTAAGGTCACCAGTCAGCGTTTCTTTGTTCAATCCCTTCCACTTAGATGAGTGTTTCTTAGTACAAATGACCCCAGACGCTGATCAAATCCTTGTCATAAAGGGCTCAGATTTGCTAGGAATATTTTTTTTTCAGTTACTTTAACTCCTGAGTAACCTCTGCTCCTTAGCAGTCTCTTTAAACCCTTGAAAGATATTTGTATCAGGATTACCCTAAAACAATGTTTCTGGTTTTTTCTCTTTCTTTCTTTCTTTATTTGCTTTTATATACTGACATTCGTTGGAGTACATCACATACGTTCACATTATAACAGATGTAATAGTATGACAGGGGAGTCTTACTATTTATACATTGAAACATTAAACCTTAATGGGTCAACATAGAACAAAAATAACATAAATTTAGGATGTTGCAAAAGTCAAAAGTAGAACTGGGCTAGGGGGCCTGTTAAAAGATACTATGATACAATATATACAATGTAGCATGAGACAGTTATAGTATATACAGTGTGGCGTGTAAACGATTTTTAACACAACACTTGCTTTCAATCAAAAACCGATTTTTGCACAACACTTGCTTTCAGTCACTCAGCAGCCTATCTTAGCTGACGTTAGATTCTGTCGGTCAGCTTCTTATTATCTTTCTTGAATTTTTTTTCTTACCTTGATTGGTACTTATTTGTTAAATATTACATTTCATACATGCATTCACTCATACAATTATTTCCCCACAGCCCTTTCAATAAAATTGTGGTGTTGTTTTTTTTTTTTTTGCAACTCTCCAGGTCTTGGTGATGAGCTGCAACAACGTGCTTTTGCTCTCATGAAATCTTACCAGGCTTCTCTTATAATTCTAAATTGACACCAGCTTATACCTGTTAGTCAATTATTTCTTTTACTGATATCATCAGAGAGAACAGCACCTGTCCCTTCTTGGTCTGCTCCTTAAAGCAAATTGAAAGCTTACTTTTCCTGCTTTGGCATTTTAGTGGTGCTACCTTTTAATTTTTATTACTCCTACTTTGTATGGTTTCCTTTCAGATTTTTTTTTAAATTTTACCTTGTGCTTTGAGCTTCTAAAGTGATGCTGCCTCTGCCCCATCATTGGTTGTCAGGGAAGCCTTCACCATGTTTCCTAGGCCATGGTTTCGGTCCATGTTTTGGTCATCATGGCGGTCCTATCTTCCTCAGGTAAGCTTTGGGATTAACCACTGATTTTAGGGGTGGACGGACACTACCATCATGACAAAGTTTTAAATATGGTTCCTTAATTTATTTATTTATTTAAAAACTTTTCTATACCGTTGTTCAGTAGAGCACTAGCACAATGGTTTACAGTGAGGCACAAATATGTTTAGTTTGGTTTCTAAATTATCCATAGGGTGCCAGTGTTATACAGTTATATAGTTCAATAATATACTCTAAATGGGGAATGTGTGTGGTTACCATTTATGATTATACTGTCTTTCTAATTTAATACTTAAATGTGAGAAAATAATAAAAATAAGCAATTCTGCTTTTTATTGGTGACTTTCTGCTTTGTGTATGTGTTGTTATTCAATGACCTCACTGTGAAATGTTTTTTTGAAGAGCCATGTTTTTAAGCCTTTTTTGAAGAGTTTTAATTCTTTAGAGTAAATTCCAGGGGTAATGAGTTCCATAATAATGGTCCTGCCAATGATAGTGCTCTCTCTCTCACTTGGGTCAACTTTGCTGTTTTGACTGAGGGTATGGTTAGTAGAGCTCTATTGGCCGATCTGAGACTTCTTTGAGGGACATGTAATCGTAGTGCGGTGTTTAGCCAGGCAGCATTTTTGTCATTTATTAGTTTATGAACTAATAAATGATGTTTTAAATATAGTGTTTTAAATTGAACTCTCTGTTCTATTTCAAAATAATTTTTTTGGGTTGCAGTCCCTTTTCTCTGATTTATTTCTGTTCGGTGCTGTCATTTTTTATTTTTAAAAGTCCTCCTCTTTCCTTATATTTGTTGTAATATTTGTTTCTTTACAGCTTTTAATTTCTTGGCTTAATTAATCACTTCACAGGGTTTCTTCAGGTCTTCTTGATTAATAATCATTCATGTTTCCCATATCTTAGGGCATGTTAGGTGTTTTTTTTTAGTGACTATGTGTGCCCTGGCTTTAACGGGTCTAATTGCATTTATAAATTCCACATATAGGGGTCAGAAGGCGGGGTTGTTCAAGTAGCCTCTAACCTGACCACCATCATCCGTTTCCTTAAATATTATTTTCTTTGATTTTCTGAAAAATACATGCCCCCCCCTCCCTGATCCATGGGTACCTGCTGAAATCATCAATGGTATCGGGGGGAACCTCAGCCTTACCGGGCTCAGTAGCATCATGGGCTCCCCAGGCCTCTTGATGCTGATTGCAGCATTTCTTAAAATTCTTGTCTTCAACCCACAGCAGCACGTCAGTGGCAAGATGCAGGCAGTCTCTGCCTGGGAATCTCTCAGCCAGGTCTCTCTCGCTCAGCGGTACTCAGCAGCAATCTCTCTCAGCCAGAACTCTCTTGCGCAGTGGTAGCCATGGATGTGAATAAACTTTGATCACTTGATCAGCAATATTTCAGATAGTAGTGTCTCACTCAGCAGTAACCACAAGCAGTCTCACTCTCTCTCAGCCATTTCCAACTATCTTTTTAATGGACCCTCAGCAGGACAGTGAGATCAGCAGCTTTTTCTGAATCTGGGATTAAACCCATCAGTTCAAGCTGCTGGTGACTGAGGAACACTGCATTGTTATGCTGTCACCTGCTATTTCACTGTAAATAGAACATGTTCTCTGCTGAATCCCGAAGAAAATATACATTTTCCTTACAAAATACCGTACACTAACCAATAAAGCCAAAAAAGAGTACTAAACTAAACCGGTATGATCGATATACAGAATGGGCCGGATTTTAAAACACTTACGCCCGTGAAACTCTGGGGTTTCCACATGTGGCCAGGCCTTACGTGCACTGGGCCAATTTTCAAAGGGCCCGGCCACGCATGTAAACCCCCAGGACTCATGTCTGGGGAGTGGGGCAGGGCTAGAGGCGCCCGGCACAGCAGCCATTTGCCGCTGTGCTGGGGGATCGCACGCCAGCACGGTGCCAGAGTGCACAACTTGCTCCTGCTCAGAAGCAGGAGAAAAAGGTAGGACAAGGAATTTGGGGGGATTTAGGAAAGGGATAGAGGGAGGGGGAGGGCAGGATAGGGGAAGGGGAAGGGAGGTTAGGCTAGGGGGTTGGGAAGTCCCCTCCCAGTTTGCTCCTTAATTGGAGTGGAGTGAGGGAACTGGGGAAGGCCCTGATGCGTCACTGCACATGTGCGCACCGACCCGGCATGTGTGCATGCCAGGTAGCGTGTGCACATGGACGTGTGCACGCAACGTTTAAAATCTTTATTTTTACTCCAAAAATATCTAGAAATTTTCAATTTGTTACAAACCAAACATTCAGACAGACAACAAAATTGTGCCATCTGGCCTTGCGACTGGCAGTATTTTGTTGTATGGAAGTATGCTTTACTGCATAAAACACTCAAGGCTAGCTGGCACCATTGCACATCAGAAGCCAGAGGCACAGGCGTGACAGGGTATCACTCATGCCCCTTTATACATTGAAGAAGACTATGGAAGGAGTAAGTGGGAGCCAGACAGACCCCAACACAGGCTTAGTTGTGGAGGGTGAGGGGGAAGTGGAGGGGCCCAGGCTTAATGAGGCAGTGAAAGTGAAGGGTTGGAGGGGTGAGGGGTTAGCTCAGGAAGCACTGTTTTGTTTTGGTTTTTTAAATTTATTTAATTATTTGTTTATTTTTTATTTTGAGGTCCATATTCAGGCACTGCCAGATTGCAAAGTTAGCCGGATAAATTACCTGGCAAACTTCGGAGGGATATTCAATAGCATAGATGCACCATTGAATATTTATTTATAATTAATTTAATTTAGAAAAATCTTATTTGCTGCTACTTCAAGAGCAAATATTCAGTGCAGATAACATCAATGTCATTCATAAATAATGGGGTCAATTTTAAAAGGAACGCGCTGGCATCCATGTGCGTGTGGTTCCTGATGCGTGCACACAGACGGGGCACGTGTTATAAAATACGTTTCCCACACACACATGCATGCTGGATTTTAAATTCCGATTACCCATGTGCAGGTGGGTCAGGACTCACACGTGCGGGGGGGGGGGGAGAGTTATTTTAAAAAGCAATGCACTGCGACACAAGTAGGCCTTCCCCAGTTCCCTCCCAGCCCGCTGCAATTAGGGAGTGAACTGGAAGGGAACTTCCCTATACCTCGATCTAACCTTCTTACCTTTTCTCCTCTCCCCTCCTCTCCATCCTGACCCCTAATCCCTACCTAGCTACTCAGAAGTAACTTCCTGGCACGTGCTTCTCCGAGTCAGGGCCTCATGGCTGCTGTACCAGCTGGCCCCCTCCCTCCCCCTCCCCCTCCCCACCCAGTCCAGGCTGGCGCTATGTGGTATGGAAAATTTAACAGTGGTATCAGCACCAGTCCGTCGAGGCTATTTGTTAAACCTGCATCGGTGGGATACAAGCCACTAGGGACATAAAGACATTTTCAAGAAAGAGGAAGATTCCTTGTTAAAGCTTTGCAGCTGCAACTTTTCAACTTCCCGTCCATTGTGATCATGCATTTTGCCCAGGTGGCAATCCTGACAAGCAAGGAGATGAGCACTAATGCTATAACTTTCGGCTAGTAGTTTCCAAGTCAGTCCTACAAACCCTCTTGGAAGAAGAAAATGGAAGTAATATCAAACCCCTTGAAGAAAGCTCAACTGTATTTTATTAAGCCCTACATGCATCCCATTGCAGCATCATGTGGATGTAATGTAACTCACTCATCAATCACATCAGTTTTACATAGGGTCCCTTGCCATATGATTTTGGTTAGAATCTTTCTTTTTCATTTATTTAAAATTAATATTCTGCAAATATATAAGTGCTCATGGTGGATTACAAAAATACATTCATAATAAAATATTATAAAATACTATTTTTAGAGTGCTTATTATAAGCAGCAACTATAAATTAATTATTTCCCAAATGTGATTTTATTGTATCAAAGTCTAAATGTTTTTCATTTTGCTTTTGAAGCATTTAGTTATAGCTAGGTTTATGAGCAGTACATAACTTGCTTTTGACATTCATAGATCAGTATTAACATAAAAAGAGTGAATAACTTCCATATTAAAAATGAAAATTAGACCATGTTCAATTTACAATGATTTCTTTATTTCTGATTTAATATTTATTTACTTTAAACTGTTGATTCCTGCCTTGCTGCTGAATCAATTTCCAAGACCTGGAACACCCAAAATGCTCACAGCAAATAATAACAATAACAGTATCAATAACATATTTCTGTAATTAGATAACTGCACAAACAACTATTCTTCAGATTTTAAATGTGTTAATTGTAAAACATGGCTATGAAGGAGGGTCCCTAAAAACCTTCCTTAAACTATACTGGACCAGGCATTTGGCCTGGTCCACCTTAAAAGTTAGGTACTCAGGTAGCACTATGGGTGGGTCTCCTAAAAGCAGGAATAGGAGACTGGGCCCAATTGGAAACAGACAGGCCCCACAACTCCAAAAGAAGGCAGCTCCTGACACATCTCTGTCCTGAAGGTAAATGCTGAATATGAATGTGCTGAAAGTATCTTGAACCATTTGGTTATGAAGAATAAAGTTTTATGTAAGAAGACCAGAGTCCAGTGTCTCTGTCCTCCAGGAAGTTACAGACTGCTTGTGCTATCCCACAATGGCGTTGTCTCTCTTTTGTTAGTATTACCGAAAAAATTAAACATGAATAAAATATTAATTTCCATGCTCCATATTGGCAGCACCCTATTGTATTTTGTTAACAGCAATGTAGCACGGATCTTGAAAGCTTCATCTCAGCTTTCATCTAATTATGGCTGTGCTACAGTGGAATAACAAGTGAATTGATATGAGCAATTAGGCTATAATAGATAAAAATTTTTCCTTCTAGCTTAGCTAAGAGAGCTGCTCCTTAAGCTCAGAGATAAAGGCCATTGTTTGCAGCCAGGAGGTTGCAGGCTCAAAAATGGCTTATGGCACTTCATAATGCACAGAAAGTATAAAATATTCGCAATGGCCTAAGGGGATATTTTCAACATCCCTGAGGAGTGTACACTGTGTACCCTTAGACATGCAAGCTCATTTTCAAAGGAAAATGCCCCATGGAGTTCTCCTTTGAAAATCTGGGGCTGGCGGGGAACGTTGAAGCTTGAAAGTATGCTCAGAGATTTGAAAATTGAAATCTCCCTCACCCCCACCTTAAGCCTTGCCCCTTCGTGCCACAGCTGAAATTCCATGCACTGTCATACAGTATGCATCCTTAGAGCCCAATACACAGGGCAGCACTTGCTGTTTTATGTGGATAAGGCAAAAAGCTTTGAAAATTGGTCTCAGTATGTTTAAAATATCCAGGAGCAGGTTTCAATCAGTTTCAATATGTGCTGAGCTATATCCACAATTTACAGGAGAAAATTCAGCCTTGCTTCAGATGGTAGAGCCCTGGGATAATGATCCTGTTTTCCAACCACGGCCTTTTCATAATGTTCCTTCCCTAGCTAATACATTTCAGTAGACAAAATGCCTGTCACAATGAATGAAACACCTATCCCAGGAAAAATCCAATGGACCACACTGGCTTTTCATATATTGTGCAAGCTTATTTCATATTTTTTTCATGTTTCCGAGACCAAACAAACATGATGTAGTGATCCATGCTTATAACAAATACACTTGACAACAACTAATTTGTTGCCAAGGGGATTTATAGCAGACTCTGACTGCTGTAATAAACACTAGACAGGATTTAGTTTAGGGGAGAGGGGGAATAAGATTTCATTTTCGCCTAACCAGTTTGTCATAAAGAGGGGTCCCTATGAAGATACACCATTGTAACTCACATCTTTTTATAATAAAGACAAACAAGAATGATATAAATAGCTCTGTGCTACAGTTTAGAGACATACCCCGATGTTCACACCAAAAGAAAAGAAAAATGAGTGTAAAACCTGGAGCGTTCATCACCAAAACACTATTCACTATGGCGTAGATTTTAAAAGGTGCGCGCGGGAGTAGATTTGTTCGCGCGAACAAATCTACTCCCAATTTTATAACATGCGAGCGCTGCCACGCGCATGTTATAAAATACAGGGTCAGCGCGCGCAAGGCTGTGCAAAATCAGCAGCCTGAGCGCACCGTGCCGCACAGCCATCCTCTGTTCCCTCCAAGGCTGTTCCTAAATCGGAGCAGTTCACCCCCTAAAGGTAAAGGATAGGACTTCCTAACCCCCTAGTTAATTAGCCTTCCTTTTTGCCCTATTACTGCTATTTATATTTATGCTATTTGATATTTTGTTTTAGATTGAATTTTTATTTGATTTTATCTTTTACTCTAACAGCTAATTCATTTAATTTTCCTCTTTTATGTAGTCTTTAGCTGTTACTATCTTAACAAAACAATGTATTTATTGAGTGTTTAACTTGTAAACTGTTGTGAAGGCATGTCTGATGTAACAGTATAGAAATGCTAATAAACTAAACTAAACTAAATTAAACTGTTAGCCCCTACCCTTAAAATCCTGCTGACTAGCCTAGTTTTTTTGTTGTTGTAGGACTTACACGCCATCCACAGCATGGCAGGGTCCCTGGTTTTATTCATAAATCCTGGGATGCCCATGCCGCGGCCAGACCATGCACACACTACCCCTTTTTCAGAAAAAAAACATTTTGTGCGTGTACTGGGAGATACTCGTGGTGGGGTAGATTTTATAATTTTGCGCGAGCGCGTACTTTTGTTCGCGCACCAGCGCTGGATTTTATAAGATACGCGCGTATCTTATAAACTCCGGGGTCGGCGCGTGCAAGGGGGTGCACACTTTCCTTCGCCCTCCCCTCACCTTCCCCTCCCTTCCCCTACCTAACCCACCCTCCCGGCCCTATCTAAACCCCCCCTTACCTTTGTTGGCAGATTTACGCCTGCTGAAAGCAGACGTAAATCTGCACGTGCCAGCGGGCTGCTGGCGTGCCATCACCCGACCCGGGGACTGGTCCGGAGGCCTTGACCACGCCCCCGGCTGGCGCCACGCCCCCGGGCCCGCCCCCGAAACGCTGCATCACGCCCCCAAAATGCTGTGTCATTTACGGCACGCTCCCGACACGACCCTTTAACGAAGCCCCGGGACTTACGCGCGTCCCGGGGCTCTGCCCGCGCCGGCGGCCTATGCAAAATAGGCGCGCCGGCGCACGAGGGCCCTGCGCGCGTAAATCCGGCCGGATCTACGCGCGCAGGGCATTTAAAATCCGGCCCGGTATCCGGGCACCTATTAAAATCCATGCGATGTGCGTCAGCCCGACTTCTACGCATATCTCCTAGCTTTGGCTTGCACCTTGCTCTCAAAAATTCACCCCAAAGATGATAACTTTTAAACAGGTGCATGGGCGCACATGCATGTATTTACAAGGTCATGTCCAGAGATGCGTCCATTGTATAACACACGCGAGTATATACGTGGGTGCTATAAAACAGCCTGGGTATGCGTGCATGTGTGCACAATTTTAAATGGATGCACGCATGGAGGCAGATTTTAAAAACTTGCGCGAGCGCGTACTTTTGTTCGCGCACCAGCGCTGGATTTTATAAGATACGCGCGTAGCCTATAAAATCCGGGGTCGGAGCGCGCAAGGGGGTGCACATTTGTGCAACCTGCGCGTGACGAGCCCAGCGCGCGCTGCCTGTTCCCTCCGAGGCCGCTCCGAAATCAGAGCGGCCTCGGAGGGAACTTTCCTTCTCCCTCCCCCCACCTTCCCCTCCCTTCCCCTACCTAACCCACCCCCCCGGCCCTATCTAACCCCCCCCCTTACCTTTGTCAGCAAAGTTACGCCTGCTTTCAGCAGGCGTAACTTTGTGCGCAGCCGGCTGCTCCGCTCCGTGGTCCGGTCCCAGGGGCTGTTCCGGAGGCTGCGGTCACGCCCCCCGGGCCTAAACCACAGCCACGTCGCCGCCCTTGAAACGCCACGCCCCGCCCCCTAAACGCCGCGTCATCCCAACACGCCCCTGACAGGAAGCCCTGGGACTTACGCGCCTCCCGGGGCTTTACGCGCGCCGGCGGCCTATGCAAAATAGGCACGCCGGCGCGCGAGGGCCTTTGAAAATCCGCCCCATGGTGAGCAAATGCCATTTCTGCCATGTAAGTGGAGAATTTTATAAGGGGTGGCACCGAAGCCACTCAGCATTTTCCCAGTTCATTCACCCAGTTTAGGAATGGATGTGCAACTTCCCTAATTTAATAGCCACCCTTCCCCCCTGTTGGCCCCTACCCTTAAATTCCTGCTGCCTTGCCTATATTTTTTATTTTACTACTTACACGCCATCCATAGCAGAAGTAAATTTACGCAGCAGGGGACGCCAGTATGTTTAAGAGCGCGTACGTATTTACGTGCACATCTCTTGGCCAGGCCCCTAGACACACACATGCCATCAAGTCCACACCCAGGCCCCTCCCCTTTTTAGAATCGTTTTACTTGTGCATGCAGCAGGAGATATGCCCGTCTTTGTTTGGCTTTTGAAACGTGCTAGGCACGTGCCAGCCCGACTTGTCCTTCTATCTCCCGGGCTTTTCAAATTCACCTTTATGACGGTAACTTTTAAACAGGGACGCGGGTGGACTTGTGCACACGTTTGTCGGCCCACACCCAGGGGCACAGCTGTTTTATAACATACGCACACATATGCACGCATGTCATAAAACAGCCTTAACGTGCACACATGTGCACACAATGTTAAGTGATGCAGGCCTATGCACGCAAATGCCTCTTCTACCGCATAAGTCAGGGGATTTTAATAGACACGCAAACCGATGCCATTACCGTTTTCCCAGTTCATTCCCAGTTCACCGAGGTAAGGATAGGACTTCCAAACACCTCTAGTTTAAGAGCCAACCCTTCTCCTCTGATAGCCCCCACCCTTAAAACCTTGATGATCTATCTATTTAGCATTATTTTATTCTTACGCGTCCTCCATAGCAGAAGTAAAGTTACGCAGCAGGGGTCCCCAGAGCGCACCTGAGCACATAAATATTTATATGCAAATTAGAAGTTGAAATCTAGGAATGGCCATTCCCCGCCCAGACCACACGCGTGTAGGGAGAGATATGTGTATACACAGGCAGCTCTGAAAATCCACTCACTGTGCCCGAACATGACATATTCGTGTCTCTCCTGGTCACGGCGCGTGGCAGCCTTTTAAAATTCACCTATAGAAACCTTGGCTTTTACCACAATTTTCTCCCAAATTCATAACATGATCAATTGATTTTTTGCAAAGTTTGAGAGTGAAAAATGACAATTTTTTAACTGAAATGAGGGATTGCATCTGTAAATGGGGACAGTCCCCGTTTTGTGTAAACGTTTTGCTCCTTTCATAATCTAGACTAACCCATGCACAGCCTCAGGGACTTGCTGGAAACATGCTTCTTTCTTTGTTAGACCCAAAACACTCATTAGCAGGACTCAAGCCCCATCACAGTCACCCATGCTCCTGGATTCTTCTCCAGACAGAGTGAAAAGGAAAATCTTTGAGGACCTCTAGGGTTTCCTAGAGGACTTCTGCAATATCCAGCACAACACACACACACAGACACACAAAGTGGCTGTTATTCAAAACAAAATCCTATTACTGAAACTGGATTGCAGTATTAAAATCGCAAATTATACACTTGTTTACTGTACATCAATATAGTAAAATAAGGTTTCGGTAGAAAATCACAGTCATAGTCATTAGAGAATCTGCACAACCCAGGAGTAGGTGCTTTTGGCAAGGGACCCTCCCTGGGCATTTTCCCAATGGTACCTGCAAACTTGGTTGCAGACTCCTTCTCTGTAGACCCTGGGAGCTCCTACTACTACTGTGCAGAAGCACCTGGCTGATGCTTTCCTATAAGCTGCTTCCCTCTGACTCTCTATAAGATCAACACCCTGAAGAAATCCATATCAGACAGCAGGAACATAAGCTTAACATCCTTCTTAGGTACCTTTGCCATGGATCATTAGAATATCTCAGGAATTCTTAGACCCACAAGAAAAAAATCATCCAGTCCTGAAGGCCCAAGCACCCTACTTTGGGTCCCAATCACCTTCTCAGTACAGGACATGCAGTCCTCTCCTTTGGATAGACGACCCCCGATCAACTTCTTTCTTAGAAAGAAGTTGCATACTAGATGACAGAACATCCTTCATGAACAATGGATCTCTGTACTACCTTCAAGTACTTAATAAGAGCCATACTTGATGCATCAATTGTTTATACTCTTTGTTCACTGCGTTCTTAGGCCTTTCTTTCTAGCTGTCTATGCTTCCAAGTTGACTATCCTTGTTGAAATGTAACTTTGTTCTTCCTGTTCAAACTATTGGTTTTTGTTACAGTTCCCCTATTCGATGAAAACCGATCTGATATGGTCATTTAACCATGAAGGTCGGTATAGAAAAGTGTTAAAGAAAGAAAGAAAGAAAGAGCTGAAAGCACCCACAGCCAAGTGGTCTTAAGTATTGATAAGCCACTCAGTTCATATAAGACATCTTCCACTGGGTTCGTAGCAAACCCACCATTACACTTGCTCCCTGTTACCTCTCCTTCAGTGCATGTTGAAATACTGAAGTCATTAGTAGGGGACCCTAACACTTTCAAGTATTTTATTAAACATATATTTTTCTTATTAAGAGTTATCAAGCAGCATATTATGGGTCACTAAATAAAAAAAACTCTCTTGACTTTCACGTTTTACATCTTTTCTTGTTACTAGCTTAGGGTACCAGCATTTCTTATTTTACAACAACCATTGATGGTGTTTTAAGTCCCATAAATGGCTTTGAAAATCAAGTCCTACTGGCATACTTTCACTTTGAAAATTGCCTAAGGAAAATTACCGGCACACATTTCTGACTAAAATACATGCTTGTGAGAAATTGGAAAGGTGGAATGTTTACAAACCCCATCCCACCCCAGCCTCACGATTACATCCCTCTATTATAGGTACTAGTACATGCTTAGGGACACTATGAGGTAGATCTTAAAACAGTATGCGCAACTGGCGCAAACAAAAGTATGCCGGATTTTATAAGAAACGCACGTAGCCACGCGTATCTTATAAAATACGGGGTCTGCGCGTGCAAGGCTGCACAAAATTGGCAGCCTGCACACGCCGAGCCGTGCAGCCTGCCTCCGTTCCCTCCGAGGCCGCTCCGAAATCGGAGCAGCCTTGGAGAGAACTTTCCTTCTGCATCCCTCCACCTTCCCCTCCCTTTCCCTATCTAACCCACCCCCCAGCCCTAACTAAATCCTCTCCTACCTTTGTTGTGCAAGTTACGCCTGCTTGAAGCCTCGCCATCCCCCGACACAGGCCGCAGTGCCGGGGGCTTGGGACTGCCCTTCCGGCCCACCCCTGAACCATTGCCACGCCCGCAGACCCACCTCGGACCACCCCCTTACCCCGGACACGCCCACCCCAGACACGCCCACCCCCGGACACGCCCACTTCCAACATGCCCACCCCAGACACGCCCCCTCCCACCCCTTTTACGAAGTCCTGGGACTTACGCACATCCCGGGGCTTTGCGCATGCTGGTGGCCTAACCAAAATAGGCGCGCCGGCGTGCGAGTGCCCTGTGCACATAAATCTGGCAGGATTTACGCGCGCAGGGCTTTTAAAATCTACCCCTATATGTGTAGTTTTACTTGCATATAGGGTAGGAATTAACTAAAAGATCATTTCCATGTGCAAAGCACTGTTTTTACCTACAGAAATGACTTTGGAAATTTTCCTCAAAGTAACTTCTTTAAATTCTCTGCTTTTGATCCAATATTACCATCCAGCTCTTGAGATCAAACTGAGCTAACTTATGGGCTTCTCCCATGACAAAGGCCTTAACTGACATTGGCTTTCTCTCATCTTTTTTTAAATCCAACTATTATTATTGAAGAACAAAGCAAAACAGGTCCAACCAATGCACCACCCCATAATTGTAAGGGTAAAAAATAACAATACCTAGGCAGAAAGACAAAAATGCAGTTATCCAGCAAAATTATCCTCAGACTTCCATACATTTACATGTTTTCACAGTTTATTAAATTCTCAACTGCAAGGGCCTCATACATACAAACCATATATTAGGGCTTCCCAATCCTGTCCTGGAGACCCCGCAGCCAGTCAAGTTTTTAGGATTTCCACATTAAATATGTATGAGATACATTTTCATGCACTGCATGATATGCAAATTTATCTCATGCATATTCATTGTGGTTATCCTGAAAACCTGACTGGCTGTGGGGTCCCCCAGGACAGGTTTGGGAAGCCCTGACATACATACAGAGTTCCACTAATACTTAACATTGAGAAGAGCAGAGTCCTTCCAGTTAGCAAGAATAAGCTTAACTGCAAGGTATAAATAAATATCTAGGAACGCCTCTCCTCTCCCCTTGCCTGGATCTGAATCACCTTTCTCAGTGACATTCCCGTGCTTTTAATTATAAATTTGCTTCTGGGCAACTCAAATCAAATTGGTCTTTGCAATAGTTTTCCTGAATCTTCAGAATAAAAAGTTCCCACTCATTAACGATCGGGTCAGACAACATGCAAATCCTTTGCAAACTGGACTCCACTTCCTGAAGATCTGATCCTACTTGAAATGGGCAGTCAACCGAGACCAGGGGCTGGGGTGGGAGAGAGAGGGGTTCTGAGTCCAGATGTACCCATCAGATTTCTGTAACAGAAGTATGTGAAATGCTTCTTGCAGGATAAAAATCCTGCTGTCTATACGGGAAAAATATGTACTTATTTTTAGGGATGTGAATCGTGTCCTCGATCGTCTTAACGATCGATTTCGGCTGGGAGGGGGAGGGAATCGTATTGTTGCCGTTTGGGGGGGTAAAATATCGTGAAAAATCGTGAAAAATCGTTAAAAAATCGAAAAATCGAAAAATCGAAAAACCGGCACATTAAAACCCCCTAAAACCCACCCCTGACCCTTTAAATTAAATCCCCCACCCTCCCGAACCCCCCCCCCAAATAACTTAAATAACCTGCGGGTCCAGCGGCGGTCCGGAACGGCAGCGGTCCGGAACGGGCTCCTGCTCCTGCATCTTGTCGTCTTCGGCCGGCGCCATTTTCCAAAATGGCGCCGAAAAATGGCGGCGGCCATAGACGAAAAAGATTGGACGGCAGGAGGTCCTTCCGGACCCCCGCTGGACTTTTGGCAAGTCTCGTGGGGGTCAGGAGGCCCCCCACAAGCTGGCCAAAAGTTCCTGGAGGTCCAGCGGGGGTCAGGGAGCGATTTCCCGCCGCGAATCGTTTTCGTACAGAAAATGGCGCCGGCCATACGCGTATGGCCGGCGCCATTTTCCGTACGGAAAATGGCGCCGGCAGGAGATCGACTGCAGGAGGTCGTTCAGCGAGGCGCCGGAACCCTCGCTGAACGACCTCCTGCAGTCGATCTCCTGCCGGCGCCATTTTCCGTACGGAAAATGGCGCCGGCCTTACGCGTATGGCCGGCGCCATTTTCCGTACGAAAACGATTCGCGGCGGGAAATCGCTCCCTGACCCCCGCTGGACCTCCAGGAACTTTTGGCCAGCTTGTGGGGGGCCTCCTGACCCCCACGAGACTTGCCAAAAGTCCAGCGGGGGTCCGGAAGGACCTCCTGCCGTCCAATCTTTTTCGTCTATGGCCGCCGCCATTTTTCGGCGCCATTTTGGAAAATGGCGCCGGCCGAAGACGACAAGATGCAGGAGCAGGAGCCCGTTCCGGACCGCTGCCGTTCCGGACCGCCGCTGGACCCGCAGGTTATTTAAGTTATTTGGGGGGGGTTCGGGAGGGTGGGGGATTTAATTTAAAGGGTCGGGGGTGGGTTTTAGGGGGTTTTAGTGTGCCGGCTCACGATTCTAAGGATTTATAACGATAAATCATTAGAATCTGTATTGTATTGTGTTCCATAACGGTTTAAGACGATATTAAAATTATCGGACGATAATTTTAATCGTCCTAAAACGATTCACATCCCTACTTATTTTGGGTAAAGGTTGGAGTGTCCTAGACATGCATCTTTTATGTTTGTCTGCTTATTATGTTTTTTAATTTTTATGACTATTACTTTGGAATCCGCAATGAGCAGAATAGCAATGGTCAAATAAATAAATAAATGATGGCAGAAAAAAGACTAAAATGGCCCATCCAGTCTGCCCAGCAAGGTGTTTAGGATTGTAACTGCTGCTCAATTCCTTCAGTTTACGATCTAAGTTTATAAATCCTTCTAGTAATCTATTGACTGTACAGATCCATGAAGTATTTGCAGTATCAGTGCAAAGTCATGTACTATGAAATAAATGTAAATAAATGCTCTAATACTCTTATTCATAGAGGGAGCCCTTGTACATCATGCTCTCTTTTATTGGACCAGGGAAAATATGGCTTTAAGAACGCTGTAGTTCCTAGCTGAAAATGTATGGCTGTGTTTAAGGGTCACATACTTCAAATCAAAATCTGTTCATAGTGTCACAAACGGCATCACGTCTGGTAAATGTGAGCATCAGATATCGGGGTCTGAAGTCAGGTGGAATATTTAAGAACAGCTGCTCACAGATGTGCACATAAAAATGGAATAAAAAAAGGCTGAATAATATCGAAACTAATTTAGCATGAGTATTACACATGTATATATTTTGTTAAGTATTGGATAGGGCACACTGCATACACTGCACACTGGAAAAACCTAAGTGACAACATTGAATCATTCATGCTAATTGAGCTCTGCTATGATTTGCTGTTCTAATAAATGGTGAATAAAACCATAAAAATGTGTTCTTTCCGGAATGTGCTATCAGCTATGGTTTACATAAACTCATTATTGCCCATGATTTTTTTTTCTCTAGTCATCAGGCTGCAATAAGGAGTTTGGGAAAGACAGATTATTCATCAACTGAAAAGTTGATATTAGCGATGAACTTTAATGGCAGGATTTGCCTTTTGGGTATTTTCACATTGTGAAAAATATTCCCTGGTATGGGAATAGTTTGAATTTTCAAACTGAATATGTTAACAGTGATAAGTTACATTGGTGCATTCTTAAAGGAAGCTACAGTACATACAGTCTTGATTGTTTTTTTGTTTTTTTTTTTTACCGAGGACTTCATTTCATGAGTTTTAATCCCTGCATATTTATTATATGGCTATCCAGGAAGACTTGAGTTCTGGCCTGACAGTAATGATTTTAGTATTAGAAATACAAGGAGAATAGGCTTTACCACAGAGCATAAATGACATTTCCTGAACAACTGTGATATTGCAAAATTTTGTGGCCAATGACACCTTCAAGATGGTAGTTTCTTAATTATTATTTACCTCAGCTCCTTCAACCTTTAAGACCTATACAATTTACAAAAGATCATTCTGCCATCTCATAGAAAAGAGGTTTTATCTATAGTACAGAAAACATACTAAGAGCCCTATTTACTAAGTATTTTCCCATAGAAACAAACAGGTCGATTTTAAAAGCCCTATGTGCGCCAAAGTCAGGAGATACGCATGTGACTAGGCCTGCCACTCGCCACGCGTTGTTTTAAAACCAACATGGGTACACGTATAAACATTTTTCTCACCAAAAGTGGAGAGGCATGGGCATGATCTGGTCAGAGCATGGGTGGGACATAGGCAGGCTGGGTTTGTAGCATGAATCCAGCATATGCCAGGGTCCCCTATCACATAACTTTACTTCTGCTATGGATGTCGTGTAAATCATGTAACAAATAAAAATACGCTGGTTAGTGGGGGTTTTAAGGGTCAACGATAAAAGGTTAAAAGAGTGATAAGTTAGCTGGGGAATTTAGGAAGTCCTTTACTGGGAAAAACTGTGAGCGAACTGGGAAAAGGCCTATTGCGTCGCTGTGCATACCTACTAAAATTCCCCCCACCTACGCGCTCGAGATGACATTTGCGTGCAGATATGCATCACTATAAAATTGTGAACGCATGTAGACTTCGATAGCTGATTTTATAACATGCGTGCATATATCTGCATATACGTTCGTAGGTTATTAAATTGGCGTATCCATATGCGCGCACATGTGCACACGCTTGCGGGTCTTAAATTTTACTTCAAAGTGATTAAAAAAAAACTTTAAATAAATAACCCCCTAAGTTTGGGCCAATAGAGGGCAATCTTAATTTTATTTTTTTTACTGAATTTTTGGATCACCTGTCAAATGTTCCTAGGTGATGTTCAGATTTACATTCATAACCATATAAACCATTACTTTCAGGAGACCAGTGGTTCTCTACCCTTTTTTGTCGGGACACACCTGATATATGGTTCTTACATGTGTGACACACTGAACACATGATCGCCATGGGGCTAAATGTATACTTTGCATCAACAGGAACCCCAACCCTCAGTAATGGGTATAAAGCAGAACTAGAACATTCCCTGTATAACTCACCATACAAAAAATATATTCTTGTGTTATCTCAATAACAGCAACACAAACTCCCTCTACTACCAGGCACCATAGCCCTACGTATAAAAAGACAGCAGTTCACCACCAATGCATGCCCTATTGAGAAAACACAACAAATAAGGTGAGGTATTTTACTAGTCTACATACTAGTTAAATACCTCACCTTAGTCACACACACAAAATCGACCTTCACCAAGTAGAGAAAGACCACATGCAAGCGTGGTCTGCGACCAGCCCATGGGTAGTGGCTGTGTAGGGCGCGCTGCGTCTCAGTCTCAACCCAGTCCTTGATCCTGCTTCTGAATACCTTGCCTGCTGTACCTCATTCCTGAGTCTTCGTCTGTGCACCCAAGGACCTTGTTCCTGAGTCTATGTCTGTGCACCCAAGTACCTCGTTCCTGAGTCTACATCTAGAGTCTCTATGTTTCAGAGCCTCCGTCTGCCCTCATCCTCAGTCCAGCCTACTGCTTCTTGCCGATTTCTTGTGGCAGGTCCGAAAGGGCTGGGAATGGTCGGAGGACTATTCAATTATCAACACCATTGTGTTGGCTCCAGAAGCATGCAGGTCCGGCAGAGGGTCAGACCGTCTGCCTCCACCCATGCTGGGACATGCCTCACCTATCCTCGGTGCTGCCTTGTTCTCTGGGGTCGTGCCGAGGCCCAAGGGCACACAATCCCCTCAAGATGGGATCGCTCTCCTAGCGCTCCCCATCCGTAACAGAATGCAAGGCCTTCTCGAACAGGAAGGCCTTCTGTAACATCATCTTTTTGTGAAATATTGAAGTCACAAACTGTTATCCAGAAAGTCAAATATATATATATCTAAAAATTTAATTTTGTGAGAATGATTTATTTATTTTTATTTATTTAAAACTTTTCTATACCGACATTCATAGGAATAGCACATCGGTTTACAGTGAACAGGGGAAACAGTTAACTTTTGGAAAAGGAATTAGAAATTACATGGAACGAGGGAGAACTGGAACTTGGGCGTAAGAGGAATAGAAAAGAAGAGTCGAGTAACAGAGTCGAGTAACATTTGCAAAGTAAATTGCAAATGAAAGCATGTGTGGAATTCCAAGATAAAATCCCTTTCCATACTTTCCATGTGCCTGCCCCAAATCTGTCTCAAGAGCTGCCCACTTTTGACATGGCTAAAAGTGTGCCCATGGTCATCCAGTACATGTTCTTTTAGCACCCTTCACAGGGATAGGGGGGGAAAACGTTTTCAAATTTCATTTTAGCAAGGGTAAACACAAATGTACCTCCATTTAAAAAAAAGAGCTTGATTCTTTCTCCCTTAAAATTTATTTGAATCTTAACTGCGATACTGGTGACTGGAAAGAAGCTGTTCTTTCATGTGGAAATTTCAGAGCTAACATGTTATCCATAGAGCAAAAATCTGAATTAAATGACAGCATTTCCACAGCTGCTTGACATCTAAGCAGGTGCTGATGCCCCAGGAAATGTCATACCAGCAAGCCATTGCCTTTCAATTTAAAAATGGCAAAGAATCATCAAACTACGGCTCCCACCCCAGGCCATGGCATACACCTCAGGCCATACCGTCCCATAAGGCTCAGGTCATTGCTGATCTGTCAGTTTAATAAATGACTAGCCACTTTGTTTTGATCAGCCTTGTCAGGGCTCATTTTGGAAAATGACTTTGATCCCTTTTCAGAGCCCAAGCCAAAACAAAGTCAATTGATACAATTTCAAGGTGAATTTACACCTTCATTTTAAAGTTCTATGTCTGAATATATTAAGACACTGGAATAGATGACAATAAATAGACTTGGAGTGATATATTCTCCTTTGTAATTGAAATAGTTCCCCACCTCCCGCCAAATATATATTTATAATAATGATATTACTTTCACGACGCCTGAGCAATCTGGAGAGGAAGCCACAGAATTACCATTTTGATGACATATTTGGAAAATACAACTTGGGATACGTTGGATAAGGGCAACTGAATGTTGTCATTGCCGTTAACTGTTTAGCAGCAGAAAGTAAGACACAGAGGAAAACACATCTACCTTTAAATAATAATATGTAACTTAGCAGCTTCATATCTCCTGTAAACTTGGTATTTTTTTGAACTACTGTCACACTACTTTGGATTTATCAATGATATTTACAATTTTTAGTATGCTTAGAGTTTGCGAATGTATAAGCAGTTCAGCTGACAGTACAGCTGTCTACTTAAATGAATGGTCATGAGCAGGTGTGATGAAACCTATTGATCTGCCTCATGTACCCATAGACCATGTTTATGGGTGGGATTCTTGTGCAAGCTCCAAGCTCAATGAAGCACCTATACTCACTGCAGTGTTTACAAGGACCCTTGACTGGTTTCTTTGTTCTACCACTTCTTCTGGTGCTCCTATTCCTGGCTCATTTCCTTTTTACAAAAAGAGAAATGGGTCTGTACATTTGAGATTCAGAATTCACAAACTGGAAGTCTAATGATATTGTATTTGTTTTCCTATCATTCACACAACTCTAAGATTATGATTTAATGTCAAGGATATGGATTTACTGAAAAAAAAATTAAACTTGAATTGTGGACTTATAAAACCAAAGTTTAATATTATTGAAGACCAGTGTAGTTGCATATCTATGAATAGGAATAATGCTATATCTCCAGGCAGTCATGTCATACAACTTAAATAAAAATATATTCTCATGCTTTTGTTGCTATTATAATCATAACTGTAGGAATACTTATGTAACACCCCCTTGACTGCTTACCTTGTGGGACATTCCTGGGTCTGGAACTGACCTGGCAGGAGCCCCCCTAGGGCAGACTCCATCAGTCCTCACGTTCTTGGCACCTGGTGCCTTCACCTGGGAAAGAAGGTATTAGTGGGTGCGATTTCCCTACCTTTACCCTAGGAAACCAAATGGGATTGTGAACAGAATGTACAAATGGGATTGTGGCTGAATGTACAAATGGGACTGTGGCAGAATGTACAAATATATTCAGCTTTATTAGACTATATAACTATATAATTTCTACATGACTATGTACATTGCTAATAGGATGTCAAACAGCACACTTATCTACTCATGGTTAATAGTCTCAGGCCACACAACTGTATACATTTTTACAAGGTAGCAAGAATATTTAATATTTAGCAATTTGTGGTTATTGGCCCCCATAGCATACCACCATATAGAATAGAAAGAACCTCTTGTTCTGGCTTAATCACATGTTATTATTATCCTCCCCTGTTTTCCCAAGTCTCACCCATGTCAAAAGATGAAACTGGGCTAGTAGGCAGTATTGGCCTTGGGGGATCCACTGTTTCTACATTGCTGCCATCTCTTCAGTGCTGCTTCAGCTCCACTGAAAAGTCCATGCCAATGCTAGGGTCCATGCCCTCCTGGAGACCTGACTCTGCCTCCAGGTCTATTGCTGGGGTCTACCCGATTATGCCTCCTGGAATGCTTCTGGGGTACAAGCTCTCCTGGAGGACTGTCTGATCTTCCACTGGGGTCTACACACTCCTGGGGGACTGCTAAATCTTCCACCAGGGTCCCCTTGCTCAAGAGGGACACAAGGTCACCTCTCAATGTATTGCAGGTATCCACACGCTCCTGGGGGACCACTTGATCTTCTGCTGGGGTCCATACCCTCAGGGGGGATTCCTCGATCTGTTGCTGAGGTCCCCTTGCTCAAGGGGGACCCAGGGTCACCTCCTGATCTGCTACTGTAGTCCACACACTCCTGGGGGACCTCTTGATCTGCTGCTGGGTTCCCCTTTTTCAAGGGGACCTATGGTCAACTTCCAATCTGCTACTGGTGTTCACACCCTCATGGGGCACTGCTCATTCTGCCACTGGGGTTCCCTTGCTCAAGGTAGATCCAGGTTTACCTCCTGAACTGCCATTGGGATCCCAAACCTGGGGGGATCCTGAAATGCCATTGGGATCCACATCCTGGGGGTTCCACATCCTGGGGGACTGCTTGATCTTCCGCTGGGTTTCATACCCTCCTGGGGGACTGCTTGATCTACCACTGGGGTCCCCTTACTCAAGGGGGACCCAAGGTCATCTCCCAATCTGAAACTGGGGTCCATGCTCTCCAGGATTGTTCAATCTGTTGCTGGGCTCTCTCCTTCCTGGTGGACCATTTGATATGCCACTGGTATCCACACCCTTCTGGGAACTGCTCTATCTGCCACTGGGATCCCCTTCCTCCTGGGGGACTGCTCCACCTCTGGATCTGCTGCTGTCCTTCATATCTTCTCCCTTGATAGGAGGTTTTTCCCTGGCTTGAGTTTATAGCTCTGCTAGGCTCATTGCCCGTCATTTGCTGTTAACCAGCCTGGATGAGTCACCTTCTCTCAGCCAAAAGGCCAAGCCCCAGGCAGGATCATGGAAAAAGAATATGTGTACACCCTTCCATCCTGCCTCACCTTTTCTTCTATTGTCTGGAAACTGGGAACCCAATGGTTTGACTCCCCTTGTTAGTCAGGGTGAGAATCTGTTTGCTTACTAGGACTGTTTTTTCAGTGCATTTCACTCATAAATCTTTCTCTCATTCAGAATTCTCCAATGGAGTACGTTTCCAGTCATAGTTCTGTAATTTTCTAACCTTTGATTTCAAGTGATATTCCACTGCAAGTTACCAACAGTAGTCCAGGGAGCTGTGACATGCAAACTCCCTACCTGAGTCTCTGACTCATCTATTCAATGGTCATTTAAGTACCTTCACAGTAAGGTGTCTGATAACCTTTTTAATCTCATTCTGGGTTTCCTGGGCTGGTGGCTCATGTTACATAGCTGCAGTCCTCTTTTTTTCTCTGCTGCAGTTCACTTAAATGGTAACATGCTCTTTAACCTCCATCTCCCTTGGGAGGGGGGTTTCACTTAAAGTCATTTTTATGAATTTTTCATTTATATATAAGATATCTCTGTAATATGTCATTCATAAAAATAAAATATAATAGAAATACCATTGAAACATGGAAGATGTTAGAACATAGGGACCATTTGGTCCACTATATGTACCTATCTCTTATGCTACCATGGGTACTTCTAAGTTTCTGGTCTCCTTTCTCCCTTATCCTGCCCTACCTTTAATGGCTCACCTGAGTCAATTTGTAAAGGCTTTAGCTCCTGACTTTAAGAGTAAGCTAGATAAATTCATCATTTTGAAAAATAAAATAAAATGAGTAGTTAAATTTAGGTCCCTAGTTTCACAAGGTCTCCAAATTTAGGTGGCTAAAAGTGGGTGAGCTTATGGTTGCATAAGAAAATTAGGAGCTAAGTGATGATTTTCAGAGCTAGTCACCTAACTTTGGGTCCAAATGTAGGGGTTCCAAAAACAGACCTAAATCTAGGTAGCAATTTAAGGAATTTAAAGCCAAAATCTATCCACCTAAGTTAATCAGAAAATTTTAGATAGCCAAATTTGGCCACCTATATGACATGCTCATTGTTTTGAAAATGTTCCACTTTGTGTCTACCCCATACATGCTTTAATTGTGTAACTATTTTGGCTGCTACTCTACCCACTGGAAGTCTATTCAAGGTGTATACAACTTTCTCAATGTAAAAATAAATTTCTCACATTTCTTTTCAGCCTCCTTTCACCCAAAATAATATAATGACCCCTTGTCCTTGAACTTTTTATTTTATAGAACATATTTATTTATTTATTTATTTAAAATTTCTTGCATCCCACCTATTACAGTAAATAATCATTTTAAGTGGCCATCACATTAACATTTTCTGGATTGTAAATGTGAATAATTTGCTTAAAATATTCAGGTTTTCCCATACACAGAAATTAAAACATTAAAACTAAAAAAATTATTCTAAAATAAATCAGCAACCAATGAAACTGATTAAGTGCCAGAGTAATATGATGAAATTGTTATGGTTAGCTGTGTCATGGCATTTTGGATTAACTGCAAGACATATGGGCAAGTTTCGACAACCCCAAAGAATTGCAGTAATCCAGAGAGGTAACTTATACCATAGTAACATGGTATTGTCGGTAGGAAAACACCAAATGGTCCATCCAGTCTGTCCAGAAAGCTTCCCATGGAAGCAAATGCAACTCCATACAGGTTACCCCCAAGTGTCCGCCAAGGGCAGAAACTGCCGCGCCATGCAAGTTACTCCCACGTGTCTGTTTGCAAATGCTTCAATGAACAATAGGAAATCTGATTCAGATAAAATATATTTCAATGGCCATAGTAATTGCAATTTATACAAAGCAATTTTAAAACAATTTGAATCTGTATTTCTATGGAAAGTAGGAAACATGAACTTCTGATTCCTTATTGAAACATATTTGATATTCAAATATTTGTGTCATATCTTTTCTTATCCTCCTGTTTTAATTGATCAGTACTGTTATTTAAGGAATGTTAATCTCATTTTATGTCTTTTATAATGGTTTTTACATATGCAGAATTATAATTCACATTGGGCATGTTTCATGGAGCCTGTGGAATACAAGTTTATCAAATAAAAAGTAAGTCTTTAGCTCCTTCAGTCTCTTTACATAAGACTTATAGTGAAGTTCATGCACTATTCTGGTTCTCATCCCATTTATCACCTGTGAAGTCCATATTCAGAGGCATTTAGCCAGACAAATCAATAGGTATATGGCTAAATTAATATTTGGGAACTTACACAGCTAAATTTTATCTGAATATCTTATCCAGCTAAAATTTAGCTGGATAACTTAAGGGCATTCCAGTTGCATTTCGGGGAGGAGTTAGGTTAGACATATAACTTATCCAGCTAACATAACTCCTCCCCAAAACGACATAGAGCCGGTACAAATGTACTCCCACTCCCTGCTTTTCTTGAATTTTCAAAGGGAAAAGCACCTGCAGAACTGCAAGCTGCCTGTGGGGCTGGAAAATTGACCCATTTCAAAAGGAAAGACTTAAAAAAAATAGGAGGCTAAAATTCAAAATCAGTGGGTAAGATTTGTGTTCATAGTGAAGAGGCATCAATTTCTAAATAGGGCTGGCCTTGCTCTTGGGATCAATGAGACAGTAGCAGAGCATGTAAGTGTGGCTCTGTGAGGACCTCTTCAGGTGGGGAGGCTGCCAAGCAGGCAGAATCATGACATGGTGCATAAATGTGTGACTTCTTCATTGAGATGCCAATTAGGATTTCAATACTGAGATGGTTTTAATAATGTGGCCATTTCTCCGTGTGAAACAAAACTAAGACCTTCTTATATCAATGTAAAATATTACATTCTATAAAGTTTTGTATTTTGTATGTCATGAAGATTTAAAAAGCAATGTCTTTAACATTGAAATGTCTAGGCATCACTTCAGTTTGCCAGACGCAGCCAAAATGGGCAAGCAGATAATATGGCACTGTAATGGATGCCCTACTAAAGAGTCTTTTTACTCCTTAAATCAAGGATTTGTCCTAAATTAGGTCACATCTCAATATATTACTGAGAACCTTTTCAAACAGAAGAGGACTATGAGCATAAGAGAGATTTGTGTCCAGTGCCCGAAGGCAGCGCTCAATCCTTCCCTCCCACTGCAAATTCTGAAGAAAGTAATCTTGGTGACCTAATCCATCCACAGCCAGATAAAAGAAATTAAGGTTTGGTGCCCTCTAATAGCCCTCTTCCAGACATGAAGCAAAGGCACACTGTACTCCAAATGCCCCACAGCCTAACATACCAAATAACATATCTAGTGTCCCCCAATCCCTACCTCTACTCCTGATGCATGAAATAAGGGCCAATACCCAATGCCCTCAAATTATCAACACCGCAATGCATGATATAAATGTCTAGTACCCTCCAATTCCATTCACTCTCCAACAACTGAATAAGGGCCTTGTCAGGCTCAATCAACACCCTCACTCCCCTGGAATCACTCATTCTCTAACCCAAGAAGAATAGCCATAGTGGGTCTTAACTCAACTTCCACTCTTCCATTACAAAGTGCATGGCCATAATGTAATCTGCTTCAGGGTAAAACGTCACTTTGAAATGAAGCACAACTCTCAGTTATCATTTTTGTCTCACTAAATGTTCACTGAGAGTTGTGCTCCATTTCAAAATGATATGAGTTTTACTTTAACACATCTTATATGAAATGCTGGCCATCACGGGTTGGTTGTGCTTTGACAGTTTTCAGAAAAGTGAGCAACAAAGCACAAGAAAGGGCTTCTTTCACAGATACGTTTTTTTTATTTTAATGTAAAGAAAAATAAAAAACAGATGTTTAAAATAAAATTGAAATAAAGTATGGTTAGAATGGAGTTTTTTTGACCTGAGATTACAAATGTGCATATGCCTCATCTGTTGTCTATACAGGTAGGGATCAGTGCGTCTGTGAGGTCTTTTTCTCCTAGTAAATACTGGTGCTCACAAATCTACGCCCTATTTTATAACATGCGCGTGCAGCCGCGCATGTTATAAAATCCGGGGTCGGCGTGCGCAAGAGGGTGCACACTAGTGCATCTTGTGTGCACCGAGCCCTAGGGGAGCCCTGATGGCTTTCCCTGTTCCCTTCAAGGCTGCTTTGAAATCGGAGCGGCCTCGGAGGGAACTTTCCTTCGGCCCCCCCCCCTTGCCCTCCCTTCCCCTATCTAACCCGCCCCCCAGCCCTACCTAAATCCCCCCCTACCTTTATTTTATAAGTTGTGCCTGTCGGCCAACGGCCAGACCACAATCCTGGGCACAGCAGCAAATGGCCGCTGTGCCTGGAGGCTCCGACCATGTCCCCACCCCACCCCACCCATGTCCCGCCCCTTTTTTCGAGCCCCGGGACATACGCGCATCCCGGGGCTTTACGTGCACCATCTGGCCTTTTGAAAATAGGCCCGGCACGAGTAGGCTTTGAAAATCTCCCCCTAAATCTTTTTGCCTCACTCATTAAGTACCTTTTTAATAAGACTGATAAATTTGTTTGCAAGTCCATTCTAAATCTATATTTTATTAGTTAGACCCTAAATATTTTCAGTGATTTTTCTTCTTGATGAAGGCATAAGAGGTATATGATGCTTACTATTCACACTCTAACACTAATGAATGTTCTGGGAAATTTAAGAACAAAGAAAAAGTAAATAGTGGTTTTATTTCTATTAACTTTGTACTTCACATCAACTGCTGGTACATGAACCATTTTTGAAGCACAGCTTCTAATGACAACCCTTTAGATGTTATACAGACTACAGCCTTTTTCCTTCATGAAGTTAGCTATTTCCCAAGGCTGAACTTTACCTTTCAAATAACTGAACTGAAAAGACTGGGACCATTATAAGACTGAAGAACTCTAAATTATTCTTTCTAGTCGGGTTGTAGAAGGATGATTGAGAGATAGGGACTGTTCTCTTGACTAAACCAGTCTTTAAGGATTTTCAAAGGCAATATCACATCTGAAGAAAGAGGCAGATGTCCCTTAAAAGAGAATAAAAGGGATTTAGGAAATGTTTGAACTTGAGCCTTGGGAGTAAACCATGACATTAAAGGGAAGGATAGAGGGAGAGTCATTTGATTTAGTATGTTGTCAGAGGAGTCAAGTGGATGAGAGGCAAACACAGAAGAGGTTATGCAAGGGGGATGACAGAGATGGAGACAAGTTATGAAATTTTCAGAAGTACTATCCAGAGACCCATTTCAAACTGGTCAGAAATTTGATCAGACATGCAATTAAGGCAAAAACACTGGATTCAACTGTAGGAAGTTTGTTTGTTTCAAGGCATTTCTACTTTCAGACATTTAAAGTGGCTTTAAAATTAACCTTTCTTCTCATGATTTGGACTTTGAGGATTTATTTTAGGTTTTACGAACCTCTGGTGATTCTCAATTTTTTGTTTCAGTTCATTTTTTTCTTTTGTTGTTTTCACATCATTTTGTCTATTTAAAATGAAAGCATAACGAGGCATGATTTTTGGAATACTTCCCAACAAAGATTTGTATAAAGATATGTGTGTTGGGGGGGGGGGGGGTTATGACGGGATAATTTTTGGATTATTGCTGCATGTGAGGAGGAGGGGCAGATATTTGTTTGTGGGAGGGGTATATGTGTATGTGCTTATGGGGTGGTGTGCTTGGAATGTGTGGATGGAGAAGCTGTATTAGTTATTATCCTTGTCTCTGTGTGGGTGTATATAGGTGTTTTAAGTGTGTGTATGTGTGTTTGGAGGTGTATGTGATTGGTGTATGGGGATGTGAGGGCTGGGTATGAAAATGTGGGGGGTGGTATGTTGGGAGAGTAGTGTATGGGAGAGCATGTGTGTATGGGTGTTTGTCTGGGGAAATGGCTGTGGGATGTACTGGAGAGTATATGTGTGTGTGTGTGTGTGTGAGTGTGTGGGTATGTGGTGTGGAATGTGTATGTAAGGTTGTATGTTTAAGTGAGTGTGTGTGTGTGAATATGTGGAAGTGCTTGTATATCTATGGGATATGGGTTTGTGGGGTATGGATTGGGTATTGATGGGAGTGTGAGGATGGATGTGTGGTGGTTGTTTGTAGGAAAGTTGGGTATGTGGTGGATGTGTGGATGTGTGGATGCAGGAAGGTGTGCTTGTGGGTTGTGGCAGGAAGGTGTGCTTGTGGGTTGTGTGTATATGTGTGGAAGGTGTGTGAGTGTGTGGGTATGTGGTGTGGAATGTGTATGTTTGAGTGAGTGTGTGTGAGTGTGTGGAAGTGCATGCATATCTATGGGATGTGGGTTTGTGTGGTCTGGATTGGGTATTGATGGGGGTGTGTGGATGGATGTGTGGAGGTTGTGTGTAGGAAAGTTGGGTATGTGGTAGATGTGTGGATGCAGGAATGTGTGGTTATGGGTTGTGTGTATATGTGTGGAAGGTGTGTGAGTGTGTGGGGTATGTGGTGTGGAATGTGTATGTAAGGTTGTATGTTTGAGTGAGTGTGTGTGTGTGAGTGTGTGGAAGTGCATGTATATCTATGGGATGTGGGTTTATGGGGTCTGGATTGGGTATTGATGGGGGTGTGTGGATGGAAGTGTGGTGGTTGTGTGTAGGAAAGTTGGGTATGTGGTGGATGTGTGGATGCAGGAAGGTGTGGTTATGGGTTGTGTGTATGTGTGGTAGGTATGTGTAGGGGTGTAGTGTGTGTGGTATGTGTGGGTGAGTTGTGTATGTATGTATGTATGTATGCAATTTGTTTGGGGTATGAGTGGCAGGTGAATAGCATTGGGGTGCAAGTGGGGGTTTGCATGTGTCAAGATGTATGGCTACGTATGTGTTCATGTGTATGGGTGTAGAATACCGTGGAGTTTGAGTCGGTGTAGGTATAGGAATGTGTGGGTTTGTGTTGGGCAATATGGGCATGTGAATGTGAGGATACAGGAATGTGGGGGTTGTGATTGTGATACAGCCAATCACCTTTATGATCCAGAAAAGGGGGGAGGGGGTGGATGACATGACAGCAATTTTTGTGACATAGATTATTTGTTAGCAAAGACATCAAAAGTCCTTTAATAATGTTCTTGAGGCATACTAGTGTCTGTCCTTTCTTGATGTCTGTTAAGATATGGTCAGCATGGCCATAGTGCTTGGACACTTAGAGGTCCATATTCAGACACAGTCTGGCTAGCAAAGTTAGCCACTTAAACTTATCTGTCTAACTTTGCAGTGAAGCTACCCTGCTGAAATAGCCGGCTATCTTAAAGTTAGCATCTTAAGTAAGGCCACCTAGTTTTAGGACAGCTCTTTGGCCCAACCAGACATAGCCAGCTAATATCACAGTCAGCCAGCTAACTTATCTGGCTAACTAAACTCCTCCCAGTTATCTCCCTGGGATGCCAACTTAGCCAGCTAAATTCTCCAGATAAATGCCCAAATATTCATTTAGCCAGAAAATGTGGGTATGTGTAGGGGTATAGGTGGGGTTTGTGGAGGTATATGTATGTGGAGGGGTGTGTGGAAGGGAAATGTGTGTTTGTGTGAGTAGGGGTAGGTGTATTTATGGGTGAAGTGTGTATACAGGAGTAGTGTGATATGTGTATGTGTAAGGAGGGTAAGGTACATGGGTAAGGAGGATTAATATGGTGCAGGGTTATGTGCACATGTACAAGGGAGTGTGTGGTTGTTATTTGTTTGTGGGTATTGCTGTGTTTAAGGAGATAGTTTTAGTGGTGTGGTTGAGTCTGATGTGTAAGAGGGAGGGTATGTGTATGGGTGAGTAAAAGGAGAGGCTGCATTACTTATTTTCCCTGTACGTGGGGAGGATAGATGTGTGTGTGTGTGTGTGTGTGTGGGGGGGGGGGGTTATGTGAAATGTATGTGCCTTGTATGTATATTTGTATGTGGTTTGTGTAGGGTGAGGTGTGTAGGGGGTGTGGATGTGTGGGGTGTGTGGTGTGTGTTGTGGGTGCATGGGAATATATGTGTGCAGAGTATATGTGTGTGGTGGGGGTGTGTGTATATAGGGATGTATATCTAGACGTGCATGTGTGTAGCTGACCGTGTAAATTTGTGTGGGATGTAGTAATGCATGTGTGCAAGGGTGGGAATACACATGTGTGTGTGTGCTGGATGTGGGTGGGGATGTGTGTATAGGAGCATGGGGTGTGTGAGGTGGGGTATATAGGAGTGAATAATATGTGTATATGTCTGTTTCTGTGTATGCACAATACACATGTGGCATTTGAAAGTGTTTGTGCAGGTTTTTATCGGGATGTGTGGGAATGTGTTGGCCTGATGTGTGGGGGGATGTGAGGGTGTGGGAGGCATGGGAATTATGGGAGTGCATGCATGTGGGGGGATGCTTAGGTGTAAGAGTGTGTAGTTTGCGTGGTGAGCAGGTGTGGGTGAGTTTGTCTGTGGAAGTGTGGGTGTAATTGTGTGTAGTGTGGGAGGTTTATATGTGGATTTGTGAGTGGAGGAGTGGGATGTGTGTGTGTGTGTGTGTGTGTGTGTGAGTGACTGGGGTTTGGGTGTGCGGAGGGATATGAGAGGTGTGAGGAATGTGTGTGACTTGGAAATGTGATGGGGTGATTCCTAAGAAGCAGCGGCTTGAGTTATTTTCCCCTCTCTCTATTGCTTGTGTTGCTGTATGCCAAAGTGCTGGAAGGGTGAAGGAGTTGGGGGGTAGGAGGAATGAACTGATCAGCATTCTACAGTTTCTAGCAGTCTCTCATAGAAAGCAATGGGACATTTCTTTGGAGGCTCAGTTCTCCAAAATACTGAGCTGATGTTTCTGGTTTTGAACTCTTCTGCGATATTCACATTTTCTTCCTGCATGACAAAGTAAATGAATTTCTGTCCCTTTTGGGGAGCTATTGTGCCTGCAGATGGCCAGATGGATGGAGAGATGGACATTGATCTGTTTCATATCAAATTCTTTCCAACATTCACTATGTTAGATGGCATAGGAAAGCACATAGAAGTTGATTTTCAAAGGCATTTATGCAGGTAAAAACCTGGTAAAATGCCAGTTTTGAAAATTGACCCACCCCCAAACTTAAAGTGCCAGTTTCACAAACATGCACACTTTTAGCTGAATTTGGGCGAATGGTCCCAGACATGTTTTCGGCAGGATTGAAAAAAATAATGCGTGCAGATCGTATTTTCAAATTTACATACATTATTTTAGATTACAATTATACATGCTGAAAGAGCAGATGCATGCTTTCCCCTTTGAAATGTAAGCATGAGGTCCTTGGCTGCACATTATTATTCACAGACTTTTCACTTACATGAACTGTGCAAGTGAAAAGCGCCCATAGAATGTTTGATTTCTCATCCACCTATCCAAGCAGTCTCAGGGCAAATGCACTTCCATCCAGATCTTACCTTTCCCACCCATTTTCCAGAAATCTTCTCTTCACCTAAACTCTATGTGCTACCTGTAAGCTCCTCTTTCACAGAAAAGTACAAAAAATCCCCCCCAAAAGCCAAAACACAATTAAGCCAGTCACACTCCCTGGACCTCCCCAGCTCCCTGGAACCAGCATGGGCCAATCATGCCCCTTCCCCTCCATGGAACTAACATGAGTCTAATCGCTTAAACACCCTGACAAGCATAAGGTCTTTGATATTCCCTTACCCACTGCCACACAGTGAGAAGGCACTAGCATGAGAGCTGGCCATGCCAAGGGAGCCTCTCGCTCATCTGGTACAGAAAAAAGTGGCTAACCTGTTTGCATCCCTCCTCTTCTGCCCCAGGCTGTAACCCTCCCTCCCCCCCATTCTCTTTCCTGGGTTCCCCTTAGTGCGCCCAGAACGTAATCAAGAAGTCAGTAAGCAGTAGTGCTGCTGCCTCTCAGTGCTTGCTTTCTGCTTGGAGTAATGGCTTGTAAGCTGCTTTTTCTCACGCTACATGAATTTTAACACGTCTAGTCCTTACACCTTTGTGTCGTTTTGTCGTCACTTGATGAAACCTCGAGGAATAGGTTCAGCAAGAGCTAACAATCCCACTACTCTCTGTAAACAGCCAGCTCACTATTCATGCACCGGCCAGCTACTTAATTTGCGCTTCCATAATCCCTCGCGCTTCCACTGCCCTCATTCCCCCTTCCAACTCTGCCCGCCCTCCTTTTCTTCATGTGGCTGCCCAGGTCCTGTTGGCGATCGTGTTGTGGCTGTTACCCGAGTTGTGAAGTCCAGAACTGTTACTATAGTTCGAAGGCAAAAAAAAACAAACCAAAAAACCTTGTTCCCTCTGACAAGCTGCACTTTAAAGTATTTCTGCAGCTAATTATAAGTGCCTGAGCCCGTGTGCTGATGCAAAGAGCACATTCTTGTTAGATCATGAAATGTTCTTTCATTAGGGTCAATCTTAAACTATAGGTTACTGAAGCATGGCGGGAGGTCTTAAAACTGGAACTGGCAATTACATCATGAAATACAGTTTTTAAAAAAATTCTTTTTATTAGCTAAATTCCCCATACTTTTAGTCTGAGTCATTTAATAATCTGTTGAGCCTGACACCCCCTGCAACTGGAAGCACAGAATGGCCATGGTCCAAGGAACACATTTTTTTTTTTTATCCGTCAAGTAATTTTAAAGAAAAGCTTATTAATTCGACTGTTCCTTAGAAATCCTGTAATTTTTTTTTTTTTTTTTTTGCTAATGTAATGCTTTTTCTCACGTCTTCTTACCCTTCAGTCGATAAGGTCTGGCTGACTATTACTGAGAGCTGATTTAAAAAACAAAAAAACAAAAAAAAACCAAGGAGTAGAAAACAACAAAATAAATGCCAAGAATGTCAGGAATGAATTAATATTCTAATAATGTAACCAAAAAGCAGCACTATATAGGAGAAGAGTTTTTACATTTATTTTAGCCAAGTTAGTACTACCAACCTGCTGCCCTGAATGTCAGGTGGATTGACACATCTCTCCCTTCTCCTGGTAAATACTGGAAAAATATAGCGCTTCCCTGCTGGCAGAAGAAGCTGCTCCCTGCCTTTTGGTCCATGGCTACTTTGATCCAAAGAAGTCTGGACAGGGTTGAGAAGATCACAATTTTATTGGGAGACCACAGGATCCATCTGCAACACAAAAGTAGTAGAGAAGAAGCAGCTCAGATGATTGAAATACAGCAAACCAATAATTAATCACATAGAGCCTTTATTATCTACCAACTTTCTTTAGTTTTCAATATGGGTTTGCCTAGGCTTGCTTTCCATATTTCGTTGCATTTCTTTTCATTTATTTAAGACAAAACATACATACCACAAATGAAATTGTAAAAGAATCACAGAAAAAAAAATAAATGAAAAACGAAACAAAAAATATTGGGACCCACCGGAGTGGAAAAAAAACCAGAAACTCCTGCCGCCCCCACCCAACCCCCCTCCAACTCACTGTGGCAACGTGAGTGGTCTTTGGGGCGGCCAGAGAACAAGCTGGACTCTGGCAAATCTCTCATAAACATCTTTGTTTAATGACAGGAAACAAAACCAAAGCAGCTCTGCTATTCTTCGCAGTTCACAAACACCTAGATTCATCATTCTGCTATATTTATATTCTGCTACATTTAGAGCAGAATGATGAGGCGTGAAAAAAGGGCAGGGGGGGGTGATAGTTGGCAGCTGGCCACATCACGGCAGTGCGGTTTTGCCTGCGGCGGTGCGGCCATACCACACACCATCACCCCATAGCATCACGGGAAAAGGGGTAGTTATTTCCTGCGGTGCTGCCGGCGATAATGTGAAAAACATGCTCTATCTACAGCAAATTGATAAATCTAGGTCTTAACTGGTTAAGTGAAAAAAAAAATACAATAAATCTCTGATGCCCCTCCCTACAAGATATTGGGGGCTTGAACCCTGAAAACATCACCCCCCTCCCTATCCCATCCCAGTATTAAAATGTTTAAAAGATGCCGGCAACCTGAAACTCCCACTTCTTCCCAACCCCGCTAACAATATTAACATTTTAAAAAGAAAATATGCACCCAATCCAAAGCTCTCCCTCCCTGTCCCCCACCATGCTTTAGGAAGTCCTTCCACTTCCCAATCTCCACCCAAATTGGACCTCTCAAGTCCCAGAAAACCTTGCCGAAGTAGAGTGGCAGGAGAACAGGTTCTCCTCTCCTACAGCCTGATGCAGCAGCAGTCAAATTCACTTTAGTGGATAGTAAATTGTTCTTGTCTTGATCTTCTGGAATCCTTTAGATGGCATACAGAGATGGTCGTCAGTCTGGCCAATGACCAGAGCAGGCATTTGGTGATTTCAGCAGGAACAGCTCCCTGGGCATTTATGACTTCTTTCGCCATAGTTTGAAATTCAATGGGTTTGAATGTGTAGATTTTTCTCTACAGCTAGGAAATCCTCATGGACTAGGGCGTCATGCTGTTGCTGCCCCAATGGTTCAAGATATCATAGAGAAAAGGATTGCTTAGAGTAACAGACTGAGAGCCAGGGAAACCAATGAACTGGTCCCATTTCTCCCACTGAACGTCCTTGTGAACTGGGGCAAGACATTTTGCCTTCCATGGCCCCAGGCACCAACTTAAGTTGTAAGACCTCCTTGGGGCAGAATTGTAACTTGCCTTGATCACTGATTTGGAAAGACTGGTAAAGAGATCCGATACCCAATCCACAGAGGAGGGGATGTTCAGATGACATTTTTCTCCCAAATCAGTTCTGTCAGCTTCCTTACAGGTATAACTGAGCCAAAACTGAAGGAACAGGTTCGGGGAATCCTTCTACTCCTTCCACATTCTAGATTGGATGGTATCTGAGGGAAAGACTCCAGCACCGGCAGAGTTTGTGGTGTAGGCCTCCTGGAAAAAGCCACCACCTGTCTGCTCTGATTCTTCTCCTTCAGTGGCAGTTGTGGGGGTCCATCAGTGTGCTTTCTGTAGATCTGGGAGTTTGGGATACTCTCGGAAAAGTCGTTTAACCTGGATAAGTTATAAAAGCGAGTGTGTTAAATATAAGCAACGTAAATCCTTTTTGTTGCCATATAAAAAGTAAGACTCCTCAATTATAAGGTTAACCTACAAAATCCCCAGTCCTGCAATTCATGGCACTTGAAAGTCCCCAACTTTTCTAAAGGATGTCAGCCTAGTTTGCCCCAAAGAAAAAATATATTTTTCCCTTTTAAAATGACCCAAGGAAAAAGTTCTTGCAGAGATTCCCACCCGGTTTTTCCCTTGAAAACAACTCTTGTAGAGTAGAAAATGGAATCCAAGGGGTATATTTTCACAGTCCTGCGTGCGCGGTTCCCGGCGCGGGCACATGGATGCGGTGATTTTATAACATGAGCTCATTGCCGCGCGCATGTTATAAAAGATAATTCCCATGCACACATATATGCTCGATTTTAATATTGGTGCATGCATATGTGGGCAGGTGCTGACTCACGCGTGCAATGGGGGGAATATTACCCCTGGTTTTTGTGCATGCCGGGCTTTGAAAATGTGGGCTTGGTATGTTATATGCCTCCCATAATGTAAACATGTCCCTTGAATCCTCCTAATTTCTACTTGGTAAAAATATCTGAGCTGTTGATCCTTGCATATATGTTTAGCCAGGTATGGGCTGGCTAATTATCCGACAGCCAGTTTACCTGGGTAAATGAATTCTAAAATATTGCCTTCTCCATAGAGTATAGTTTTTTTAATTTATATTTTTATTATAATTGTTCATTTACAATGAGCAAATAAATCATAAAAAACATAGATACTTAAACATATTGTGCTTCAATAAATTAAATCTAGCCCACATCATGGGGGAAACACATCCATATCTAGATCTTATTTAGACCATAAGGGAGATAATACTATCCTAAGGTAAAATTAATACAGATGGGAAAGGCACCCATTTTCCAAAATTAGATTCAGGGGAGTTATTCAATGTATCTCCTCCTGATGTGACATTGGGTGAGGAAGCCACCAATGGGCTAGTATCCATTTCAGGAGAGGTAGGGGACACATGAACCCCCAAGTTAGGTTCAGTAACACTTAATCTACTTGGAGAACTTGCATTTCCAAGGATTAAAGTGGGCAATGATGGATCTGATGCAGATGAATCATATTATTTGGTGCTAATTGATCTAAAAGCCACGCTTGACACAGTTGACCATTCCCAACTAAGCCATCAACTGAGCAGCATTGGAATTGACAGCTGTGTCTTCAAATTGTTCTCATTTCTATCAAAAAGATCTTTCCAAGTAAAATTCCATAATGCCACTCTAATCCATCAAGCTAGGGTGAGAGACCATAGTACAAAATTTGATCTTTGTTAGACTTTCCTCATTCCAAATGATGTCAAATCTTCACCAAGGTGTACTGTGCTGTTCATACGTCTCATGCTACATGCAAAACTGGTTCCTAAACCACCCCTAACACCTCACCTTGACTTATTAGGTGGCCCTCTTATAGAGATTTAAATATTTAACTACTATGAGGGTCTTGTAGATATTCTCTCTCTCTCTCTCTCCCTCCTTTCACAGGATGTGAAAAGTAGGGTATATCGCACTGCACAGTAACCTTACTGTGCAGTGCAATAAAATAGATGTGAAGCAGTAAATTACTGTATGGTGTGGTAACTCCAAAATTTCCTTAAACACACCCCTTTTTGTTACCACGGGCATTATCACTGCATTATTAAGACTTTTTGATGAATCTAGGGGTCAATTAGGAGTTTTAAAATTGACACTTAGGGGCGTATTTTAAAAGGATTTACGCGCGTAACTGCTCCTGCGTGCGCAGAGATTATTTTACATAGGCCCAGAGACGCGCACAAAGCCCTGGGATGTGCGTATACCCTGGGGTTTTGTGAAAGGGGCAGGGGGCGGGACAGAGGCCTTTGACACAGCGGCCATGCTGGGGGATCGCACGCCAGCAACCAGCCGGTGTGCGCATGTTACGCCTGCCAAAGGCAGGCGTAATTTACAAAATGAAGGTAGGGGGGTTTAGGTAGGCCTGGGGGGTGGGTTAGATAGGGGAAGGGAGGGGAAGGTGGGGGGGAGGAAGGAAAGTTCCCTCCGAGGCCGCTCCGATTTTGGAGCGGCCTTGGAGGGAACGGGGAAAGCATCAGGGCTCCCCTAGGGCTCGACACGTGCAAGTTGCACTAGTGTGCACCCCCTTGCATGTGCCGACCCCGGATTTTATAACATGCGTGCAGCTGCATGCACGTTAATAAATCGGGGGCATACATTTGTGCGCACAAATGTAGGCCGCGCACGTAGGTTTAAAAATCCGGCCCTTAATGAACTAAACAATTGCATTCTTAAATAATTCCCACTCAGATTCACTCAACCTAAAGTAAAGAACAATTATTTATGCATACTCTTCATGTCATCTACTAATCCTCTTTCAAGTATCGACCTAAGTCATGAATGTATTGATCTGACCCTATGAATGTTTAGACCCATATTATGAATGTCTCATCAAACTATCAAATAGCCATGATCTATAACTGTCTCTTGTGAACCATTGTGAACTTTATTAGGAATGACAATATATAAAATGCTCAAATAAGTAAATAAATAAACACATAAATAGGCAGGCTGCAGTGGGGGAATATTTGTAACTGGACTCAGCAAGGCTCCAGATGATAAAGAGGTTTCCTGTGCCCTGTCCAATCTGGTACTAAAATCCTACTGAACCACATGTTATCCATTGAGCCTCTGGTGAGAACTGAAAATACTGATGGAAAAATCTTCCCCTTTCTTTTCTTGCACATTGAAGACCCAAACTTTCAAAAAGACAAACTGGGCAGAAAGGGCAGAAAGGGCACACCTCTTAACCGCATGGCTTCAACTGAGTGGCGGTGGCTGCATGCTACTGCCATTTTGTTTTTAAAGAGGCTGATGTCCCCACGCAATGATGTTAGCAATTGCACTCTTCAAACGACAGATGGGGGAAAGGCAGTGACCACCGTCGGCTCTTAGCTGGCTCACCTCTCTTCCTTTTGTCCTGCTGTGGTCCCTAACCTCTGCTGTGTTGTTTTTAAAGAGGCCATTGTCTCCAGGCAAGGTCAGCGATCGCACTTTTCAAATGGCAGGTATGGGGAAGGGTAGTCACCACTGCCTGCACTCAGCCGGCTCACCTCTCTCCCTCTCGGTCTCCTGGTCTCCCCAGTTTGTATGTCACTCTGAACCTCATACCACATCACTCACCTACTACATTAAATATAGAGCCCTTTATAAGATAATTAAAACCAAATTAAATATATGGGTGTGTCTTTTACTTAATTTGCAAGGCATCAATGGATTTGAAAGAATACAGAGCTGATTCGGGCATATTTTGGTAACTGAAAGAAAATCAAATGTAGCACCAACTAAAAAAAGATAGTCATCACTTTCATAGTCAACTCCAGGACACAATTTGTTCTATTTTGTTTATGGCACAAATACACAGATTAATAATTCTGTATCATGAACCTAATAAATTATGCATTAATGTTTTGCCCCTATCATGTCGTTAATGTTTGCAATTAATTGTTTTAATAACATTAAGGATAATTGTGCAATTCATCAGAATTGCTTGGTAGACAAAGAAGAACCTTCCAGATAAAGGGCACACCAACTAATCAATGCTGTCATTTCCTTTGAAAAGAAAACTTGCTGAGATGGCCTAAATGGTTTACTTAATTGACCAAGTCTTAGGGTTCATGATAGATCCTGTTCAGACAAATAGACTTGTAACAAACCATCAGTTCTTAGTAATATGTGCAAATAAATCTCCTTTTTATCTTTAGGAATGCATACTAGAGGTTAATTTATGCCCTTGTAAAATAGATATCTTTATTTGTGTGGCAATAAATGATTTTATATTAATATTACAATCTCATTCTAAGTAATTTGCATATATAATACACCATTACTGTTCAATTAAAATTAGTATTCATTTAATCAAATACATCCCAGGAAGATTAAAGCTGCAGAACTACCTAGGTACTTCATGCTTTTAATTTGATGATTTATCTCTCTTTACTTTTTGCTTTTATTTCTAGGTTTTCTTTTGTTTTAAACTAAATTATTTGATATTTTTTTTTTTACAATTTGAGCAAAATCTCAATGTTTAAAACTCTCCTTCTCTTAGTCCTTTCATCAGGTTTTCTTCTTTCTATTCATGCTTTACTTATATCGGATGCCATTTGCTTATACTTTATTTTTAAATAAGGGTTAAAAGGTCCATCAAGCCTAGGATCCTGTTTCTAACAGTGGCCAATCCAGGTCACAAGTACCTGGCAGGACCCCAAAGGTTAGGGGGATTCGAAGCTGCGTATCTCAGGGATAAGCAGTGAATTACTTTAACTCTACCTTAATAATGGTTTATGGGCATTTTCTCCATCAACTTGTCCAAACCTTTTTTAAATGTAGCTACTGTGATAGCTTTCACCAATTCCTCTAGCAGTGAATTCCAGAGCTTAATTGTGTATTGAGTAAAAAATTATTTTCTCTTATTAGCTTTAAATGTGCAATTTAGTAACTTTGTGTGTACCCTAGTCTTTGTACTTTTTGAAAGAGTAAACCACTATTACTTTATAGACTTCTATCATATTTCCCTTCAGCCATCTCTTCTCTAACTTCTTTAGCCTTTCCTAATAGGGGAAATCCTAATAGGGGAATTTTGGTCACCCTTTTCTGTACCTTTCCTAATTCTGCCATCTTTTTATGAGATGTAGGGACCAGAACTGCACACAATATTCAAGATGAAGTCACACCATGGAGCGATACAGAAGCATTATAGTATTCTCTGTTTAATTCTCCACTCCTTTCCTAATTTATTTATTTTTATTTGTCGAGTTTTATATGCAGTCGTTCGGTTTCGCCATCACAACGGTTTACAAATGTTTCGATGTTTAACATAGTTTCCAAAGATTCATGTGATTGTCAACATAAATATAGTAGGCTTTATAAACGTAGAACAAATTTCAAACTATGTGATTTCAGTTATGTATGTATTATGTGCTTCCATTAGTTCCACATGGTTTGCATAATATTGCCCAGCATTCTTGGCTGCTGTTGCACACAGGATCTAGGCATCATTGTTGTTATCAACAATGATGCTTAGATCCTTTTCCTGAATGGTGACTCCTAATGTGGAGTCTTGCATTTTGTACCCATATTTCAGGTTACTCTCCGCTAAGTGCATCTCTTTGTACTTGTCCACAATAAATTTAATTTTCCCTTTGTAAGCCCAGTCACCCAGTTTTGTAATTTCCTTTTCAATTTCTCAGAATACTCACGTGATTTAACAACTTTGAACAATTTTGTGTCACTGGCAAATTTGTTTAATTTGTTTAATTTGCCAGGTTATTTATAAATATGTTAAAAGCAGTGGTTACAGAGCAGATTCCTGGGGCATTCCATTATTCACTTTTCTCCATTGAGAACATTTACCATTAGACCTGCTCTCTGTTTTCTATCTTTTTTTTTTTTCAATTTACTCTTTATTGAAAATTTTTGTATACATTTTCCATAATCTTAAAATAAAAGGGAAATCTTGTTATACAACATCCAATATTATATTTCCTATATCAATTTCTGAAAATCAAACAAATGTTGAACAAGAACTTATAAAAGGGGGAGTGAAACTATAAATCATATAACCTAACAATAATTCAAAAAGGCGAGAGGATGTCAATGGATTTACTTAGGCCTTAATTAAGATGTTGCTATACTCATTTTGTCTCAGATTTATCTACAAGGAATGTCTCTAAATGTGTGGAGTCTGAGAAAATACATTTATTTCCCTGAAAAGTAATATAACATTTTGAGGGAAATTTTAAGTAAAATGTAGCCCCAATCTCTAGGACCTTACTTTTGAGGGTAAGAAACTGTCTTCGACGTGCCTGGGTAGGCCTCGAGACATCTGGAAATATGTATACTCTTTGCCCACAAAAGGAGCATTCCTTGTTCCTAAAAAACTTTTCTAATACCTGATCCTTCTCTCTCTCTCGAGAGAGAAGGAAACAAATAAAGTCGCTCGTTTATTAATAATATCCAGAGATTCCTCTAAAAAAGAAGAAATCCCTGGACTTTTCTCTAGATCTCCAACTAGTGGAGTTCTATTCTGAATGGGGAAATAGAAGATCTTAGATATAATTGGGATCTTATCTGTCTCATAGGCAAGGTTTTCTATCAGAAACTTCTTAAACATCTCGTATGGTGACAATAACCTCGTTATTGGGAAGTTAACTAAACATAGATTTTTAATACGCAACATATTTTCTATATTTTCAATTTCTGAATGAAATGATAAACTATCTACAATATGCATATTTTTAGCATTTTGGATATTTTGCACCTTATTAGACATAGATTTCACAACAGATTCCAATTCAAACAACTTTTTCCCTTGTTCTTTAATTGAGGACTTATTCACATTTACTAGAGAAGTAAGAGATTCATTCACATTTGAGACATTAGAGTCTAGTCTGACTAACATCCTCCACAAGTCTCTTAATGTAATATCTGTTGGCTCTTTAGGGCTCAGCAGAATCTTACAAGGAGCTCCTAGTGTAGGTCTATCTTCAGTTCTTTGAGATGTTCCCTCCGAAGGGCTTTCTGGAAGAAGGGAAGTTACCTTCTTCCCTATTCGCACTTGCTTGACTGTCCTCAATAGAACCTTCCACTTTTGAAGTTCCTAGAGGTTGCGGAGGTGTAATTGGGCCATTGCCTGGACTCAGGGACACTTCAAGAGTGGCACTCTCACAGTCCATTTGTGGCACTTTCCTATTGACGTGGGCATCCATAGGCCCAATATTGTTTGGGGCTGGAGAGGAGGTGTAGACTCTAGCCTTATGCTTTTTACCCATAGAAATTCACAAAAGTTACCTGTTGCGGCAGAATCAGCCAAGGAAACTCAAAGCAGTCAGAGGCAGTCTGTGGCGGTCGAAGGCAGTCAAAGCCGGTCAAAGCCGCACGTGCCCCTTCGGCGCACGTGGCTTAGGCTGCGCGCCGGCGTCTGCTGCTCGCTGCTCAGCCGCGGGTTTTTAAAGTTCCCGCGGTCCTGCAGTGATGACGTCGGCCAATCGGTCGCGCTCTGTCGCAGGTGTTTTCCTCTCTCTGAATTGGCAGCAGGCAAGGCTTTTCGTGTTCCTCTCACCTCTCTCTCGCTCCCCAAACACGCCGCTCAGCCGCGGGTTTTTGAAGTTCCCGCGGTCCTGCAGTGATGACGTCGGCCAATCGGCCACTTCTGTCGCAGGTGTTCTCCTCTCTCCGAATTGGCAGCAGGCAAGGCTTTTCGTGTTCCTCTCACCTCTCTCTCGCTCCCCAAACACGCCGCTCAGCCGCGGGTTTTTGAAGTTCCTGCGGTCCTGCAGTGATGACGTCGGCCAATCGGTCGCGCTCTGTCGCAGGTGTTCTCCTCTCTCCGAATTGGCAGCAGGCAAGGCTTTTCGTGTTCCTCTCACCTCTCTCTCGCTCCTGTTTTCTATCTTTTAACCAGTTCCCAATCCACAATAGAACACTGCCCACTATTCTACGACTTTTTAATTTCCTAAGAAGTCTCTCATGAGGGTCTTTGTCAAATGCTTTCTAGAAATCCAGATATACTATAGCCTGGATTTTAAATGGGCTATAGTGGCCAGGCCGTGTGTGACACACTTTTTTACAACAGGCCCAGCCATGCGCATAAACCGCAGTATGTGCAGAAGTGCCAGCTGATGGAAAAGGGATAGCCCGGAGGGTGTGCTCTAACTGGGAAGGGGTGGGGGCACCATTAGCCACTGTTCTGGGGAAGCGTGCACCGGCAGCCAGCCAATTCGAGCAGATTACTTCTGCTCCAAAGTAGCAGTAAAAGGAAAATTAAAAAATTGGGGATAGGGTAGGTTTAGGGGTAGGGAGGAGAGGGGAAGATAGAGTTAGGGGTAGGAAAGTTCACTCCAAGTTCGCTCCTTAAGTGGAGCGGACTGGGAGGGAACTGGGGGAGGCCTGATTGCATTGCTATGCATATTTTGCTAAAATTCCCCACCCCCGTGCACAGAGCTAGCCATCCACTCGGACATGCGTGCACGGACATGAAAATTCGGCATGCATGTGGACACAGAACCTATATTTTATGATGTGCGCATGTTATAAAATCGGTGCATCTATGTGCGCACGCTGGGACTGCACGCACATGGACGCACACACATGGGTCTTAAATTTGACCCCTATATCAACTAGTACACCTTTATCCACATATTTATTTACACCAACAAAAAACTGTAGCAGATTGGTAAGGCAGCAGATTGGCTAAATCCATGTTGGCTTTATCCCTTTAAACTGAGCCTATCTATATGGTTAGTAATTGTGTTCTTTATTATAGTTTCTACCATTTTGTCTGACACAGATGTCAGACTCATTGGTCTGTGGTTTTCTGGATCACCCCTGGATCCCTTTTTAAAAATCGGTGTTACATTAGCAACCTTCCAGTCTTCAGGTGCCATAGACAATTGTAATGATAGTTTCCAAATTACCAAAAGCAGTTCCACAATTTCATTTTTCAGTTCTTTCAGCACTATGGGATGTATACCAGCTGGTCCAAGTGATTTGTTACTCTTTAGTTTGTCGACTTGCCCTAGTACATCTTCCAGGTTCACTGAGATTTGTTTCAGTTCTTCTGAATCGTCACCTTTAGATATCACTTCTGACATGGGTATCTGCCTTGCATCTTCCTCAGTAAACAACGAAGCAAAGACTTAATTTAGTCTCTCTGCTATGGCCTTGTTACCCCTAAGTGCCCCTTTTATCCCTTGATCATTTAATGATCCAAATAACTCCCTCACAAGCTTTTGCTTCAAATATACATGAAAAATAATTTATTATGAGTATTTGCTTGCATGGCAAGCTTCTTTTCAAATTCTCTTTTTGCCTTCCTTATCAATGCTTTGCATCTGACTTGCCAGTGTTTATGCTGTTTCCTGTTTCCTTCATTCAGTTCCCTTTTCTTGAAAGATGATCTTTTAGCTATTATAGCCTATCTCACCTCACCTTTTAACCATGCCTTCCTCCTTTTCTAATGCGTGGAATACATCTGGTCTGGGCTTCCAAGATGATGTTATTAACAAAGTCCACACCTGATGTAAACTCTTAACCTTTGCAGTTGTTCCTTTTAGTTATTTCCTAACCGTTTTCCTCATTTTATCATAGTCACCTTTTTGAAAGTTAAATGATGTCACAGAAGATTTCTTTAGTGTCTCCCTCCAGTTATTGTCAAATTTGATCATGTTGTGATCGCTATTGCCAAGTGGCTTCAACACGGTTATCTCTTGCACCAAATCCTGTGTTCCTCTAAGGACTATGTCTAAAATAGTTCTCTCCCTTGTTAGTTCTTGTACCAGTTGCTCCATAAAGCAGTCATTTATTTCATCTAGAAACTTTACCTCTCTAGCACATCCTGATGTGACATTAACCTAGTGAATACCAGGATAAATTAAATTACCCACTATTACTGTGCTGTTGATTGTGTTAACTTCCCTAATTTCTTGTCAGCATTTCATTTGTTCATTCTAGCCAGATTTTATGTATATGTTTATGCACATAGAAAGATGTTCTGAGGGTGGAGTTGGGTTGGAATTTGGATGTGCATGTATACTTTTGATTTTTAAAAATTATATGCTCAAATTCATATGCATTAAATTACATGTTGCAATGAGCAGGTATGTGGATAATTTTCTGTGCATACTTTTGCCTAATTTAAAAAAGAAACATGTCATTTATGCCCTATGTTCTCGTTGGAAATTGGTGTAACTTATGTGCATAAGCACCGCCTAAGGGCTAGATTCATCATTCCGTGCGGAATGATTATCTGCCGCGATAAAGGGGGCAGGGGGTGAAAACAGGGGTGGGAGGACGCTAGTGTGCAGTTGGCCACATCATGGTGGTGCGGTTTCACCTACAGCAGTGTGGCCGTGCCTCACACTATCACCTCCATAGCGCCATGCTAAAAGGTGATGCTATTTCCCACGCTACTGCCGGCGATAATGTCCAAAACACCCCTTCCCCTAATTTTAATTTACCACCGCGATAAGCCCATTATTGTGTGCATTAGGAAGTTATCGCGTGCGATAATGGCCTAACACATGCAATAATGTACATAGACATTCTCATATAGAATGAACCCAACATCCCTTCGACCCTCGCCAATGTTTGTTACCAAATCTCTCCAAGTTGCACCACTATCTTATAAAATTGTAACTGCTGATCTGTGTGGGTCACCCCTAAGCTGTCTTGAAAATTTGATAGAATTATACCACTAATTGTTTTTTTGCTGTAATTGCCCACAGTGTTACAAAATTACCCTCATTAATGACCTCTCTCATTGTATTTGATCTGCTCTATGGAAGACACGTCCCCATTTGTTTAGAGTCTATTTCTTTTACCTGTGCATGACAGGAGATGGCTGAAACCCTTTTTTCTGTTTAGCCAATAGTATATAAAGCTTTATGGCCTTGCCAATAAATACTTACAGATACTGGCCACACCTCACGTTTGTAGGCCTACAAACAATAAGACATGTAGATAGTGAATAATTTTTCCTTGTCAACTGCTTGGTCCATCACCCATTGCAGAAATGGACTAAACTCAAAATATGAGCAAGAGACAGAGTAACCCATTGGTAAACATTTGTCACGAGATGATGTGATAGATTAAAGTGAGCTCAAGGACCTTGGTACTGTACTACATTTTACCCATGGAGAAATGATAAGTAAAAGAGGTCTCTAACTGTCCCATAGTCAAAGCCTTTACAAATTCATAAAAAGCTTATCACAGATATTACAATAAATAACATGCATCGTGTTCATGATTTCAAAAACAGAACTTTTAGAATTATGATAAATCTCTAGGCATTTTTTAAATTACTTTCTCAGGTATTTTAATAACATCATCCTTATTCCCTCATGAATGATGTATTGAAAACTATGATAAGCTCTCATGCTAAGTTAGCTAATGATCCACGGTCCTGAATTACATTGCGTGGTAATCACCACATTCATCATTGGCAAAAATAGAAATCTGGATACAGCTAGAATGAAATGAGAAATCAAAAGTCTGAAACTGCTTAACCATCTTTGCACTTTAAATAATAATGTACATTACTAACAAGGGTTAACAAACACTACACTACTATCCAGCCAAATAATATCACTTCTTTATATGAAGTATTCATCACTGAAATTTTACACAGATCCAATTTACAGCAACAGTGTTCAGAAAACAGGGAGACTGGAATATGTACGTAAATGATTTATTAAAGTAGAGGAAATCTATACTTCACTTTCATTGCAAGGGTTTTTATGGCAATCTATTTTATCATCACACAGACGAACACTGTAATAAATAATTTGGGCATTGTTTTGATTTGTGTGTGAAAGGTTTCTTCTGTCTCATTCACCACTGAAGCACATAGGTATCAGTTTTGCATTTGTTAAGTGAAGCATTAATAGGAATGTCAGCAGCAAGACAGAACATGAAATAAATATTAAGATTCAATTTACTATGGTTTATGTTGCAGGGAAAATAGCCCTTTTATAAAATACCATTATTGTCTTTAGCCATAAAGAATGTAAATCAAAACAGTTTGAGTAGAGTTTGTAACTTTTTTAAATTTCTGATTTAGGGTATATGGTTCAGGAAGTTTTCAGTGAGAAGTCTTTAGTTTTTATAACATAAGAAACATGGGGGGGAGGGGCTTTGAATATTGCTCATCCTCTATGCATAACAGGAGGTCGTTCAGCGGGGGTCCCGAACCCTCGCTGAATGACCTCCTGCAGTCGATTTCCTGCCAGCGCCATTTTCCGTACGGAAAATGATTCGCGGCAGGAAATCGCTCCCAGACCCCCGCTGGACCCCCAGGATCTTTTGGCCAGCTTGGGGGGGCCTCCTGACCCCCACAAGACTTGCCAAAAGTCCAGCGGGGGTCTGGAACGACCTCCTGCAGTCGAATCGTGTTGGTCTATGGCCGCCGCCATTTTGCGGCGGCCATTTTGCAAAATGGCGCCGGCTGAAGACAACACGATTCAATAGCAGGAGGCCGTTTCAGACCGCCGCCGTTCTGGACCGCCGCTGGATCCCCAGGTAATTTAAAGCATTTGGGGGGGGTTCGGGAGGGTGGGGGATTTAATTTAAAGGGTCGGGGTGGGTTTTAGGGGGTTTTAGTGTGCCGGCTCACGATTTTAACGATTTTCACGATACTTTACCCACCCAAACGGCAACAATACGATTCCCTCCCCCTCCCAGACAAAATCGATCGTTAAGACGATCGAGGACACGATTCACATCTCTAGGATGGAGTGAAATATAGGGAAGACCTAAGAGAAGGGAATTACAGTAATCAAGTCCTGTTAGAATCAGTAATTGGAGGACTGTGTGAAAATCGTTTGGAAATAATAATGGTTTAAGCTCCTTAAACATATGTATCTTGAAAAAAGATTTTCTTTTACAATTCTGGAGATGCTATTGGCCATGGAGAGTTTTGAATCAATGATCACTCCAAGACTGTGGGCATGAGTTGTAATTGGAACAGTGTGAATTTCGTATACAAATTCTGATGAAGGACTGCGAGACGAGTTGGGGATAGTAGATAGGTAAACCATTTCAGTCTTGGAGGCGTTTCATTTTAGATCGTTATATGATAACCAGGTGTTAATGGATTTGAGGTATAATTGGATGATTGAAAAGGTATTAGTCCAAGAGGTGGTATAAGGAACAATAAAATGAATGTCAACTGCGTATATTTTGAAGTTTAGACCCAAGGCAGCTAGTACTTTAATTTGGTTTGATTCATTTGCTGAAACAAAATACAGGGATAATAACTTTCAAACAGGTGCACATGTGCGTTGGCACATGCCCAGAGACGCAGCAATTTTATAACATATACACATATAGCGCGAGTACGTTATAAAATAGCTTAGGTGCACTGATTTGTAGGGATGTGAATCGTTTTTCAACGATTAAAATTATCGTCCGATAATGTTTATATCATCTTAAATCGTTATAGAACACGATACAATAGAAATTCTAACGATTTATCGTTAAAAAATCGTTAAATCGTGTTAGTGCGCACTAACTCGAGTTAGTGCGCACTAACTCGATTTAGTGCGCACTAACTGAAAATGATACAAATAAACACTTTCCAGGTCACTGAAGGTCAGTTAGGAATGAATATGTGTTCCTATTGGCTGGCTGCCCTCTTATCTATTGATGTTACCAAGGTTACCACTGAGGTGATGGTTGGGGGGATGGGAAATGGAACTGGAAACTAACGAACACCAACAGAAAATGAAACAAAGTGTTCACACTTCCCAGGTCAGTAAAGGTCACTTAGGAATGAATATGTATGTATGTATTCCTATTGGCTGGCTGTGCTCTTATCTATTGATGTTACCAATATGGTTGGGGGGATGTGAAATGGAAACAGTTGGAAGCTTGACAAAAAAAGTAATGTAATGATCAGCACTCACCTGACTAGAACTTGTTTGTTTATTATTTTTGTTAGCAGGCACCTGAAATGCTAGTGCATGTTGAATTTGCCAATCACTGTGCATTTTAGAAAGGTGGTCCTGGCTGGAACTGTACACAGTTCAAATATATGTAATTGATTGTTGGTAAGTGTATTTTTTAAGTAGCCACACTGGCACCAGTATGTTTACTTTTCCTCCTACTTAACTCACTAGCTCAGCTTTGTAAGAAGGGCTTCTCTGCTTGTGTGTTGTTTTTGTTTGGTGTGAGGAGAGCAGAAACATCAGATCTTTATTCAATCTACTACAGTCATCTCTTACAGTGCCCTATCCCTATTAATACCAGGAGTGTTGTGATCTTCCTGCACACAGTGCCCTAACCCTGATACCAGTCTGAGACAGCTCCCTCCCTGCATTACTAGTGAGAGGCTGGCTTCACAGACAGGGGGGAGCTGCCTGACCCTCACTCCTGACTTCCCCCCATGTCCCAGCTAGTGAATGGTGTGTGGGTGAGGGGGGGGGGGAGGATGGTGAAGTCTGAGACAGCTCCCTCCCTGCATTACTAGTGAGAGGCTGGCTTCACAGACAGGGGGGGAGCTGCCTGACCCTCACTCCTGACTTCCCCCATGTCCCAGCTAGTGAATGGTGTGTGGGTGAGGGGGGGGGAGGATGGTGAAGTCTGAGACAGCTCCCTCCCTGCATTACTAGTGAGAGGCTGGCTTCACAGACAGGGGGGAGCTGCCTGACCCTCACTCCTGACTTCCCCCATGTCCCAGCTAGTGAATGGTGTGTGGGTGAGGGGGGGGGGGGGAGGATGGTGAAGTCTGAGACAGCTCCCTCCCTGCATTACTAGTGAGAGGCTGGCTTCACAGACAGGGGGGAGCTGCCTGACCCTCACTCCTGACTTCCCCCATGTCCCAGCTAGTGAATGGTGTGTGGGTGAGGGGGGGGGGGTGGATGGTGAAGTCTGAGACAGCTCCCTCCCTGCATTACTAGTGAGAGGCTGGCTTCACAGACAGGGGGGAGCTGCCTGACCCTCACTCCTGACTTCCCCCATGTCCCAGCTAGTGAATGGTGTGTGGGTGAGGGGGGGGGGGGAGGATGGTGAAGTCTGAGACAGCTCCCTCCCTGCATTACTAGTGAGAGGCTGGCTTCACAGACAGGGGGGAGCTGCCTGACCCTCACTCCTGACTTCCCCCATGTCCCAGCTAGTGAATGGTGTGTGGGTGAGGGGGGGGGGAGGATGGTGAAGTCTGAGACAGCTCCCTCCCTGCATTACTAGTGAGAGGCTGGCTTCACAGACAGGGGGGAGCTGCCTGACCCTCACTCCTGACTTCCCCCATGTCCCAGCTAGTGAATGGTGTGTGGGTGAGGGGGGGGGGGAGGATGGTGAAGTCTGAGACAGCTCCCTCCCTGCATTACTAGTGAGAGGCTGGCTTCACAGACAGGGGGGAGCTGCCTGACCCTCACTCCTGACTTCCCCCATGTCCCAGCTAGTGAATGGTGTGTGGGTGAGGGGGGGGGGAGGATGGTGAAGTCTGAGACAGCTCCCTCCCTGCATTACTAGTGAGAGGCTGGCTTCACAGACAGGGGGGAGCTGCCTGACCCTCACTCCTGACTTCCCCCATGTCCCAGCTAGTGAATGGTGTGTGGGTGAGGGGGGGGGGGTGGATGGTGAAGTCTGAGACAGCTCCCTCCCTGCATTACTAGTGAGAGGCTGGCTTCACAGACAGGGGGGAGCTGCCTGACCCTCACTCCTGACTTCCCCCATGTCCCAGCTAGTGAATGGTGTGTGGGTGAGGGGGGGGGGAGGATGGTGAAGTCTGAGACAGCTCCCTCCCTGCATTACTAGTGAGAGGCTGGCTTCACAGACAGGGGGGAGCTGCCTGACCCTCACTCCTGACTTCCCCCATGTCCCAGCTAGTGAATGGTGTGTGGGTGAGGGGGGGGGGGGAGGATGGTGAAGTCTGAGACAGCTCCCTCCCTGCATTACTAGTGAGAGGCTGGCTTCACAGACAGGGGGGAGCTGCCTGACCCTCACTCCTGACTTCCCCCATGTCCCAGCTAGTGAATGGTGTGTGGGTGAGGGGGGGGGGGGGGGGTGGTGAAGTCTGAGACAGCTCCCTCCCTGCATTACTAGTGAGAGGCTGGCTTCACAGACAGGGGGGAGCTGCCTGACCCTCACTCCTCCGGGGTATTGTGATCTTCCTGCACACAGTGCCCTATCCCTGATACCAGGGGTGTTGTGATCTTCCTGCATGCAGTGCCCTATCCCTATTAATACCAGGAGTGTTGTGATCTTCCTGCATGCAGTGCCCTATCCCTATTAATACCAGGAGTGTTGTGATCTTCCTGCACGCAGTGCCCTATCCCTGATACCGGGATGTGTGCAAGAAGATCACAACACCCCCGGTATCAGGAATAGGGCACTGTGTGCAGGAAGATCACAACACCCCCAGTATCAGGAATAGGGCACTGTGTGCAGGAAGATCACAACACCCCTGGTATTAGGGATAGGGCACTGTGTGCAGGAAGATCACAACACTCCTGGTATTAATAGGGATAGGGCACTGTGTTCAGGAAGATCACAATACCCCTGGTATCAGGGTTAGGGCACAAGTTCTAGTCACATTGACTGATCACATTACTTGTTTTGTCAAGCTACCAACTGTTTCCATTTCCCATCCCCCATATACTGTCAGTAGGAAACTTGGTAACATGAATAAATAAGAGGGCAGCCAATAGGAATACATATTCATTCCTAAACTGACCTTAACTGACCTGAAAAGTGTCAAATTGTATCATTTTCAGTTAGTGCGCACTAACTCCCAGTTAGTGCGCACTAACTCCCGTTAGTGCGCACTAATCGGAAAAAACGATTTTTAACGATTTTTTAACTAAAAAATCGTGCCTAAGACGATTTTCTTGCCCTGCCACACGATTTCTATCGTTAAGACGATATGGAAAACGATTCACATCCCTACTGATTTGTGCTCCTAAATTTGCAAGTGGGCATACTCAGATGCACAAAGTCAGGTTTGAGCTTCGCACGTTGGGGAATTTTATAACAGGTGTGCATCCACACCATGACCAGTTTCACCAGTTCGTCCACCAGTTCACCCAGTCTAGAGCTACGTCTTCCAAACTCCCCTGGTTCTGTAGTCTGCACTCCCCCCAGTTACCCCACACTCCTTAAACCCCCTCAGTGATGCCTTTTTTATTTTTTTTTAATTTACACCTCCTTCATTGCAGAAGTAAACTTACACGGCACTGGACCTGGGCATGTGCCCGGATGCATAGGTACTGGTGCACAAAGCTCTTGGAAACGCCCTGCAATACCCATGCCCTACTCATACCATGCCCCTTTTTTTCTCCAATGCAGGATGTGCGCGCATCCTCCTACTTTATAAAGTCAGCTGGACAGGTGCACGTGCTCGATGTGCGCGTAGCCTCCCAATTTTGGTGTGCACATCTCTTTTAAAATTCACTTCTAAATTAGGAAAAAACTCAAACCAAAATAAATGAACCAAAATGGGGCCTCCATGGCCTTTCTCCCAATCTCCAATGCTGCTGCCACGGCTGCAAGTGAACTAGGGCCTCCCTCAGGTCCCTCCAGTCCCCACCGCAAATGAGCCAACGAGGCCCAAGCTAAAACCTTCCATCTCCCCTGCAATTGAGCTGGTGCTGAGCCCTCCCTGGTCCTCACGTCTTCTGCAGGGTCTTCAATGTAGATGTAGAAAGGGGCTCGTGCCCCACTGGCTCCCGCTGCATAGTGCCACTGGCTGATCCTAAGATCAGCACCAATGTTTCACGGCCTTAAAGCACAGGACTGTAAAACAAAACAGTGCAGATATCAGCATCAGCAAACATCATTGTGTTGCACAGCTGCATATTTGTATGATTGTGCAATAAAATGTTGCTGGCCTCGGGGCCAGTCAGCACCATTGTGCTGCAAGAATCAATTGAGGGAGAGCCACTGCCCGTTTCCACACTGAAGACTCTATAGAAAGGGAAGCAATGTTTCAGCTTGGGCCGGGGGAGGTCTGAGGAGACACCATTTAAAAAAAAAAAAAAAAAAAGAACCAAAACTCTCTTAATATTTTCAGGTAAGTTGTTTTGTTCCATTTGTAGAAGAGCAGAAATTGACTTTTTCCTTATGAAATACACATTTGTTTAAAATGAAAGCACATCCCCATTAAAAATCCACTTAGTCATGAAAAAAAGATTCAACATACAACTATGATTATACAGAAGAACTCTGCAAATGCTCTAGGCAGAAACTGAGGTAGGAATTGATCAGGACCTTCATCTGCTTTTGGTAAGCTGGACTTGCTGGAAAAGAATGCTTAAGTCTTGAGAAACATTATCTTAGAGGTTTAAACTATGATTAGCTGTGTATACTGAGTACTAGATTTTAAGGTGAGTATTTGATTGCAAATGCTATAATTGTATGAGTTCTGGGAAAATAGACTTTGAATTAATTCTGTGAGTAGGATATCATCCAGCTCCTGCCCCCATACTACTCAATGAAGGGCCTGCAATAATCTATTTATGCAGCATTAAACACCGAAGGGTCTTGATTCTCAGCACGTCACTTTACTGCTCTATTTACCACAGGTCTTCGGCTGACTGGATGCTGAAGACCTGTGGCAAACGCTGCCCCTAGCTGAGGAGGATGTCATACAGCTCCTGCCCCCATACTACTTAGGGGAGGGCCTGCAGGTAGGTCTACATGCTGGTGGGAGTTTGCAAAAGGACCTTCAAAAGTCCTGCCCCTGTGTGTGCCCCTTCGGGAGTCATGAGTGAGTCAAGGATGGATGTATTGCTTGATACAGCGATGATATAGGGTAAGTATTTTTTTTTTATATTTAGTTATTTTATTATCAGATGGTGGTAACATGTTGACAGATAATTTTATTTTTATTTATTTTATTTATTTAGAATTTTTATATACCGGCAATCATGAGAACATATCTTGCTGGTTTAAATAAAACAGGAGTGCATTATATACATAGGAAACTAGAACTATTGTGTATAAGATATTATATAATGTACAATTATATAATGTACAAGATATATTATATAATGTACAATTATATAATGTACAAGATATTATGGGTCATGGCAAATATGGTGGTGTTTGTACCCATGTCATTGATGTTGGATACAATAGATTCTATCCTAAAATGAATAGAGATATTTCTTGTAAAGAACATATTTAAGTGTAAGCAAAATTTAAAATTGTTATTTAAATGCTAGTTCTGTAAGAAAAAAGATGTTCAGATTTATGAGACCCTGGTACAATGTAAGTTGAATGTATGGTTCATTACTGAACACTGACATACTGATACTGATGCATATCCAGCATGGCTCTCTGCTTCAACGGCATGGGAGAAGACTGATACATCACGCATTTCCAGCATAGCTCCCTGCTTCAACAGCAGGGGAGAAGAAAAACAACCAATAAGGACTGTATAACATAGTCTGGGTAAAACAAATAAGCATGGGTGTAGCTTGCTTATTGCGGCGGTTACTACCCCTACTACCCCTAACTAATCAAGCTAGATATTTCAATGGTGGGGGTGGAAGGGAAATAGAACCAAGAGCTAAGAGAAACAGATAAGTATGAGAGAAAAAATGTGTGAAGCTTGCTGGGCAGACTGGATGGGCCGTTTGGTCTTCTTCTGCCGTCATTTCTATGTTTCTATGTTTCTATGTTTCTATGATACAGGTGCATGTTTGTTAAATCAATTGTATTCAATGGGATGTACTTATGAGGGGGCATCCAGGTAGGGGAAACAAGGAGAGAGGTATTAGTAATATTTAAAATGGATGATAAGATTCTAAGATTGCCTTTTGTTTTTCACAGTTTGGTTGAAGTGATTCTCATTCAAGCTGCATGTTCAGTCTTTTGTGTAATTTATTTACCTCCAGGCAACAATTCTAAAGATATATGATTGTTGCTAAATATCATTACTTCAATAAGCTTAGATCACAAAAATCTTATCATGTTAGGTGATTTTAATTTGCAACTTGAGAATGAACAGTTGCCATTAGTTAAAGAATTTTTGTTATCAGTGTCTGCTATGGGAGTGATTCAGCTTGTTAAATGTGCAACACATTGTGCAGGTCATAATTTAGATGCAATTTTAGTAAGAGATTCAATTGCTGAGGAGGAAACCATCTCTTTAATAAGGGTCAGAACACCATTTATTATTATTTGATTTGAATAAGCTTTTAGGGAGCCTGTTTGTAAGGTAGTTAGAACAGAAGTGGACTTGAAAGGTTTCTCAAAGTTCCTGGAGGTGGAAAGAAATCTATTACATCAGATATTTCAGATCAGCGAGCAGAGGAGTTTTATCTTACTATTAATAGGATTAATGTTGATGTCCTTCCATTGAGAATTTTGAGAAAAAGTGGACATATAGAAAGCGCTCCATGGTATAATGGGGAGTTACTCATCTTGAGAAGAAATATGAGAAAATGTGAAAGGCAATTGTGAAAGACTAAATTAGAGGATGATCAAGTTTAATATTTAGAGGCTTTAACTTTTAATAAAGTTGGAGGATAACTTTTAAAGAAGCACGCATGCCCATATATGCAGCTATATGGAAGCGCATGCATGCATATGTATTTTATATTTTGCATGCAAATGCATGCACACTATATAAAATATGCTTAAATATACCTAACATGTTTGCGTATCTCAAAGATATACTGTATTTATTATAAACATAGCTGGATTAGTTTCGACTTATCACATAGCTGGATAATATATCTTAACTAAAATAACTTATCTGGCTAAGTAGCGCTGTTCAAGACTTATCTGTTGAAGTAAGACAACCGGGTAAGTAAAATAAAAGTACTCGTTAACCAGATTTTTATATATTTTATTTATTTTTATATACCGGTGTTCGATTTTAGACATCACATCAGTTTACATTCCAACAAAAAATGCAGGAAATCAGGCATAGGTAAGATAACCAGATAACCAGTATTTGAAGCTTTATCCATGTATCTTACTTATCTTGCGAAGTAGCACTTTTTATGTCTTATCACACATATGTCTTATGCACACATAGCAGATATGTGGCACATCACTGCTATGTCTTATGCACACATAGCAGATATGTGGCACATATCTGCTATGTGTGCATATTTGTGTTCCTTATTGTAATCATTTAAATGAGAAATTTTAACCCATGTAATTCCCTTATCACTTGTCGGCTTTTATACGTGCAAGTTATCAAATTTTATAACAGGCGCATCTGAAGGAAATTATCAGTTTTCCCAATTACTTCACCAGTTTTCCCCAATCTATCTCTAGGTCAACAACACCTCCCCCCCCCCCCCCCCCCCCCCCCCCCCACCCCTGGTTCTTTATCCTACACTCCCCCATTTACCCAAACCCCTCATGCAATCAGTATTTGACTATACACCAGATAATTAGCAGGAGTAAAGGTGTGCAGGTAACAGCTGTACATGTGCCATTTTCCCAATTTATAAAATAGCAACTTATACACGCGTAAATGTTGGCCCCCTTCCTGGAACACGCCTGGCCCGCCGCGGCTCGCCTTTTGTATATGAGCACATGTATGCTTAAGATTTATTAAATAGCACTTGAATGAATATGCACTATTTGTGCTAATTTTTATATGAGCAAATCTAAAATTCACTTTTTACTATGGATAATATTAATAAGAAATCTTACATTTCTAAATTAATGAGAATTCTCTGAATAAACCCCTTGATTTATTTAGTGTGGTTAAGCAACTGTTTGATAAGCCAAAAACCTGAGAGACAGATTGTCGAGTAATACAGCATTCGCGAAGTTCTTTTATGACTCTTGAAACTTGCCTTAGCTGACTCTGGTAATATGGAGAGGAATCGAAAATCTTCTTGTAGGTGAGATTATTTTAATTTAATTTGAAAGAGAAGTGTGGTGATTTGCTTGCTCAAATAAAGGTAGCCATTTTCTAACCTGGGTACTAAGGCTCTGGAAACTGCACAATATTTTTCCACATGGATAAATTCCATGAAAAAAAAAATATTGTGGGGAACTTACTAAGAAAATTGGTGGCCTTTGTCACCAACAGCACTAAAGAAACCTCCAGCATATAAAAGCCCTCCTCCAAGGGTCCTGAGAGACCTCTTCCATCCCTGCTGCTTCTAGTGGCAGCCCATACGTGAAAAAAGTTGAGAACAATTAGGGGAAGATTTTAAAAGGAGCGCGCTCGGCATACATGTGCACGCTACCCGGTGCGCACACATGCATGCTGGATTTTATAACTTGCGCGCGCAGATGCGCGTAAGTTATAAAATCAGGGGTCAGCGCGCACGCAAGGGTGTGCGCAATTGTGCACCTTGTGCGCGTCGAGCCTCGCTGCCTTCTCCCGTTCCCTCCCCCCCCACCCCCCATTCCCTTCCCCTATCTCCCCTGCCCTTTCCCCCTACATTTTCCTTTGCTTTTTTTTAATTTCACAATTTACTTCAGCCCTGGGGCTGAAGTAAGTTGCGCACACCGGCCAACTGCCGGCGCGCGATCCCTGGCACAGCAGCAAATATAGCCGTTGTGCCAGGAGCTTGACCCTGACCCCACCCCGTCCCTGGACTGCCCACGCCTCACCCCCTCCCCACCCCTTTTTGCAAGCTCTGGGCCTTCCACGTGTCTTGAGGCTGTAGGCCCGGCATGTGTAACCCTTTTAAAATCCAGCCCTTAATGTAAAAGTTGTGTGATGATGCCCCACCCTCTGTCCAAACAAAGCAAAACCAAATCCAAATACAGTCCCCCCCCCCCCAAAGGCAACCCTTCCCCAAAAGCCCATGACCCACTCTAGCCCATCCCTTTGGGCATACCTTGTGGTTTAGTGGGGTCCAGAGTGCCCCATGGACTCCAGGCTGGCCACTCACTCCATCCAAACTGGTGCCTGCTGGCCATCATACTAGGTATGCTTCAATACTCCTATTGTATGGCTTGCATTTTTTGAGGCAAGCTGAGCTATTTAATTTACATAAACTACCTAATAATGAGCTGCTTTGCATGTATTTGCAAAGATTATACATGCAAATGAGCCCATTAACATAGCTAAATTATTTTTGGTAAAATATTGCATAGTATCACACTATATTGTGACAGAAAGTGTTTATCATGGATTAGTAAATATACTCTATAATGTCTTGCATTTTGGATCCTTGTCCATTTGGAATTATAAAGAAACTTTCATGCGTTTAGTTAGTATCTCATTCAATTTAGAAACTATTCCTAAGAAGAAGGGATTCTTCCTTTAGGGGTAGATTTTAAAAGAAAGCGCAATTGCGTACTTTTGTTGGTGCACCAGGCGCCAACAAAAGTATGCTTGATTTTATAAGATACGCGCATAGCCGCGCGTATCTTATAAAATCCTGGATCGGCGCGCGCAAGGCTGCCGATTTTGGGCATCCAGCGCACGCCGAGCCGCGCAGCCTGCCTCCGTTCCCTCCGAGGGCGCTCCGAAATTGGAGCGGCCTCGGAGGGAACTTTCTTTCGCCCTCCCCTCACCTTCCCCTCCCTTCCCCTCCCCTAACCCACCCCCCCGGCCCTATCTACACCCCCCCACCTTTATCCACGGATTTACAACTCCTGGAGGGAGACGTAAATCCACGTGTGCCAGCGGGCTGCTGGTGCGCCGAGACCTGACCCGGGGCGGTTCCGGAAGGCACGGCCACGCCCCCGGAACGCCCCGGGCCGAAACCAAACCCCCCGGGACTTACGCGCGTCCTGGGGCTCTGCGCACGCCAGCGGCCTATGCAAAATAGGCGCGCCGGCGCGCGAGGCCCCTGCTCGCGTAAATCCGGGCGGATTTACGCGAGCAGGGCTTTTAAAATCCGCCCCTTACTGTTTAAGCATGCAATTATAAGTCCAGTATTAAAAGTACTCAATGTTTTATCCGATACTATATCTAATTACAGTCCTAATTTGAATCTTTGTTCTCTTAGTAAACTATTAGAAAACTGGGTTCTACAACAATTAGATACCTATGTAGAGGATAATAATATTTTGGACAAATGTCAATTTGGTTTTAGGAAAGGCCGAGGTATCAAAACACTTTATCCTTTTTGGATTACATTTGCTGTAATTTGGAAGATAATAAAACTGGTTTTTGGTACAACTTGATGTGTCAGATACTTTTGACAGAGTGAATCACATATGCTTATTATCCCATTTAAAAGCCCTAGGAATATGTGGCACTGTGTGGCAGTGGTTTCAATCTTATTTAACAGCTACATCACAGCAAGTGAGCTGGTATGCTGATAGCTCGTTGTGTTACTCCAATAATATAGGAGTACCTCAGGGCTCAGTCTTATCGGCAACATGTTTTAATATATTCGTGCAGCCCTTGGGGAAGTTCATGTTATGGTTGGGATTATTTTACAGGATGTATGCTGATGATGTACAATTTTATCTTCCTTCTATTGTTGTTGGACAGTTTACTAGGGAAGGGTTTTTAGTGTTGTAAGATAATCACTGATTGGTTTTCTGCAAACGGCTTACAGCTTAATGTTATTAGCTTTATTGCTTGCACTTTTGGCAGAGCACAAACCATCCTTCTTCCAGAAAGGATGGACTTGGGTCAGTCATACAGCTTTACTTATACCCAAAGTTATCTGTAGTCCCAGAGTTTTCCCTTTTAAATGATAATGCAGAGGTGGCCAACTCCAGTCCTAAAGAGCCACAACCGGCCAGGTTTTCAGGATATCCACAATAAATATGCATGAGAGAGATTTTCATGCACTGCCTCCATTCTATGTAAATGTATCTCAAGAATACTGAGGTATTCTTGCCACTCTAGGTGACTACTTTACACATCTCATAATGCTTTGGATCTTCATGCCATTCTTTATGCTGCTTTGACCCTTTGCCTTTTTTATGCTTTTTACCCCCTACATTCTGCATTGAGCTTTTCATGCCTCACTTGGTACAACTTTGCCCACTTTGGGCAGCCTTAGGGAGAACTTTGGAGTGTTCTGGTCACTCTGGATGCTATTTTGCCTCTCCGATGAATACCTCCAACTGCTAGTATACTTTTGTCCCATTGTGAGTGCTTGAACTCTTCATGCCACTTTTAATGCCATGCTGACATAATCTTGACGTAATCTTGAATGGCATCTGATGATGTTTACCCACCAGTTTCATTAGAAACTAGCTGTACCCGGCCATGCGTTGCTGTGGCAGAGCCTGGTTAAGTGGAAAAGAAAGAAAAGAGAAAGTGCATGGCTGTAATATGTTTAATTTCGCAATGCTTGTGGTTATACAATATTTTTAGTTGTTCCATTGTTTGTGCAGATATAGAGATTGTTAGGTTTGCCGACTCTTGAACATGCAACATATAATTGTCCATGTGAGAAGCAATTGGTTTCTAGATCTAAAGCGCAGAGTTGTAAAGATTGTCCTTGAGCTTTGTTGATGGTTATTGCAAACGCCAATCGAATTGGGAATTGCAATCTCTTAAATTGAAATGCCAGATTTGTTGGAATGATAGGGATGCAAGGAATGAGGACATCTTCACCTTTGAAAGGTCCTGTCAAGATTGTTGCTTCTATGACATTGCTCATCAAATTTTTGACAGCAAGTCATGTGCCGTTGCAAAGCGTTGGCTGGTTGATATTCGTAACATGATAATAGGTATGCCGATTTTCAATTGTAGTATGTGAGGTGGCATGCCTGGGAGGTCGAGTGAATTAAAAAATTATGTGGGATAATTAACTGCTTCATAAAGTTTGATCTTCGGTGAGGCATTATTTGGCTGAAGTAAAGCAGATGGCTGAACCATCTGACCAAGGTGAATGGGACTTCAATGTCCCAAGAAAGAGTGAAATGCAAATGAAAGTAATGTATTTTTTCCAACGTAAGATGCCCCAGACCATAAGATGCACCTAGGATGCAGAGTGTGAAAAGAAAAAAAATGAAAATAGTTGGTGCTAAATGTGGTATGTCCCTGGGCATCTGTGCATGTTATGTAGTAAAATAGGGGAGTGACTAACCAATTTTTTTACTCCCCATTTTGTTTTGCGGTCTGGGGAGGGCTATTTCGGAGCCTTCCCCAGATCGTGCAACTTTTGTCTTTCTGTTTGTGTGTGAACCCCCCTCCCCCCAAAAAACCCCCCCATCCAACTGTTCTCTGTAAATAACCACCCCACACCCTCCTGCCCCCCCCAGCCCAGCGAAATAAAGTTACCCACCCTCCTGCCATCCCCAACAGTTGCCGAATGAATGAAACATCCCCCCCCCATCGCGACCCCTCCAAAAAATGTTTGCAATTAAATCAGTACAACCCCCCACCCTCCAGACCCCCTGAGACCTGATACAAATCTCTGTCGGTGGAGCGGGCGTTCAGGAGCGGTCCGGGAGTGATGTATTGGCGTTGTGCCATCGGCTGCCAGCAATGAAAATGGCTCTGACGGCCCTTTGCCCTTACTATCACTGGGGTCCAGCAATGGCAGTGGTAGGTCCTGTGACATAGTAAGGGCAAAGGGCTGCCAGCTGCCAGTCCTGAAAATGGCGCCGACGGGCCTTCCGCCTTACTATGTCACATGGGCTACCACTGCCATTGGTGTCCCCGAGTGGCATAGTAAGGGAAAGGGCCGTCGGCGTCATTTTGATTGATGGCAGCCAACGGCCGTAGTCCAGGTGATGTGTCCCGGACTGCTCCTGGCCCCCCACTGGAGCAGCCAGGACTTTTGTCAGGTTTTGTGTGTGCTCGGAGGGTGTGGGAAGTAAAATAATTTGGCATGTGTGTGGGTGGTGTGAGGAGGGTGGTGGGTGTTTCTTAGCTGTAAAGGAAATTGTTATCTTCGCTGTATAAGACGGTCATACATTTTCCCCCCACTGTTGTGGTGAAAAAAGTGGGCGAATGTGTGAAAAAGGAAGGGAAACGTGGACCTGGACTGGCGAAATGATTAGTGTAGTATTTGTTAGTGTAAGGTGTAACAGATGGCGCTTACGTCCAGCAGATGTCGCTGTTTTCAGGAAAAAATGTTTGAACCTTTGTTACCTGTCACAGGTGTGACATATCTGTAATGTAAGTACAGAAGAACCTTCCTGTATGCGAAATGAAGGTTGTGTCCAAATTTGAAAGCAATCGGTGCAGTGGTTTCTGAGATTAGCGATTTTGTACAAACTATTTCACATTTTTATTTATATAGATAATTAGAAAATCCCGATTTGGCAGCCCCAAATTGGCTGCATTGTTTCCCCCTCTGACTATAATGATGAAACAAATGAATGAATAAAATGAATAAACTAAAAAAAAAGTAATTTGAAATGAATCAAATGAATGGCTTTGACTATGAAATGAATAAACAAACTGATATGATTTTTTTGGCTCTGTGCATGCTTATTCCATGCATTAGAAAAGGGTTGAAAGAAGACGCCTGCCAGGATCGTTTAATGGTGAGGTAAAAGAGGCAATTTAAGCTATAAGGTCATCAATCAAAAACAAATGATGAAAATAGTCTAGAGCATAAATATAAGCAAGATAGATGTAAAACAGTAATAAGACATGCAAAGAGAGAATTTGAGCAAAAGCTTGCAAAAATGAATAATATACATTTTTTCCAGTACATTCCAAGCATAAAACCTTTGAGGGAGTCAACTGGACTGCTAAATGATCGAGGAGCAAAAGTGGTGCTGAAGGAAGGCAAGGAAATAGCAGAGAAACTGAATACATTTTTTGTCTTGGTCTTTACTGATGAAAATATTGGGACCATCATCTAATGAACCAGACATGTAAATGCATATTTTAATACCTGCCACATACACATATATATATGCTAGCAGGGCTTCATTTGTGTGGGAACAGGGTGGAAGGCAGTTCTGGCGCTTCTTTTCGGAGGTAAGAGGCAGAGCAGCAGGGGTGCTGTGCTCCAGCCCCCTCCCCTCCAGGCAGCCTGCAGGGAAGAGGAAAAGAATAGGTGAACCTGGAGAAGAGGAGAAGACTCTGCTCCCCAATCCAGCCCCTCCTCTCTTGTTCCCCCTCCACCCACCCCACTTCTCCTCCTGAATGGCAGGAAAGGATGGGGAAGGGATGATATTGAAGCAGACACTACAGAGCAAAGAATAGCCCCACAAAAAATGATTTGAGCAAGCACAAGTTAAGTTTTCAACCCTGGCTTTGATGAATGGCACTACTGCTCACAACTTTCAAATTAATGCTAATTCAATCCCTTTTTGTGTCCATTGTCAAGGGCTTAATTTCTGGCAGAACAACCTAGAACAGCATTCTGCCACCTTTTTTTCTGGGACCCCAGAAAGTGGAGCAGAACTGGCAGGGTGTATCAGTTCTGGCTCACCTGAGGAAACAGAACAGACCCAGTAGTTGCATGGATCACTTCAGGCCCCCCACGACGACCACCACCACCACCTATGGAGGAAGCATAGCTGCTTATCTTGAGACAAGGGCAGCTACATGGTGTGTGTGTGTGTGTTCACACCTGGCCCTGGTCCTGCCTCTTTGCACAGATCAAACCTGGCCTGGCCCCACCCATCTCATCGCTTCCACTTTCCTTCTGTCTACAAATTAAGCCCTGCATGCCAGTTTTACTAAAGAAACCCCCACATAAGCCTTTGAAAATCTCCTCCATAAGGGTAGCCTCCAAATAGAAACCCAAATGTAAGAAAATGGCACAAAACCCTGCAGAGCCCCCTGATTCACGCTGTGCTAGCACAGATCGCAGGACCCTACAGCTATCCACCTGGGACAGTCATTCAGAGTATGAGCTTCACATGCATGCTGCTCTAGGACGGATGTATACATGATCCAGTGCAAAAATGTGGAGAAGAATGCTACACTGGTGAAACGAGCAAAATGACGGCAAGATTCAGTCTTCATATACATAAAATAAAACCTTACAGAGAAAAATTGGAGTAACAGCTCAGAAGGTGAACAATTCTCAAAGGAAGATTGCTCCTTTAATGACCTCCCAATCAGGGTACTAAAAGAGAAAAGAATCATTTGAAATTAGGATGATCAAAGATAAAAGGGCTTAATAATGACGTTGGCTTTCTCATCCACTATCAGATACAAGCCCTTTCAGCTGCAAAGTGTTACGGTCTCATCACCTCTGACATGACCTTTTCATCTTTTACTTTATTGAGCTGTAATGACATAAGTAGACCACATAAGACCTAGAAGACTCTGTACTATTTAAACGAAATGTAGCAGTGCCGTTTCTTCAATGATCTGCTGAAGAGAAGATAACTTGAAAACTCCTCACACATGTATTAGTCCAATAAAAGTTATTGCCTACAACTTATTTGTTGACTCTTTATTCCACATATCCAAATGGACTGTCAGTAACCTCGGTTCTTGAAAATACATTTTCCTTGTTTAAAGAATAGCAGATATATTTTGAAGTGCTCTGAAATCTCCCTCTTTCTCTGTGTCATTCTCTCCCTCTCCTCCATGTCTTTGCCCTCCTACTGGTGCCTTGGGAAATATATCTTTGCATATTTTGGGGATAGGGAGATTTTAGGGTCAGGGGACCATTAATTAGACCAGCAATATCAATTTCCAGTCCTCAAGGGCCACCGATAGGTCTGGTTTTCAGGATACCTTTAATGAATATGCATGAGATTGATTTGCATGCACACTGCCTCCACTGTATGTACATCTCTCAGACATATTCATTAGGAATATCCTGAAAACCCAAATCATTGCTGGCCCGCGACAGAGTGAATAGCACTGGACTAGGTAATTGCCCTTGTAATAAACATAGAAATTCCTTATTTGTGAAAAAGTGAAGAGATAGCAGAAGAATTAGCAGCTCAGTCTTGTTGGTATCCTGCACTAGCCTCCTATTTGCACTCCTCCTGCTCAGAGGAGCCGCTCTGCACCCAGAATACTTTGCCTTAAGGTGGACCAGGACCAGAGCTCTGGGACCAGTCCTTTAAGGTGTTCTGAGAGTTTCTCTGGCACACTCTGCCACATGCCCTCACCTTCAGCTCAGCCTTATTAGGTTGAGCAATTGCTCTTACTAGGGCTATGTCCCTAGTTAGGAACCTTCTGCTCTTGTTCTCTTTTCTTGCCCTTCCTTGAGGCTTCCTCTTCTTTCTTTAGCTATGTTCTGAGCCCCTAACAGCTCTTGCTTTAATCCCTTTATTTACCCCATGTCTGACTTTGAGGAACCAAGCCGGGGTGTGATCTGATTACTTTTTCTTGGGGCACACTTTCCTGGCACTTTTGGGATCTCTGCTAAGGATTACCAGTGTAATCCTGGCTTCTCCTTTATCCAAATCTTCTTACTTCTTTGAACCTTTTGGAAATTAGCATTTCCCGCTTCCCTTTGGGGATATCTCTTTTATGTTTTCTGTGTTTCAGAACGTTTCCCAACACTCTCTGGACTCCCCTTTGGGAAGATCTCCCACCAAGACTCCTGTTCAGCCTTGGGCACTCCCAGAGTCTCATTCACAACACTGTTCAGTTCATTAGTCCCATCTTATAGTTTGGCTTCTATGGGGTCCTGCTCCCATGTGAGTATATCCAATCCCAGTTCCTTGGTAGTACTGGGATTGTCTCTGTCATCCCCAACAAGGGAGAAATCTTCCTTGTGTTCTGCCATCTGTTCCTTTGGAAGTGGCTTGTTCAGGTTAGAGAACTACTGCTGGACCCCCTGAACTCAACAGTGGTTGCTGGAGGTTCATGATCCCTGCAGCCTTGATTAACTTGCTCCCTCTCTCTTTGAAGGGATGCCCAGTCTCAATTTCAACTGGTGACTGCTCCTGCGTCTCTTCCTTCTGCACTGGGGCCATCTTGTCTGCATTGGGTGATATCCCTGCAACCTGCATGGATTCTGGAACTCTCCAGGCTGAAGTTGGCCCCTCCGGCTTTTCCACCTCGGCCGGGCTCTCTGGCTTCATTATATTTCCTCAGTCCTCTCCACCTTTTCCATGGTTTCTGGCTGCTTTTCCTCCTGCACCAACCTCTGTAGTCTCTGCTGCCCTTCTCTCAGGGTCTGCTGATGGATTTTAAAGCAGTGTTCCAGATGCTGCCATCACGCTAGCAAGGATTGATACAGGGCTTCCATGGCCTCCACGAATCCTGGCAGCGGCTTTCTTGGCTGCCATTTTCTCCCCTTTCCTTCAGGAAAGCAGTGAGGCAGCGCAAGGAAGGCACCCCAGCAAACCTTTCTCCTTCCCCCTCCCCTCCAAAGGAAAAAGGCAACACAAACTAAACATCTTGCTTATCCAGCACTTACTGACTTTTGTAAACTATTTTCCTGGGCAGAACTAACTTCCTTAGCCCCTTATAACTCCAAGCTTTTAGGATGTGACTGCAACCAGGTCCCTGGGAAATTCTCTACTCTGTTTGTACCTTCTGCACTGTATTTATCTGGCCAGGGCCTCGTGGCCCAGATTTCTCAGCTTAGAAAAAAAAAAGTCTCTTTCCTTTCTTCTTTTCTGGGTAAAGCACTGCGCTCTGGGCTGCTATATCGCTCAGAGATCCCTGTAACACCAGTTTCTACTCTAAGTGTTTTGGAGCAAACAGGTTATCACACGTTGAAGGAAAATTTAATTCCTCTTTCTGGAGGCTTGGGTTTCTGCCTGTGCAGTCGCGCAGTGCAGAAGATCCCTGACCCGACACTATATGTGGTACAGCACAAATGGTTTACAGCCTGCAAGAGGCCAGATACATGCCGGACCCTGGCTCTTTCTAGCACAAATCTTTATTCTTCACAGCATTTAACATAAATCTGAAACAGTTTACCTTGCTGTACTTCACAGAACAATATCAACAAAGCAGTATTTAACTGGAGCTGCCTTCTCCTCATCTACCCAGGGCCTCTCCTTTCTTCTCCTCTGAGTCTAAGCTATATTCCTGCTCAGAGGAGCTGCCCTGCACCCAGAATGCTTTGCCTTCAGGCGGACTGGGAGCAGATGTCTGGGACCAGTCCTTTGCGTTCTGAAGGTTTCTGTGGCATGCTCTGCCACTTAACCTTTTTGTGCAGGGCCCAGGCCCATTGTACAGCTAGTCACAAAAGCAGGAGGTCTCCTATATAGGAAGACTTCTCTCACTGGGGAAATATATTAGCTGGTGATATCCCCCTTCCCAGTCTTTCCCCTTTTGATGCCAGGGTCCTGCTGACTGTTGTATACTCCCTTCTCTCCCCAGCCTCATTCTCATTGAAGATACTAACCAACATGAAAGACCAATGGCTCTAAAAACATAATCATGTCAATGTTTTGCTCTCTTGGAAAAATCTGCTCTCATCTGACCTTCTCATCTGGCGTGTGGTAGGTTTCCCAGTTCTTCGCTATATTTTCACAAGCAACCTCCATGTACCAGGCTTAGTTGTATATCCCTTGAAAGTCAGCAGAAGCAACCAAGAGGAAAACAGAATTAAGCATGCTCAACTTAGCATGATCACACTATTTAGCTTCCCCTTGGTAAATAACAAGCTCATGTTAACACCATGACCTAGCAGGTATTAATTAGTATCTATTTAAAGAGCACATGCCAAATAATGCATACCACATTATTTAGCATGAACCTGTCAATCCCTCATTTGCATTTGACATATTATATTTGCATGTGTGGACATACACATCTTTGGGCCCCTTTAATGTTTACATTAAGGCCTTCCTACAACTGTCTACTGTTAGCATGGGCAAAATGGTCTTAATGTACATGCTAGCATTTTTTTGCATAGGTCCTTTTATGTAGCAGCAGCAGCAGCAAAGAAATGTTAAGTGATGGTATCATATAGATGTGCATAATTACTTATGAAGTGTGGGTACTGGTATGCATCTCTATTTTTGGATTATTTGTAATATAATGACACTGGGAATAGGTAATGGAGACTGGGCCTTGGTTGCTATAGTATTTATAAGTTTGAATGTGTGTTTACCTTGGAAGAATAGCAATATTTAGAAACATGATGGCAGAAAAATATTAGTGGTGTGTTAAATATATATGTGCCATCCATGAAGCGACCAACTGTATTTTTCATGGCAGAGTACTCCATGTAAGTTGACCTTGGGCATTCTACCTACAATATTTCCTTTCAAAACACATTGACCTTACAGTGAAAAAGATTTTGGCAAAATACAAACACTGCAGAACATGTTTTGCATAGTACAAAACATTTAATGTAATTGGAAATTAACGAGTCACCCACCCATGAGCAATGGATGCTATCAATATTCCTGACAGGTATTCCATGCTGAAAAGAAAGAAGAAAGAAGAACAGATAATATATCTTAGAAGTGAACTTGAGAAGACAGCATTCACTTCCTGAACACAATACATGACTAATTCTTTAAAGACTAAAGGATTAGAAACATGCTAACCCTGTGGAACAATAGATTGAGAGGGCAATTTTCAAAGTAATTAACCTGGGTAAATTTGCCATCTACAAATTACTCTCCTCAATTCAGCTAAAAGTATGTGTAATCTTCCATAGCACAGGTACTCTGAGATGAACTAAATGCTTAGATTTAAATATTCACTAATGATGTTAGAAAGGAAGCCATGATTGAAGTGATCACATTTGCAGATAATACAACTATATTCAAAGCAGTTAAAACACAAGCAGACTATAAGGAATTTCAGAAGGATCTTGCAAGACCAGAGAACTGAGCATCTAAGCAGATGAAATGTAATGTATACAAGTGCAAAGTGGAAATAATCCTAACCACAGGTACAAAATGCTGGGTTGTATTTCATGAGTCACCACCAGGAAAAAAGATCTTGGAGTCATTGTGGAAAATACATTTAAATCCTCAGCTCAGTGTGTGATGATGGTCAAAAGAACAACTAAAATATTAGAACTTATTTGGAAAGGAATGGAAAATAAATCCAAGAATATCATAATGCCTTTGTATAGATTTATGATGTGACTGAAACATGATTATTTTGTGCACTTCTGGTTGCCCGTATCAAGAAAGATATAGAAATAGAAAAGTTATAGTGAAGGGCAACAAAACTGATAAAGGGGATGGAACAGCTCCCATAAGAAGAAAGGTTAAACTGTTTTTCAGCTCAGAGAAGAGGCGTCTGAGAGAGAACCTGATAGAGGTATATAAAATCATGAGTGAGGTGGAACAGGTAAATAGGGAATGGTTATTTACCCTTCCCACTAGGAATAAGGGAAATTCAATGAGGTCAATATTCAAAACTAAACATTTAAATGGCTAACTTGGAATTAGAAGGGTAGCTTAGAATTAGAAGGATAACTTGTGAGTTAGATGGATAACTTGCCATTTAGATGGATAACTAGTAAGTAACAGATTTAGAACAAACTGGAGAAAGTATTTTTTTCAAGCAACACACACAAGCTGGAGAATTTGACGCCTGAGGATGTCAAATCATCTGGCACTGAAAGATTTAAAAGGAATTTGGACACATTCCTGGAGAGAAAGCTGATAAACAATTATTATCCATATGGCTTTGGATAAGCTCCTCACATCCCTGGAAGTAAGCAACAAAGAATTGGATCTACTCATTGGAACCTGCTCATGTGGAATATGATTAGGGCCACCGAGGGTCTTAGATCTCTAAGCAGACCAGCTGAACGAATGTCACACTGTGGGTCAATATAAAGTTAGCTTGGTGTCCTGTTTTCTGCATGCCCTTAAGTCTTATGATTTGATGTTACAAACAGCTTCTTTTTTTGGGAGGTAAATTTAGACTTGCATCTGGTTATAGTGAAACTGCAAGGCTAGCTGTTTAAGAGGATGAAAAACATCACGAGTTGGGCTGAAAAGAAAAACATCACGAGTTGCCTTTCCAAAATGGATGCTTAAGGGGTATGTGGTCTTAGACCTAAGGTGGTGCACAGAGGGGCATGCTATGGCATTATAAGTTGATGAATCAGTATAAGATTGGGTTAGGAGTGGTAGACTTGACCCTTGATTAGCTCTGGGGTATAATAATAGATATAAGGATATGAATTAGGAAAATGTGTAATTGGTTCTGTATGCTTCCAAGGATAAGTGAAATTTATATTGATGTCTGTCTGTGCTGCTACCAGGCAGAGTAGCTTGGGGATTATCTTGTCTTGCTTTTTTTTTTCTTTCATAATAAAAAAACACAATGAGGAAGTCCTAATTTGATGTGAAATATTTCTTTTAATTCCACTTTTGCTTTAGCTGCTCCTGGAGGTATTAACCAGAGGAGGGCTCTTGTGGCCTTACATGGGTAAGTCGTATTTTTAAACTGGAAAACCACACTGGGTACTTCCTAATAAACTGAATGGCCACTGTCATTGCTAGGCTTGATGTACTTTGGTCTAACCCAGCATGGCACTTTTATGTTCTTTTGTAAGGTGTTCCTAGAAACTCATTTGGGTCAGAGGATGAACGTTAACATACAGAGATTTTATTTTCAAATCTATACACAATAATTTCAGTTGAAATTACAAATGTACAAAAATTAGCTGCAATTTGCAATGGTAATTTGCTCCCAAGGGTAATTTTCAAAGAGAAAGTATATATGTACTTTCATTTATTAAATTAGGTCCATGGGGTAGGCAGGCAGTTTGAAATTTTCCTCTTATAGAAAAGGCAATATTTATTTTTCTACTGTGTGAAATGAAACAGTATATGCCCAAATTTTCAAAGGCCGGTGCGCATAAAATACAAGGTTTACGTGTGTGGCTGGGCCTTGTGCGCACCGTGCCACGTGTGTAAACCCCACTATGCACACAAGTGCTGGGCCTCTCCAGAGGGGCGGGCCGGGGCAGGGTGGGGGGAGGGCTAGGACAGCACCATTGTACGCTGTCCCGGGGAAGTGCGCGCGGGCAGCCAGCCGGCGTATGTAACTTGCTTCTGCTCTGAAGTAATAAGTAGAAAATAAAAAGAATTGGGGTAGCTAGGTAGGTGTTAGGGGTCAGGGTGGAGAGGGGAAGCGGAAGGAAGGTTAGGCAGGAGGATAGGGAAGTTCCCTCCCAGCCTGCTCCTTAATCGGAGTGGATTAGAAGAGAACTGGGGGAAGCCCGATTACATCGCTGCACGTATTTAGGGAAAATTTGCCCCCCTACGAGTGACGACATGAGTGTGTGGCCATCAGATTTTATAACATGCGCGCGCTGGAGTGTGCATGTTATAAAATCCGCACATCCATGTGCGCGCGCCGGGAACCATGTGAACATGCACGCACACATGCTCCTTTTAAAATCAACCCCATAATGTACAAGATAAAATGATTATCATGATGCAGTAGTGAAGTGACCGATAGTGGTGAAAATGAACACGCTGCTGCATTAGCTTTAAAGAATACCATGGTATGATTTCCATGGTGATGATATGAAAGTTAACATTCTGCAAAGGAGATGTACATTACTAAACTCAGCTGTACTCTCTCATGCATGTGTCCAGGTTCTTCTCATAATAAAATGCATCGGATAATGTTTAGATTAAAGGTATGAAACCAACTACATCAATCGGAGAGCCAAGATGGCGTCTTGAGAGAAGGACATGTGTTTGAAGCTCCTTTCTCTGCTTACAATTTACCTTTTGAATTGTTTCCTATGCTGCACACTAAAGGAAAGGACAGATAAGGGAGGCTTCCTCAGCTCCCTCCCTTACCTGGATCCATTCAGCAGTGTATAGAGAGCATCTTTACCCCAATAAATCAATTATCTCTGGGTGAGTCCATTGCAGTCATTGGTGTAGACCTCACACCAACACTGCTGGATATGCAAACTTCTATGAGTTCCAGAGCACTTGTAACTCCCTCTCTTCCACTACGCAACCTGACTCTGGGTCCGAGGTCGCTGACATGACGGAAGGTGTTGGAATTGCCAGAGGCTGCTGCTGGTTTGGATTCCTTAGTTGGAGCGATGTATGCTGAATCTGGTGGCATTAGAGATAATTCGCCACCAGCATTGGAACAGCTAATTTTGGTGGAAGAAGCAAAACATCCAGGCTGTTCAGTCCTAGCTTCTACCCCAGTTGGTCAAGAGGAACCAGCTGGGCCCCATGAGGACATAGAGATTCCCCACCAGGAAAGTTTGGTAAGTGCTATGCATAAGTTGACCCTAGTCAAGCCTTCAGTTATTACTTTGGATTCTGTTTGGACTGCTTTAATATCACTGGAAAACTCTATTTCATCTTTCACTTGTAATGATGGATACACAGTGCACTATACATACAGTGGACCCTTTAATTTCCTCTCATACTTCAAAGATTGTGGAACTGGATTTGGAGAATATGGAAAACTCTCTTAGATATTTAAATCTGAGAGTGATGAATTTTCCTCACATCAATTTAATATCTCCACATGATCAGTTTAAAAAATATCTTCAAGAAGTTTTGAAAATCTCAGCTGATACATTTCCACCTATCTCCAGGATTTATTATACTTCTTTTGACAGGAAAAAAAATATTTCTATGAGTAATTCAATGTTGGCCATTGCTCCTGCTGATCTCTCTGCTTTCTTTGAAACGTCCGGAGATGACCATGTTGCATATCGTGGGACCTAACTTATTAGTTTTGTTTTCCATCTGATCCTGATTTAATTTTAAGGTTTTTTCTATGTAATAGAGATAAACAATAGTATGGCCAAAAGATATGGATTTATCTTGATATCACTAGGTCTACCCAACAGTGTAGGAAGAAGTTTTTGGTAATATGTCAAAACGCTCATCAGTTGGGAGCCCAGATAATTATTTGTTATCCTTGTAAATGTGTTGTGAAATTTAATAATGCCAGATATGTCTTCTTTGCACCTTCTCAATTGAGGCTTTTCCTTGATTCACATATGCCATCTCATAACACTTGCTAACTTGCGGGGTCATTCATCAAATCGCAATGGGCTGTTATCATGCGATAACGCTCTAATGCACATAACTACCGCATTGCGAAAAGAAAATTTAAATGAGGGACAGGGGAGGAGATTGGATGGGGTTTAGGCAGGGTTTAGGAAAAGGAAAGGCCAGTAGTGCTGCAGGTGATAATGTTTTGTACATTATCGCCAGAAGCAGTGCTGGAAATACCTATGCCCTTTTAATTGGCACTACTGGGGCGATAGTGTGCAGCATGGCCGTAACCACAATGGGTGAAAATGCACCACCACGATGCGGCCACCTGCTCAATATCACACCCATCCCTTTTCTGGTCGCGGCTTAACCAGGGGTTGGTTATAGTATAAACAGGAAATCCTATTGTTCCTTCTCTAGATACTGCTTTTTTTCTTTATTGCTTGAATCAGAATGCGGTAATGGTTCTCCCATATTTCCTTGGACTTTGGTTTATGGTTTTTTTATTTAATGATTTCACTGTAAAATGGCCTTTTTTCTTTGCAATGTAATTTCTTTATTCCATATGACCCTGGTTTCAGTGACAGGCGTGTTTGCTGTCTAATGTTGTTAAAATTCAATAAAAATAAAATTAAAAAAATGAAGTGAAACCATAAATTATTCTAGGTTTATTATTCCTGATAAAATGTTTTTATTATCCTGTTAATTTCATTCATTTTTTCAAAAAGATTTGAGGTAAATAGCCAATATATTATAAATAAAATTCTACATCCGGTAAAAGAAAACAAAATCAGATATAGGCCAGAATAAATGAATTATAATTTTGCTAAGTATCAGAATTGTTCCCTTCATGGGTTATTTAAAGTTCTTCAAAAACAAAGTGAACTCTGCAGGGTTGATCAGGAACACTCAATATTAAGCAAACAAAACATGGCTGGTACATTACATTTTATAGGAAGATAGAATACGATTGGTGACTCTATTTCCTTGTTTCAGCTATTTTTTCTTGATTTTTTTAAAGCACCACAGCTGATCCTAGATCATAAGAACATAAGATATGCCATTCTGGGTCAGACCAAGGGTCCACAAATCCCAGTATCCTGTCTCCAACAGAGGCCAATCCAAGTCACAAGTACCTGACAAATACTCAAACATTAACAAACCCCATGCTACTAAATGCCGGCAACAAGCAGTGGCTATTCCATATTGATTAAAGTTTTGGATTTTAAGTGCTCTAAAATAGAATAGCTGATCAATTGTTCTGTTTGCAGGAAGCATACTTACAGTTAATAATGCTGCAGAACTGAATTTCAAAATGCAGTGAATATATCTTAAAGTTCTAAGTCTTTATTCCAAAGAAACATAAACGCATGTTGCTAGCTCATTTTAAATACATTGTTATGCATTCCAACATATGGAATGTTGGAAAGAATTATATAAAAGGGTTAGATGTCCATCTGTGTATATGTAAGCAAAATAACATTCCAAAAAGGATAGAAATTCACCAAATTTGGCATTCAAGAAGAAAATCTGAGTATCCGATGAGTTTCAAAACCAGAAACAGCAAATTGGTATGTTCAGAAAAACAAGCTTCTAATAAAAAAAGATCCCCATTGCTTTCTTTGGGGGAAAAAAAACCCATTACTTTGTATGCGAAACTATTATAATGCTGACTACCACTCCTTTTCAAAACCCCCCCCCCCCAACACACACACACACACCCTTTCCAGCATGGTCCCACAGAGCAACACAGTCAGACAGAAACAGGGAAAAATAACTGAAGCAGTTGGCAATGGTTACCACCAAAAATCAACCACTTCTACCCACACTTCAAAGACACACTGATATACATACACACATACATTCAAATACCCACCACATCAACATCCACCTGGATAAACTCACAACCCACATACTCCTATAGCCATATCCCTAGACACAAACCCCAAACATGCCCCCATACATCCATATGTTAACTCTAACCTCCAACTCCCCATACACCCCTACGCATACTTAATCCCCACACACCTACCTAGCCTCACAAGCCACACACTCCTATCTCCATCCCCACACCCCAAATGCACCCCATATATGCCACCTACACACATTCCCAAAGCCACATATACACACCCACCCCAACTTCTAATACACCACCACTCAATTACCACCCACACACATATCCACATCCCTCATACACCACACTCACATACACATACATCTGTTATCCCCACACATGCCATACTACACATACTCATATTCAGCCAAACATCCCCACACCCACTCACATACTCTTCATACACTCTCACACCCACTCACACTTTTACACCACCTCCAATTTTCTATTTTCTTTGTTTGTATTACACTTTCTTGGATGAAAGAATGTGCATTATCCCATCTTCGTTCCTTTCAACGTGCCTAACAATAAAGGTCTGTGATAATCTAAATATCCAGCAATATGAGTGTGGACATTGCCGAAACATCCAGACTCTTAGATCCCCTGTGTAACCTATCACACCTCCAGAGTACCTGCTTTTCTGTTAGGACTTCTGGTTATTTCAGAACTGTAACCTCCTAAACAAACCTAACTCCTAGTAAATTCTAGAGATGTGCTTCGGATAAAAATTTCATGTCAGGCTTTGTTTTGGGCCCTTCCCCCCCCCCCCCCCGGTGGGAATTTTGTTTCTCCCATGGTTCAGGTTTTTTTTTCGGAAGGGGGGGCCTGATTTTTGGGTTAGTGCGCACTATTGGGAGTTAGCACGCACTAACTCAAAAATGATTTTTTTCTGAAATTTCGGAAAAAATTCAATCGTTTTTCAGTTCTCCCGAACCATTCCGAATTAGGCAATTTCGTTGAGATTGCCTAATTTGGGAAAAACGATTGCACATCCCTAGAAAATTCTACCATTGCAATGTGGCAAATATACATGGCCATGTGGATGCCTGCATTTCTGCCAGGACTTCTAACATTTCATATTAACTATTTTGCCATACATTCAACTCATCGCTGAACTTGAGTAGGTATGGCGCAATTGACACTTACCTGGTAAATCAATCTAATGCCCTATTGTACCCAGATAAACCTGGAAATGTAAGAAACCACATCAACAAACCTCCTGGTATTCTTTATCATTTAATGAGAAGTTATTCAAAATTTGTGGGATCGCCACTCATACAATCTAGCACCACATTCCTATAAAATGAAAACAGGATCAAGGTCCATAATACTCTTTTTACAAATTTTTGAAAGTACTATGCAAATAAAATTATTTGATGTTAATATTCTGCAGTTCACCATTTCTAATCAATATGAGCCAAAAGAAACCAGTAAATGTCCAAACCTTTTTTAAACCCAGCTATGCTAACTACCTAATCACATCATCTGATAATGAATTCCAGAGCGTAATTGTGCATTGAGTGAAGAATAATTCTCTCCAATATGTTTTAAATATACTACTTGTTAACTTCATGGCATGCCCCCTAGTATTATCTGAAGGATAATACACATGGCAAATAAAATGGAGGATGTCATAATGTCTCTGTCTCGCTCAATGGTGAGACCGCACCTTGAATACTGTGTGCAATTCTGGTTGCCACATCTCAATAAAGATATAGTTGCACTGAAGAAAGTATAGAGAAGGGTTGCTATTACCAGTCTCACTGCAGTATTTTTAAAAGTGCCTTAGACTTGAATGGGAAACATATATGACTAAATAAAATTTGGTTTAAGTTCTTGGATTCCCTCCATTTGTTTTGGAGGATCACAAATGAAATAAAAAGAGTCTCATTTGTTGTATTTTACTCATTTGTTTCAAATGAAGACACATCCCTAATAGCCACTTTGAGTGATTTTGTATCTAAATTTTCCAAGTAACTCTGTCTGCTTTATGGTTGACGTCTTGCATAATGAGCTAACAATTGTCATTTATCAAATAGCCCTCACTAAATTTTGATATCTCTCCTTTAAGAAATCTGTTCCCTGAGTTACAGAAGAGCTAGGGATCCTGAAACACCAGAGTTAGAAAGTAGAAAGATAACAACAGAAAGATGCCAATAAATTATAGTACACAAAGTGGAGGAATAGGCTAGTAGTTAAGCAGCAGGCTGTAAACCAGGGAAGCCAGGGGTCAAATCTCACTGCCACTCCTTGAGACCTTGGACAAGTCACTTCACCCTCCACTGCCTCATGTACAAACAAATTTTGGGGACAAGGTAATACCTACAGTATCTGAATTTAATCTCCCTTGAAGTTCATGAAAGGCAGAATATACATAAATAAATTCAAGGCATACAAGTGAGCAATTTTAACAGCTAAAATAAACTATTTTCTGTTTTCTGATTATTCTCAGAATCAAAATAAATGCCCTTAACTGCTATACCAAATAGGGGATAATGTATTACAGACACCTGTGCCATGTTCCTAGAAAAAGACTTTACAGACCCGGTCTGTGATAATTTTGTTACTTTTTAAAAAAATAAAATTACTGTTATTTGGGCTTAATCAGTTCATCACAATAGTCTAGCATTAATTCTTGTGGTGCTTAACATCCTTTACTCAAGGTTACTTTGATGATATAAACAAATTTCAGGCAAATGCCAAGCCCACCACTTGTTCCCTGGACCCCTGCATCTCATGGCTTCTCAAAGAATAAAAAGAAGCTATTTTAGAACTAGCAAAACAAGTGATTGCCACATACCTGTACATTGAAAAGCAGCAATAGGTCATGCCCGATCGAAAAACCTTTGTTACATTGTAAGCTATTGGGAAATTACAGACCAGTCTCAATATTCCATTTCTTGGAAATATGCAGAGGCTCTCTGTGGCTGCAGGATTTTATTGACAACATTTCTGTCTTAAATTGTTATCAATCAGGTTTTAGACCTGGCTACAGCCCAAAAACTACTTTAATAAACTTATTTGTCAAATTGTAGAGATAAATAGAGGAAATGATTTGCTGTTAGAATAAAAAGCAATATCCAATCTTTGACCAATGTTTTTTTATGCGAAATTTATAAAGTCCTCTAAAATACTTTTTGGTCATTCACTACTGCTCTAATATAGTTCAATATTTTCATAAAGCCAGTCTGTTCACTGTAAACAGTGTTTGCAGCAGATAGCAGGATGAATGTGCCATTACATGTGGTTGACATCATCTGATAGCACCAAACAGACTTGTCACTCCTAGCTAATATAGCTTTGAACTCTACTAAACATGTGCCGGAGTTCCTGCGTGGGCATTGCCCCATGAGTCTCTTTAGTCTATATCATAGCTAAATTTAGCTATATAGTCAACTCTCCAGGGAGAGAGGAGGGTATTCCATGGCAAATTAATCCTGCTATCTATGGAAAACACAATTTACAATGAGAAAACACACTGTAAATAGTATCCATTGATAAGCAGACTGAATTAGCCATTACAAGTAGGGAGTCCCAAGCTGATAGTTGTAGTATACTGAACAAATAACCCTGACCTTTGACCCCTGACCCTGTAGAGAACAGGGTATGCAAAATTGCTTGTCCAAAATTATTGTCAGTCCTTGAGAGGTTGTACAGACAGTAATGGAACATAAAGGGGTGAACTGATGACCAAGTTGCAGCTTTGCAAATGACCTTAAGGAGCACTTCTCTAAAATGAGCAACAATACAAGCCATAGCTCTAACTTGATGAGCTTCAACCGAGTCTATAATCTGCAATCCTGCTAAGGTATAGCAGCGCTGAATGCATTCTGCTATCCAGGTAGACAATGAATATTTGATGAATATGACATCAAGTCTGTTAGGGTCATATGCAATGAATAATTGTAAAGCTTTGCAATGTGGTTGAGGTACTTTTTTATACTATGTGAAGGCTCTTTTATAAATTAAGGATTACAGGGCTCTTTCTCTTTCATGGACATGTAATCGAAGAAAATGGCAGATAGTATGATGGATCGCTTCATATGGAAGTCAAGACACACTTTGGTAGAAATTTTGAGTGGGAAGGACTACATGATAATGGAGCTTGCTGACACTTATAACTGAGGTAACTGTCATTAGCAATGCTACTTTCCATGTCAGGAATTTAAGATAATCCATCTGTAGTGGCCTGAAAGGCAGCTTCATTAGTTGAGAAAGGACAATATTCAAGTCCCACAGAAGTCCACAGAAGTGGAGGTTATTTTGTCAGGGGCTTAATGTGGCACAAGCCTTTCAGAAATCAGTGGATGAACAGAGTTGGTGTTAGCATGTACTTAAACATGGTAAGGTGCTGAGATGTACTTTTACTGATGATGTAGCAAGGTGTGAGTGAGAAAGTAGGAACAAGTACATTAGAAAGTGCATGGGCTTACAAGAAGATGGGTCTACAGTTTTCTGTTAGTTCCTTTTGGAATATCCAATCCATCTAAAAGTATAGCTCTATCTGGTAAATGGTTTTCTAGCTGAACTAAAATGTCTTCTATCATTCTAGGCAACGAGAGATGAGCAATTACTGAGCTTTGAACATCTAAGCCACTATTGAGGTATGAAAATTTGGATGTTTGAGCATTCTTCCATCCTGAGTTAACAACAAATGAACTGTCCCCAGATATATGGGGGCACTGCTGGAAATGTGTATGAAGTATGCAAACATGTCTGTCTGGGCTACACTGGAAATGTAAGAATCAAGCACGGTCTTGTAGCAGCTTTTGCACTGCCATGGCAATCAGCAGTATTGGTAGAAAAGTGTCCATAAAGCTTGCTCCCTGATCAAGGAGGAAAGTGTCCTGAGCCAATCTGAAATAGCTAGGTAGAACTGAGAAAAAATGATATAATTTTCTGTTCTACCTAAATGAAAACAGATCACTCAAAAGCCAAAGCCCTGAGTCAAATACTTTGTGGCTGTTGATTGTCGCAAAGACCATTCGTGTGGTCAGAATACTCTGCTGAGGCGATATGCTAACAAATTGAAGATTCCTGGAAGATAGATGGCTTGTAGGACAGGCTAATGTCTGGGTTGTGCACTCCCAAATTGTTAATGCTTTCTTGCTGAAGGGCCATAATATTTTGCCTCCATCTTTGCTGACACAAAAAAATAGCATCCTGGTAGGCTGCTTGAATTAATATGCTCTTTCCTTGAATAAGATGCATGAATATTAATAGGGGATATCTGTTTGTCCTTAATTCCAGAAGATTGATCTCCTCATGAGATCAGGTGCCCTGGGATCAGAATAATCCTGTGTTTGCACCACTTTCTTTCAAAGAGGTCTGTCACTAGTGAGATTTGAGAAAGAGTGGAAATCTAGACTGTGGTTGATAATGGTTGGGTTAGCTGATTCCAATGAAAGCAACATAGTGCAGAGAACATACGTAAAGGTGAGCCAGTGGGACCACATGCAATGGCTGACATCATATGCCCTGACCCAACAAGAATTGCTCTGGCTGTTGCATGCTGAGAGGTCAGTAGTTTGTAGGGATGTGAATCGGGCTTCGGACGATTTGAAAATATCGTCAATATTTTCAAAATTGTCAGAAATCAGGGGTTCCCCCGAAAAGATAGGAAAACCCCACAATATTGATCGTGGGGGTTCTCTTATCACTTTGGGGGAGGGTGGGAAAAATGGCACACAAAAATAACCCCAAAACCAACCCTGACCCTTTAAAACTAATCCCTTTGCTTCCCCCACCCTCCCGACCCCCCCCCCCCCCAAAAACATTTTACAGGTACCTGGTGGTCCAATGGGGGTCCCGGGAGCGATCTCCCGCTCCCGGGCCGTCGGCTGCCACTAATCAAAATGGCACCGATGGCCCTTTGCCCTTACCATGTGACAGGGTATCCGTGCCATTGTCCGGCCCCTGTCACATGATAGTAGCACTGGATGGCCCGCACCATTTTTAAAGATGGCGCCGACCATCCAGTGCTCCCTACCAGGCCGATCCAAAATCGGAGCGTCCTGAGAGGGAACTTCCTTTTTCCATAACCTAACCTTCCCACCCCTTCTCCTAACCTTTCCCCCCCTAGCCCTACTCTAACCCCTCCCAAAGGTTTTATCCTACCTTTTGCACCTGCCTCTGGGCAGGCACAAGTTGCGCGTGCCAGCCGATTGCCGGCACGCGATTTCTGACACAGCAGTAAATGGCCGCTGTGCCAGGAGCCGCTGACCCTGCCCCCACCCCGCCCCCCGGACCACCCAGGACCGCCCCTGCCCCTTTTTGCAAGCCCCGGGACTTACGCGTGCTGTTGGGCCTTTTGAAAATGGGCCCAGCATGCTTGTAACCTTTTGAAAATCCAGCCCATACTTTTTCCAAAGCATACTTTTGAAACTTAAAAAATATGCATTTGTTCTAACTTTTCCCTAACCCTGCACATAAGAACATAAGAAATTGCCATGCTGGGTCAGACCAAGGGTCCATCAAGCCCAGCATCCTGTTTCCAACAGAGGACAAACCGGCCACAAGAACCTGGCAATTACCCAAACACTAAGAAGATCCCATACCACTGATGCAATTAATAGCAGTAGCTATTACCTAAGTACATTTCATTAATAGCCGTTAATGGACTTCTCCTCCAAGAACTTATCCAAACCTTTTTTGAACCCAGCTACACTAACTGCACTAACCACATCCTCAGGCAACAAATTCCAGAGCTTTATTGTGCGTTGAGTGAAAAAGAATTTTCTCAGATTAGTCTTAAATGTGCTACTTCCTAACTTCATGGAATGCCCCCTAGTCCTTCTATTATTCGAAAGTGTAAATAACCGATTCACATCTACTCGTTCAAGACCTCTCATGATCTTAAAGACTTCTATCATATCCCTCCTCAGCCGTCTCTTCTCCAAGCTGAACAGCCCTAACCTCTTCAGCCTTTCCTCATAGGGGAGCTGTTCCATCCTCTTTATCATTTTGGTTGCCTCTTCTATCCGCTCATACAATAACACATGCAACTTTATGTACAGATAGGCAATTTCCAAGGCCCCCCTTTCTACACATACAGGTGAATTTTAAAAACCCAGCACACACCAAAACCGGGAGATACATGCACAAGTTGGGCCAGCAGGCACTGAACAGATTTTAAAAGCTGCCCAAGAACACGTGTCCATGCTGCTACGTATGCAAAAGAAAAGATCAAAAAAGGTGCGGGGTATGGGCAAGGTCTGGGCAGGGCATGATCATTCCTGGATTTCCAATTGAAATTAGCACTTAAATACTTATGCACACAGGTGAGTGCCAGTGCCTCCTGCTGCGTAACATCACTTCTGCTATGGATGACGTGCAAGTTATAAAATGTTTTATTTATTTATTTACAGCTATTTCTTACCCACCCAAATGCCAGACATCTGGTCTGGGCGGCTTAAAATCTCACATACAGAAGTCAGGAACATAACATAATAACAAAAAAAAGAACCCCTACACTCCCCCAAAAATAAAGAAAAATAGATCGGCAGGGTTTTAAGAGTCAGGCTAATAGGGATGAAGGAAGGCTATTAAACTAGGGGGATTTGGAAGTCCTATTCCTTACCTAGGTGAACTGGGAACAAACTGATAAAACTGGTAATGGCATTGGCACTCGTGTCTTTTAAAATCCCCCCACCTATGCGGTAAAAGTGGCATTTGCATGCAGAAACGCACATCTACTTAAAACTGCACATGCATATGTGCATATGTGCGCAGTCAGGCTATTTTAAAACATGCACACATATGCACGCTTATGTTATAAAATAGGCGCGTCCCTGGGTGTGGGCCGATGAATGCATGCACATGTGCACCCGTGAACCCGCTTAAGTTACCATACCTAAGCCCTCTTTGGGGTGTGAAAATGGCTTTGAAAATTACCCTTCAGTATAGCTAGACAGTGTGGCATGCATCTTTTAAGTTTGAATTCTTGCTGATCTATAGTCCCATGGGTGTGCTCTATGTGCTTGCTGTTAAGTAGATGAGTGGTGAAAATGCACAGAAGAGTTTATATATGCATATAGAAAGCTTGCTCAGTGCAAGAATGAGTGTGAGATGTATGATTGAATAACTGTGCAATAAGCATGGAATAATGCAGTAAATGAAAATAAAGCCAGCTCTATAAAAGGATAAGAAAGACAGTATACATGCAATATCCATTAGGTAGTACAATGTGTAGATACAATAGATGAATTAGCATGGGGAACTTTAGCTAGTGTTTAAAATGAGTGAAACTTCATTAAAATGATTATATCTAGTTTACCTAATTTTTCTCCAGCATAAGAAAGTTAAAAAGTTGATAAAATTGCTCCTACAGGAGGTAATATGAATTGAATGACTGCAGCACAGCTCCAGCCGGTACTCATGCCAGCTTCGAGTAGTAGTAAATGTATTCCGGTTTGAGCGCTGCTGGAAGTAAATGAAAGATGCATATGCGTTGGGTAAACAGGTGTCTGTGGACATGTCTGTGGGCAGAATGCCTAGAGCACATCTCTATCCACAACTCCTCCTGGATGCTTCTGCACCAAATATCTTTCTTTAGGCTATGGGGAATATCTTTTATCTTTGCCAAATTATAAATATCCAATATAAAAGGAACATCATAGGTGATGTTCCTTTTATATTGAATATTTCTATATACATCATAATTCATACAGTTGACTTGTTGGTCTTCCGTGTTAAATTATAAATATCTCCATCTACGACAGATGACAAAACTCAAATATATATTACTGTTTGACCTTTATAGCTCAACATGATTTGGGATGGAGAAGCCCATCATAATGACTACAACCATTTTTAAATTCAAATTCCTCCACCTCGAAACTATACACCTTTATTGCTTAGCTCTCAAAGTTTCTTTCACCTTCTAATCTATTTCCCTTGTGTAATAATAACACCATTACTACTGCTAGGTAGATTCATGAAATTAATGCCTATTTCACAAACACCTTGACTGACAGTCTACAATAGGCACTCATTTCCTCCTACACTAGCCATTGGGGGTTACCATTAACAGCAGCCGAAAAAACAATTGGAAATGTTAAACTGCTGAGCACCTGGCGACCAGCACCGCTAAGAAGCACAATACAGCATGAAAAGGGAAAATACATGCTAGAAAAACAAAAGAAAAAAAAATGTCTGAAAATCTTCCTAGTGGGTTCAATGAGAGAGCCTATGATCTGTGAGTTGCTCTTTGATTTGATGTAGCCAGGAGAAAGGTGCATACTGTTTTATTTTAATTTTCTTTATGTAGCATTTTCCCTTAGGAAAGAAATACACCAGACAGCAGTTTAACACAGCTGACACATTTCCTTTACAGGAAATCTGAGTTTAATATGATTTATGTCACTGTCTCATATTCAGATTATTTGAGGTATTTAAAATTTTCAGATACATAAAGTACATGCATATCTGTCCAATATTCATATCTGTTTTGGGTCAAATGGTCCAGCTTTATCTGAGCTGAGTCTTTCATGCCTAGGATTTATCTGCACTGATCTGAGATCCATCCTAATTTGACTCTGATTATAATTCACCTACTCTACTGTGCTTGCCATTGCATTGCATATATTCCTCTACATTTTTTGCTCTTTTTAATAAGGGCTGAAAGTGCTAGAACCATGATTCAATCTATCCATATCTGGAGGCATGATAACTTCCATGAAAATTCACTGATCATGTCCAAACTTGGAGGGAGGATGTATGGATCAGATCTTCCTGATGTCTGTTCCTGCAATGTTCCAGCTCTCCTAGTCCTCCAGGTGGCCACCCTGAGGGTAAATCCGTTCCGTCCGGTTCCTGTTTCCGGTCACTGGAGTCTCTGCCAGCTGGATTCCTTTCCTGCGCTCATCCCGCTCTCCACGTGGTCCGTGACCAGTCTCTTTAGGCTGTGTAGGGCACACAGTGGGACAGGGTGGTCCGTGACCAGCCCATTGGGTCCGCCCATGAAGGTGGGCTGTGTAGGGCGCCCTGAGAGACAGTGCCAATGTCTACCTTCCCAGCTTCTCACCTCGTCTGTGATGTCTTCGCATCAGCCCTCGTCTGTGAAGCCTTCGTCTCAGCCTTCAAGCTTCAGCCCTTGTCCGCCCTCATCTCTTGTCCGGCCTGCTGCCTGTGCTGCTCCCTGCAGCAGGTCGAAAGGGCTGGGAGTAGTTGGAGGACCACTCAGAGACCAACCTTGCGTGGTTGGCCTCATCCAGTGATGCAGGTCGGCAGGGGCCTGGTCAGCTTCAACCCTAGACGAGGTCCGTCTTACCGCAAGGGGCACACATCATCACCCCCAGCGCTCCCAGCCAGCGGAGCGCAACAGTACAGTTCTTTCCTGGTGGAAGTGTGATAGAGTTTCCTTGTATGCTTTTCACAACCACCCCTTTCTATTATCTATACTTATAAACTCTAATCCAACTAAAGGATGGGAAGAAAATTTAAATAATAGGAATCTGTAAGTGCTATGCACAAAAAAAAAAGCAAAATAAATCTTCACACAAACTTAGGGTTAGATTAATCAAACTATCACATGCTTTAGGAAGATGGGTGCAGGTGGTCGGCCCCATAGCGGGGAGTACTGAGGCAACCGGGAGGCATGCCGGCTCGCAATGGGCAGGTAGGGGGGGGGCCGGCCGTGATCTGCCGCGGCCGGGACCCACAACACAGAGTGAGACGTACAAACAGAACAGTACCCTCTTATGAAGATATTGTACAAATCTCATCTTTGTGTAAGTTTCCTCACTCTGAAGGACATCAAATCTTCACAAGAGAGCACTGTTGTGTTCGTACGTCTCACTTTGCATGTCAAAGTGGCCCCTAACCCCTACACTAATACCTGAACCTCACCTTGAGTTACTAGGTGGGCCTCCTATAGTAGAATAAATAGCTGCTTACTATGGTGCCACCCCCAGAGGCGCTCTCTCTCTCTCTCCCTCTTCTCCCCTTTAAAAAATTTGCATCACACCATATGTTATGGTGCTTTTTGCATGCTTTAAGGTGTTTTTTGCATGCGAAAATGCCTTAATGCATGAGAAAAGGCCATAACGTGAGTATGAAAATAACCCCCCATGTTGGATGAGGGAAAATGGTATATAATAGCAATCATTTAGTGGCCTAACACAAATAAGTACAAATGAATTCTGACTAAAATTAAAAGTAATAGTAATAGTAGGTCGATTATATATCATAGGTAAACAGATTAGGAACAACTTGTCATTGTTAAGAGAAAATACTATTTTGTACCAGGAAGGGGAGAGTAAGTATGATAAATGATTTTGGTAAAACTTTTGTCTCCTTAAAAACAAGAAAAATTAAGTAAATATCATAAGCAACAAGAGTTTACAAAGGAAGCCACGCTAAACTATTTTTAATACTTATTCTTAGTTTTGATGTCTCCACTGTTTCTTTTTCAGTTCACTGTTAAATGTAATATGTTGTTGTAACTGTAAACCGGGGTGAAGGCTGATAGCTATACCTCAGTATAGAAAACCCTTAAATAAATAAATAAACTACACATCTTATAGATAAACAAATATTGTATGCTGAAAGGATAAGAAAAACCACTCCATACTTCAAAGCAACAAGTGAACAAGCAAACAGAACTACAAAAGGGATTCTGAGTGTGGAAGTGGAATATATATTCCATAGGAAAGAGGGAATGGAATATCAATTTATATTGGTGTGATTATATAGAAGAAATGAATAGAAATCAAATTAAAGGCATTCACAAAATTGCTGTGAAAGGGGAGATGGCATTAATTAGTGGCTTCAATCTACCAGATGTTGAATTGGATATCCCAGTTCCCATGTCAAGTGGAAGCAGAGAGGTCCTGGATTGTCTGCAGGAAGTAATTCACGAATAATATATGTGATTTTTCTATATAATGTCATACATTTTTATCACATATAACACCAGTTTCTCTATTCTTGGGAAGAACTCTTCCAGCAACTGGTAGCAGAACTGGTGTATGAGGGGGCAATCCTGGACCTGATACTTTCTGATATCAATGGATTCCTGATGATTCCCCAGAATGGTGTGGTTCAGTATTAGAGTGCAGGCAGAGGTGGTCATTCAAAGGTGAGGGTATTTGATTTCACAAAAGTTAATTTTGTTAACAGTGGGGAGTACCTTGAAGAAGCATTAACTGCATAGGATAAGGGAAGGTAAGTAGAAGAACAGCAGACAAAACAAAGAAAGATATTGTAAGAGTAAGAAACCTAGATAGCTCTTAGGTGGGCCCTCGCCTGATGAAGCATAACTGAAGGCATGTTGCCAACCTATAACGTAGGGAAGCACTCTGTGAGATTAGCTTAGGAGCAGCAGGCTAGCAGTGGAATATGGAGCTCTCTGTCCCTTATCTGTCCTTATGGCAATAATGGTTCAACAAGCTGTGGGCTTTGAACAGCTGCAGTGAGCTGCCGCTTTCCTGGCTGGTAACACTGTATTAGAAAAGCTGCTGTTGGTTTTGGTGGACCCTGAATAACAGTTGCATTGATTTGAACAAGTTATATGCTTTATGACTAAGTTTTTGCATTAATGCACTAGCATTTTGGAGATAGACATGGATGATTAGAACTCAGGGCTGAGAGTTTGTGTTGAAAAGAGCACTACTATATGATACTTCTTTTCTTCACAAATGTGTTATAGATGTGATAAATTTGCACCCCCTCCCCAAGAAACAACAACCTGGCATCTACCAGCGCACATGCTCTCTCCTTAGCTGGCCTTGCCCTATGGAACAAAATGCCTGTAGACCTTCGCCAAGAAGACTGCCTGAAAACATTAAAAAAAAAAACTAAAGTCATGGTTATTCGCACAGGCGTACACCTAACCCTACACTCCCAGTACGTCACCTTGGCTTCCCTGTTTCAAGATCTCCCTCATCCCAAATAGCATTGCATATTCATTGTAAATAACCCTAATACCCAGTATTTAAGTTCCCATTATGTTCAACTTCCCTGTCCCCCACATTTATCATTCAGACAGGTAAGCTTGTACCCTGTTAATTTGTTTTTTGCTTTATATATAAATTTGTACCTGTTCTTTTGTTATATGTCAAGCGCACATCTTGTGCAATTTTAACATTTATTGTAAACTGATGTGATATCTCAGATGAATGTCGGTATATAAAAACCCCAAATAAATAAATAAATAAATAAAATAAATCCATTAATGTAGTATCCTAGTCATACTATTATGTTGTTTCATTGTGGTTGGGTAACATTTTAGAACCAATAGGGCAGTCCGTGCATGTGTGTGGTTTTGCTGCACAGAAGGACTCGGAAGACCTTATGCCTAACTGGGATACATCTAGCTTGGAAAGAATATGAGCAGAAATTCAATCTAACTATGGAGATGGGAGGAGGGGTGCTGGGGCTTTGTTTTTACTGCACATCCTCGCATTTTGCTGCAGATGGGTTAGGGTTCAGCAGCAAAGAGGTCATTGAAATACTAAGGTGATGCAAGCAAGGGATACTGAAAGCTTTTGGTGAGCTTTCCCAACCAGTTTGTTGTCTCCAAATGTGCATAATGACAACAGGAATATGTCACTGACTAAAGATTTGTGCTATCTCTTTTTGGAAAGAATAGGTTTATACAATTGAACATATAATTAAGTATAAGAAGAGGTCCATATTCAGACACAGTCTGGCTAGCAAAGTTAGGCCTGGATTCACTAACACTGCTGGGCTCTCAGAATCCCATGATAATGGGGGGCAGGGGGACGAAGTGGAGGGGCGGTCCTGCGATAGCCGGCAGCGATCGCACCACCGTGGTGCGATCGCTGCCGGCTTCGCGCCAAATAACTACACCATAAAAGGTGTAGTTATTCGGCGCGAAAATGACAGCAAAAAGGATGCGTACCTTTTGCTGTCTGAGAAGTCTTCGCAGAGTTGGCTCCAGTGCCGCCCTGACTCCTCCTCTTCTGGGGCCAACTCCGCCTCGAGCTAGCTATCGCACGCGTGTGATAGCTTTAGAAAAAACCCCCTTAGCCGGATAAACTTATCCAGCTAACTTTGGATGTATATTCAATAGTGAAACCACACTACTGAATATAGCCGGCTACCTTAAAGTTAGCCAGTTGACTATCACCGCCTAACTTTAGCTGGCTAAGTCATCCGGCTAACTCTGAATATTGGAGTTAGTCAGGTAACTTAACCGGCTAACTCAACTCCTCCCAGTTATGCCCATGGAACGCCCCTAACTTAGCCAGCTAAATTCTAGCTAGTTATCGATGTTACAATAGAAAAAACACTGAAATTATTGGATATATACATGCAATCCATCCAACGATTATTAACATGTATGAGATTAAAACTCAACCAAACTGTAATTATTTATCTGGGCAATAATTTGAATTCAAATATCTCACTGTCATATAAATTTGGCTCACATGATATCACTATTGTTGATGTTGCACATGATTTAGGAATCTTTATCGATAGCAAATTAAATTTTAAGAAAGATATTAATATTATAATTACAAATGGCTTTTATAAATTTCATGTTTTAAAGAAACTAAAACCTCTATTGAAGTTTGGAGACTTTAGAACTGTTTTACAAGAATTACGTTTTGCTAAAATTGATTACTGTAATGCATTTTTACTTGGCCTTCCAAATTACTCCTTCAGGCCACTTCAATTGTTGCTGAATGCCGCTGCCCATGTGCTGCATATAGGTAAAGAATTTGACCACATCACTCCAGTGCTGATGGACTTACACTGGTTACCAGTCAAGTTTAGGACAGACTATAAAGTGTTATGCATAATACACGTCAATTTATAATAAATCTGTCAAATGGCTAAATGCAACATTGCAAATTCATACTCCACAATGCAATTTGAGATCGGCTAATATATATTTGTTATCTGTTCATATTTGGATGCTTTATATTTGTTTGGATGCTTCATATCTGTTCATATTTGGATGCCTCCTTAGTTATGCTGCTCTCTGTTTATATTTTATATGTTATATGTTATCTGCTATTTGTTATATGTAACGCTCTCTAGCGAATTTTGTGGTTATCATGTAAACCGGAGTGATCTGTATTCGTACAGGAACTTCGGTATAGAAAAATAAAAAATAAATAAATAAATAAATAAAATCTATTCCATCTGTTAAAATGGCACTTTTATCTGGAGTACAAGATAGAGTATTATCAATAGCAGGTTCCAAATTATGGAATTCAATTCCATTGGAACTGAGGATGCAGGGAAATTTTCAGAGATTTAAAAAGAATTTGAAAACCTGGTTATTTCGGCAGGCTTTTGGAGATACAGCACAATAGTAAGCACATGAAATAATAATGAAAGTAAAGTATTGATTTTTGAAAGATATTTTTAATTCTATTTTATAGATTGCTTTTAAGAATGATTTAATTTATTAATGTACTTATGTATGTTTTATTTTGTTTAGATTTATATCGCTGTTTTATTGTAAACCGGTATGATTTTACACAGAATGCTGGAATAAAAAAAATATCTTAAATAAATAAATAAATAATACATAACCAGCTAGAATTTAGCCAGATAAGTCCCTAAACATTCATTTAACCAGCTGCCTTCTGAGTTGACAGGCTAAATGCGTTTGCTATGGACCTCAAAATGTACTCACATTTGTGGAGCAAGGCTGCCTGTTTCTTTACTGCTGCAGTCTGAGGAGGAGAGAGGGCCCACAGTGGCTACAGTCAGAGCTGTGGCTTGCCTCCCATTCGGCAGGCCGAGAAGCAGCAGGGTGAGCCAAAGCCAATGGCTCCCTCTGATAACCCTGCTGCAGGCATGGCCGGGGGCTGAGGCAGTGATGTCCCTCGGCTGCGAGAGCCACCGAGCAGACAAAGCTGCAAGATGTGGAAGAGACTTATTGCAGTAAGAGGGAAAGGCTGTCTGTAGCTGCAGGGTGGGATCTGAAAAATGGGCTTTTTTTTTTTTTCCCTGAGGGAGCAGCGGTTCGGCAGACATGGGATTGCTGCAAAGGAAATTGCAGCCAACAAATAAGCCCAGACAGAAACAAATCCCCCCTGTACTCAAGCAAAAACCTTCCCTCTCCTCAGTTCGAGGCAGCCGCTGAGAATATCTCGGCTGTAGGCAGACAGGCTGAAGGAACAGAGCTCCATTCAGGGGCACTTGGGGATTAGGGACAAAGAAGGACAGAGGCAGCCAGCCACGGTTCTAGTCCTGTCAAGAGTTTTAAAAAAGAAAACCATTGCTTAAAAGGGTTTGGACAGTCTGAAACTAAACAGGCTGAATGAAAGTGCTGACCATGGTGCTGAACAGTTACATAGAAGGGGAAACTGAGTCTCATCAATGTTAGTGAATTTATGTGTTTGAATCTCTAACCTGCAATCTGAGAAAAAGTAAGAGGTAGTGGTATTGTCTGCCCTAGGGGTGATTGCTTAAAAGAGTACTAAATAGTGACCATATTTAAAGGAAACTAATTGAAGTAATCTGATTTCTAGTGCTGAGGAGGAAAACAACAGCACCTAGAGACAGAGGGGTAGATTTTCAAAGGGTTATGTGCCTAATATATGCGCGTAACCCCTGAAAACCTACCCCTGCACGCGCCAAGCCTATTTTGCATAGGTTCAGCAGCACACGCAAGCCCCGGGTCGTGCGCATGCCCCGGGGCTTCGAAAAATGGGCGGGGCCATGGGCATGGTGGTGATATGGGGTGGTCTGGGGGCGGGGCTGGGGGTGGTCCCTCCAGCACAGTGGCCTGTGCAGGGGCATGGCACGCTGGCAGGCATAACTCCTGAGAAAAAGGTAGGGGGGATTTAGTTAGGGCTGGAGGGTGGGGGGGGGGGGGGGGGGGTCGAAAATAAAGTTCCCTCCAAGGTCGCTCTGATTTTGTAGAGGCCTTGGAAGGAATGGGGAAAGCCATCAGGGCTCCCCTCAGGCTCTGTGCATGCAAGGTGCACAAATGTTCACCCCCTTGTATGCGCCAACCACAGATTTTATAACATGTGCGCAGCAGTGCACACATGTTATAAAATCGGGTGTACATTTGTGCACACTGGGTACCTCGCACAAATGTACCCCCCACGCATAAGATTTTAAATCTGGTCCAATATTTGAACACAGTGGGCACGATTTTAAATTGTACATGTGCGGTATACATTTGTGTGAGCTACCCGGCTTGCACAAATGTGCACCCGATTTTATAACATGCGCGTGGTGCCACACACATCTTATAAAATCTGGGGTCAGCGCGTGCAATGGGGTGCACATTTGTGCACCTTGCATGCTCCGAGCCCTAGGGGAGCCCCAATGGATTTCCCCATTCCCTCCAAGGCCACTCTGAAATCGGAGCGGCCTCGGAGAGAACTTTTCTACCGCTCCCCCCCACCTTCCCCTCCCTTCCTCTATCTAAATATGTACACCCTGGAGGAAAGGAGGAGCAGAGGTGATATGATAGACTTTCAGATACTTGAAAGGCTTTAATGATCCAAAGACAACTACAAACCTTTTCCATAGGAAAAAAATCAGCAGAACCAGGGGTCACGATTTGAAGCTCCAGGGAGGAAGATTCAGAACCAACGCCAGGAAGTATTTCTTCACGGAGAGGGTGGTGGATGCCTGGAATGCCCTTCCGGAGGAAGTGGTGAAGACCAGAACTGTGAAGGACTTCAAAGGGGCGTGGGATAAACACTGTGGATCCATAAATTCAAGAAGCCGCCAATGAAGAGTGGGGGACTCGCCAGAATGATGGCTACTGCCTGGAAACAATACCCTTATTCAATAAACATATACATGGTTACTGTGACTCCAACATCACTCTAAGCTTCAACAGCAAGAGGAAATATGGAAAAAAGGATTTGCACTCACAAAGAGGGGAGTAGCTGGCTTGTTACGGCGGTTACTACCCCAAACCAAATAAGCCTGATACTTCACTTTCAATACTTCACTATCCAGCATAGTTCTCTGCTTCAACGGCAGGGGAGAAGAAAAACTGATACTTCACACATCTAGCAGAGCTCTCTACTTCAACGGCAGGGGAGAAGAAAAAAGGGTTCGCACTCACAAAGCGGGGAGTAGCTGGCTTATTACGGCGGTTACCACCCCAAACCAAATGTGCCTGATACTTCACTTTCGATGCATATCCAGCATGGCTCTCTGCTTCAACGGCATGGGAGAAAGACTGATACATCATGCATTTCCAGCATAGCTCTCTGCTTCAACGGCAGGGGAGAAGAAAAACAACCAATAAGGGCTGTATAACATAATCTGGGTAAAACAAATAAGCATGGGTGTAGCTTGCTTATTGTGGCGGTTACTACCCCTACTACCCCTAACTAATCAAGCTAGACATTTCACTTGGATGCAGCTCCATCACTGCTCTCTACATTAATGGTGGGGGTGGAAGGGAAATAGAACCAAAGAGCTAAGAGAAACAGATAAGTATGAGAGAAAAAATGTGTGAAGCTTGCTGGGCAGACTGGATGGGCCGTTTGGTCTTCTTCTGCCGTCATTTCTATGTTTCTATGTTTCTAACCCACTCCCCAGCCCTAACTAGATCCCCCCCACCCTTGTTGCAGATGTTACGCCAGCCTGAGGCTGGCGTAACTTGCGCACACCGACCAGCTGCCGGTGCATCATCCCCCAGCACAGGCCGCTGTGCTGGAGGACTCAGGACTGCCCCCTCCCCACCCCAGACCACCCATTTTTGAAAGCCCCAGGAGATACATGCATCCCAGGGCTTGTGCGCGCCACCGAGCCTATGCAAAATAGGCTCAGTGCATGTAGGGGTAGGTTTTCAGGGGTTACGCGCATATATTACACGCGTAACCCTTTGAAAATCTACCCCAGTGTGCTCAGTACCTCTAACAAATAGTGCAACCTAACAGCCTCCAGAAAACTCCTGTTTAACTAACACACACACACACACACACTGCCCCAAGAGGTGAGTATTGAGAAAAAATATTTAAAAAAATAAAACCCATTTATAGGCACAACCTCATGCCCAGCCCCTCCAATTTGCTAAAAAATAGCCCCCAGGGAGGCATCCCCCCACAACTCACCCTAGCTAACCATCATGTCTCCCCCCCCCCCCCCCACACACACACACAGGTAGAGAGTCCATCAAGCTAGGTTGAGAGAACATTGCACAAATCTCATCTTTGGGCTTAGGGGATAGGAAAGCTTTGGAGGCATGACACATCAGTAGGAAATAGAAGCCAGGTGATGGGCCAATGTACTAAAATAAACTCCATTCTGTGATTGTGAGGTGAGTTTTAGTAAATACCAGGGAAAAAAAACAGACCTGTATGCTAAGCTGCAAGCTGTTGTTTGGGTCTTATCTTCTCAGTGAATGTCATACACTGGAGCTTAGGATTAAGGAAAAGATAGGCAGGTGATATATAGGCTTGCACCTTACACTTTTTTATCAGTAGGGGAAAGGAAGCAGCTTTGGAAAGGGTTTGGGGCAGTGAACTGGCATCATCCAACATCTGTGATGTGTGTGTGTCTCTGTGCGTCTGTGTGTCTATTTGTGTGAGAGACTCTTCATGGCCAGCCTGGGGGGACACTAATCTGGTTCTGGATGGATTGCCTTTGGTGGTGGTACTGGGTGGGGGCAATGGGTTTCCATTAGGCTTGGGGCTGTCTTGGTGGGGGGAGGGGGCATGATCAGGGCTACCATCTACTGCTATTTCACCAGATGCGACCACCTCCACCTTCATCTCTAGATGATCTGCCTCCTCCTCCTCACAGTGTTCTCCTGCAAAAATAGAAGACTGTATGGGTTAAGAGAGCAGGTGTAGTGACCGCAGTGAGAGCTGGAGGCAACAGCAGGATGTACATTTGGTGTCAGTGGGTTTCTTTTATGGAGTGGTGATGTTCTAAGAGGAACTGCATGACACAGAGGCATACAGTGCTGTAATAATGGGTTGCACAGAGGAATCAAGCTATAAAGGCAGGCAGGAATAGCAAAGAAGTGAAATGATTCAGAAAATAGTGTAGAATTATAATACAAATATTGAAAATCATGAAATACAAACTATTGACCTCTTGAAATAAGCTGTTTTGATTCTGGATTATCACCAAATAACCACTATCTATAAATATTTAATTTATTTATTGCATTAATATAATATTGTTATGATAGCCTTAATGTAGCCATATAAGCAGGCACTCAAGATAGAGACCGCCTCATTTTGTAAATTAAATACTACAGGGACTGAATGCATCATAATAAATTCCTTTCTATTTTGATTTTTTTACTTGCTGGCAATGGACCAATCCATAAAAAGCATATGGTGACTCAGACTGTTAAGAGCTCAGCTTCTAAATCCAAAAATGAAAAAAGAAATTGCCAATCTTCTTTGATTCACTTTTAGGTGATGGTAAAGCCTGAAGGTTGTTCATAGCATCAATCTGACCTTGTGAATTATCCCATTTTGCTTCACTTGTTTGATAACTATATCTCAATATATCTAGGTACATCATTTATGAAAATTTCTGTCATTTATTTGTACACTGTATGCAATTTAGCTCAAAGGTACCATCCAAATACATTTTATGCAGTGCCCATTTCCTCCTCTCAGATTAGTTCTGGGTAGTTTAGCATATGTGATTACTTTGTATCATAGCTAACTTTCCATTTGGAATCTACAAGGTGGGACTCTCAAGCTGTTTGTTATAATGTATCCAAAGGAAAGATTCAAACAATTGACAATTATTTATTTATTTGTTTCATTTATTTATTTACAAGTTTTTATGTACCGCACTGTGGGGTAGGAGTCTATCCGTCTAGGCAGTTTACAAGAAAAACATACACAATATTATAGCTTACATCATTTAAAATACATCACATTTACATTAAGATGCTGAGTCGTGCTAGTAGTTTTAGAGTTCAGAGAAATTAGTTCATTATTGTAAATTGTATGCATGTGTGAAAAGGTGAGTTTTTAACATTTTCTTAAATTCTCTATGATTTGCTGTTAGTAGAATATAATCTGGGAGTGAGTTCCATAACGATGGACCTGCAACTGAAAAAGCTCGTTTTCGGGTTAGTGGTAAGCTGACAGATTTTATTGAAGGCATTTCCTGGTAGGGATGTGAATCGTTTTCCATATCGTCTTAACGATAGAAATCGTGTGGCAGGGCAAGAAAATCGTGTTAGGCACGATTTTTTAGTTAAAAAATCGTTAAAAATCGTTTTTTCCGATTAGTGCGCACTAACGGGAGTTAGTGGGCACTAACTGGGAGTTAGTGCGCACTAACTGAAAATGATACAATTTGATACTTTTCAGGTCAGTTAAGGTCAGTTTAGGAATGAATATGTAATCCTATTGCTTGCCCTCTTATTTATTCATGTTACCAAGGTTCCCACTGACAGTATATGGGGGATGGGAAATGTAAACAGTTGGTAGCTTGACAAAACAAGTAATGTGATCAGTCAATGTGACTAGAACTTGTGCCCTAACCCTGATACCAGGGGTATTGTGATCTTCCTGCACACAGTGCCCTATCCCTACTAATACCAGGAGTGTTGTGATCTTCCTGCACACAGTGCCCTAACCCTGGCACCAGGGGTGTTGTGATCTTCCTGCACACAGTGCCCTATCCCTATTAATACCAGGAGTGTTGTGATCTTCCTGCACACAGTGCCCTAACCCTGGCACCAGAGGTGTTGTGATCTTCCTGCACACAGTGCCCTATCCCTATAATACCAGGAGTGTTGTGATCTTCCTGCACACAGTGCCCTATCCCTAATACCAGGGGTGTTGTGATCTTCCTGCACACAGTGCCCTATTCCTGATACCAGGGGTGTTGTGATCTTCCTGCACACAGTGCCCTATTCCTGATACCGGGGATCCCTGTATCAGGGATAGGGCACTGCGTGCAGGAAGATCACAACACTCCTGGTATCAGGAATAGGGCACTGTGTGCAGGAAGATCACAACACCCCTGGTATTAGGGATAGGGCACTGCGTGCAGGAAGATCAAAACACTCCTGGTATTAATAGGGATAGGGCACTGCATGCAGGAAGATCACAACACCCCTGGTATCAGGGATAGGGCACTGTGTGCAGGAAGATCACAATACCCCGGAGGAGTGAGGGTCAGGCAGCTCCCCCCTGTCTGTGAAGCCAGCCTCTCACTAGTAATGCAGGGAGGGAGCTGTCTCAGACTTCACCATCCTCCCCCCCCCTCACCCACACACCATTCACTGGTTGGGACATGGGGGAAGTCAGGAGTGAGGGTCAGGCAGCTCCCCCCTGTCTGTGAAGCCAGCCTCTCACTAGTAATGCAGGGAGGGAGCTGTCTCAGACTTCACCATCCGACTTCACCATCCTCCCCCCCCCCCTCACCCACACACCATTCACTGGCTGGGACATGGGGGAAGTCAGGAGTGAGAGTCAGGCAGCTCCCCCCTGTCTGTGAAGCCAGCCTCTCACTAGTAATGCAGGGAGGGAGCTGTCTCAGACTTCACCATCCCCCCCCCCTCACCCACACACCATTCACTGGCTGGGACATGGGGGAAGTCAGGAGTGAGGGTCAGGCAGCTCCCCCCTGTCTGTGAAGCCAGCCTCTCACTAGTAATGCAGGGAGGGAGCTGTCTCAGACTTCACCATCCCCCCCCCCCCCCCTCACCCACACACCATTCACTGGCTGGGACATGGGGGAAGTCAGGAGTGAGGGTCAGGCAGCTCCCCCCTGTCTGTGAAGCCAGCCTCTCACTAGTAATGCAGGGAGGGAGCTGTCTCAGACTTCACCATCCTCCCCCCCCCTCACCCACACACCATTCACTGGCTGGGACATGGGGGAAGTCAGGAGTGAGGGTCAGGCAGCTCCCCCCTGTCTGTGAAGCCAGCCTCTCACTAGTAATGCAGGGAGGGAGCTGTCTCAGACTTCACCATCCTCCCCCCCCCCCCACCCTCACCCACACACCATTCACTAGCTGGGACATGGGGGAAGTCAGGAGTGAGGGTCAGGCAGCTCCCCCCTGTCTGTGAAGCCAGCCTCTCACTAGTAATGCAGGGAGGGAGCTGTCTCAGACTTGTATCAGGGATAGGGCACTGAGTACAGTAAGATCACAACACCCCTGGTATCAGGAATAGTCCACAGGTTCTAGTCATATTGACTGATCACATTACTTTTTTTGTCAACTACCAACAGTTTCCATTTCCCATCCCCCCAACCATCACCTCAGTTGGAACCTTGGTAACATCAATAGATAAGAGGGCAGCCAGCCAATAGGAATACATATTCATTCCTAACTGACCTTTACTGACCTGGAAAGTGTCAATAATTTGTATCATTTTCTGTTAGTGTTTCTTGAGTTTCCATTTCCATTTCCCATCCCCCCAACCATCACCTCAGTGGGAACCTGGTTAACATCAATAGATAAGAGGGCAGCCAGCCAATAGGAACACATATTCATTCCTAACTGACCTTTACTGACCTGGAAAGTGTCAATTTGTATCATTTTCTGTTAGTGCGCACTAACTGGGAGTTAGTGCGCACTAACTCCTGTTAGTGCGCACTAACACGATTTAACGATTTTTAACGATAAATCGTTAGAATTTCTATTGTATTGTGTTCTATAACGATTTAAGACGATATTAAAATTATCGGACGATAATTTTAATCGTTAAAAAACTATTTCCTGGGTACATTTATCTAAGAAGCGGAGCTGTCTGGTGGGCCTGTATATTCTCAGTAATGAATATAGCCAGATGGAGTTGGAGTTATATAACAAATTGTGAATAATGGACAAAATTTTATATGTCATACAATACGATATCGGAAGCCAGTGTAATTGTTGTAATATAGGTGTAATATGGTCTCTGCTTGATACATTACATAACATTCGAGTTGTCGCATTTTGCACAAGTTGTAGTGGTTGTATTGTCGATTGGGGTAGACCAAGATATGGGGCAGATTTTAAAAAAGGACGCGAGCGCGTACTTTTGTTCGCACACCCGGCGCAAACACGAGTATGCTGAATTTTAATAGATATGCACGTAGCCACGTTCCAGGGTCGGCGCATGCAAGGCTGCGCAAAATCGGCAGCCTGCGCACACCGAGCCATGCAGCCTGCCTCTGTTCCCTCCGAGGCCGCTCTGAAATCGGAGCGGCCTCAGAGGGAACTTTCTTTCTGGCGCCCCTCACCTTTCCTTTCCTTCCCCTAACTAACCCACCCCCCCGGCCCTAACTAATTCCCCCCACCTTTATTTCAAAAGTTGCACCTGCCCGAGGCAGGCGTAACTTGCGCGTGCGGGCTGGCTGCCGGCGCACCATGTTCCGGTCCAGGGGCTGGTCCGGAGGTCACGGCCATGCCCACCTTAATGCTCCCCGATGATGCGCCCACCACGACATGCCCCTCGACATGCCCCTGACACGCCCCCAGGAAAGCTCCGGGACTTACGCGCATCCGCCGAGCCTATGCAACATAGGCTCGGTGCATGCAGGGGGTGGAAGGGGCAGCTTTTTGGGGGTTATGCATGTATCTTACGCACGTACCCCTTTGAAAATCTGCCCCATAGTGAATTACAGTAATCTAGGGTGGTGAGAATTAAAGCTTGAGAAACTAAATGAAAATCGCTTGGAAATAATAATGGCTTGAGTTTTTTCAGCATCTGTATTTTGAAAAAAGATTTTTTTTTACTATTTCTGATATATTATAAGTCATTGATAGTCTGGAGTCGATGGTCACTCCTGAATTCTTTGCATGAGATTTTATAGGAATATGTTGATTCTCAAATGGAAGGCTTGAGGCAGCTGAAGGTTTGAGTCTGGTACTGTTGAAAGATAAATTAACTCTGTTTTGTTTGGGACAGATTTTAAAACTTATGTGTGGGTGTAGATTTGTTCCCGCAACCCAGCGCGAACAAATCTACGCCCGATTTTATAACATGCGCGCACTGCCACACGCATGTTATAAAATCCAGGCTTGGCGCACACAAGAGGGTGTGCACATGTGCACCTTGTATGCGCCAAGCCCAAGGGGATACCCGATGGCTGTCCCCGTTCCCTCCAAAGCCGCTCCGAAATCGGAGTGGCCTTGGAGGGGAACTTTTTTCCAGCCCCCCAACTTCCCCTCTCTTCCCCTATCTAACTCACCCCCCAGCCCTACCTAAATCCCCGCTACCTTATTTTATTTCTTACGCCTGTCGGAGGCAGGCGTATCTTTCACATGCCGGCAGGCTGCCAGCGTGCGAACCCTCAACACAGCCAGAATGGAGGAGGGCTCGGGACACGCCCCCGGACCCCCATCACACCCCCAGACATGCCCCCGGACCGCCCCTGACCCCAGATATGCCCCTGAACATGCCCCCAGGCCGCCATCATGCCCCCAGACCTGCCCCCGGACCACCCACTTTTGAGAGCCCCGGGACTTACGAGTGTCCCGGGGCTTGTGTGCGCCGCTGAGCCTATGCAAAATAGGCTCGGCGCATGCAGGGGCATATTTTCTCAGGTTATGCGCATAGCCTTTGAAAATCTGCCCCTTTGTGTTTAATTTTAACCTGTTGTGAGATAACCATATTTTTATTGTTGTTAGGTAGAGTAGTACCTACCTGTTCCTGAAATGTCCTTATGTATGTATGCATTACACAACAACATATCAGATTACATCAAATTATCTATATTTTCTTTCTTGGTGGTCCATTGTTAGCTATTTAGAGCTTTCTACTGAGAGTTGTCTTCAATAAATGTACAAATGGCACAGGAAAAAAAGTGGTGCTCTGACAATTGAAGCTGGAAAATGTGATACATTTATTACAAATTCATTAAAACGTCTTGGCCTCTCTTTCTAATGGATTTGAAATTAAAAAGGATTTTAATTGCATACCTTCATTTTCCATGGGCATTATATTTTATTTTAGTTATCATTATTGCATAATGTTGGAAAGATTAACAGTGTTAAACTCGGGTCATCTACTAACTCCTTTACTGATGCATTAGTTCTTTTGCTCATGCATTACTCATGTTTATGCCCATCAACACAGTTCTCTGTTACCTGTATATCCCAATTTAGCCTACCCTCTTTTTTAGCTACTCCCTACATTTATTCTCGTTACTTTGAAGAGTTATTGTAGTCTATTTAATATTTAAATATGTAATATTTATGTTCTTATGTTCAGAAACTCTGTTTAATGTAACGCCTTAACCGCGACAGTTTTGTTCTATGGAAACCAACCTGATTTGATATTTGTATCGAGAATGTCGGTATATAAAAATACTAAATAAATAAATAAATAAATAACCTCAGTGTGAAGGTTTATTATAGCCAAAAATATGTAACACTTCCAATTAGAGGGTGAAAGCAATTGACTTTCAAATGTCTTCTGTTATACTGTACAACATAACTGTTGGGATCTTACAATTATTTTGAAGTAAAAATGTTCCATAGGAATTGTGTAAACAGCTTACAAAGTTTGATACATGGATATCTTTGATTTATAAATTTTAAAAAATAAGAGGTTAATATTCAAAAGACTTTATCCAGCTAACTTTTAAGTTAGCCAGGTTAGCCTTGAGATTTGAAATTCCCACCTCAGTGGCAAAATTTTACTTGGTTAAATCATTACTGGATTAAAATTTAGCTAGATAAAAAGAAGCAGAAAGTGAGGTAGTTCCAGGGACATGAATACAATTTATCAAGTTTTGGATAAATTCTTGGAGAAGTCTATTAACTGTTATTAATTGGGTTTCCTTAGGGAATAGCCACTGCTATTAATTGCATCAGTAGCATGGGATCTTCTTAGTGTTTGGGTACTTGCCAGGTTCTTGTGGCCTGGTTTGGCCTCTGTTGGAAACAGGATGCTGGGCTTGATGGACCCTTGGTCTGACCCATCATGGCAATTTCTTATGTTCTTATGAGTAAGCACCAATATTTAGTGCCATCAGATAAATAAGGAGTACAATTTTCAGACTACTGTGCAGGGGAACAAATATACTAGTATAAGGCATGCATAGTTTTACCATAGTATTTTATAGCCCACACATATGATATATGCATGTTTTATAAAATATGCATATCTGTACCCTGCAACATATGTGCATATATAGGCTTACCCATGAATACATGCAATGCAATGAAACAACAAATATCAATGCAGTGAAGGTTTATACCTTTCTTGCCTATTTTAAAAGTATTCATGCATATATTTTACATGCAAAAGCAAAATAGGACTTACTCACAAGTCAGCTGATCTTAAAACATGTGCACTAAAATGAAATGAACCAGTTTACCAATTAGTCCACCAGTTCACCCAGTTCTTCTCCAGGTCACTGAGACCTTCTTGATTCTTAGTATGAACTCCCTCCATTTCCCCCAGAACTCCTACCCAGTCAGTAGTACTACACAATAAACATGTTTAGTATCACTTATGATAGATAATTAGCAGGTGTAAAATTATGCAAATAAGTTAAAAAATGTACGAATGTGTCCTTTAAAATAGAAACCAACTTATGTGCATAAATGGTGGCCCCATCCTGAAATGCCCCTAGAGCACCTTTTTTTTACACACATGTATATATGTTTGCGAAATTGAAAATACACACATTTTTTACTTTTATAAAGTACAGAATACATGAGTAGAGACTACTTACACACATATATGCTAATTTTTCTGCATGTAACATTTTGAAAATTCACCTTTTAGCTGGGTAAGTCTAGTTAAAAAATGCTCTGTCCTAGTGGCTTAGTATATTCAGTGGCAGACTTATCCAGCTAAGAACCATTGCATATCTGGGTGAAGTTACCTGGGTAACTTTTCCATTATTCAGTTTGCTGATTATCAAACTGTAAATGGATGCCCAGTGAAATTCTTCTGTTTTACAATGGATTAGGCTATTGTGGTTGCCATGTTACTCCACTTAAATATGTAGAAATAAGTCAACAAACAAGTTGTAGGTAATACCTTTCATTGGACTAAATCAATTCTTTGTTGGCTTGCTTTCATAACATCAATCAAGCTTAGCTCATTTTGCAGTAACCCGATGAAGGGAGCAGAACCTTCCAAAGCTATTCAGCAATGTATTTAGTCTAATAAAAAAGCCTTCAGCTACAACTTCTTTTTTGACTTTTATTTGTATAAAAGGATTAGGAAAGCTAATGCATGGGAATTCTGTCTGAAAAGTGTATGCACATTCAAGGTTTGCTGGCCTCAGTCCAGTGGCTCAGTTTTGTCAGATGTTCTGCACCCACTCTTACTCATGGGCCATTCGTGCTTATGGCCACTGTAAAAGTTGCATTCATTTTTCCCTGAGAAAGGAAGACTGTAGAAAATCAAATACATTGTTCTATAGTTTTATTTGTTGTATAATCTCATTGCTATACTAAAGGCTGGTAGCCTTGCTCACTTTGCACACTGACCTCGCCTGTGGGCTCTCTGTCTGGACTCCACTCTATGCTCCTGCGTAGGTTGTGGGGCAAGAGACTAATGAAAGGAAGGGCAGGGAGAGAGAGCTACAGAATACTCTACCCTACCCCTCTTCTTTCGTTTACCCTTGACTGAGTGTGCATGGATGTTAAGGGAACCCCAAAGAATAGAAAACGATAATTAGATTGCTACTTCAAAACATTCATACTCTAGATATGTAAATTGTTTTTGCTTTATTGGGGTGGAGGAATGGGGGTAGGTGTGCATGTGGGGAGGGGGTACAGTGGGGAAGGGTATAGGAAAGAGGACTTGCAGGTGGTGTATGAGGGTAGGGTAGAGGTGGCACCTTGCGTGATCTGTGGATGGACCTAAGAATAGACTCAGCTTAGACTCTGGCTTATCTTTCATAAACTTCTATATTAATAACAAGAAACAAATCAGAAACAGCTCTGCTTACCTTCATGGTTCACAAAATAAAGACAGCAATATAACTCATTGTTCAGCAGTATTAGCCTTCCCTGGGCTTCCTTCTCTTCCCAGGACCCCCCTGGGTCTAGCTAATCCCCTTCTAAGGAAAATGCACTCAGAGCAGAGCTCCTTTCCTGTTTGTAGTTTAAGGTCGAGCAGGCTAAATGCAGTGGTGACACCTGCTGATCAGCTGTAAGGTGCATGGGTACTGAGTTTTAGTGTGAAGCGCAGTCATTGATTGGCCCCCTTATCAAGTACTGTTATTATAATGACTGGGCTGGTGGGTTAGGATAATGGAATTGAATAAAGACCCAAAACGGTTTGGTTCTGATTGAGTTGAAAGCCCACAGGAGGAAGAAAAATCTGCTGGAACAAAAAAAAAAAATAGAAAATTGTGTATTGGTTTAATACAGATATGTTTTATATAGCTGAACAGAATGACAAGGTTTGTAATTGTAATCTTATATGTGCGCAGTGAGGGTAATTTTCAAATAGCCCAAGAACTTGTAAAATACCAGGCATTTTTAGCATGGATACTCTTCTTTTAAAAGTAGCATAGGATACAGTTTATCCATGTTTCTATTTCCAATTTGTTGTCATTCATTCTGTATTTGATGAGGGTCTGTCTTTGTTTTGTATGTGGTACCAAGGTTAGGTATTCTGCTATCCTGTTTTTGTGTTCTGTTTTCCAATTTGCATCTCCTAGTAGGAAAGAGGGACTAAGGCAGTGGCTCTCAAACATTCATGACTATTGTACCCCTTTCAAGAGTTTTAGATGTCTTGTGTGCCCCTAGGGTCAAAAACATTCAAAACTCAAGCAAATGCTATTGCCCCTATTCTCTGGCTCCTCCAACTCAAAATCAACATAGGTGCATATATGCACACCAGCATTTCACCTGGCTCCCCCTGCTTGACAGACTTCCATTCTCTTTTACCTCCTTCCCTATGAGATGGAGGGGAGAGGGGAAGGGATTATGCTGGGAGTAGGGGGGAAGGGGAAGGGAAATGAGTATGCTAAGAGGGTGGGGAGGAGGATAATGAAAAGAAAGTAATTAATATAGGAAACTGAGAGTAAGGAGAGGGATGGGGGAGGGGGCAGGGAAAAGGGTGAGAGGGAAGGCGATTATGCCAAGAGATGGTTGGGAAGAGATGATTGTACCATGGGATGCATTTACTGAATCCCCTCATGCCACTTTTTATAAGCGGTATAGGTGCATACATTATCAAACATGTACATACAATTTTACACCTGCTCGCTGACTCGGGCAACTGCAATTGTGTTCATCGTTTGACTGTAGTTTTTGGGAGGGAAGTCTGGTTGAACTGGTGGGGTTTCAGGGTGAAACGCAGGAGGATCTAGGTGAACTGGTGAAGGTCTGGTGGATATATTGGTGAACTGGTGATTCCAAGGATGTGCACGAGTAATGTATTTTCAGAAGCGGAGTATTTGCATACTTTATAAATTACCTGCCTGCATGTTTAATTCTGGGTTATTAGTACTCATACAATTAGTTCATGAGTAAAACATACCTGGCTATTTTTATAAAATGGGTGGTGAAAGTATGTGTTCCTGCATTATAAATATATGTGCATACTGAAACACACGTGCACACGTTCAGGGTAGAAAAATGCAGCATTTTATAAACTCTTTGGGGCGGATTTTCAGAGCCCTGCTCGCGTAAATCCGCCCAAAACCGGGCGGATTTACGCGAGCAGGGCCCTGCGCGCCGGGAAGCCTATTTTACATAGGCCTCCCGACGCGCGCAGAGCCCCGGGACTCGCGTAAGTCCCGGGGTTCTCTGAGGGGGGCGTGTCGGGGGGCGGGCCCGGTCGTCGCGGCGTTTCGGGGGCGTGTCGGCAGCGTTTTGGGGGCGGGTACGGGGGCGTGGCTACGGCCCGGGGCGGTCTGGGGGCGTGGCCGCGCCCTCCGTACCCGCCCCCAGGTCGCGGCCCGGCACGCAGGAGGCCCGCTCGCGCGCGGGGATTTATGCCTCCCTCTGGGAGGCGTAAATCCCCCGACAAAGGTAAGGGGGGGTTTTAGACAGGGCCGGGTGGGTGGGTTAGGTAGGGGAAGGGAGGGGAAGGTGAGGGGAGGGCAAAGGAAAGTTCCCTCCGAGGCCGCTCCGATTTCGGAGCGGCCTTGGAGGGAACGGGGGTAGGCTGCGCGGCTTGGCGCGCGCCGGCTATACAAAATCCATAGCCTTGCGCGCGCCGATCCAGGTTTTTAGCAGATACGCGTGGCTCCGCGCGTATCTACTAAAATCCAGCGTACTTTTGTTTGCGCCTGGAGCGCAAACAAAAGTAGGCTATTCGCGCGCCTTTTAAAATCCGCCCCTTTGGTTCTCGCCACACAATTTATAAAATACTAAACAAATCTCCGCACAAATAGTGGAAGGATCTTGAAAGCTGGGTTCACAGTGTATAGACACATAATTGTAAGGGCAGAGCACACATTTCTACAGATAAAGAACTTCTTTACCCATAGAAGTTCCTAGGTAAATTACCTTCCCCAAGGGCAATTTCCCTCTAAGCTATTTGCTGGGATAAATTGAAGATTGCCCTCAGGGCATATACTCTGCTAAAGGGGAAATCCCTTTAAATTATCCCAGGATGCACTGGGGCAGCTCAGACCCTATACAGCCTACTCCAGCTGGCTTGATGGCCAAGACTAATGACACTTTAAAAAATATATACATTCAAATAAAAATGAGACAAAGGTTTCCTTAGAGCGCCCTTTCCTATGCAGATTCTAAATGCTGTCACTGTTGTCTTTCTCTCTCAGAGTATAAGGATAATGTGTTTTCTATGTTAATATTTTATCTATATAAGTAATGGAAATATTCAACATAGTCAAATGCATTTGATGACCTTGTTGTCAGGTAACATGTCGTATAATATGCCGAACTAAATTTAGCATATCCAGTACTGTCCTTATTGTCTAAGCTCCTATTTATCCAAATAGACTTCCATTAGACACAGTATAATAATGGCTTGTGGTAACACTGAATAGAAAATTAAATGAATGCAAACCTTTTCTCAATCATTTTTCATTCTCATAAAATGATTAAAGCTGATGTAAGAGGGCTCATTAAAACTGAAAACATTAGGCTCATTAAAAAGCCATTAAACCACCTCACTTCTGTGATTCATTTTAATATGACCTTATTTGGCCCCTATTTAAAAGTCACAGAATTCTTGTCCTGTTTTTGACTCTTTATATCTGCAACCCCGCCCTCATCAACTATGCCTTATTTTGTAAACCTCACAACTGCTTAGACCCTGCATATGTGCAATCAAATTAATAGCCCAGGGGCTTGCAGCTTGATCAGAAATGTCTGTTAACACAATGTAAGGTACTACGGCATTTTCATAGTGTATAAATAAATAGTAATTAGAAATAATTTTCACTCGTTATTAATACTACTACTACTAACAACAATATACAGGTTGGAATTTGGTGGGATGTCCTGTAAAGTTTGGCACTTGATGTGGTTTCAAATTTTCCAATGCTAAACTCTTTCAAGTTATCTAGTTAAGTAGATAGTCAGATAACCTGGAGTCAATCTGGGGGCAATGCCACTTATCCAGCTAAGCGAGCCAGATAAACACCAATATTTGGTGTTATCTGGTTAAGATAGCCAGTTAACTTTAGGCCTGCCTATTAACATAGCAGCTGGATAAACATATCCAGGCAACTTCCTGATAGCCAGATATATTCAGTTAAGTGAGCTGGAAGCCCTATTAAATACTGGCCTCATAATACTTATTTTTATAGCACCATTGAACATGCACAGAGCTGTACAATGGTGATAAATATTCAGGTACAATAAAGTCCTGCCTCAAAGAACTTCCATTCTAAGTGGATATCTGAAACAATGGCAGATAAAGTGGTCATGAAGAAGGTAACTGGGATAAGCAGGATTTGAATTCATGCTTCCCTGGTTTTCAGTCCATTTGTCTGGCCACTATCTAAAACTGTTGTGGTACTGATAGCTTCGTAGATCACAAGGCATAGGGGTGAATACTTTGAAATGAATTCAGGACCTGAGCCGACAAATGTAATCTAATGTATAAGTGAGCATGGACAAAAATATATCGGGCCTGGATCTTCAGTTGTTTTCAGCAATAAAAAATCTATCAGAATGAAGACAGATTTCTCAGTGCACATCTGTCAGCAGATGTTCCGAGGAAACAGTCTATAGCTGTATGATGGCCATTGTGGCACTACTGATGGTGTGCTTAGCATGTTGGCTTGAATTGTATAACTCCCAATATATTGCAGTTTTATCCAGTGAAGCATTCTGGGTGTTGCCAAGGCTATAAATAAGGTCTTTTTTTTTGTGCCTGAAGCATGATAAAGAAAACTAAATCATAAAAATAAATGTGGAAATTCATTATTTTTAATTCATGAAATTCTGAAATATCAGTTTAGAAAAGAGTCTAAGACTCCAACAACTAAATGAAGTTTTATATTTTCCCCAAAATTTAAACTGTCCAGACTTTATATCTATTTATTATCTATTAATTAGGACCCAATCTGAATTGTGTGATGAACAAAAATTGTGGCTGACAGACAAAATGGTGGGAAAGTAATATTGATATTTATAGTCTATTAATAAAAATCAATATTACTTTTCAGTAATTTTGTTTCTCCTGTCACAACTATTTAGCCATCCAGCAAAATACTTAAGGGCTAGATTCATCAAACTCTCACATGCAATAGGAAAAGGAGTGTGTTTTATGGTAACAGCCTATTTATTGCAATGTGTACTGTCTTAGTGCTTTGCATAGGTACTACTGCAGAGTGCAATAAATTTTTTGCACTAATACCACAAGAGAGAGAGAGAGAGAGAGACTAGCTATAAGGCCCTTCGGGTAGTTAGGAATTTATATCTCTATAGGAGGCCCACCTAGTAACTTGAGGTGAGGTTTATGTAGTAGTGATGGACTCTCTACCTGAGTAACATCAAGCTAGTTTGAGAGAACATTGTACAAATCTTATCTTTGTATGAGTTTCCTCACTCCAAAAGACATCAAATCTTCACAAGAGTGCACTGTCCTGTTCGTAGATTTCACTCTGCATGTCAAAGTGGCCCCTACCCCCTACACTACTACCTAAACCTCACCTCGAGTTACTAGGTGGGCCTCCTATAGAGGTATAAATACCTAACTACTAGCACCATACAAGAATTTTAGTTTCCAAAGGCAAGTACATATCTGCAATTTCATGAACCAGCCCACCAAATAGGGGGGAAGACAAAATAGGAAAATAAATACAATATTCAAAAGAGAGAAGAAGTCCCTTACAAATTAATATCTTCCAACTGTAGCATTCTGACTTAATGGTTGTATACAAACATAGAATATTATTCTCCTATTTTATCTCTCAAGAATGTTTCCAAATGTGTGGGATCAGTAAATACAAACCTTTTTTTCTGGTAATATACCAAACATTTACATGGAAATTTGAGAAAGAAAGTAACTCCCATGGACAATACTTTCTGTCTCAACATGAGAAATTGCTTCCTGTGAAACTGAGATGCATAGGAAACATCAGGAAATATTTGTATCTTCTGTCCACAAAATAGAAATTCATCCTTATCATGATCTGCACAAAAGGATACCAGGAGAGTAGCTCTAAGAGGGATGTCATCTAAAGAAGATTCTAAGAAAACAGACTATTAGGAGGGTTAGAAGATATCAAATCCATCCCTCCTTCCTTAGGATTAATATTCCTCTTGTTTTTGGGAGTATAATAGATTTTAGATATTGGAAGCCTTTCAACAGAGAAACCTAGAATTTCACACAGATATTTTTTCAACATTTCATTAGCTGAAATCAATCTAGTCATTGGAAAGTTTAGAAGGCAAAAATTCTTCCTTCGTTGAAAATTTTCAATATTTTCTAGCCTATTGTGAATAATTAAACTATCTTTCATATGAGAAATTCTTGAAGCTTGCTCCATTGCCACTTCAGATTTCAATACAGAAACTGCCTTCTCAGCTCACAAACATAATTCATGCTCTTGAAATTTCAGCTTAGTTTCCTTGGTAAACTTGACCAATTGCATAATAGATTGAGACATTGTCCTTTCCAATTTTGAAACTACCCTCCAAATATCCACTAGAGAAATATTATTAGGGTCCTCAGAAACTTCACCAGTCTTGGTCAGGGAATAGATTGGAGATGGTATTGGAGCAATAGAACATAAGAACATAAGAAATTGCCATGCTGGGTCAGACCACGGGTCTATCAAGCCCAGCATCCTGTTTCCAACAGAGGCCAAACCAGGCCACAAGAACCTGGCAATTACCCAAACACCAAGAAGATCCCATGCTACTGATACAATTAATACCAGTGGCTATTCTCTAAGTAAACTTGATTAATAGCAGTTAATGGACTTCTCCTCCAAGAACTTATCCAAACCTTTTTTGAACCCAGCTACACTAAATGCACTAACCACATACTCTGGCAAAAAATTCCAGAGCTTAATTGTGTGTTGAGTGAAAAAGCATTTTCTCCGATTAGTCTTAAATGTGCTACTTGATAACTTCATGGAATGCCCCCTAGTCCTCCTATTATCCGACAGTGTAAATAACTGATCCACATTTATTCGTTCAAGACCTCTCATGATCTTATCCCCCCTCAGCCGTCTCTTCTCCAAGTTGCAGCCCTAACCTCTTCAGCCTTTCCTCATAGGGGAGCTGTTCCATCCCCTTTATTATTTTGGTTGCCCTTCTCTGTACCTTCTCCAACGCAACTATATCTTTTTTGAGATGCGGCGACCAGAATTGTACACAGTATTCAAGGTGCGGTTTCACCATGGAGTAATACAGAGGCATTATGACATTTTCCATTTTATTAACCATACCCTTCCTAATAATTCCTAACATTCTGTTTGCTTTTTTGACTGCTGCAGCACACTCTGGAATGGAAAAAAAAACAAAACAACTGATAATTTAATAAAATATAGAAAACAACTGGCTTACTACAAAAAAGTAATTTTAGAAACCAAAAAGAAATACTTCAGCTCAAAAATAGAAAAGTTTGCAAATAATGCTAGAACTCTATTTAACATAGTAAAAAACCTCACAAACAGCAATACAATCATCAGAACTTACAAGAGAATCAATGTAATGAAGTAGCTCAATTCTTTAAAGATAAAATTGAAAACGTAAGAACAAAAATTCCTAACACAACCAAACAAGAGATTAAGATGCCCAAAAGGGATGTCAACATATGGTCAGAGTTTGAAGAGATATCACACACTGAAGTCGAGAACATGATAAAAAAATTGAACCCTGCTCCCCACTCAATTGACACCATACCCATAATGGAATTAAAAAAACTAGCCAACACAGTAGCTCCTACATTAACTAAGATCATCAACCTTTCCCTAGATGAAGGATCAATGCCAGATATCCTGAAAGGAGTCACAATCAAACCAATCATTAAGAAAAAGAACCTTGACCCCCTAAATCTGTGCAACTATAGACCAGTCTCCAACTTACCCCTAATAGCCAAACTAATTGAAAAAAACAGTTCAAAAACAACTGTCAAACCACTTAGAAAGTAATAACATATTATATCCTGCACAACATGGTTTCCGCAAACACTACAGTACTGAGACATTATTACTAGCTCTATCAGACAATATCTTAAGAGGCTTTGATACAGGAACACATTACATTCTGATTATATTGGATCTCTGCAGCATTGGACACTATAAATCACAAAATACTAATCAATAGACTAAAAGAAATAGGACTCAATAACAAAACAATAAACTGGTTTGAGTCATACTTAAACAATAGATTTTTCCAATTACAAATCAAAAATACACTATCAGACAAAGTTAAACTACAAAAGGAGTCCCACAGGGATCAGCCCTGTCCGCAACACTCTTTAAAATTTACCTCCTCCCAGTATGTCACCTACTTGCTGGACTTGGAATAATACACTACATGTACGCAGATGACATACAACTACTGTTACCCATCATAAACACAATTGAAGAAACAATGAAACTGGCCAATATGTATCTTGAAATAATCAAACAACTCCTAAACCAAATGGAACTGGTAATAAACATTGATAAAACTGAATTCTTACACCTAGAATGAAAAAATATACACCCTACACAAACTACAATTGCTATCAAAAATAATCAAACTGTAGAGTTAGCAATAAAAGTACAGAATCTAGGGGTAATAATTGACCCTGAGCTTAACATGAAACAACACATTTCACAGAAATTAAAAGAAGGTTACGCCAAACTAATGATCCTTAGAAGACTGAAACCCCTGCTAACGCTGAATAATTTTCGCACAGTATTACAGGCAATGATATTCATGAGCACAGACTACTGTAACTCTCTGCTATTAGGGCTACCTCAAGTTACCATTAGACCACTCCAAATATTGCAAAATTCCACTGCTAGAATTTTGACAGGCAAAAAGAAAAGAGACCACATCACAGGTACACTTGCTGAGCTACACTGGCTTCCAATTGAACAAAGAATACAATACAAAGCATTGTGTATAATTCATGAACTAATCCATGATGAAAAGGCCGATCGGCTTAACACAGCACTGCACGTACATGTACCTCACAGAAACCTGAGATCTGCTAATAAAGCTCTACTAACTATTCCTTCTGTTAAATCAGCATACCTCACTCAGGTAAGAGTCGCTGGCTGGACCCGTTCTAAGGAACTCCATGCCACTCGAAATAAGGCTGCAGAGATATGTGAAACTATTTAAAACTAGTCTGAAAACCTGGCTTTTTAAACAAGCTTTTTATAAAGATAAAGAGAAGGAGGAAAACAATTGAAAGATAATGATGCACCAAGTAATCAGTTTTTTTTCCTTTAATACCTCCAATTGCATATTAACGCTAGATTTGAACTGCTTGACAGTTTCTCAGCTGGCATATAAGTCTTAAACACATAGTTTCTCTTATTAAAATATATTATCGTTTTATGTTGGCACATGCATAATTTGTAATCTATACCAATTTTAGTTTTTCCTTATTGTGCCTTTCTGTAAACCGTTGTGATGGTGAATTAACGACGGTATAGAAGAGTTTTTAAATAAATAAAATAAATAAATATAACTCAGCTGACAATTTTAAAGTATTATCCACTATGACGCCTAGATCTTTTTCCTGGGTGGTAGCTCCTAATATGGAACCTAACATCATATAACTACAGCAAGTGTTATTTTTCCCCTATATGCAACACCTTGCACTTAATTGCTCCCCCATCAACAGCAGTAACAGTCATGGACTGTCTATTCTCAACTAAGTTCCAGCAGGGACATCTATTAACAATGAGGGGGGGGGGAGGGGTTCTGGCAATCCCTTCTTCATCAGGGGCCAAGGACTCTCCTTCTAAAGAAATCATCAGGGACTGCAATGGATGCACATCTATATCTGGGCTAAGAGAGGTTCCAGAGCTAGATGAAGCCTCCTCCTTCTCGCCCATAGGGGTTAATTGAGGTGACTGTGTCACATGGGAGTACATAGGACCTCTGAAAGTCAAAGGAGAAGAAGCAAAAACCTTACCCTTTCTTTTCTTTCCCATGGATATAGTACATGATATTGTCCAAAAATCTCCTCAAGGGGTGTTCCCCTTAGGCGTGTGGCTTTGGCGCACTAGTGGCTGCTTGCCGCAGGTCCGTGATTGAAATAGGCCTCACAGATCTCCCAGAGATGACACCAGGGAGACTTCAGAGAAGAGGGGTAGGGCAGGCAGCAGCAGCATCACCTCCCGGCTTGCCGATCTCACACGGCTCTCATCTTCCCTCTCGAGGTATGGCCTCCAGCTTACTGTATTATTGACGCCTAGAGGTATCTGGAAGGTGCTGGTTGCAAAAAAGTCCAGGGTTGTATTGACCTTGAGGTGTACTGGCAAGGTGTGGCCTCTCTGAGAGGAAGGGCATAGATCCTGCTCTAACTGCTGGCATAGGTATAGTGTAGTTTCCTTATTGAACCTGAGCCTGCACATGAACTGCTCTTCCGACAGATCAAAAAACTGTGCCCCGGCCCTGTATACTCTCTGTAAGGGGTACCTTCTCTTCCTTCTCCTCTGTTCTCTTTCCCTCCTCAACTGCTGTGCTATAAGAAACCATGGGGTAGATTTTTGAAAAAAGCGCAATCACGTACTTTTGTTTGCGCAGCAGGCGCAAATAAAAGTACGCTGGATTTGATAAGATACGCGCATAGCTGCGCGTATCCTCTAAAATCCTGGATCGGCGCGCGCAAGGCTGCCGATTTTGGGCAGCCTGCGCGCGCCGAGCCGCGCAGCCTGCCTCCGTTATCTCCGAGGCCGCTCCGAAATCAGAGCAGCCTTGGAGGGAACTTCCTTTCGCCCTCCCCTCACTTTCCCCTCCCTTCCCCTACCTAACCCACCCCCCTGGCCCTATCTAACCCCCCCCCCCCCCGGCCCTATCTAAACCCCCCCTTACCTTTGTCCCTAGATTTACGCCTGCGAGAAGCAGACGTAAATCTACACGCGCCAGCGGACTGCTGGTGCACAGTCTTCCAACCCGGGGGCTGGTCCAGAGGCCTGGACCACGCCCCCGGGCCGGCGCCACGCCCCCGGTCCTGCCCCCGAAATGCTACGTCCCGCCCCCGAAATGCCGCGTCATCCGGTCCCGCCCCCAACACGCCCCCTTCAAAAAACCTCGGGACCTACGCGCATCCCGGGGCTCTGCGCGCGCCGGTGGCCTATGCAAAATAGGCGCGCCGGCGCGCAAGGCCCTCCTCGCGTAAATCCGGGCGGATTTACGCGAGCAGGGCTTTTAAAATCCGCCCGCATATGTTTATTATACTCATTTTGGATTTTATTTCTACTTCCACTCACTCTCCTCCAGTCTGCCCCAATCTACCCCAGTGACACACACACAAACGTACCCCTCAGTCTATCCCAGTATGTCCTAGTTACACATACTCACACACCTAGTATTCCTCAGTCTGTTGTGAAAATAGAAAAAATGCAAACAATATTCAATAAGCCAAAAAGTATTCATTTTTTGTGTGGTGTGTGCCAATACAAAATAACTAACATCCATAGATTGATTATTCTGAGCATTTGAATTTACATAATATGTTTCATCCATTCTGAAAAATCATGTTTTACAGTCATTGTAGTGAGGTTTAAAAGAGGTTTGGACAAGTGCTTGGAGGCAAAGTCCATAGTACATTATTAGCCAGGTAGCCTATAGAAAGCTATTGCCACCCCTGAGAGTGAGTAACAGGAATTACATGTTCTTTATGGGATCTGCCAGGTACTTGCTACCTGGATGAGATTCTGTTGGAGAAAGGATGCTGGGCTCGATGGACCTTGGGCTGACCCAGCATGGCAATTCTTGCTCTTGCTTTCTTAGGTTTAAGCACGTAACCTTCAGATTCAGAGCCACACTTGCTGCACTTGGCTTACATGAAAATTTGAAAAGGGAAGAAAACAATTACCATCCATGCATGGCTGGGTAAATGAAGGAACGAGAAAGAAAGTAATTTATCCAAGGTTACCCACAGTCATTGCTAAGAAGGGAAGGAGCAGCAGTAGTGCCTTAGGATTTATTAGCCCAATGACAGCGAGGCTATACAGAGCCAAGCGCATGGATAAACATATTTAAAGCCCAATTGCTAAGAAAGAATTCAAGCACACATCCCAGGAGTTATCAGTTCTTGCTTTATAGCTCTCTATTCCTTCTCTTTTAGATTCATGGGGGGAGGGGGCAATTTTCTTACTGTCCAGACTGGAATTTGCAACAAATTCCGTATGCATGTACTAATCACTTTGAAATCTACCACGAGCACAAAGTATCTGATGCCATTTGCATTTGCTTTTGTGCAGGTACATTTTGCATGGAAAATAATGTGCATGGAGCTGAAAATACAATCTATGAGGTAAATAGCCATTTAGACAGCTAACTCACAAGTTGTCTAAGTGGCAGAATTCCTATATTCAGCCACTTATCTAGCTAAATTATAGCTTGATAGGTACAGCTATAATTTAGCTGGACAAAAAGGAGGCATTTCTGGGAGGGGTTTAGTTATCCTGCTAAATTATTCAATTTACAGATATTTCTGTCTACATTAGTCACAGAACTTGCTACTTATCCAAATATCTTCAAGAGATATCCGGATATGCAGGTTATTTGAAAAAATTAAAAGAATACAAGATGTAAAAAGGCCCAATTCCTTTTCCCTCTGTAATAGGAGAGATAAAAAGAGAGCGACTCCCATATTTTTCATGACCAGAAATAACCTGTTTGATAGGCAGCATGACCAAAGTTAGGACAGCCAGTAGACCAGCAAGGCAAGGAGTACTACATAAGGACAGCCAAAGACGAAAGCAAAATCTTCTTACCCTTTAAAACTAAACTTACCAGGGAGAAAAATAAATAAGTACTGAACTGGGCTAACAAAGGGATTTATTAAACAAATAAATCTATTGCTGTAGACCTTTGGGCTCCCACAGTGGCTTACCTAAGGGGTATGCCCTTTCAGTGATGCCCATTCTTGGACAATATGTCAGTTGTATTCATGATAAAATGAATGCTCCAATTCTTTGCATTTATGTAAAACAGAAGGGAAAAAACATAGATGAGACCATCAGAATTGGAAGGCAGTGCAGAAGTTATATTTATGTTTAATAACAGTATAGTGTATATATATATATATATATATATATATATATATATATATATATATATATATATATATTGTTGTTGTTTTTGTTGTTGTTGATGCAGAGGAAGAGACGGCTGAGGGGGGATATGATAGAGGTGTTTAAAATCATGAGAGGTCTAGAACGGGTAGATGTGAATCGGTTATTTACTCTTTCGGATAATAGAAAGACTAGGGGGCACTCCATGAAGTTAGCATGGGGCACATTTAAAACTAATCGGAGAAAGTTCTTTTTTACTCAACGCACAATTAAACTCTGGAATTTTAATGGTTAGTGCAGTTAGTATAACTGTGTTTAAAAAAGGATTGGAGCCTTCACCTTCTGGTATTCATGTGTATTCCTTTTAGCATCCCTAATGGTCTTATAGGTTGCTGCGGCGGTACTTACCGTCGGTACTCATCATGAGGGGATTACTTTTGCAGTTTATTTCCATGCATTATTCTGTTGTCTGTATATGTTCCTGATGTTGAACTTTAAAATAAAAGTTACAAAAAAAAAAAAAAAAGGATTGGATAAGTTCTTGGAGGAGAAGTCCATTACCTGCTATTAATTAAGTTGACAGGAAATAGCCACTGCTATTACCAGCAACAGTAGCATGGAATAGACTTAGTTTTTGGGTTCTTGCCAGGTTCTTATGGCCTGGATTGGCCACTGTTGGAAACAGGATGCTGGGCTTGATGGATCCTTGGTCTGACCCAGTATAACATGTTCTTATGTTCTTATGTTCTTATACATCCTGCAAAGATTCTTAACCCTCCTCTACAGTATGGTCCTAATATACATTCTACCACATATATTTGTTAACAAAATACATTTCATGTCATTTTTAAATTGAACTTACCCTGGCTGCAGCAGTACTTTGCATATTTATTGTGTCTTGTATTATGCATTATTCAATTTAAAAAACTACAAAAAATGGATTTTAGGGGACCCATGATTATAATAAAGCACCAACAAAATAAGGAATGGGTGAGGCAGCCATGTAGGAAGGGCTTATCTACAATTACAAATTTTGGGGATGTTTATAAGATGAGAGGCTTCTAAGAAAACTAAAATGTCATAGGAGGCAATGTCCTTTTGTGGATTGCAAGGTGGTTAAAAGACAGAAAACAGAGAGTAGGATTAAATGGTCTGTTTTCACAGTGGAAAAAGGTAAACAGTTGAGTGCCTCGGGGATCTGTACTTGGACTGGTGTTTTTTAATATATTTATAAATGATCTGGAAAGGTGTACGATGAAAACAGAAATATTACACATATCCAACAAACCCCCATCAAAGTACATCCTAGACCTCCCACTCTCACAATCTAAGATCCAACTTGTCACAATTGTAAAAGACCTAGGAGTCACCTTAGACGCCGAGCTCAACCTAAAACCACACATCAATGCAATAATAAAAGAAGGTTTCTTCAAACTACAAGTCCTCAAAAAAATCAAATCGCTACTACTCAGTCAAGACTACCGGCCAGTTCTCCAGGCCCTTCTATTCTCCAAACTAGATTATTGTAATTCCCTTCTCCTGGGGCTCCCAATCTCCACCCTCAAGCCTCTCCAACTACTGCAAAATGAAGCAGCAAGATCCCTCACAAGATCTCCACCCACATCACTCCCATACTCAAAGACCTCCACTGGCTCCCCATAACCCATAGAATTCAATATAAAACCCTAACCCTCCTACACAAATCCATCAACAATGAAAAGACAGACAGGCTAAAGAACACCCTCATCCCATACAACTCCCAAAGAAATCTCCTATCCAAAAACACCGGACTACTAAATATTCCCTCCACCAAGCTGGCTCACCTCACCTCTACAAGAGAACGCACAATCTCAAATCTCACAAAACTCAGAACAGAACCCTCAACACAGACCTTCAAAAAATCATTAAAAACCTGGCTATTCCAGAAAGCCTTCCAACCGACATGCTAACCCAGGGGTCGGGAACCCATGGCTCGCGAGCCAGATATGGCTCTTTTGAGGGCTGCATCTGGCTCGCAGACAAGTGTCGCCACACTTCGCGGTTCCCCGCTGACCCAGCTGCTCCCCGGTCCTCCGCCGCCCGGGCTTAAAATGCTGTCAGCCCGGGCGGAACGCGGCGGGACAGCTGGAGTCAGCGGCACCGGCGTGCTCTCTTCTCCTCCTCCCCCCTCCGCGGCCCGGAAGAGGAAGTGGTGAGCATCGGGTGCCTGCGCGGAAGAAGAGACCACGCTAGTGTGGTCTCTTCTTCCCGCGCAGGCACCCGATGCTCTCCACTTCCTCTTCCGGGCCGCGGGGGGGGGGGGGGGGAGGAGGAGGAGAGAGCATGCCGGCAGCGGCACGACTGGAGTCAGCCGGGTGCCAGCGCTGGAGTCATCGGGTGCCTGCGCGGGAGTCTTCCCGCGCAGGCACCCGATGCTCACCACTTCCTCTTCCGGGCCGCGGGAAGAAGAGAGCACGCCGGTGCTGAGCGGCACCGGCGTGCTCTCTTCTTCCCGCGGCCCGGAAGAGGAAGTGGTGAGCATCGGGTGCCTGCGCGAGAAGAAGAGGCCACGCTTGTGGGAAGAAGACTGCAGCGCGGCTCGGAGGAAAATGAAGAGTTTCAACCGCGGCCGATGGGACTCCGCCTCCGCGAGGGCTGAAAATGAAGGAGGTTAGTGTTGGGAGGAGGCTGCTGCTGCCGCGAGTTCCTGGGGTGGGGGTGGGGGAGAGAGAGAGTGAATGAGCGAGCAAGCGTGTGTGTTTGAGATCCTGTGTGTGTGAGTGAGATTGCATGTATGTGAATGATTGAGAGCCTGTGTATGTGAAAGAGAGTATGTCTGTGATTGAGAGCCTGCCTGTGAGAGAGAGAGCATGAATGTAAGTTTACCATTGGGAACCTGTATGTGTAAGTTTGTGTGAAAGAGTATGTGTGTATGATTGAGATCCTTTGTGTGTGAGAGAAATCATGTGTATGTATGATTAAGAGCCTGTGTGTATAAGTAAGAGAGAGATCATGTGTGTCTGTGTCTGACTGACAGCTGGTTTAGGTGATGGAGCATGTGAGTATGTGATTGAGAGCCTGTGTTTAAATGAGAGAGAGAGACCATGTGTGTCTGTGTGTGATTGAGAGCTGATTTAGGTGAGGGAGCATGTGAGTATGTGATTGAGAGCCTGTGTGTAAATGAGAGAAAGAGAGGACATGTTTGTAAGCATGTGAATGAGAGTCTGTGTGTGAGAGAAAAAGACAGCATGTATTTATGTGATTGAAAGCCTGTGTGTGTGTGTAAGCGTGAAAAGATAGACAGCATGTGTGTAAATGTGTAATTAAGAGCCTATATAAGTGAGTGAGAAAAAACATGTGTATATGTGAGTACTGAGAGCATGTGTGTATAGGTGTGTCATTGAGAGCCAGTGTGAGAGAGAGCGCTGGTATGTGACTGAGAGAGGAGAAAGTTCCAAGCAAACCACCCCACCTCCTGCTAATTCAGAACAATCTCAGGACACCTGGATATCAAACGTTCCCAGGTATGCAGAGCAAAAAAATTTTTGTATCCTTATTATTTTTCATTACTGGATCTTTGTGTCTGCTATTTGAAATATTTTGTTGGTATCTGGAAATGTTTTATATGAGTTTTAATTATTGGATATTCCTCTCATCAGCTGTTTCAAAATATGTTCTTTTTGTTAGTACAGTTTTACTGCTGATGATTTTATATTTCTTGATTTGTTTTATAAGGATGGGTGATGTTTCTTTTTTCCTTTGTTACACTGCATACAGAGACTCTGGCTTGTTGCAGTTTCCAATTCAGTTTTTTCTGCATGCTTCTTGTTATGCGTTTTGGTCTCTTTATTCTATGTTAGGTGAGGGACAGCACGTGATTCAGGTGAGGTTTTCTGCTGGCGTGTTGTTTCTGGGTAGGACTCTATAGCAGCCTGACTTGGTCCGTTTTCCTAATAGGAGATGTATTGGTGTCTTAAGGCCTGGTGTAATATTTTCAGAGACTTATTGTACATTAAAAGTGTGATCTTACATAAAATGCACACATTTACTTGTATTTAGTTTTAAACATATTGTATGGCTCTCATGGAATTACATTTTAAAATATGTGGCGTTTATGGCTCTCTCAGCCAAAAAGGTTCCTGACCCCTGTGCTAACCCCACGTCCCTGCAAATCAACCAAAAAACCAACCCGACCCACAGCATATTATGAGAACATCCCATTAATTCTCCCACACACTCCAACCCAACATCCAAAATGAAAAAAAAACAATTCACTCTACCCATCAGAATATCCGCTTACCTCATATGCAGAAATATCATACTCCCCAATGACTTATCATAGTTAAATCTTCCCATAAAATATCAAACGAGTTCCACTCTGTCAAAAAGTTACTCTTTTATACTGTTAAGATATTAAAACTTTGTTTTGTTATTGTTATTCCTATACTATTAAGATAATAAGACTTTTTATTGCAGTACTGTATAGATAAGTGTTACTTTTTACTCATAAGATAATAAGACATTATTATTGTTGTAATGTAAAGATAATTGGACCCTGTTGTTACTGTTGTCAAATTATCCATCAAGTTTCTATGTAAACCGATGTGATATTTCTAATCGAATGTCAGTATAGAAAAACAAACACACAAATAAATAAATAAATTTGCGAATGACACAAAATTATGCAGTGTAGTTAAATCTCAAGTAGATTGTTATAAATTGCAGGAGGACCTTGCAAAACTGGAAGAATGGGCTTCCAAATGGCAGATGAAATTTAATGTGGCCATGTGCAAAGTGATGCATATAGAGAAAAATAACCCTTGCAGTAGTTACACAATGATAGGTTGTATTTTAGGAGTTACCATCCAGGAAAGAGATCTAGATGTCATAGTGGATAATACATTTTTATTTATTTTTTTATTTATTTATTATTTTTGATATACCGAGTTTCATGATAGGAATCACATCAACCCGGTTTACAATTAACAATGAAATTAACAATTAACAATGAAATTAACAATGAAATTAACAATTAACATTGAAATTGTCAGCTCAGTGTGCTGTGGTGATCAGAAAAGCAAACAGAATGCTAGGAATTATTAGGAAGGGAATGGCAAATAAAATGATGGATGTCATACTGCCTCTATATCGCTCCATGGTGAGACCACATTTTGAATACTGTGTGCAATTCTAGTCACTGCATCTCAAAAAAGATATAGTTGCACTGGAGAAAGTGCAGAGAAGGGCGACCAAAATGATAAGTGGCATGGAACGGCTACCCTATGAGGTAAGGCCAAGGAAGTTAGGGCTGTTCAGTTTGGAGATGACTGAGGAGAGATATGATAGAGGTCTACAAAATCATGAAAGCACTTGAACAGGTTAATGTAAATCGGTTATTTACTCTCTCAGATAATAGAAGGACTTGGGGGTACTCCATGAAGTTAGCAAGTAGCTCATTTAAAACAAATTGAAAATTCTGTTTCACTCAGCATATAGTTAAGCTCTGGAATTCATTGACAGAGTATGTGGTTATGGCAGTTAGTGTAACTGGGTTTAAAAAAGGTTTGGTATAGTTCCTAGAGAAAAAATCCATAAACTGCTATTAATTAATAAGCAATAGTAGCTTGAGATTTATTTAATGTTTGGGTATTTGCCAGGTACTTCTGACTTGGATTGGCCACCACGGGAAACAGGATACTGGGCAAAATGGAACCTTGGTCTGACCCAGTATGGCATATGTTCTTATTGGTGGGTGTGTATTTACGTTTATATGATTCTACCAAATTGGGTTTATAGGGTCTTGTATTGCTGGATTAGTTACTTCAGTTTTGTAAAAGAACTCTATAAAGTATTTTCCTTAAAAACTGAGTTTTGTCTGTTTACTCATCATTACATTTCCAAATCTAATTTTAATACTAAAACTAATTTGAAAAAGTAATGTTAACATCCAGTTCACCAAGGAGCATCAAGTTGATTCGTGTTAATGACATCATTCTTTGGGTATCTCAAAAGAGAGCAAAATAAGTGATCCCTCCATCAGCTAGTCCACCCTCTGTTCCTTTATCATTACATACTAGAACAGCTGTAAGTAGAAATACTGCTACACTGTTATTCAGAAATAAAATATTCCACCCTAGAGAGAACAGGATTTTGTGCCAAGTCTCAGCTTGGTCCTTTTTTTGAAAGACGGTAAAATTCAGAAGCTCTGTGTTACAAGGTTTTTCTCATTAGGGGTCTTTGCTAAAGATATCTCAGCAAGACAAAGCCAAATTAGCACAGATTTTCGAAACATGTGGATAAGGGTCTAGCAGAAAACCAGCAAGACTAAAGATGGCAGGGTGCAATGGATCAATCAGAATGAAAAAGACCATTAGAGATCAGCATTCCTGATAATCTAGCAACTGCGGCATTGTCTGTTTGATGATAAAATAAACCATTAGTTTTTGTGGTCTAGCAATTTTAAATGACTCATCTAAGAGATTTTTTTTAATGAGTTGGCTAATGCCGCATGAAGAGAAACAAAATCAGAGCACAGTAGAAAACCATGCAAACAGCATTTTATTCAGAAGCTGATGCATTCTGTGGTAAAGGTGATTAATTCATGAATTGTAATGCAACGTTAATAACTAAGGTACCTCCACATTACTGCAGTCATGAATGCTATTCAGCCATCTTATCATACTGCTCTCCATTAAAAATTGTACTCTCTCTTATATACAATGATGCATTTCTTATGTTTCAGTTCTCTTCAATGTCCCAAAATGTACAGTAACTCATCATGATATGCTACAGTGATTTTCTATACTTTGCCATTAAAACTTCTTTCGCTTTGTTGCCCATAAGTAAGGAGAGGAAGAAATGATATTTTAGTTTAGATCAATATATTTTGAAGGTAATTTTCAAAGGGACTTCCACCGGTAAAGTAGTATTCTATATGTGGAAATACCCCTACAGAGAATGTCACAAGCAATATGCACATTCAATTATACACTTATACAGTGTGGAGTACATTTTCAAAGGGGTTTTGTGGCTAAAAATAGCATATGCACACATACATAGCATGTAGTCTCAGATAAGCTATTTAATAAACATTGAGATTATCTGTGCATTTTCCATTTTGCACACACATTTCACTGGCAGAAAAAAGGGGCAGGCTGGGGAGCTGCAGGGTGGGGGTAAGTGATAGTTTCGTATATAATATCAAACTTAGTTATACACTTTTATACCTACTAATTGATTGGTGCTTTGAATTCAGACTTGTGTGAACTAGCGGGGGTGGGGTGGGGGAGATGGACTGGGTGAGCTGTCTCCCACCGCACAGTGTATAAAACGCTAGCACTAATCTCTGCACTTCCTCTCATACGCGTAAATGTTGGATCACTAATAGGCTTGAAAGTTAGGCTCCCTATGTACAAACATTTTTGCACGGGGAGCCTAACTTTCATACTTTTCCATGGTACAGTATTTAAATGGAATATTTAGTATGTTTGAATATTTCCAATGCAAGAACATGCATACTTTCTCTACCTATTTTATAAACATATGCACGTATATTCAAGATGGAATGTATGCAAAATAACTCCAGTTTATATGTGGAGGCAGGTAATTTATAAAGTAAGCGCATATAGGGGCAGATTTTAAAAAAGAACGCGCGCTCGCGTACTTTTGTTCGCACACTCGGCGCAACCAAGAGTATGACGGATTTTAATAGCTATGCGCATAGCCGCACGTATCTTTTAAAATCTGGGGTTGGCGCGCAGCCTGCCTCTGTTCCCTCCAAGGCCGCTCCGAAATTGGAGCGGCCTCGGAAGGAACTTTCTTTCCAGCGCCCCCCACCTTCCCTTTCCTTCCCCTAGCTAACCGAGGTCCTAACTAATTCCCCCCTCCTACCTTTATTTCAAAAGTTATGCCTGCCTGAGGCAGACGTAACGTGCTTGCCCAGGCCAGCTGCTGGCGCGCCATGTTCCGGTCTGGAGGCCGCGGCCACGCCCCCATAGTGCCCTCCGATGACGCGCCGGCCATGACACGCCCCAGAAATTCCCCCGACATGCCCCCCCAGGAAAGCTCCAAGGCTTACGCGCGTCCCGGGGCTTACGCACACCATCGAGCCTATGCAACATAGGCTTGACACGTGCAGGGGGTGGAAGGGGCAGCTTTTCAGGGGTTACATGCGTATCTTACGCACGTACCTCTTTGAAAATCTACCCTATATTGTTTTAAAAATACTTATGCATGGACTTGAAAGCACCAGTTTGCCTACTCCTCTGCCAGTTCACTCAGATCCTCTACTGCTTCACTCTGTACCTCCACCAGTTCACTGCCACACAAAACATTGTAGCCAAGAAATCCAATTGCACTTATGCTAGCCAATTAGCAGGTGTAAAAGTGTACGAGTAAGGTTGGCAATGTATATGTGTATCCCTCTTACATTATAGCAACTGACGTGCATACTTCTGAACCCCACTCTGGAATGCCCCTAACTCATCCTTTCCACCCACTAGTAAAATGTATGTACAAAATGGAAAATATGCACATGCTCTGAACATTTATAAAATAGTACATCTGCGAGTACATACTATTCTATGATGCAGTTTTCCTGCTCCTGCCTGAGTTACCTGGCAGAGCCATACATTCTTTCACAGAACCTTTAGGGGTAATTTTCAGCCAGTGAAAAGTGTGTGGGTACTTTTTACCTGTAGACTTGACACTAATTTTCAAAGCAAATGCATATACTTTCACATTGAAAATTACCATAGAAAAATAATACACAAATTGGCTTTTGGTGCATGCAGTTTTACTGAGAGAATTTATATGTGCACTTTTTAAAATGTCTGCAAACAAGTCCCAACACTGCCCACCCACTAGAATGCCTCTCTCCTATGAAGTAAATTATCAAAGGCATTTCACATGTAGAAATAGCATATATGCACATAGTCAACGTACCCTGTGGAAAGCAGTTCATAAGGTTAGACAATGCTGAATCATGGAACCACATCAAGACAGGTGCTGAATCATGGAGTCACATCAAGGGAGAAGTGCGAATCATGGAGCCATATCAAGGACCCACTGGAAGGGAGAAGTGCTGAATCATGGAGCCATATCAAGGAGCTACATCAACGGAGAAGTGCTGAATCATGGAGTCACATCAAGGGAGAAGTGCGAATCATGGAGCCATATCAAGGAGCTACATCAACGGAGAAGTGCTGAATCATGGAGCCACATCAAGGGGCTCCTTAGAAAAGACTTTTCCACAGAGAGGCAGTGAGAGGGAGATGTTCCTCCTCTTACAGTAAACTGTTGTTTTTTTGTGAGGCTGTGCTGGGTTTATTGTTTGTAAAACTTTCCTTTTGCTAAGAAGATAATGTCTCTTCATATTTCCCATGCAAAGGAGTTTGTTTAAATCCTCATTGTGTCTGGGCATCAGAGCTATTCCTGTTTATGGGTCAAGCTGAGAAGCTCCCTGCAGAATAAGAGTCAGTTGTAATTTAGAGATGAAGCAGGGATTTATTCAGAGTCAATCAAAGAGAACTAAAACAGCAAACTGACTTACATTTCTATAGGGAAAGACTATATATCATAGGGATTGTTATGCCCGTCATTCTCAGATGGCTGCAACCGCGTTTACTTACATCCTGCACTGTTCTCCAGCCCCCACTGGGTCTCCTCTCGGCACAGACCAGTCTCCAGCACCACGTTCTCCATGGCTCCTCATGGCGGCTGAGACGCCGCTGCCACCCATGTCATCTCCGGGCCTTCCTAGGCACGCACACACGTTCCACTGGGACCTCCTGTGAATCCTCTTCGGCGGGAATCTCGGGGGCGTCCCTGTTTGATGATCTCATTGGATCAAGGTACTTAAGCTCTACCTTCGCCCTCAGCTAGCCGACTTGGCAACATGTTCCGTACGTCTCTACTAGCTCCTGCCTCTGTGTTCCTGTGGCTACGCTATTGGACGCCCCTTCGTACACCCTGAGCTGAGAACGGAGAGAAACGAACGGCATAACTGGACAATAATGATGATGAATAACAAAGGAGAACACCACATAACACAAAAGATCAAAACCTGCCTCAGCAATGGTAAGTATGGGGAGAAATACATGAAGAACTACAAAGATAGATACACTGTAAGGAAAAACTAAACAAACACAAATTACCTTATACAAATTAAATGAACCAAAATCACAAACAATGAAGGATTAAATAAATTATTAATGATTACTTTTTTACTTGTGAAAGCACAATCCATAACAAAAAATTCCCAATTATCACGGACCTATTATATGACATCAAACCAAGTTTCATTGCAATCACTGAATCCTGGCTAAAAATATCAGACACAGTGCTAAAAAACCAAATAGCGCATAGAAATTATGACGTCTTTTCAAATCCCCGAGAAAATAAAAGAGGGAGTGGTCTACTATTAATAATAGAAAAAAAAATTTTAAGTGCAAACTTCTACCAACAACACCCCCAAATCACCACAAAATTGCAATTTTTGAAACAGCCCATATGCAGATTTGCCTGATTTACTGCCCTCCAAGCTTCCTTGAACTAAACATTTCACCACTGATCGAATTCTTCACAACACACTTAAACTCATCAAAACCCACTATTGTGCTAGGAGACTTCAATCTGCCTGCACGCCATGTTCCGGTCCGGGGGCTGGTCCGGAGGCTGCGGCCACACCCTGGAACGCCCCTGGGCCAGAACCAAGCCCACAGCCCCACCCCCGGAATGCCCCCAATGACACGCCAGCCATGACATGCCCCCCCCCCAACACGCCCCTGACACCCCCCCAGGAAAGCCCCGGGACTTTCGCGTGTCCCGGGGCTTGCTCGTGCCACCGAGCCTATGCAAGATAGGCTCGATGTGTGCAGGGGGTGGAAGGGGCAGCTTTTCGGGGGTTACACGCATATCTTACATGCGTAACCCTTTGAAAATCTGCCCCTTTATTCACAAACCCCATGCGCCAAGCTGAGCAGCCTGCCTCCGTTCCTTCCGAGGCTGCTCCGAGCTCAGAGCTCAGCGCGGCCTCGGAGGAAACTTTTTTCCCGGCCCTCCCCACCTTCCCCTCCATAACCCACCCCCCAACCCTAACTAAATCCCCCTCCTACCTTTGTTAAGAAAGTTATGCCTGCCTGAGGCAGGCGTAACTTATGTGTGCCGGCAGGCTGCTGGCGCGCCATTCCCCGGCCCGGGGGCTGGTTCAGAGGCCTCGGCCACACCCCCATGCCAGCACCACACCCAAGGTCCCACCCCCGGAACACCCACGAATGCCACGCCACCCCCGACATGCCCCCCCAAGCAAAGCCCCGGGACTTACGTGCGTCACGGGGCTTTGCGTGCGCTGGCGGCCTATGCAACATAGGCGTGCCAGCACGCAAGTCCCCTGTGCGTGTAAATCTGGCTGGATTTATGTGCGCAGGGCTTTTAAAATCTGCCCCTTAGCTTACTACAAACAAATAATTTATGACGCAAAAAAACAATAGTACAGCTCAAAAATTGAAAAAAAATTGCAAATAACACAAGGACATTATTCACGATAGTTAAAGATCTCACCAACGATAAAAAAGAGTCCCCCCCTAAACTTACCTGAAAATAGATGCAATGAAATAGCACAGTTTTTCAATGACAAAATAGCAGTATTAAGAACCAAAATCCCTATTACAACCAAACAAGAAATTAAAATGCACAAAAGAGACGGCACACAATGGTCTAGTTTTGACGAGGCAAGCAGGCAGGCACAGCTGTTCCGGGCAGGAGCCCACGTTTTATCCTCCCCGGCTACACTATTGGACATGTCTTTAGACAGAGTGGCAGCCAGATCCCCAAGGTGGAATATCTGAGGCATGGCAACAAGGCAGAATGACAGAAAGACCTCCAAGATGGTACATTAGGGCCATGGCAGTTAGGAGGAATGGCAGCAAAACCCATAAGGTGGTAAATCTGGAACATGTCAGGTAGGCAAAATAGAAGAACAACCCCCAATATAGTACATCTTGGGCATGGCAGCTAGGAGGAGTTGCAGCAAAACTTTCAAAATGCTTTCAGTCATCTTGCCACTCAGATATTCTGGAAAGCTCAACAGAGGCATATTGATATTCAGAAACACCAGCATTTTGGGATCACATGATATGCTGAGCTCCTTGGGTGGTGGGAAAAAGAAATAATTTTTTTTATTGGTAAATAGATTATTTATTCACTGCCCAAATGACTAAAGATCCTCTCAAGAAGTCATTACCTGCTTTTTGGGGCCAACAGACTGGGAAAGCTCCACCAAAAATATCCATCATGGGAAATGCCGACATGACTGAAGAGCTGGCTTCATATAATTAGTGGCCTGCTCCTTCCACTACCTTCGATACAATTAAGACACTGAAGAGTATGCTTGAATGATTTTTGGATAATCTTCCTTTACCATAAATGCTAAACTTGGGATGGTTGTTAGGAAAGTCTCAGAATTGGTTGCTTCTGTGCGAGAATGCTCCTAGTGTCTTCATGTATCTGAGAACCAAGAAGCTGGAAGACTCCATGACTGGGGTGTGCCAAAAAATTGACTTGTTGGAGCGGTGCTTGTAGGAGGTGATGGAGAAGATGGATGACATGAAGAACCTGGGCCGTAGGAGAAACCTACAGTTATTAGGCTTTCCAGAAGGAGAGAAGGGGGTCTGATCCTGTTGCTTTTTTTCTTGTTGAATCCTAGATGCATTGGGTCTGACTGTAAAGGATAACCAGATCAAACTTGAACTGGCACACAGAGTGCTCGCTTTACTCTTGGGCCCCAGAGGCTGACCAAGATCTGTGATTATGCAATTGCACAAATTTCCTGTAAAAGTTAGAATTTTGGATGTAGCCCATGTGAAGGGCAAATTTATAATCAGCAGCGTATGTCTTTTTTTTTTAAAGACTTTTTAGGTGCACTACAAAAAGAGAGTGGGGTTTATATTGATCAAAATAAAGCTGCATCAGCATGGCTTAAAATATGTCCTGTTATACTCTGCTAGTTTTAGAGTGATACAAACTTACAGGGTGATGCATCAAGCTCCATTAGTACTCTAGCAAATGCTAAATCATGTATATCATGCAATATCACCGCAATAGAGAACTATTATGGTGATATTGCATTATATACACTATGGGGTAGATTTTCAAAGGGTTACATGCGTAGGTTACGTGTGTAACCCACGAAAAGCTACCCCAAACCCCCACTGCGTGTGCTGAGCCTATCTTGCATAGGCTGCCAGCGCGCAAAGCCCCGGGATGCGCGTAAGACCCAGGGCTTTCCTGGGGGGCGTGTCGGGGGGTGTGTCACGACCGGCACATCATCGAGGGCGTGTTGGGGGCGTGTCACAGCTGGCCCATCATCGGGGGCATTTTGGGGGCGTGGCCACAGTCTCTGGACCAGCCCCTGGACCGGACCATGGCGTGCCGGCGGCCGGCCTGGCGCACGCAAGTTACGCCTGCCTCAGGCAGGTGTAACGTGCAACAAAGGTAGGGGGGGTTTAGATAGGGCCAGGGGGATGGGTTAGGTAGGGGAAGGTGCGGGGGAAGGGGTGGAAGGAAAGTTCCTTCCGAGGCTGCTCCAATTTCGGATTTCGATGCGCGAACAAAAGTACGCGGGCACATAGTTTTATAAAATCTGCCCCTATATTTTGAATCTCCCCATCCCATTACCTTTCCTTATTTCAATGACCTTCTTTACATGCAATTTGTATGCATGAATAATGCAATCAACTAGGCCAAGAGTACATTGTACAAATCTACTTCTCTTTTCCCTTTCAGCAAACCAAATGACACCAAATGTTCACTGATGTATTCTCTGCAGGTCATACCTCTGACTGTGTATGTAAAAGTGCCCCCTTAAGCCTACCCCAGTCCCCAAACCCCCACCCTGAGGTAAAAGTTCCCCCTATTACAGTGGTATAAATAGTAAAGTAACCTATTTCTCTCACTGCAAAATGCTGTAAAAATATTTTCGGTCTTATCGCATTTAGCGATAATACTCCAAATTGTGATCACATACTTATGTGATGCGGGAGCTGGAACATTTGCCTAGCAATTCCCCCTTTATTTTATTTTGTGCGCTATGCTTGCTATAATTATAGCAAAATGCTGAATCTAGTCATCATTTTGAATCAATGGGACAGTGCTATACCGGGGTACAAATTATATCACAATGAAAGAGAGAAGCACCCGGGAGGAGGTGTGACGCTTTATGTCCGGGATGGCATAGAGTCCAACAGGATAAACATCCTGCATGAGACTAAATACAAAATTGAATCTTTATAGGTAGAAATCCCTTGTGTGTCAGGGAAGACTATAGTGATAGGGGTATACTACCGTCCACCTGGTCAAGATGGTGAGACAGACAGTGAAATGCTAAGAGAAATTAGGGAAGCTAACCAAATTGGTAGTGCAGTAATAATGGGAGACTTCAATTACCCCAATATTGACTGGGTAAATGTATAATCGGGACACACCAGAGAGATAATGTTCCTGGATGGAATAAATGATGGCTTTATGGAGCAATTGGTTCAGGAACCAACGAGAGAGGGAGCAATTTTAGATCTAATTCTTAGTGAAGCACAGGACTTGGTGAGAGAGGTAACGGTTGTGGGGCCACTTGGCAATAGTGATCATAATATGATCAAATTTGATTTAATGACTGGAAAAGGAACAGTGTGCAAATCCAAGGCTCTCGTGCTAAACCTTCAAAAAAGAAACTTTGATAAAATGAGAAATATTGTTAGAAAAAAACTGAAAGGAGCAGCTACAAAAGTAAAAAATGTCCAAGAGGTGTGGTCATTGTTAAAAAAATACCATTCTAGAAGCACAGTCTAGATGTATTCCACACATTAAAAAAGGTGGAAAGAAGGCAAAACGATTACTGGCATGGTTAAAAGGGGAGGTGAAAGAAGCTATTTTAGCCAAAAGATCTTCATTCAAAAATTGGAAGAAGGATCCAACAGAAGAAAATAGGATAAAGCATAAATGTTGGCAAGTTAAATGTAAGACATTGATAAGACAGGCTAAGAGAGAATTTGAAAAGAAGTTGGCTGTAGAGGCAAAAACTCACAGTAAAAACATTTTAAAATATATCCGAAGCAGAAAGCCTGTGAGGGAGTCAGTTGGACCGTTAGATGATCGAGGGGTTAAAGGGGCACTTAGAGAAAATAAGGCCATCACAGAAAGATTAAATGATTTCTTTGCTTCGGTGTTTACTGAAGAGGATGTTGGGGAGGTACCCGTAATGGAGAAGGTTTTCATGGGTAATGATTCAGATGGACTAAATCAAATCACAGTGAACCCAGAAGATGTGGTAGGCCTGATTGACAAACTAAAGAGTAGTAAATCACCTGGACCAGATGGTATACACCTCAGAGTTCTGAAGGAACTAAAAAAATTAAATTTCAAAACTATTAGTAAAAATGTGTAACCTATCATTAAAATCATCCATTGGACCTGAAGACTGGAGGATAGCAAATGTAACCCCAATATTTAAAAAGGGCTCCAGGGGTGATCCGGGAAACTACTAGTGATGTGAATCGGAACCGGTATCGGTTCGGATTCCTGTTCCGATTCACATCGTGAAATTTTTATCTTGCAGTCCGATCGGGTTTTTTTTTTATCGGCTGTGCCTGAGCCGATAACCGAAAAATACAGCCGACTCTTTAAAATGAGTTTGTTAGTATCCTCCCACCCACCGGACCCCCCCAAAATTTTTAAATACCTGGGGGTCCCGGGAGCATTCTCCCGTGCTCGGGCCGTTGGCTACCAGTAAACAAAATGGCGCCGATGGCCCTTTGCCCTTAGCATGTGACAGGGTATCCGTGCCATTGGCCGGTCCCTGTCACATGGTAGGAGCAATGGACGGCTGTCACCATCTTTAAAAATGGCGTGGGCCTTCCAGTGCACCTACCATGTGACAGGGGCCGACCAATGGCACCGATAGCCCCTGTCACATGGTAAGAGCAAAGGGCCATCGGTGCCATTTTGATTAGTGGCAGCCGACAGCCCGAGAGCAGGAGAATGCTCCTGGGACCCCCGCTGGACCACCAGGTATTTATAAATTTTTTTTGGGGGGGGGGCCAGAGGGTGGGGGATACTAACAAACACATTTTAAAGGGTCAGATTGTATTTTTAGGTTGTGTCCTTTCTTCCCTCCCCCCCCCCCCATAACAATAAGAAAACCCACTAAATTAATCATGGGGTTTCCTATCGCTATCGGGGACCCCCCGATATCTGATGATATTGAAAATATCGGATGATATTTTCAATCATCAGATAAACGATTCACATCCCTAGAAACTACAGACCGGTTAACCTGACTTCAGTGCCAGGAAAAATAGTGGAAAGTGTTCTAAACATTAGGGATGTGCAGAGCAAAATTTTATGTTCATATTTCTTATGTCCGAAAGTGGGTCCCACTTGCGGCCAATATGGACATAAAAAAAATCTAATGAGTTGGGTATATGTACATATGTCGCCCATTAAAGTCAATGGGGGAAGGATTTCCAGCCTATTTTTGGCTGCAGAATTGTGGTTTTCTTATCAATTGGCCCAGGAGAGAGTTCCCTTTCCTTTGTGCAGGGAAGTACTCCCTGGAAAGGGTCCACCCCTAGAGTTGTGTGTACCCGGTGTTTACATTGGCGTCCAGTGAATATCGTTGGCGTCTAGTGAATTCCGTTGGCGTCTAGTGAATTCAGACGGTACTTACGCACTTCAGCAGATGACAAAGGAATTGGAGGATCTCTCAGAAATAAGAATACGTGTGGGAATACAAGGTCTGGATGAACAGGCAGGCACAGCAATGGAGTTAAAACAGCAGTAGGAACACAAGGCCTGGATGAACAGGCACTTCATTCGAGGACAGAGGTCAATCCCAGCTAGGGACACAAGGCCTGCATGAACAGGCACAGGAACTAGGTTAAAACACTGGTAGCTCGCCAGCATCTTTCTGATGCATGCTAGAATATTGGCAGCGGTATGGGCATGGTCCGTCAGGTGGGTGTGCAGTAAAGCCCACCTCCACCCTCATGCTTGTTCAGGGAAGGACTCCCTGGAACGGGTCCACCCCTAGAGTTGTGTGTACCCGGTGTTTACATTGGCGTCCAGTGAATATCGTTGGCGTCTAGTGAATTCCGTTGGCGTCTAGTGAATTCAGACTGTACTTACGCACTTCAGCTGATGACAAACGAATTGGAGCCTAGGATCTCTCACAAATAAGAATACGTGTGGGAACACAAGGCCTGGATGAACAGGTACATCATTCGAGGACAGAGGTCAATTCCAGCTAGGGACACAAGGCCTGCATGAACAGGCACAGCAACCAGGTTAAAACACTTGTGGGAACACAAGGCCTGGATGAACAGGCACAGCCACTGAGTTAAAACACCTGTGGGAACACAAGGCCTGGATGAACAGGCACCGCCACTGAGTTAAAACACCTGTGGGAACACAAGGCCCGGAAGAATGGGTACAGCAACTGAGTTAAAACACCTGTGGGAACACAAGGCCGGGATGAAGAGGCGCAGCAGTCGAGCACAGAGGTCGATCCCAGCTAGGGACACAAGGCCTGGATGAAGAGGCACATCATTCGAGGACAGAGTTCAATCACAGCTAGGGACACAAGCCGCGGAGGAAAAGACACTAACCAGGATCCTCCAAGCCCTCATTTTCTCCAAATTAGACTACTGCAACTCTACATTTCTTGGACTCCCTTCCTCATACACAAAACCACTCCAAATGGTTCAAAACGCAGCAGCCCGTCTACTAACAAACACTAGGAAAAGAGACCACATTTCCCCAGTCCTAAAAGACCTCCACTGGTTACCAATTCAGTTCAGAGTCATTTACAAATCCATCACCTTGATATACAAAATCTTTCACCAACACACCATAATCGACCTACAAATTCCTCTCCGTTTATACAAATGCACAAGACCGACCAGGGAAGCCTACAGAGGATGCCTCCTTGTTCCACCCTCCAAAACCACTTATCACAGCACCTTTAGAGATTGAGCCCTTTCCACAGCAGGTCCACCGTTATGGAACTCCATCCCCCCAGATCTCAGAAATGAACCTTGCCTCCTAACCTTTCGGAAAAGACTCAAGACATGGCTTTTCAGGCAAGCCTTCCCGAACTGCACCTAACACACACCATCAATAAATTCTCAGCTCAGAAGCTGTATATATTGGACGCCATATTTGTAATGTACTCTTGTATATTTTTATATTCTACACATGTATATAATTAACCTCCTCTATCCCTCTTTATTTCTTACACTCCCAGTTCATAGCCCCAGTTAATTGTAACTGCATCTCTTCACCACGTGTATTTATGTTATAGGTTGTTTTCTTTGCACCCCTGTTTTCTGTAAAGCGACATCATGTGAACGATTTCATGAATGCCGGTATAAAAAAACCTTAAATAAATAAAATAAATAAGTAAGTACCGCAAGGGAAAGTTGAAAACAACTTTGAAGAGGGAGTTCAAGAGGGCGTGAAATTGTAAAGAGGTAAATGGGTGGGGTCCGTGCAGTCCGCCCGCAGGATTCAACCCGGCGGGTTCGGTCGGACCGGGGTTTCGGCGGATCCCCCACCCCCACCCCTTTCGCGGGGGGTGGGGGAGGGGCGGGGAACGCCTCCCGGACGGCCCCGGCCCCCGCAGGGCGCATTTCCTCTGCGGCGGTGCGCCGCGACCGGCTACGGTTCGGCTGGGAAGGCCCAGGGGGGGCAGGTGGCCCGCTGCTCCAGCGGCGCGTGTTATAGCCCCCCCTCCCGGCGTTTCCTCCTTCCCCTTTGGCAACTGTTAACTTGTCTTAACCTCATTCACTACATCTATGCAGACGATGTTCAGATTCTTATTCCCATAACAGAATCTATTAACAAACTTGGCTATTCTTACAAGCCTTCCCTGATCCTTCAAACTTTCACTAGATAAGTAAAGCTACTCAGCTTTCAATATGGAACTTCGCCCCTCCAATATTCTCCTCATTTAGCTACCCTACTTATGCACTTCAGAAAATGACAAAGGAATTGGAAGATCTCTCAGAAATAATAATACGTGTGGGAACACAAGGTCTGGATGAACAGGCAGGCACAGCAATGGACTTAAAACACCAGTAGGAACACTAGGCCTGGATGAAGAGGCACATCATTCTAGGACAGAGGTCAATCCCACCTATGGACACAAGCCGCGGAGGAAAAGAAACTAACCAGGATTCCCTCCGTAACGGCGAGTGAAGAGGGAAGAGCCCAGCGCCGAATCCCCGCTCGTCCGGCGGGCGCGGGAAATGTGGCGTACGGAAGATCGCCTCTCTGGCGCCGCTCGGGGCCCCAAGTCCTTCTCATCAAGCCTCAGCCCGCGGACGGTGTTAGGCCGGTAGCGGCCCCCGGCGCTCCGGGACCGGGTTTTCTCGTAGTCTGTTTGTTTGGGAATGCAGGCCAAAGTGGGTGGTAAACTCCATCTAAGGTTAAATACCATTTCCGGCGCGTGTTATTGCCCCCCCCCCCCCGGCAGCAGCTTCGCCGTTTCCCCCGCCGTTTCCTCCTTCCCCTTTGCCAACTGTTAAGTAGTCAACCTCATTCACTACATCTATGCAGACGATGTTCAGATTCTTATTCCCATAACAGAATCTATTAACAAAGCCATCGCACTTTGGAACAACAGCTTACAAGCCATCACTAATCTCCTCAACAGTCAAAGCATGAGATCTTATTAAGAAACTGACATTATCCTCAACAAATTCTTACTCCTAGCAAAACCTATACCAAGTAAGTACACAGGGGTCTGTATTTTCATACCCCATTGCTTGCTGTTTGAATACCGCTCTTGCCGTACCGACCCGCAGGGTCCACCTAGGGACACAAGCTGTGGAGGAAAAGAAACTAACCAGGATTCCCTCAGTAACGGCGAGTGAAGAGGGAAGAGCCCAGCGCCGAATCCCCGCCTGTCCGGCGGGCGCGGGAAATGTGGCATACGGAAGACCGGCTCCCCAGCGCCGCTCGGGGGCCCAAGTCCTTCTGATGGAGGATCAGCCGGCGGACGGTGTTAGGCCGGTAGTGGCCCCCCAATAAAACCACCAAAGACTGCTTCTATAAACTGCAAGTTTAAAAAAGGATAAGACCACTCTTCCACGCCAAACACTTCAGAACCATCCTCCAAGCCCTCATTTTCTACTACTGCAACTCTACATTACTTGGACTCCCTCATACACGAAACCACTCCAAATGGTTGAAAACGCAGCAGCCCGTCTACTAACAAACACTAGGAAAGGAGGCCACATTTCCCCAGTCCTAAAAGACCTCCACTGGTTACCAATTCAGTTCAGAGTCATTTACAAATCCATCACCTTGATATAAAAAATCATTCACCAACACACCATTATCGACCTACAAATTCCTCTCCGTTTATTCAAATGCACAAGACCGACCAGGGAAGCCTACAGCGGATGCAATGCCGGTATAAATAAATAAAATAAATAAATAAAATCAATAAGTACGTAAGGGAAAGTTGAAAATAACTTTCAAGAGCGAGTTCAAAAGGGCGGGAAACCGTTAAGAGTTAAACGGGTGGGGTGCGTGCAGTCCGCCTGGAGGATTCAACCCGGCGGCGGGTTCGGTGGGACCGGGGGGGGTTTCGGCGCATCCCCCACCCCTTTCGCGGGGGGGCGGGGAACGCCTCCCGGACGGCCCCGGCCCCGTCCAGGAATAAAAAAATAAAGTAAATCAATAAAATCAATAAGTACGTAAGGGAAAGTTGAAAACAACTTTCAAGAGCGAGTTCAAAAGGGCGGGAAACCGTTAAGAGTTAAACGGGTGAGGTGCGTGCAGTCCACCTGGAGGATTGAACCCGGTGGGTTCGGTGGGACCGGGGGTGGTTTAGGCGCATCCCCCACCCCTTTCGCGGGGGGGGCGGGGAATGCCTCCCGGACGGCCCCGGCCCCGTCCAGGAATAAAAAAATAAAGTAAATATATAAAATCAATAAGTACGTAAGGGAAAGTTGAAAACAACTTTCAAGAGCGAGTTCAAAAGGGCGGGAAACCGTTAAGAGTTAAACGGGTGAGGTGCGTGCAGTCCGCCTGGAGGATTGAACCCGGCGGGTTCGGTGGGACCGGGGGTGGTTTCGGCGCATCCCCCACCCCTTTCGCGGGGGGGCGGGGAACGCCTCCCGGACGGCCCCGGCCCCGTCCAGGAATAAAAAAAATAAAGTAAAGCAATAAAATCAATAAGTACGTAAGGGAAAGTTGAAAACAACTTTCAAGAGCGAGTTCAAAAGGGCGGGAAACCGTTAAGAGTTAAACGGGTGAGGTGCGTGCAGTCCACCTGGAGGATTGAACCCGGCGGGTTCGGTGGGACTGGGGGTGGTTTAGGCGCATCCCCCACCCCTTTCGCGGGGGGGTGGGGAACGCCTCCCGGACGGCCCCGGCACCGTCCAGGAATAAAAAAAATAAAGTAAAGCAATAAAATCAATAAGTACGTAAGGGAAAGTTGAAAATAACTTTCAAGAGCGAGTTCAAAAGGGCGGGAAACCGTTAAGAGTTAAACGGGTGGGGTGCGTGCAGTCCGCCTGGAGGATTGAACCCGGCGGCGGGTTCGGTGGGACCGGGGGTGGTTTCGGCGCATCCCCCACCCCTTTCGCGGGGGGGCGGGGAACGCCTCCCGGACGGCCCCGGCCCCGTCCAGGAATAAAAAAAATAAAGTAAATATATAAAATCAATAAGTACGTAAGGGAAAGTTGAAAACAACTTTCAAGAGCGAGTTCAAAAGGGCGGGAAACCGTTAAGAGTTAAACGGGTGAGGTGCGTGCAGTCCGCCTGGAGGATTCAACCCGGCGGCGGGTTCGGTGGGACCGGGGGGGGGTTTCGGCGCATCCCCCACCCCTTTCGCGGGGGGGCGGGGAACGCCTCCCGGACGGCCGCAGGGCGCATTTCCTCCGCGGCGGAGCGCCGCAACCGGCTCCGTGTCGGCTGGGAAGGCCCAGGGGGGGCAGGTGGCCCGCCGCTCCGGCGGCGCGTGTTATAGCCCCCCCTGGCAGCAGCTTTGCCGTTTCCCCCGCCGTTTCCTCCTTCCCCTTTGCCAACTGTTAAGTAGTCTTAACCTCATTCACTACATCTATGCAGACGATGTTCAGATTCTTATTCCCATAACAGAATCTATTAAGAAAGCCATCGCACTTTGGAACAACAGCTTACAAGCCGAAGCCACCACTAATCTCCTCAACAGTCTAAACCTGGTCCTCAATGCCTCTAAAACTAAACTCCTCTTCATTTCCTACAAGCAAGAAAACCTCCCATCTCAGATCCATCACAAACACCTTCTCACCCACAATCATGTGAGAGACCTGGGAGTAATTATAGACAACCGTCTTCACCTAAAGAATATGATCCAAACCACAACTGTAAGATATAATATTATATCTTAATGGGCCTCGACAAAGGAAACTCTTTCCTATTGATCTTGTTAGACCTTTCCGCAGCGTTCGACACGGTCAACCACGCCATCCTCCTAAACCAGCTTTCGTCCATAGGAATCAGCGGCACCGTCCGATCCTGGTTCAAAACGTTTCTCAATAACAGAGGTTACAAAGTTAAACTCCAAAACAAGGAATCCTCAAGATTTGACTCTGTCATAGGAGTCCCTCAAGGTTCTTGATTATCTCCGACCCTATTTAATATCTATCTTCTTCCTCTCTGCCAACTTCTTACCGACCTCAATCTAAAGTACTTCCTTTACGCAGATGATATTGAAATCATCATCCATATCAAAGACACATACTCTAAAACTCTTGACTACTGGGAAACATGCCACCAGAAAATCAAACAAGTAGTAAACAACCTACACCTCATCTTAAACTCATCCAAGACAGAAATCCTACTCATCTCTCCTGAAAACAATATCTCCAACACTACTCTTCCCACCAACCTACCTACCACACAAGTTACAGACTTAGGAGTGATAATAGACAACCGGCTAAACTTCAAGGCACATATCAACAAAACAACCAAAGACTGCTTCTATAAACTCCAGGTTCGGAAGAGGATAAGACCTCTTTTCCATGCTCAAGACTTCAGAACGATCATCCAAGCAGTCATTTTTGCGAAATTAGACTACTGCAGTTCCCTATTGCTAGGTCTGCCCTCATCCTATTCCAAACCACTACAGATGGTTCAAAATTCAGCAGCCCGATTACTAATAGGCGCAAGAAAGAGAGACCACATATCTCCCATTCTGAAAGAGTTACATTGGCTACCCGTCCACTTCCGTATCATCTATAAAGCCATATGTGTCATCTTCAAAACTATTCATCAACGCATCTTATGCACTTTAGCTGATGACAAAGGAATCGGAAAATCTCTCAGAAATAAGAATACGCGTGGGAACACAAGGTCTGGATGAACAGGCACATCATTTGAGGACAGATGTCAATCCCAGCTAGGGACACAAGCAGCGTAGGAAAAGAAACTAACCAGGATTCCCTCAGTAACGGCGAGTGAAGAGGGAAGAGCCCAGCGCCGAATCTCCGCCACTCCGGGTTCGGGGATCTGAACCCGACTCCTTTTCGATCGGCCGAGGACGACGGAGGCCATCGCCCGTCCCTTCCGAACGGCGCTCGCCTATCTGTTAGGACCGGCTGACCCATGTTGAACTGCTGTTCACATGGAACCCTTCTCCACTTCGGCCTTGAAGAAGAATGCTCAGTCTGTTTAAAAGAACAAAATTAACGGACCCACTCAAGGACTATGCTCAGTCTGTTTAAAAGAACACAATTAACGGACCCACTCTGAAGGTCAATGCTCAGTCTGTTTAAAATAGCAATATCAACAGACCCACTCTGAAGGACAATGCTCAGTCTGTTTAAAATAACCAAATGGAACTGCCCAGCTAGGAACACAATGCCTGGAGGTACAGGCAGGAACAGCAACGGAGTTAAAACACTTGTGGGAACACTAGGGCTGCACAGTAGATGCCGGTCAGACACAGCGATTCATGTCAAGAACATGTGCTGCAGTGCTTACTGCTTACATTATCTTGAGCATAGGAGGCAATTGGAACTGCTGCAAGGCTCCTTTCAATAGCTTTTATTCATCTTGCCATTCACAAGGAAAATCGGGAAAGCCAAGCAATGGCAGGTTTACTTTCAAAAACACTAGCATTTCCATCAAGACCGGTGAAAGCCTTGAGCGGTGAGGGCTCATGATATCCCCTGTCATTGAAAAAACACGTTCACTGGGCACACTTGTTGGTGGACATGACAGATATCCTTCAGCCACTTTGGCTAGGTGTGGCCAGACAGTGGACTTGTGTGCCCAATATGCCAGCGGATCTGTCTGCGTATTCTCTATCGGCTCTGAGAGATACCGTTTCACTGACAGCTCTGCTGCTGTCTCCTCCTGTGCTTGGGAGGGCTGAGAGTCACTCAATCCAGTTACTTTCTCTCTCGCCTGTTGCACTACTGATGTATCTTTATGGCCAACATGCCTTGGGCGTTCTGACGTTGAGGTGGAGGCACTAGTAATAGTATCTGTCACTGACACAGTCCTTCTCCTGCCAGGGCTAGCAGCAGCACAACTCTGTGACGTGCCTGCTGTTTCCACCTGTGCTTCAAGCCTAATCTGTCTCCGCCTATGGTGCTCCTGTTCACGGACCTGTGCTAACAACAGCTCCTTCACAAATGACAGACAATTGGTCTGTAGGGCGATTTTACCTTTCACACGGGGATCACAGACAGAGGCGAGCATGTATGTGCTGTCCTCTGTTAAAGGCCTTAATCTGTCTTTCACCTGCTGCTGCAAAACGTCCACACACTGCAGCACCTCAGCAGTCATTCCCTCTTGCCGTTTAATGCCTTCCAAATGGTCATCCAGGAATTTCACTATAGGGATGATGTCAGCCAAGGTGGAACTTCTGGAACTCAGCTCCTCCGTGACGTCCTTGAAGGGCTGCAGGATTTTTAACAGCTGACTCATGACTAACCAATCGTGATGCCCTAGGGGATTCTGTACACCTATGTCTATTGTACCAGAAAGTTCATGAAGGGGTGTCTGCAGCTCCAATAACCTCTCCAGCATCATAAAGGTGGAATTCCACCGGGTGGGAACGTCTTGAATGAGACGCTTCTCGGGCATATCCAAAGCAGTCTGATTTTCTCGGAGAACCTGCCCCGCCCTGACACTTCTGTGGAAGTGTGCTGCTATGTTCCTGCACTTGTGTATTAACCGACGCAGGTATTCAGTCTCCTTGTCCTTGGACTCCAAGCCCAAACCTGACTTCACTACCAGATGCAGAGTGTGTGCAAAACATCGGATGTTCTTAAACCGCCCATCGCTTATTGCCTTAACCATGTTTGCACCGTTGTCTGTGACAAAAAAGCCTGCCCGCGTTTTACTGTCTCGCTGGTGTACTTTCCAGCTCGCCAGCATCTTTCTGATGCATGCTAGAATATTGGCAGCGGTATGGGAATGGTCCGTCAGGTGGGTGTTCAGTAAAGCCCACCTCCACCCTGATGCTTGTTCAGTAATAGAGCTGCTGGCTGCCCCTGCCTCTGCCATGTCCCACCAGTGTGCTGTCAGAGAGAGGTAAGAGTGTGCAGCATTCATGGCGGTCCAGATATCGCAGGTGAAATGCACTCTTCCGTCTGCCTTACCTAGCAGTGCTTGCACGCGACTGACACAGTGCTTGTACAGGCTGGGGATGACCTTTCTACTAAATGTGGTTCTGGAGGGGACTTTGTAATTTGGAAGTACGACCTTCAAGAAACGTTTGAAACCCACATTCTCAACTAACTGCAGGGGCTGGTCATCAAGGGCAATCATTTCCCCAATGCTCCTGGTTACTACTTTTGCGGCTGCCTGCCTCCTACCCCGGGATAGCGTTACCGCACTCCACCCCATTTCCTCCATGGTGCATTGTCGCTTCTCCCACATGTCAGTGGGTTTCTGGCCTGCCGCCTGACTGCTAGAAGGGCTATGAGGGCGTGGGCTGACTCTGCTGCTTTCCTACCACTGCACCCTGGTTGGAAGGGGAAGGGGTCCCCTGACGGAAAATGCTACCATCCCCAGATGGCAGTAATCTTGTTGGGTGTTGCCTCTTAACATGATACTCCATGCCAAAATTTGACAGATGTCCCAGTTGCTTGCCTCTGCTAATATCCCTGGCACAGTAATTACACCGAGCATAACGCGGGTCTTCTGTCACTTTAAAATGTGCCCAGATCGCAGATTTCTTTTGTGATCCTCCTCTCTTTCCCGCCCTGGGGGTGGATGGTGGCACTGGAGTTGAGGTACTACTGGGTGTGGGTGGTGCACCCACTGCACCCGGCGAAGCAATGCCAGCGGGGGCAACAGTCACCCTCTGTCTCCCTTCTGACAGCTCTTCCTCCTCCTCGATATCAGTGGAATGTCTCCCCTGCCGCAGATTTCTGGAGGTGGAGGCTAAAACAGGACTAACTGACAATTCTACCGAAGATTGCTCAGGTATTACATCTTCCGTTTCTGATGAGAATCCCATCCAAGAAGATTCTTCTTCTGAATCAGAAGCTAACAGTGCCAGCGCTACCTTGTCACCGCAAAGTTTTGCAGGACACTTCTGTCCCCTGGCTGCTCTTGGGTGTGTAACTTTTGTCTGGCTAGACTCTGCCTCCTCTTCACTCTCCTCCAAAACTACAGTGCCAGAAACAGGTGCTGGCGATTGCAAAGTTTCATGGTCTGATTTCTTTTTTTTTGCCATGGAACTGCCATCCCCTACAAAGACGTTTGATTGCGACAGTTGCCTTTTTACCTGTACTGGTGGTGTTGCGCTGGTGTCTTTTGCGGTGCCTCCGCTGCCATTCCCACTAAGTCGCTTGCATCTCCCTTTCCCTGACATTATGGATTTAATGTCAATGAGTACTAGTGGTAACACTGCCCACTGTCCCACAATAATAATGTTCGGTCAGTTTAAAATAACTAAATTAACAGACCCACTCAAGAAGAATGGTCAGTCTGTTTAAAATAACAAAATGAACGGACCAAGTCAAGGAGAATGCGGTTAAGTCTGTTTAAAAATAGCAGATTGAACAGACTCGCTGAAGGCCAATCTTCACTCTGTGTATGCCCACTGCCTGCCTGGCAATGCACGGAATGTGTCTGTCTGTGTGTGTGCAGTGAGTGCACAGAGAACAAGCTTCCTTTTCAGTAGATATGAGGCAGGGTACTCCCAGCCCTGGAACTGCTGCCCAGCCAGCACTGAACCACTCAAGGAGAATGCTTTTAAGTCTGTTTAAAAATAGCAAATGTAACAGACTCGCTGAAGGGCAATGTTCACTCTGTTTACAATGCCCACTGCCTCACTGTCTGCCTGGCAATGCACGGAATGTGTCTGTCTGTGTGTGTGTGTGCAGTGAGTGCACAGAGAACAAGCTTCCTTTTCAGTAGATATGAGGCAGGGTACTCCCAGCCCTGGAACTGCTGCCCAGCCAGCACTGAACCACTCAAGGAGAATGCTTTTAAGTCTGTTTAAAAATAGCAGATTGAACAGACTCGCTGAAGGCCAATCTTCACTCTGTTTACAATGCCCACTGCCTCACTGCCTGCCTGGCAATGCACGGAATGTGTCTGTCTGTGTGTGTGCAGTGAGTGCACAGAGAACAAGCTTCCTTTTCAGTAGATATGAGGCAGGGTACTCCCAGCCCTGGAACTGCTGCCCACCCAGCACTGAACCACTCAAGGACAATGCGGTTAAGTCTGTTTAAAAATAGCAAATGTAACAGACTCGCTGAAGGGCAATGTTCACTCTGTTTACAATGCCCACTGCCTCACTGCCTGCCTGGCAATGCACGGAATGTGTCTGTCTGTGTGCACTGCAGTGCACATAGAACTAAAGTATATATGAGGCAGGGTATTCCCAGCCCTGGAACTGCTGCCCAGTGCCCACCCAGCACTGAACCACTCAAGGACAATGCGGTTAAGTCTGTTTAAAAATAGCAAATGTAACAGACTCGCTGAAGGGCAATGTTCACTCTGTTTACAATGCCCACTGCCTCACTGTCTGCCTGGCAATGCACGGAATGTGTCTGTCTGTGTGCACTGCAGTGCACATAGAACTAAAGTAGATATGAGGCAGAGTACTCCCAGCCCTGGAACTGCTGCCCAGCCAGCACTGAACCACTCAAGGAGAATGCTTTTAAGTCTGTTTAAAAATAGCAGATTGAACAGACTCGCTGAAGGCCAATCTTCACTCTGTTTACAATGCCCACTGCCTCACTGCCTGCCTGGCAATGCACGGAATGTGTCTGTCTGTGTGCACTGCAGTGCACATAGAACTAAAGTATATATGAGGCAGGGTACTCCCAGCCCTGGAACTGCTGCCCAGTGCCCACCCAGCACTGAACCACTCAAGGACAATGCGGTTAAGTCTGTTTAAAAATAGCAAATGTAACAGACTCGCTGAAGGGCAATGTTCACTCTGTTTACAATGCCCACTGCCTCACTGTCTGCCTGGCAATGCACGGAATGTGTCTGTCTGTGTGCACTGCAGTGCACATAGAACTAAAGTAGATATGAGGCAGAGTACTCCCAGCCCTGGAACTGCTGCCCAGCCAGCACTGAACCACTCAAGGAGAATGCTTTTAAGTCTGTTTAAAAATAGCAGATTGAACAGACTCGCTGAAGGCCAATCTTCACTCTGTTTACAATGCCCACTGCCTCACTGCCTGCCTGGCAATGCACGGAATGTGTCTGTCTGTGTGTGTGCAGTGAGTGCACAGAGAACAAGCTTCCTTTTCAGTAGATATGAGGCAGGGTACTCCCAGCCCTGGAACTGCTGCCCACCCAGCACTGAACCACTCAAGGACAATGCGGTTAAGTCTGTTTAAAAATAACAAATTGAACAGACTCGCTTAAGGCCAATCTTCACTCTGTTTATGCCCACTGCCTGCCTGGCAATGCACGGAATGTGTCTGTCTGTGTGTGTGTGTGCAGTGAGTGCACAGAGAACAAGCTTCCTTTTCAGTAGATATGAGGCAGGGTACTCCCAGCCCTGGAACTGCTGCCCAGCCAGCACTGAACCACTCAAGGAGAATGCTTTTAAGTCTGTTTAAAAATAGCAGATTGAACAGACTCGCTGAAGGCCAATCTTCACTCTGTTTACAATGCCCACTGCCTCACTGCCTGCCTGGCAATGCACGGAATGTGTCTGTCTGTGTGTGTGCAGTGAGTGCACAGAGAACAAGCTTCCTTTTCAGTAGATATGAGGCAGGGTACTCCCAGCCCTGGAACTGCTGCCCACCCAGCACTGAACCACTCAAGGACAATGCGGTTAAGTCTGTTTAAAAATAACAAATTGAACAGACTCGCTTAAGGCCAATCTTCACTCTGTTTACAATGCCCACTGCCTCACTGCCTGCCTGGCAATGCACGGAATGTGTCTGTCTGTGTGCACTGCAGTGCACATAGAACTAAAGTATATATGAGGCAGGGTATTCCCAGCCCTGGAACTGCTGCCCAGTGCCCACCCAGCACTGAACCACTCAAGGACAATGCGGTTAAGTCTGTTTAAAAATAGCAAATGTAACAGACTCGCTGAAGGGCAATGTTCACTCTGTTTACAATGCCCACTGCCTCACTGTCTGCCTGGCAATGCACGGAATGTGTCTGTCTGTGTGCACTGCAGTGCACATAGAACTAAAGTAGATATGAGGCAGAGTACTCCCAGCCCTGGAACTGCTGCCCAGCCAGCACTGAACCACTCAAGGAGAATGCTTTTAAGTCTGTTTAAAAATAGCAGATTGAACAGACTCGCTGAAGGCCAATCTTCACTCTGTTTACAATGCCCACTGCCTCACTGCCTGCCTGGCAATGCACGGAATGTGTCTGTCTGTGTGTGTGCAGTGAGTGCACAGAGAACAAGCTTCCTTTTCAGTAGATATGAGGCAGGGTACTCCCAGCCCTGGAACTGCTGCCCACCCAGCACTGAACCACTCAAGGACAATGCGGTTAAGTCTGTTTAAAAATAACAAATTGAACAGACTCGCTTAAGGCCAATCTTCACTCTGTTTATGCCCACTGCCTGCCTGGCAATGCACGGAATGTGTCTGTCTGTGTGTGTGTGTGCAGTGAGTGCACAGAGAACAAGCTTCCTTTTCAGTAGATATGAGGCAGGGTACTCCCAGCCCTGGAACTGCTGCCCACCCAGCACTGAACCACTCAAGGAGAATGCTTTTAAGTCTGTTTAAAAATAGCAAATGTAACAGACTCGCTGAAGGGCAATGTTCACTCTGTTTACAATGCCCACTGCCTCACTGTCTGCCTGGCAATGCACGGAATGTGTCTGTCTGTGTGTGTGTGTGCAGTGAGTGCACAGAGAACAAGCTTCCTTTTCAGTAGATATGAGGCAGGGTACTCCCAGCCCTGGAACTGCTGCCCAGCCAGCACTGAACCACTCAAGGAGAATGCTTTTAAGTCTGTTTAAAAATAGCAGATTGAACAGACTCGCTGAAGGCCAATCTTCACTCTGTTTACAATGCCCACTGCCTCACTGCCTGCCTGGCAATGCACGGAATGTGTCTGTCTGTGTGTGTGCAGTGAGTGCACAGAGAACAAGCTTCCTTTTCAGTAGATATGGGCAGGGTACTCCCAGCCCTGGAACTGCTGCCCACCCAGCACTGAACCACTCAAGGACAATGTGGTTAAGTCTGTTTAAAAATAGCAAATGTAACAGACTCGCTGAAGGGCAATGTTCACTCTGTTTACAATGCCCACTGCCTCACTGTCTGCCTGGCAATGCACAGAATGTGTCTGTCTGTGTGCACTGCAGTGCACATAGAACTAAAGTATATATGAGGCAGGGTATTCCCAGCCTTGGAACTGCTGCCCAGTGCCCACCCAGCACTGAACCACTCAAGGAGAATGCTTTTAAGTCTGTGTAAAAATAGCAAATGTAACAGACTCGCTGAAGGGCAATGTTCACTCTGTTTACAATGCCCACTGCCTCACTGTCTGCCTGGCAATGCACGGAATGTGTCTGTCTGTGTGCACTGCAGTGCACATAGAACTAAAGTAGATATGAGGCAGAGTACTCCCAGCCCTGGAACTGCTGCCCAGCCAGCACTGAACCACTCAAGGAGAATGCTTTTAAGTCTGTTTAAAAATAGCAAATATGAGGCAGAGTACTGCCAGCCCTGCCTGGCACTGCCCAGGATAAAATGTACAGACTCACTCAATAAGAATGTTCTTTTTTTTTTTTCCCTAACAAAGAATCTGTTCTGTGTTGTCTATCAAATCTGGTTCTGTTCTGTGTTGTCTATCAAATCGGGTTCTGCTATCTTCTCTGCCTCAGCCTGCCTAAGCCCACCCTGCACGATCCCGATCCCACCTCCCCACTGAATCGCTGACAATGTCCGTCAGTCCTCGTGCTGCTGCTGCTTTTATAGTGCTGCTGGCTCGTCAGGAAATCCTCAGAGAAGCACGGAATGACAGCGCGATTCGCTGCATTCAGTGCTTCTCTGAAAAGGTGAACGCAGATTCGCTGCGTTCCGGTATCCATGCCGACCTGTCCCACCCTTTCCTGTGAGTCACTGAGACTCACAGGACAGGGTCAGACAGGTTGGCATGGTTACCGCAGGGGCGCCGCCATTTTCAGGTAATCCGGGGCTCCGAGCTCGAGTCGCAGGTAATGGCGGCGAGAAAGCGCGCGCATGGCGATTCGCCGTATCCGACATATCTATGTTCATTTATGTCGGAAATCTGCTCGTATACGCCCCATCTTTTTTTTAAGTAAAAAAAAAAAATTGAGTTGCGTTTTCCATATGCGGTCAATCCGAATGCACATCCCTACTAAACATCAAAATCACAGAACATATAGAAAGACATGGTTTAATGGAACAAAGTCAGCATGGCTTTACCCAGGGCAAGTCTTGCCTCACAAATCTGCTTCACTTTTTTGAAGGAGTTAATAAACATGTGGATAAAGGTGAACCGGTAGATATAGTATACTTGGATTTTCAGAAGGTGTTTGACAAAGTTCCTCATGATAGGCTTCTAGAAAAAGTAAAAAGTCATGGGATAGGTGGTGATGTCCTTTCGTGGATTGCAAACTGGCTAAAAGACAGGAAACAGAGAGTAAGATTAAATGGACAATTTTCTCAGCGGAAAGGAGTGGACAGTGGAGTGCCTCAGGGATCTGTATTGGGACCCTTACTTTTCAAAATATTTATTAATGATCTGGAAAGAAATACGACGAGTGAGATAATCAAATTTGCAGATGACACAAAATTGTTCAGAGTAGTTAAATCACAAGCAGATTGTGATAAATTGCAGGAAGACCTTGTGAGACTGGAAAATTGGGCATCCAAATGGCAAATGAAATTTAATGTGGATAAGTGCAAGGTGATGCATATAGGGAAAAATAACCCATGCTATAATTACACAATGTTTGGGTTCCATATTAGGTGCTACAACCCAAGAAAGAGATCTAGGCGTCATAGTGGATAACACAATGAAATCGTCAGTTCAGTGTGCTGCAGCAGTCAAAAAAGCAAACAGAATGTTGGGAATTATTAGAAAGGGAATGGTGAATAAAACAAAATATGCCATAATGCCTCTGTATCACTCCATGGTGAGACAGCACCTTGAATACTGTGTACAATTCTGGTCACCACATCTGAAAAAAGATATAATTGCGATGGAGAAGGTACAGAGAAGGGCTACCAAAATGATAAGGGGAATGGAACAGCTCCCCTATGAGGAAAGACTAAAGAGGTTAGGTCTTTTCAGCTTGGAGAAGAGATGGCTGAGGGGGGATATGAGATAGATGTTTAAAATCATGAGAGGTCTAGAATGGGTAGATGTGAATCAGTTATTTACTCTTTCGGATAGTAGAAAGACTAGGGGGCACTCCATGAAGTTAGCATTGGGCACATTTAAAACTAATCGGAGAAAGTTCTTTTTTACTCAACGCACAATTAAACTCTGGAATTTGTTGCCAGAGGATGTGGTTAGTGCAGTTAGTATAGCTGTGTTTAAAAAAGGATTGGATAAGTTCTTGGAGGAGAAGTCCATTAGCTGCTATTAAGTTCACTTAGAGAATAGCCACTGCCATTAGCAATGGTAATATGGAATAGACTTAGTTTTTGGGTACTTGCCAGGTTCTTATGGCCTGGATTGGCCACTGTTGGAAACAGGATGCTGGGCTTGATGGACCCTTGATCTGACCTAGTATGGCATTTTCTTATGTTCTTATGTTCTTAGTCCTAAGTCCTTAATTAGCCAGCTAGCTCCTCTTAGGAGATTTAAAACATTTTAAAAAGTATTTTTTTCAGTCAATGCATAATTAGTGTGGAATTTGTTGCTGGAGGATATGATCAAAGATAGTAATATATCTTTAGTTTAAAAAAAAGTTTGGGGGACAGGTTCATTAACAGTCATTAGCCAGGTAAACTTGGGAGTGCACCACCTTAACTCTTACTTTTGGGAGAATAGAGATGGGCATAAAAAAAAATGTAATGCCAGTTCATTTTTCATTTCAGTGGTGGGCCATTTTGGTCTATTCCCCAAATCCAAAATTTGTTTTCTGTTGTCAATTTTGTTACAAAAACAAACAAACAAAAAAGCCCCAATCCTTCAAATTTAACATAATGGAAAGACCCCACCCTCCCAATCCCCCCAAGACTCACTCAATGTCCCTGGTAGTCCAGCAGGGGGCGGGGGGCGGGAGCTCAGAGCAATCTTCAGGGCTTGAGGGCCTCAAAATGGCGTGGGCCATCCATTGCTCCCACCATGTTACAGGGGCTGGCCAATGGCGCTGGTGGCCCCTGGACATTGAGTGAGTCTTGGGGGATTCGGAAGGGTGGGAGGTTTTTCATTTAGTTAAATTTGAAGGATTGGGATATTTATTTTTCTTAGATGTGCAGTTCCTGAAAAAAATTTTTTTTTTTCTTCCTTAAATGCAATGAAATAGGAGATTTTGTCTTTATTTCCTATTTTGTTGCAAAACGACTGCACACCTCTAGTGAGCAACAGGAGATGGATCTCCTTAATTAGGATGTACTGGAAACTTTCTAGTGACCTAGCTTGCCCAGTATCGGAGACAGGATGTTGGACTCTATAGATTCGTGGTCTGACCCAGCATGTCTCTTGTTATATTTCTATGTTCTTAATTGTATTGTATTGTAAAAATGCAGGTAACTTATACGGCAAATACACACATAAGTTAAACAAAATTTCAAAGGGGACATGACTGCACATGTTCACCTTGGACATTATCCTACCAAAAGGACCTGAGTAAGTTACGCCTGCTAACCAGAGTGTGTAAATTTCCCATATAAACTTGCACCTAAATGAATACATTTTCAAATTGGTCATGTGCAGAAAATGAGCATATACTTGCATAAGTAGCCTGTATTCATGTGTCTGCTGTTTTGGGTATTTTCAGTTTGGCAATCACAGTTACAACACATGAAAGTTGCTGTTTAGGGCTTTTCGGGGCTAGGTCAAGAAGTTTGTGAACTTTTGATTTTATAATAGATATTCACAAAGAAATTAACTGGGTGAACCGGTGAGGTGTCAGCATAATGTGCTAGAGGGTCTAAGTGAACTGGAGATGCACTGGATGAACTGGTGGAGGTATTGGCGAATTAGAGATTTCAAATACACATGCAAGAAAGTATCTGTATGCTCTCACATTATCAAATACCTGTTTTTAATGTGTACATTGTATTTTTGTATTCATTTAAAAAAGACGTATATGTTTATAAAATAGGTAGAGAAAGCAAGTGCTTTCATTGCCATGCAAATATTTGCATGTATTGAGACTTATGTGCATACTTTCAGAGTACAACTACGTTGTATTTTATAAACTGTATAGCAACCCACTATACAGTTTATAAAATATCCTCTACATTTACAACTTCCATTCTTGATGTCACTTCTATAAATGACCTTATAACCTTTCCTATGGTTCAATAAAAAAATGCCTGGCTTTCCTATGGTTCAATAAAAAAATGCCTGGCTCTTCAGGCAAGCATTCCAATTCACAGAGTATAACTAAGCACCTCCTCCTGAATTTCAGATCCAACCATTGTAGGGTGTCACGACTAGCTTGACACTTAATTTCTTACACGTACTTGCTTATTCGCAATGCCTATTTAACAGTCATTTAACAGAGGACATATTATATAACCATTTACTGCAGTCGATATACGCTACTAAAGTCCATTGTAAAAAATGGGGAACACACACATACTATTCAAAACACGAACAAGGTTATTTATTATTTGTTAATTATTATTGATACTTTCATTGTTCCTTGTAAAAATGTTCATTGGTTGATTGTTATTGTTCAATGTTCTATGTAAAATTGTTCAATGTTCTATGTAAAAAACCCCGGTCTAACCTCCCAGACCAGGGCAACCTTTTTGTTAATTGTAAACCGGATTGATTTGTATTGCATACAGGAATTCCGGTATATAAAAATTAAAAATAAATAAATAAATAAAATAAATAAAACATTTTGAAAGCTACTGTTTACAGTTGAGTTATCTTATCTGAGATGTTACCACGACCTATACTTTTTGATATTTTCCTGACATGCTGTAAAGCTGATCCATTATCAATGCTGCTGTAAATCACATAGCATAGCCACTAGCCTGATTCCTTAATGACAAGAGCCACCAATTGAGTACAACACATGGTAAAAGTGTATAAATTGATAAGCATGTGCGCCATAATTTACCATGATATGTCACACACAGTACAATATGCAGTGAATCACAATGAATTAATATATTCCAATTATTTCTTTAGAAGGCAATTTTCAAAGATATTTACCAAGATAAATAGGTATTTGGAAGGGGTAAAATGGCCTGACTGAAAATTGTCTTTCTAAAATGTGTCTAAAAATACACGCAGGTTTCATAGCATGTACAGTTTAAACTGAGTAAAAAAGAGATGTTTCTGATGGCATATTGAGGTCAAGGGAGGAAAATAACATGTATTTATTGGATTTTCAAAAGTAAATGTGCTCTTTTGCCTCCTACTGCCTCCACAAATAGCAGATGCAGTGTGCAATACTTTGGATGAGCATACTGTCTACTTGCTAATTTTCAAAAATAAACAATGCAAGTAATTTCTCCTTGAAAATTTGCATACTTTACAACTACACAAGTTGTTTGAAAAATGTCTCTTTATGGTATATATTGTGATCCCAACCAGAAGTAAAAGAACATAGTGCATGCAAAGTATGCTAGGGCCACTTTTGCGCCACTGCACTGAACCATGCTATTGTCACAGTGAATGCGTACGGAGATTTTGATTTGAGTCACCACTAAACTAGAAGTTGATGGGGAGGTGTTAGGGAGGTAACTTTTCCTAATCACAGCTCCTTCTGAGTTGATGTGCCTCACATCATCACACATCACAACAGCTTTGTTTGAGTTTGGATTCTCCTTTTCAGCTTGGTTTGTCAATCTGTGGCAATGGTGGGTCTGAGCTAGATATTCCCTTGGCATTTAAATGTTGCCAGAGATGCTATTGGCATATTGGGAAACTCTTGTGGAATGCTTTACCCCGGGGATGTACACAGAGAGAAAGACATGAAATTATTCAGGAAAAAAGTTAAAACTTGTTATTTTAGAGAAGCTTTTGTATTCTTCATGTTTAGGCTTTGTTTTTCTGTGCTTGTATTGTATATTGTTTTATGAGTATTTGTCTGTTATCCACTGTGAACTACTTGTGTGGGAATGAGTGGAATACAAGTGATGTGCAAATAAATAAATAAATAAATAAATAAATAAAAGAATTTCACCTCTACAAACCTCCTCAATATATAAAAATGTTCAAAGAGCGGCTTTTTCTAAATATCAGGAGACCTTCGTACATAGAACCAGCACCTAGAACTTGCTGACAATATTCCCAATATAATAATAATCAGCCTTTTCAATCACAGAGTTAATGCAATTTTTCAAAATTTTTTAGATGCAGTGCAAATAATAATTATCAAACAACACTGTCTCTTATAAAATAAAATCCATCAATATTTCATGAGAGTAACTTTACTTGAAAATATATGGGATACCAATGAGGGATGTGATGGCTCTTGATGTAATCAGTCTATATAGGGTCAATATTTAAAGCTATCCAGGTAAGTTACTTAGCTGGAAATAACTTATCCTGCTAAGTTACAAGGCATATTCAGTGGCACTGCTATGCCACTGAATATCCACATAGAAATCGCTACTTAGCCACAAGTACGTGACTTGGCCAAAGTTGAAAACAGAATAATGGGCTTGATTGGCCCTCAGACTGACCCAGTATGGCAAATTCTTATGTTCTTAGATGCCTTGTTTTATATACATTAGAGGAGTCACAATATTAAGAAATATGTGACTAGGACCTAGAATAGAGACACAATGAAAAATCATGGAAACGTGGATAGTATACATTTGGGAATTGTTCTCATTGGGCCTTTTAAAGCATTCAGAGGTTAAAACTGGTTTTTACATGGGTAATAGACGTGATTCAGCCAAACCTTTCGGTTCGGCCTTCATTATCAGCCTGCTGTAGGAAATTTCATTTTTTCCGCGGTTCGGGCTGATTTTTTTTGGCCGCCCCGAATTTTGAGGTTAGTGCTTGCTAACCCTGGAAACGAATTTTCCAGAAATTTTGGGAAAATCTGCTTCATTTTTCGGGGTGGCCAAACCAGGATGAATTAGGCAATTTTGTTGAAATTACCTAATTTGTCCTGGACGAATGCACATCCCTAATGAGTTAATACACTTTACCCATGTAAATGGGCTTTTGAAAATTGCTACAATATATGGCATTGAATTGTCAATAGGTTTTACCCATGTTAAGTGCACTTACTGCAGGTAAATGGCTTTTGAAAATTGCTTCAATAGTATGTTACATTTACATGCATAACTCATTTGATAGTATACAAGCAATGACCAGGGAAGTGTGAAAATGATCAGATTCTGGGGAGATATAAAGTTGAGAGGATATACTATGCATCAACCTGGATGGTATTCATTATCATATGTCCTTGCCTCATATTGTACACATTGTACAATAGAAGAATTATTTGGACATAACTGAATGAACAATGCAGTTATATTGTGACGGAGAAGGATTCAGCACCAATGGTAGAATGTTGCATTGATTGGGCTCATGTGTTTGATGAATTGAGATGGAAAGTGATTGAACAAGTACATGAGTTATGGAGAAGTGTTGACAGGGAAGCAAGATTAAATAAAAGGGAGCAATTTTGGATTTTTAAATTGAATTCTGTAGCTCCCCATGGACTTAATATGAAGATTGAGTGGTATTCTTTAAAGTGAGATCAATCATGCATATATCAACATGCTGCATTCATTTGCAGCATATTATCACACACTCATTTAGGTGATGTATGCAGAGCTATGGCAGTGAGATACATGTCATCATGGGGATTGGAAGATCCAGTGATATGCATATTTGAAAATGCTGTGTTTGTTCATTTTATTTGTAGAAAATCTGCCTTAAGAAAAGGAACTAGCGGTGATCCCCCTGACGTAGAAAATATATAGAAGAAGATTTCGAAACACAGACTCATGTTAGGGTGTTTATGAAAGGAAACATCGTTTATAAAAATAGGACATGTGGGCTGCCAATGATTTACCTGTATATGGTTTATGAAAAGCTATGTATATGAAGCTCCATTAGAAATCCATTATTTGTTTAAAAGAGGTGTTATTGATTATGGTGGAATCGTAACATATTTGTGATTTGGTTTGTCTATGAAACATTGATAGATACTGTATTGGAAGAGACAGTATTCTTTGCAAATTATTATTTTTACAATATAAAATATTTCTTAAAAGATGCATTAACTCTATGTCTGATGATTATATTGGGAATAGCATCAGAATAATCTTATTTTAGCTTAAGTACCCGTTCTGTGTATGAAGGTCTCCTGATATTTAGAAAAAGCTGCTGTTTGAACATGTTTGCATATTGAAGAGGTTTTATAGAGTTGAAATTCAGTGTTCTTAATATAATATTCTACCCATACAGGGATTTTTATCTGCATTTGGTCAGAGATGCTTATGCCAAAGAAGATCTGATTTTAGAGCATAAGAATTATTCCTGCCCACCCCCTAAATGATGAGGAGAGCCATTAAAATTATGTACTTCCTCATAGTAAAACCACTTAAAGTATTTACATTGAAACAACCCAATCAGACTAAAATAAGATGTAAAAGTCGGTGCTTCAATCCAGCCTGGATGCAGACAAATGCTTGAGCCAGAAATGGAATGAGTTGCATTTGGCTTCCCATGCCTTAGATGCAGTATTGTATAGGTTGTTCAGTGTTTCAACATGGAAGGTCCATGTGCCATAAGTACATGCAATTTTAAGACTGGTAGTCTAAAATACAGGTTCTTGTCTTAAGGTCAGGTATTCCATTCCCTGGGATTATATAACCAAACAGAGGGTTACTGCTGCTTCCTATATAAAGAAATAGTATTATAATGATGGCCTTGTACCTTAGCATAAGAACATAAGAAATTGCCGAGACCGGGAGATCGCTCCCGGGACTTCCGCTAGATCACCAGGTATTTGTAAAACGTTTTGGGAGGGTTCAGGAGGGTGGGGGAAGCTAAGGGGTCATTTTTAAAGGGTCGGGGTGGGTTTGTTTTTTTTATCGGGCCATCAGCACCATTTTTATTAGTGGCAGCCGACGGCCCAAGAGTGGGAGATTGGTCCCGGGGCTTCCACTGGACCACCAGGTACATGTAAAAAGTTTTGGGGGGCTTTAGGAGGGTGGGGGAAGGTAAGGGATTAGTTTTAAAGGGTCGGGGTGGGTTTAGGGGTTGTTGTGGTGTGCCGGTTTTCCCGTCCTCCCCCAAAATAACTCCCGTTAGTGGACACTAACCCGATTAACGATTTTTTCACGATAAATCAGGGGAATTTCTATTGTAGCGCATCTTTATGATTATTGACGATTTAAAAAATATCGGATGATATTTTAAATCATCAAAAAACGATTCACATCCCTATTTCCAACAGAGGCCAAACCAGGCCACAAGCACCTGGAAATTACCCAAACACTAAGAAGATCCCATGCTATTGATGCAATTAATAGCAGTGGCTATTCCCTAAGGAAACTTGAATAATAGAATGTACTTCTCCTCCAAGAACTTATCCAAACCTTTTTTGAACCCAGCTACACTAACTGCACTAACCACATACTCTGGCAACAAATTCCAGAGATTTATTGTGCGTTGAGTGAAAAATAATTTTCTCCGGTTAGTCTTAAATGTGCTACTTGCTAACTTCATGGAATGCCCCCTAGTCCTTCTATTATTCAAAAGTGTAAATAACTGATTCACATCTACTCATTCAAGACCTCTCATGATCTTAAAGATCTCTATCATATCCCCCCTCAGCCATCTCTTCTCCAAGCTGAACAGCCCTAACCTCTTCAGCCTTTCCTCATAGGGGAGCTGTTCCATCCCCTTTATCATTTTGGTTGCCCTTTTCTGTACCTTCTCCATCACAACTATATCTTTTTTGAGATGCGGCAACCAGAATCACATTCACTACAAAATTTACTGACAGTGATCATGGATATAGTATTTTTGTAATGAATCTTACTAAAGTGTCACCGGTAAGGAGATGGTATTTGTTTGATATAGATATTTTGATTTAGTAGGGAAAATATTGACGACAATAACATTGTTTATGTACCATATGAATTATTTATCTTTGGGTTAAATGTTTTATTATGTCCTTTAAAAATATAAAAATGTGTCATTCTAGATCAAAGCAGTGTTAAATTTGGACACAATAAAGGCTTATAATAGAAGTCTTATATTAAAGAACCAAAAGCAGGATATGTAGCATCATGAAAGAATAGTGATAAAGATGAGGTTCTAATTTATTTCAACTTACTTCTTCAATTCCACAAGGCTGAAAAGTTATTGAATTTACTATATTTGCCTCACCCTGGTTTCTTATCAAACAGAATATCAGTCGAACACCTCTGCTGAGCACGCTACACGAAACTGTCCTTTTGTACATCTCATAATGGGCTGCGATGTGGCCAAGCATCTGGCACTGACAAGCAGACGTCTTTGATTTATTGGCTAATATCACAGCTTGTTAGTGGATGGTTGAGCAGGAGACTAAAAGAGCATAAAATCAGAGAGAATAAATTATGAAGTCACCGAACTGTACCATTGTATACTCCTCCTTGTCACAGCTGGGACATCTCCCAGGAAATGGAGGATGACAGAGACACTGACTCCTCAAAAGGGCTGTCACCTTCTACTTTGGATTCCAAGAAAGCTCAAAAGAGAGAGAAAATGCATGCACATGCAACACACTCATATCTTACTTAAAGAGGAAGCACTTTTCCTCATGAAGAACTAAATTATGAATGACTCTTCTGCTTAGAAAGAAAAGATCAGAATATTTATGAAGTCTCCTGCACATGACTTGGATCTTTTTGATGTGACAAGCTTCATACTACACGTTGTTTTGTATACACTATTATAAAAGTGTTTGCCTTTGCATTCATTTCCAAACTGTTCACTAATAAACTACCAGCAGAACAAATCCTGCTGCCACTTCTTTTGTCCTTCACTCTCCCTTGCCTGAGGTACAAACTGAAGGAGGCATTTAGTAAGGCATGGAGTTTCCCCCCCAGAGGAGGAAAATACTACGGGGTTTACTAAGCTGTGGTTTTCAGTGCTGCAGCTTAGGAATCCATGTGGTATTTCAGCTGGTGGTAAAATGCTGTGTGTTATCGCCATCACAAAGTGTTTTACCATGCAGTAATGTGGCATAGTAAATATACTCTTTAGAGCCCAGTTTTTAAATATATCCACACAGCCCCCTATATACACATACGGGGGTCTATGTAGATTTAATTGAGAATTTTAGAACCTGCAGAAGCCATCTGTGAAGGTTTTAAAATGCATCTCTGCCCCAGCGTATATTTTATGTATTTATTTATTTGTTTATATTTTAAAAACTGCTTCTATACTGCCATTCAAGATAATATCGCAGCAGTTTCCAAATATAAAATAACATACATAAAATACAAAACACAATATACTGTACCTCTGACTTGGACACCAATCCAACATAGATTCTAATATCCCTTGTTTAACTAACTACAACAAAACTTTCCAGCCTGCAAACTATTCTGTGCTTACTTGGGATCTTTAGTACACATGTATTCTTTCACATGTGCACAAACACTTCTACAATACTGGGTAGGCTCATTCCAAAATGGCCTCCTCATCAAGAAAGCCCCATTTTTTCTCCTGAGGCATGGCCAGGCTGGCCTTGCTCATAGTTTAAAATGAGCACCTACTGTTCCCCATCAGGGGATCTGACACAATGCCTGGACCATTAGCCTGGCCTGGCAGAACCTGAAGTGGGAGTTTAATCATTGAATTTCCTACCCCCCCATCCCCCAGGCAACTAGGGTACATGTGCAAAATGACATGACCTAGGTACAGGCTGTGCCTGCATGTACTTTTGTACTGTAGGCTAGGAAAAAATTTCATGTGATAAGGTGCTTCCTCATACATGGTCATAATAGGGTAATATCCAACCCAATACCCACAGCACAGCCCTACAAGGAGCTTCAGAGGACAGCTCCAATGTCCTTATGGCATTAAGAAAACTTCAAGGCTGGTGGAGGAGGGCAAAGGGCAGCCCAAGCTATAGCAATTGTCAATTGATGTGACAAGCTTTTTTATCAGGGGGGGGGGGCAAAGCTTAACTGCATATATTCATGTCAGAAGGAGTAATAGAGTCACACTATCATTTGTTCAAGGGTTAGCTAGCATGAATGGACACATGACATTGAGGATGTCACAGAAGCATCAACATTCAACTAATATCATTTTATTCTAAACTCTAACCTGTATGAGAAAAGATTTCAAGTGGAAGGCCCTGGAACTACAATGCCTAGAGAGGAAAAGATTGGAACAGTTGTGTGCCAGACAGGAGTAGGCCAGAGGTAAGTTCCCATGATGTCCGTCATGGAGATGTCAACATAGTCTGTCTATTTGCTGCTTCCATGAGAGACCCCTGTTAGCCAACAATACATTTTCTCAGCCAACAGCTAGAAGTATCATGCACATAAGGCTACATCCTTCTAGAACCCATAGGCATTCATTCAGCTGAATCCTAGATAAAGCATAACCCCTAGGTCATGGCCTACCATGTCATGAAACACTAATTTTAGAGCACTGAGGCCAACTATGTAGGTAGGGTATTAAGATCAATTCAAAATATAGTTACCAGGGAATCTCTATGCCTCCCTTCCAACATGGAACTTTGGCCTAGTGGCTGTCTCATGGCTGTTGATGAGTTAGAATCCAAGACACATTCAAACACATACCACCCTGCTAGTGGGTGTAAATCAGAGCTGTCGTAACATATTGTTGACCAAGCGCTCCTGCCTCTTGATTGGAGGGAACTGTGCAAGGCTTACTTGCATCACCGCACGTACTTTATAAACTCCCCCCCCCCCCCCGCATGACAAGTTGCATCTGCCTGCACATGTGCGCATGGAAATCGCATTTTATAACATACGGTGATGCACGCATGTCATAAAATTGGCGCATCCATGTGTGCATGCCGGGAACCACATGAACATGGATGCGTGCAAGAGTCTTAAAATCGACCCTTTATTGTTTTATTTTATATTTAGTTCTAACATGTTATATCTATTATATTTTGTGTGTGTGGCTTCTACTTTTGCATGGTATATTCCATGTCATCTCAGAATAGGCAAGTTAGAGTTTAAAAAGTTGTTTTTAGTTCATTCATTCATTTTTTAGATCACAGTCATTTGTTTACTTCATTTCAATGAAAATAAATTGTGATTTTTATTTGCTCATTCATTTGCAATTGTAGTCAATAAGGGAAGCAATGCAGCTTATTTTGGGATTGGGATTCTATTATTATTTCTAATGAAAAGGTGGGTAGACATCATCAGAAGGATGAAAGCATGTCAATACATCAAGACTATCTCAAAGTGGCACCAAAAATGGCATAAAGAGCCCAAGAACCTACAGTGATGAAAAATGCTATCAGCAGTGGCAGAAGTTAGAAAAGACACCATCAGAGAAGAAAAGCAGCAGCAAATGTGGCCAGCACACTACATGAAGCCAAAAGTGGGGCAAAATGCACCAACAACAGTGACATGAACCTACCTACAAATGCTGTATGAGTGGGGCAATATGCTTTCAAAAAAGGTTTGGATAAGTTCCTAGAGGAAAAATCCTTAAACAACACAGGACTTGGGTTCATTCCATGAAACCAGCAACCGGCAGATTTAAAACTCAGCACATAATCCAGCTATGGAATCTGTCACTAGAGGACCTGGAAAAAGTAACTAATTTATGTGAAATATATTTTATTGAGTAATAACCAAGCATGGTAAGAATAAACAGAGGCAGCATAGAAACATAGGTCAATAATAAAACATTCAGGAATGAACTCAATGCTGGGTAAATGATCTATCACTCTTTTCAAAATAAACAACCCACTTCCCTATAGTCCAACCCCACCCATACACTCCCCCCCCCCCACCCCAGAGATCGAAAATAAATACCAACACAGTCCAGATACTCTTGAGATGCGCACAGTCAATCATTGAGAGCCAGACTCCGAGCTCTGTGGGGCAGCGTTTGTAGATAAGATTCCCATGTGTGGAGAAATGTTTTTCGTCTGATTGGCGAACTACGAGCGAAGAAATTCTCCATCTGCATCAGCTTATAGAAATGGTTCCGCCAAGTCCAAAAAGAGGGTGGTGCAGCATCCCGCCAATGAAGGAGAATCACTTTTTTCCCCACCAGTCCAGCCTTTTTAAGCAGGGCACGATGACCTGCATGTACTACAAGGTGACGGGTGACACAATGAAACAACCAGAGGTACGGTGATAAAGGTAAGTTAACCCCCACTAGGGGTCCCAAATAACCCACAAGCTGCCGCCAATATTGGTTGATTACCGGACACTCCCAAAAAACATGAGACAGGGTCCCCGTTCCCCCCCCCACAGCGTATGCATTGATCAGTGTTGGCTATGCCAGCTTTGAAGGCAATCAAGGGAGATATATAAGCCCTACGTAAGAATTTCAGGTGCATCTCCCGAAGGTACATGTTGCCAGTAATAGAAAGGATGCTCCGCACACTAAATGAAAAAATAATAGGGGTTAATAGGAACCCCCCCTCCCGATTCCAACGATCGACTGAAATTTGATATGTGTCTGTGGGGGTCCCCCGAGTCAGCCGCCTATAATAAGTCGAGAGAGATGGGTCCTTTGCGTGGTCAAAATGCAAAACTTCATCCAATGCTTTAAACTCCCTTAAATGGTGCTCTGGGGGTCCCAAGGTCCGAAAGTAATGACCAAGCTGTAAATAGCCAAACAAGTGAGTTCCCGGAAGCCCATACAAGTCCTGCAAGCGATCAAACGGTAAAAGGCAGCCTTCCTCACCTATGGCGTGTCCCATGTATTGTAAACCCCTCCGGTCCCAGGTCCTAAAGTGTGCAGAAGTAGACCCTGGAACAAAATCTAAGTTACCCCGGAGCGATGTGAGGCAGGTACATTGTCGGGAGATCCCCAGAAAGCGAGTGAGGTAGACCCATGTGTCCCGCAGAGGTGCAATCAGTGGGTGATTAATCAGCACCGACGGAACTTTGGTTCTGGGGCACATGAGAACATAACTCAGGGCTACCGGTCGAGTAAAAGTCTCTTCGGCCATAATGTTGACAAAGGGCGATTTCCCCAATAGCCATCCTCTGATCAGACGGAGATTGGCAGCCATCCCATAGCTATGAAGGTTGGGGACCCCCATACCCCCCCTGTCCCATGCATGCTTTATCCAGGACAAAGGTATTCTAGCCTTCCCTCCCCGCCAAATGAACCGACGCAGCATCCGGTCTACCCGGGTAAGATCCCGGGACGAGAGGAGCAGGGGAAAGTTCTGAAGGACATATAACCATTTGGGCAATATAACCATTTTAAACAGGTTAACCCGGCCACTTAAATACAACGGCAAATTATGCCATATTTGTAGCTTCTCCTGGGTGGCCTGAAGCAGAGGAGAGACATTATGGTGATATATTTGATTTATATCAGTGGTGAGGTATATCCCCAGATATTTAATGGTGTCTGGTGCCCACTGCAGTGGAAACGAGCCCCCCCAGCTCTCCTTAAGTGAGTCCGGGAAGGCTAGAGCCTCAGATTTATCCCAATTAATACGCATTCCCGAGATGGCTGCATAAGATTGAAACAAATCGAGCAGCGCTTGCAATGACCTGCGTGGGGAAGTGAGAAACAACAACACGTCATCTGCGAAGGCCGCATACTTAAATATTTCAAATTTCCCCCCTCCTTGGAATTGTAGCCCTCTGATAGCTGAGAGGGATTGTATAGCAAGCAGCAAAGGTTCCAAGGTGAGCAGGAAAAGTAATGGGGACAAAGGGCAACCCTGCCGCGTCCCTCTGCCCACAGCAAAGGTATCAGTAAGCCCCCCATTCACCTGAAGACGGGCCTCCGGGGCCTTATACAGCAATGAGACCGCCTGATAAAACAACCCACTAAACCCCATCAGCTGCAGTAGATGAAACATATAGCCCCACTCAACCCGGTCAAAGGCTTTCTCGGCATCTAGACTGACCACCAAATAGGGCTCGCCCACCCGTTGACTGAGCGCCATGGCTGTGACAATCTGGCGGATGTTCCGTAGGGCATACCGTTTTTTAACAAACCCTACTTGTCCCGGTTGTATAAGAGATGGCAGGACATTCCCCAACCGATCCGCTAAAATCTTTGCTAAAATTTTATGGTCCACATTCAATAGGGAGATAGGACGATAAGATGCAGGTAACAGGGGGTTTTTGCCCGGTTTCGGAATAAGAGTAACATGAGCCTGGTTTCCTCCTGGAGGGAAGGTTCCCTGCTCGATTAAGGTCTGAAACACCTTGGGAAGAAGTGTAGAAACCGGGTCTACCAGACATTTGTAGAACTCTGCACTATAACCATCAGGGCCGGGTGCCTTCAATTTGCGCATTTGATGAATGACCCGAGTGACCTCTTCTTCGGAGATGGGTTCATTGAGGTAGCGACTATATTCTACTGTTAGGGATGGTAACTGAATTAGGTCCCCAAATGTCTCCCATTTGGAGGCATCCCAACCCTCTGCACTATACAGCCGAGAATAATACCTGTGAAAGGCTTGGTGAATACCTTCAGCATCAGTAACAGTCTGCTTTCGGGCATTTTGTATCGCCGGGATATGACGATGTCCCCTAGCTGACTTGATTAAATTCGCCATCAATTTCCCAGATTTTTGCCCAAATTGAAAAAGCTTATATTGATAAAAAAGCATACTTTTCCTAGTGCGTTGGTGAATGAGAGAATTAATAGCTGTTTGCAATGAGAAATACTGCTCCCTGTTTTCCTTCAAGTGACAACGTGACAAATCCCGTCCGGCTCTCTGAAGCTGAGCACTGAGCATGAGGAGTCGCTTATCAATTGATTTTTTCCGGTGCACTACATACGAAATTATGTCTCCTCGAAGCACTGCTTTGGCAGTATTCCAGTAGAGAATTGGGTCCTCTTTATGTTGGGCATTAGAAGTTTCATATGCCGCCCAACGCTCTTTTAGGTACTTGTGAAAAGCGGCTTCCTCAGCTAAAAAGTATGGGTATCTCCAAATATAGGTAGAATGACGTGACAAAGGATTCGTCACCTCAAGCCAAATCGGGGCATGGTCAGAGATCACTATCTCCCCAATCCCTGCCCCAACAACTTTAGAAAAGTAATTAGTGCTCAGCAACAAGTAGTCCAGCTGGGAATGAGTAGCATGGGCTCGAGAAATATGCGTAAATTCCCTGTCTAGGGGATGTAAAGTTCTCCAAACATTTGTGAGATGTAGTGAGGTTTCCAAGAGTGATAGCCCTTTACTCGGTAGCCCCGGGGTTTTGGCCGCTGCTGACTTATCTAAAATCGGGTCTCGAACTGCGTTAAAATCCCCACCCACTATAATCAGGGCATCAATATAGGGAAGAAGTAGGGCACAGATCTCATGAAAGAAGGATGCCCGATACACATTAGGGGCGTAAACATTACATAGGATTATGGGAGCTTGGTTATATTCTCCAACCAGGATGATATATCTACCATGGGGGTCTTTGATTTCCCTGGAGACCGTGAGAGGAAAAGACCACCGTATCAATATGGCCACCCCCGCTGACCTGGAACTAGCTGAGGCATAGTGTACCGCACCCACCCAGCGCTGTTGCAGCTTCTCATGTTCGGAATCAGATAAATGTGTTTCCTGCAAGAAGGCAAGATCAGCCTTCTTCTGATGAAGGAAGTGCAAAATTTTAGTCCGTTTAATAGGAGAATTAACGTCCCCTACATTCCAGGAGAAGTAATGAAAGTTACCAGCACTCAGGTAAATTCAGAAATCATGTATACTGTAACACAAAACCAGTATCCAAGCACAGAGAGGGAACGCCTCCCAGCTGGCCGCTCTCCTCCTTACAATGAAATGAGAGTATCTGGAGAATTCTGAAGGTTCCCCCGTGTAACCCACTGTCTATCTCTATCCCCTCACCCCTTCCCCCAACAATCCCCCCTACCCACCCCACCCTAGCGCCTCCCCCCCAGCCCATCTTACCCAACACCCCTAAACCTACCATCCGAGTGATAGTAGGTGGAGATCACACTGACCCTCTGCTCAGCCCCTCTCTCACCCCCCATCCCCAAAACAACATATAATATGACACAGCCCTTCAAGTGCACATAAGTCAGGACATAAAGAGGACTCCAGCCGGATAAAACTGGAATAAGACTGGGTAGCCGGCCTCACAAGCCGGTTTGGGACGAGGCCCCAATCTCCATGAAACAAAGAAACCTCGGGGATGCTGGCTGATACACAGCATGCTGGCTCCGGACCCAACATAACGGATCTCAAATCGTCCCCCGTCGGAGTCATAGAAAGAAAAAACAGAAACACAAAACTGGGAAGCATCCCATGTCCCAACGTTGTGGATCCTCCTCTAGGAGCAGATTGTGGCTGGAAGCCTCAATAAGAAAAAACAAAAACAATGAGCACCAACGTGCGCCCCGAACTTCATGATATGTAATGAACACTCCGCATAAAACCGATATTAAAAGTGCTGTGGAGCAGTCCAACTATGGAACAAAAGTCTCCGTATGGCCTTCCCCAAGACCAAACCGCCATTCTCCATTCACTGCCACTCCCGGCATGAAGCCCCGTCAGGTGATGGATGCGGATGGCGCAGGCAGCGCCTGCAGATATTGCTGAATGGAGGCCACATCTGTAAACCAACGAATTCCTTGGTCCGACTGGACCCTCATCTTGGCGGGATAAACCAGGACAGCTCGAATGCCTCTCTGATAAAGCTGCGTGCAATAAGGTGCCAAAGCCCTGCGCTGCTGGGAGACTGCCTGCGAAAAATCCTGAAATATCAGGACCGGGTGATTGTCGTAGCTCGGCTTATTCTCCTGTTGAAAAACCCGGATGATGGCCGCCTTATGGGAAAAGTTTAAGATTTTAGCTATAACCACCCGGGGTTTAGCCTGCCCTTCTCGCTTGGGGCCGAGTCGGTGGGCTCGCTCCACACGGAGGGGGCCCGATAGCCCTGTCAGCTTCAGCGCCTGTGGGAGCCAGCCCTCGAGAAAACTGGGCAGTTGAGATTCAAGCAGGCTCTCTGGCAGCCCCACTAACCTGATGTTGGCCCTTCGCGAGCGGTTTTCCAAGTCCTCAATCTTGAGGGCCTGCTTCCCCAGTTCTGCCTTCAGTGCTGCAACATCCGCGGTGACCACGTGGAGGCCATCTTGGTTCCCAGAGACTCGGGCCTCCAGCTCAGCAAAGCGGCGATCGATGGCTGTCATGCCGGCACTGAGCTCTTTGAGTTGCTCCGAAATTTTGTGGAGCTCCGGGGTAAGTGCAGCGAGAACTGCTGCCGTCATTTCGGCCACCGGGCTCAGCACGGCCACGCCTTGCTCAGACATCCCCGCCAGCGCTTCCGGGTTGGTATCCGGCGTGCGGGCCTTTTCGCGCTCCTTTTCCTTCTCCTTCTTGCCGGCCCGCGCCGCCATCTGCAGGCACACCGGTCCCCACAGAGAATCACCAAGCGCCTCGGAGGCAAACCAAGTTAATCAGGGCTTCCGATGCGGTCAGATCGGGGGTGAAAGCCAGGGCCCGAGCTCCGCGACGGGGGATCACATCCTCTCCCGTCAAGCAGTCACGTGATCTCAAGTAACTAATTTATTAGAGTTCAAAAGAGGATTAGAAAGGTTCTGAAGGAAAACTCATAAACAGTTATTATCCAGGTAGACTTGGGAAAGTCAACGCTGATCCCTGGGACTGACATATAAGACGTTGATCAACTATCAATTAAGCATGATACTTGACTTGGAATAAGTATCCAGCGCAGCTCACTGCTTCAGCAACAGAGGGAATTAAGTAAAGAGGATTTTTATTCAGACAACCAACAATGGCTGAATTGCACATGCAGGGTAAACAAACGGGAGTAGCTTGCTTATTACGGTGGTTTCTACCCCAAACAATTAGCTAGATACCTCACTTAGATGCAGCTCCAGCACTGCTGTCTGCATCGATGGTGGGGGTGGAAGGGAATTGGAACCAATAAGGGCCCTGACCTCAGTGGTCAGAGTAACAGATTATGAAAACAAATAGGTGTGAAAGCTTGCTGGGCAGACTGGATGGGCCGTTTGGTCTTCTTCTGCCGTCACTTCTATGTTTCTATGTAACTATTGGGGGTTGAATGGGTTCTTGTGACCCAGAATAGCCACTGTTGGAAATAGAATGCTGGGCTTGATGGACTTTGGTATGATCTAACATACATCTTACGTTCTTATGCTCTTAATCCTCAAAGGTGTACCTTGCTGGTTGAGATGGGAGGGAGAATGGCATCAAAAGTCTAAGGCACGGTTGATCCAAGATGTCTCACTAGCTCGGCATCTGTGTGCTTCCTTTTTCTTGCTCTCTTACTTCTGAATGCCGCATTCTGCCTGTAAACGGAGGGCTCGGGAGTGCAAGCCTTCGGCAGCTTCCTCCTCTCACCCTCTGATCGGACCTATGGATACACATGTGCACCAGGCAGCTGAAGCTCTGTGCAGGAGCTCGATGGAGATGAACCGAGAGGAATATGTACCTGAACACCTACCTGAACTTGTCTCCAGAGCAGAGGATTCCACCTGCTAGTCCTGCTGAGGCACACCTCACCCCGATGAGGTGATGAATCTCCTGAAGTCATTGCAGTTCATTTGCCTTGTTCTGAGCCCAAGATTCCTGCTCAATCTGCCCCACTACTGTTTGAGACTCTCAGCATTTCAGGGGAGGTTGCTGGCAGTGTTGCTTCACAGCAACCTGGAGGAGCTTTGGCTGAGCCCCTTCACATCAAATCTTTCAAGCTGGTAAGACCTCAGCAGTTTACCTTGGATTCCAAATGGAAAGCAATCCAAATGACTAATCAAAATACCGCTGCGCAAATGTCACCACTTGTTTCTATTATCAATACCTTTGACTCTCATTTGAAACAATTGGAAAAAGAGTCTGAAGATAATAAAGTAAACTGTGAAAATCTTAAAAGTCAACTGGAGACTACCATAGCTTTACAGCATGTGCTGCATACAGAAAATTTGCTATTATCTAACGAGTCTATGTAAAATCAATTTCGAGGGCGAAACCTCCGCTGTATAAATTTTCCCAAAGATCCTTTAGTCCCATCTAAGGATAAGTGGAAGAGGTACTTAACAGATATTCTTAAAATACCTGAGCAAGCTTTTTCAGTAATAACAAGGATTTATTATATGCCGCCTTTTAAGAAAGACTCCTCAGATTCAAATAATATGCAGGTACTTTCACCTATAAAGCCTGAATCTTTCTACGATCTTGGAAACATTGAAGGAAACATTGTTACTCTGGCTACCTTAATTGTTTCCTTTTTATTAGAATCTGATAGAGATTGGATTTTCAAGACGTATTTTTGCCATCGTATGGAATCTTTCTTAAATTTAGAAGTATATATTTTTCCTGATCTTGCCAAACAAACACAGAAGAGGAGAGGGCAATTTCTTCTTTTGAAACCCCAGGTTCTTCAACTTGGGGCTTTTTTTCCTACTTAAATTTCCTTGTAAATGTGTGATTAAATATCATGATGTTACTTATGTTTTCTTTTAACCATCTCAATTAACTGCTTTTTTGAGTAATAAATGTGGGTCTAACCAAGTCCATCTCCCCTTGCATAGATAGAGTATAGACTGGCCTGTAATAAATCCTCTTTTTTTAATTAGCTACCCCTTTTAAGCTAGACTTTTCTTTATTGATTGTTAATCAATTTTCCTGAGATTGTATATTTAGATCTTTTTTTTTTTTTTTGATGACTTAACATTAATGTGTGATTTGATAATTTCTTCTTTGTAATTTTCATGTTTCTTGACAAATGTATCTCATACTATACTTTACCATTCAAGTGGAATCTTGAATTATTTTTTGTAAAATGATAAAATAAATAAGTCCAAGGCACGCAGAGGGGCAAAGCAATAAAAGGAGTAGCATGAAGGGCCCAAGGAATTGTGCAGCATGTATGCAAAGCAATACCAAGAGTTGGCCAGTACTGTAGGGTACCTCCTCCTCTGCTCCAGACAGCCAGAGCAGAGGAGGAAGTACCCTAAGATACCAAGAATGTTTTCCCCTTTAAGTCATCTCTGGAGGACTTTGTAGCATGGTGCTGAGAGCCTTACCAGGGGTTGTCTTCATCATGGCAAAGACAATTCACCAGTCCCTGATCTATGCTCAGGCTCTTGGAAGAACAACCAGGAGCCTGAGCAAAAATATGGAATCTGCCCATTTTCCCAGCATCTGGGGCAAAGATAGAGTCAGTGGCCAGCATGCACTTGTTTATTAAACTTTCATGACTGTTCTCTCTTTAGAGCATGGGACTGCTCACTCCACAACCTGGAGGATGCCAGGTGGCTCCATTTTGTTCTCAGCTGTGTTGAGGTCTTCATTTCCACTAAAGAGGAAAGAGTAGGCCCATGTCTCATGCAGTACAGCCTGCATCAGTGTGGGGTACCTGTCCTAGTTGGAGTCATAGCTACCTGATTGATCCTGCCAGTAAAATATTCTTCTGTCCAAGAACAAAGATTGTTCATATGGCCAGAACAGGGAAACTGTGAATGTCTTATTAAAACAGTTATGGTTCCATCTGTTATTTAGATAACTGTGGTAATTGTAGATAATACATGCAGTCAAGTGCAAACATCCAAGATATAGTTCAGGGAATAGTAAACAGAACAATGGCATCAAAACCCCCGAGGCATATAATGTGGTCAATTGCAAACAGTACAACAACATTGAAATCTCCAAGGCACAGGTTGTGGTGAATAGCAAACAGCACAAAGGTGTCAAAACCCCCAAGATGTAGTGTGTTCAGTCACAAACAGCATTAATTTGTCAACCATCCAAGGCATAGTGTGTGGTCAATCACAAACAGCACAAATGTGTCAAAATCCAGAGGCATAGAATGAAGAAAAATGTATATAGCAGAAAGGCCTAGACAGGCCTTGACATCAAGACAGAAACCCAGAATAGAGTTGTGGTTACTGGAAAATCTTGTATTTTTTTCTTTTTTCACAATTTTATTCTGGGGACAAAATACCACAGTATAACAAATAAAGAAGTAGAGTGAGAGCACTAGACTGGGATCCAAATAGCAAACAATACAGAGGCACCAAAATTCTCAAAGAGGTATATCTGGGACATCAAGACCTCCAATGTAGTACATTGGGAGCAAAGCAGGTGAGTATACTGGCAGCAGGAAAGCAAAGGTGGTAGATCTGGTACATGGCAAATAGGCATAGTGGTTGCTGGACCCCCTTAAGGTGGAATATCAGGGGCATGGAGGGTAGCAGAGTGGCAGCAAGACCTCCAAGGTCCTTTCATTCATGTTGTCTATCACATGGATTGATTTTCATAAGGCCAGCTATTCTATCAATTATGTAACAGCCTTTAATGATGAGGACTCATGATATCCCATTCCATTGAGAAGACATATTTGCTAGGCATGCTGGTTGGTAGACAGCAAAGAAAATTCTGAACCACCCTGGCCACATTCTCGATGTGCTTTACTAGTGTCACAGATATTTATGCTGGGGTCTCCTTTGTTGTGGTGGGGTGATGGTTTCTCTTGCCAGCTGCTTTAGCTATGGCCTGTGTCAGGACAGACAGATCTGTGGGCACCTCATGGCTTTGATGTACTGAAGTAGGGTAGGAAGCAGAACAGGCTGCTGCTCATGCCTGCAGTACTCTCTGGGGTGCCCACTCTTTCCTATGCTTCATTTCTCTGCCGCTGGTGAATCTGTTTACATATCCTACTTTATAGTATCTCCTTCATATATGTGAAATGCTGGGATTGGAGTGCGAGACTCCATTTCACCTATAAATTACAAAGTATGGCAGGCTTTTACATCTTTGTTTGTGCCAGGTTTCAGTCTCACTTGAAACTGCTGCTGCTGCTGCTGCTAGGAGTCCACAAACTGCAATACGTTTGCTTCCACTCACCCTTGCTCATGGAAACCCTCTAATTTTTCCTCCAGAATATATATTATAGGGTTGACTTTACCTAAGGTGGCACTTCTGGATCTCAGATCCTCCACGTGATTGGAATTTGTTTCATCTGCTTCATCATGTGTTACAGATGTATTTTCAAAGCACTGAAATTGTTCTTTTCTTGAATATCCCAGGAGTGAGAAAAAGACCAGGATTTTTGTATTGGAACCGTTAGCTGTTAATAACCCCTGAAGAAGGAAAGCTCTAAAACATTGCAATGTTGGGTGGAAGATAATCTTTAAAGCACAGAGAGATTTGACATTTTTGCTCCATTATACTGTTTTCTCACTCCTGGGCTATTCAAGATAAGTACGAATTCAGTGCTTTGAAAATTCATTTGTAACACATGAAAGAAAAATGCTAAAACATTGTTTGGATTTATGTAGCACTAAGAAACTTCACTTTGCACATTATTGAACTCACGCCTTTATATGGTGACTTATATAACCACTATGAGACTGATGATTATAATTTCATTAGCACCAAAGTTGGGTTTATAAACACAAATCCTTTTGTGGACCCAGTGCTCAATGAAGGTCACAATTGTTTTTATAGTATATTTTTAGTGGGTTCATCTTTCTTGACATCTATACTTCGAGCAACATTAAGATGGTTATTTATTATTGATATATTGATTCTTACACTTTGGGTTTCTGTTTCACGCTGTATTCTCTCATTTCCTGACACCCAGAGCAGAGATGCTTTTGCAGCTTGAATGTGCTACCCTTGTTCTCTGAAATCGTTTTCTGTGTTTTTTCCATCTATGACCCACTCCAATGCATACCAGCAAGTCAACATTACCTGAGATGATAAGTGCAAGTTTGAGCATGTCCAAGAAGCTCTGAATTTCCACTCTAGCATTTTAAGGAAAAGGACATGCTACTAGAAGTTCTCACAGTTGCATAGTAATGATGGAAGGAAAGGATCACTTGGTCCATCCAGTCTGCCCAGCAAGCTTCTTATAGTAGTAGCTGCCACACCATGCAGGATACCCCCATATTTCTCTTGTGTAGTAACTGCCAATCTAGCAGCTACCACCAAGCCTTGTGATAAGAGTAGTAATATTTACAATGAAAACCAAGCAACTGTAAAACTCATAACAAATTACTGCTAGCAACACTTTTATTGGGTGAGCATCCTTCTTGATAATTCAGACTATGCTGCTTGACTTTCTTTGCCTTGGGACTTGGCCATAGAAGCCGACCTATTCTTTTTCCCTTATGTCTGCGTCCTGTACTTTTTTACTTATGTTTTAAAACAGCTTACAAACATTGGCATTTGTCACTGGTAAAGGGGCACTTCTGATCTATGTGCTGCAGTAGTCTCATGCACTCACTGTGCCAGAAAGAGAGGCAGTACACTGCTGCTGAATTTGAATTTTCTTTTCACTGGGGGAGGGTCAGAGTAGCAGACAATGTGGAGACTACAAAAGAACTAGTGACTTTTTTTTTTATCTCTGTCTGGGCACCAGTGAGGTTAGCATAGATGGTGAAGAGAAGAGTCTTACCAGGCTGCCAGTCTTGTTGGTCTGTTAGTATTTGTTGCGTTCGTGCCTGTTCTCGCCCTCGCTCCACCTTCTCTACCTTTGTGGCGACTCCCTTTGGGTCTGATGAACAGATGCTGCCACGGCTTCTCCTTGCCTCTTCTTCCTGGAATCCCCGGGCTGGCTTGACGCTGTGGATCTGCCATGTTCCTGATGACATAAGGGTGTGCGCACACAGTCCAGAGTTTGTACTGGCAAGGGCACGAACCTCAGGGGCGTCCCCCCGTAGTGACGTCATCCACTTCCACCTTAAAAGGTCTTTGCTTGCTACTTCGAATCGAGTTAGCAAGGACTCTGCTGGACTAGCTTCGGCTGTCCAAGACTACTTGCACTCGGGGAATTATTCTCCACTGCTCTGCCACCACCTAGGGATACCTGCTCCTCAGGGGCCCCGCTCTCTCTTCTTGATTTCAGATTGCTAAGACGGGATCCGGTACTCGCTCCATGAGGGCCTATGTCCCTGAATGCTCAGAAGACTCCTTACTACCTGGAAGCGATCGCAGACATGAACACAGTGAGTTCTACAGATAGGAACCGGTACTCGCTCCACGAGGGCCTATGTTCCTAAATCCCTTCTCAACTCACTGTATCAGAAGCTATCATATCTTCTATATCAGAAGCTATTATATACCTTTATCTTGTGCAATACTATTATAGATTGCAGATAGGAACCAGTACGTGCTTCACAAGGGCCTATATTCCTAAAACCCTCCAGACTCTCTTCTATTCCATAAGCCATCTCATACACAGATATTGTGAGTTCTCATTCCAGACTGCATATAGGAACCAGTGCTCGCCTATGGCTCCTGTTCCTGTATATACTGAAGACTCTTTGTTGCATAGAAGTCATTACAGATATCTACAATTGTGAGTGTATCATCTACTACTGGTTATGTATCCAGCATACCCTGTCTACTCACTACTTATAGTCTCTCTCTCTCTACAGCTCAGCAACCCAGAGACCACAGTTCCAGTATCTGAGGGACTTCAGCCCTGCTGGGCACATCAGCTCACTACTGCCACCTCTGGTGGTTCTACTTCCTGTCTAATAAAGAACTATCTGTGTTTGTCTCCATACTCCAGCCTAACCGGTGGTCCCTCTCAGGATATCCTCCTGGGGGCGCTGTCATCTGCCATCGGCCCAGGGATTCACCAATTTACCTCAAGTGTTCATTCCTTTCACTACTAGAGTGGTATTAGACGACTGGCACTCTGTGGGAAGCCAACCCACCACAGATCATTAACTCCGCCTACGGAGTATTATAAACGTTAGCTCTTCCCCTTGGCAGGGTGATCCATAACAGATTGCTAACTCCCTGGCGGACTTATACATTGCTACACCTAGCAGCAAGGATTGATAATAGATTGTTAACTCCTCCCTCTTCAGGAGGAGATCCATAACTGACTGTTAACTCCTTCCCCTACAGGAGGAGCATGATAACAGATTGCTAACTCTGAGCAGCAGAATTATAATTGATTGCCAACTCCTCCCCTCTGGAGGAGTAGATCTCCAACAGATTGCTAACTCCTCCCCTCTGGAGGAGCAGATCTTCAACAGTATTTAACAGCTTTTAGTATGCGGAGCATTAGTGCTCACAACACAGACAAACATGGCATATGTGTATGTGTCTGACAGACTGGGATTGGGGGGTATTTGTAATATCTAAACCACTAGAAAGCAGTGCCTTTTGACAAATGTCATCTTGTCAGGAAAAAAGAGAGGAGGGGCGAGTGTGCGCAGGGTTCACAGTTTTGGCAGGGGTAAAAATAAAGAAGGCAGTCCTGCTCCATATGAATTACTGCTTCCTGTATCATCAGCTTTCAATTTTTGTTTACCGTATCTGCCACCTGGTCTTCTAATTTCTCTTCGATAATAGAATCTTTAGCAGGTTAAAATTGACAAGTTCTTTAATAGTAGTGGGGGACTTTAACATCTATCTCTGCCCTGTATGCAATTCTTTGAGGATATGAAAGCCATGGGCTGGGTTCAGATAGTGTGTGTACATTACCACAGGGATGGGCATTTACTTCACTTGATTTTTTTTAAACCAGAACTTTTTTTCCTTTGAAATCTTAGGCAGTAATCAATCTGGTCCTGTTATATTGAAGGTTCCCTGGACTGATTATCACTTACTAAATCTTATGGGCAGCTATTTAAACTCTGCTACAAAATCATCAAATAATCAGCAGTACATCATGAAGCAAGACTTTATTGATTCAGAAAGTTTTAAATTAGAATTGGCATCAATACTATCTGAAGCAATTCTGAATGATACTGCATCCGCTGTAGAGACTTGGAATACAGCTATTTTGAGCATTACAAATAAAATTGCTCCTTATAAACTAGTCAAGCAATGATTTGGCGGTAGTATGTGCTAGTACACTTCCAGACTATGCAGATTAACACATTCTTATTGTCTATAAAGTAAATGGGAAAAAATATCCAACAAAGTGACCTGCAAGACTTTCAAAGGGAAACTCCACACAGAGATTCCCTTTGAAAATCAGAGTGTGGGCCCACACTTTCTGACAATTACCCACCTTATGTGCATATAAAAATGGGATGCAACATACTATGCAATAAACTTTACACTCAGTTGTGTGATCTAAATACTAATGTGGATGGTAATAGAGAAATGTGTAACATCCATGCTTGCTGCCAAGAAATTCCAATGCTAACTGGTCCAGCTTGAAAGGGCAGGGGGATTTTCTCTTTCCCCGTCACACCCATTTAAGAATGTGCTTACCACCCTCTGGGGCACACAACCTGATTCCCGTCCCCTTCCTTCAGCAATGGCAGCATTGATGCAGCGCCCTCTTGGGGTTATAAAAGAACTCCTACTCCCACCCACCACTCTGGAATGTACATTTACCAATCCTGAGATGCCCTCTTTCTTCACCAGCAGGAGGAACTATGGATCTCTCCTGCCAGGATGACAAACAAACTCTAAATGACAGCACCATGACTCCTCACTACGAGGCTACCTCAATGCTACTGGGTGGGGCAAGGGGCAAGTTGTCCCAAAAAGGGCTGTCATTGTTGTTGATGGGGAGGGAGGGGAAGCTCCTAAGGTGTAATTGCATTCAACATATGATAACTTATAAATTGTGTACAAACACTTTAGGGTGGCGAATGGCCAGCTCCAGCCCTCTAGAGCCTCAAACAGGTCTGGTTTTCAGGATACATTGTAGAGAGTGCACTGATACAATGTAGACATTGCATGCAAATCTATCTCTTGCATATTCTTTGTAGGCATCCTGACAATCAGGCCTGTTTGTGGTTCTTGAGGACCAGAGATAGTCATCCTTGCCTTAAAACATTGATCCTTTAGTGCTTAGATATCCTTTGACAATCTGCAACCTATTACTGACTAGCGGGCCGATACAGTACAACCTGCCATTTGACGCACATTTTCCCTTACCCCTTATTCAGTAAGGGGCCAAAAACGCGCGTCCAACCCGCCAAACATAATAGCGCCCTCAACATGCAAATGCATGTTGATGGCCCTATTAGGTATTCCCGCGCAATTCAGAAAACAAAATGTGCAGCCAAGCCACACATTTTGCTTTCAGAAATTAGCACCTACCCAAAGGTAGGCGCTAATTTCTTCGGGCACCAGGAAAGTGCACAGAAAAGCAGTAAAAACTGCTTTTCTGTGCACCCTCTGACTTAATATCATAGCGATATTAAGTCGGAGGTCCTGAAGGGTAAAAAAAATAAAAAATAAATAAAAAAAAATTTTGAAATCGGCCCGCGGCTCTCGGGTTGAAAACCGGATGCTCAATTTTGCCGGCGTCTGGTTTCCAAGCCCGTGGCTGTCAGCGGGCTCGAGAACCGACACCGGCAAAATTGAGCGTCGGCTGTCAAACTCGCTGACAGCCGCTGCTCCAGGCCAAAAGGAGGTGCTAGGGACACGCTAGTGTCCCTAGCACCTCCTTTTGCCTGTTTCTACCACCGGGCCTCATTTAAATACAGAATCGCGCACACAGGCGAGTGGCCTGTGCGTGCACCAAGAGAGCGGGCGTTCGCCTGCTCTCCCGTGGACTTTACTGAATTGGCCCGTATGAAAGAAAGCAGCTGGTTGATTCTTCTTGGTTGAAAATCCCCCCACGTTGGCACCTTCAGTTCAAGAGGAAAATAAAGTTCCGTTTTTATCTTTATTGCCTTGCCATACTCTGAACCCATAATTTTCCAGTGAGTTTCCAGTATAGAGATATGTTATTCCTTAATTGTCATGAACATTCGGTCTAAAAATGTGTGAAATAAAGCAGTATAGGCTATGACGTACCTTGCAGTGCAAGCTGTTTACTTCTAAGGGCAGGATGGGTGGTGTGCAATGAATAGAAAGCCTTCAGCTTTATTTAATCACTTCACTTTTCATTTGAAAAGTAATTCATCATGGAGAGTCAGTGGGGTATAGAGAGCACTAATTGCAGCAAAATATCAAGGACAGTTTTCCTCTGTCTTAATTAAACATTAATGAGTAAAGTTATTTGCAAATGCAAGCTGCAGGGATGGACTTGTCTATCCAAGTTTGGTAAATACTGACACTTGGCGTCAAAATAAAATCCGGTAATTTATTTCTGCAGGAAAGGTTTAAAGGGTGCACCTGGGATGACCTCCCTCCAGATTTTTATAGACTTAGCTTCCTAATGAATCATTTATGGGAAGGGTTAGCCTGACCCCATAATTGCATAAACATTTCTTTCCAAACCAATCCAAATTTTCAGTGCTATATCTACTTGGAAGAACAAATTATTAGTCGGAAGAATGCGGTTTTTTTTCCCTGTAACAAAATAGTCTTTAAATAACCAGAGCCCACCTTTCTCCCATGCAGTTTGTGCTCATTTAGCAGTGACTTTTCAAAGACATGAACCTGCAGAAAGCAGAGATGTATATATTTAAGTGGCTTGTTAGAAAATCACTTGGAGTTTGTGCATGTAAAAGTATACGTGAAACTCAATTTTATGCATATTTTTACGTACAAAGAACAAGATACCATCTGGGGGTGGAGTTTAGATTCATGTGTGCACTTTTGATTTTTTAAGGTAAACTGAATTCCTATGCACACGTTGCGCATCACAAAAAATGGGCACAATTTCCTGCAGATGAGTGTCTGTGCACATTTTCAAAGCGAGCTAATGTGCATGTTTGCTTTGAAAAGTGGTGCATCTTATGATGTGTGTAACTGAGATATTCTGAGGGTTACCCACTCCCTACCACCGACATGCTTTCCTCTAGGGGAGTGTTTCTCACGCCAAGGCTGGAGTAGCCCCCCTAATCACAGAGGATCATTTTCAGTGGCATAGTAAAGGGGGTTAGGTGTCATAGCCCCAGGGTGCCAGGCTGTAGAGGGCAACCTGTGGCTTCTTTTTGTATTTTGTTTCAGCGGCAGGCAGGTAGAAGAGGGGTGTAATGTGAAATGCCTGCTGTTTCTGTGACCTTAAGCAATTCTATAGGTTGTGAGAAAATGGGGAGGGGAGGGGATGGAGAATGGGGGGGGGGCAACACAAATGTATTGGCTCCCGGGTGCCCTTCAGAATATTAAAAGGCAGATCTCGATGAAGAGATTTTTATTCCTTGCTGTACACTACTACAGATAAGGCAAAAAGGGCAAATCAAAATACCAAGAGAAGAGAAAGTATTTTCTTCATTTTGAGGGATTTCTGCATACCAGTAAGACTTCCTTACATTTTCACATTTCTTCCTAAATATTACAGTATTTTGGTTCTTCTACAAAGGAAAGATTTATAGTTTTCTTTTAAATTTCCATTTCTCTCTATTCATCTGAACACATTTAAAAGAGGCAATGTGCTGATTGAAGTGTGGATAAGTATTTTTGACTTTTCCCCTTTAGTCAGCGTTTTTATCATGACAAGATTATGCTTGATTGTTTTATTTATTTGTTTATTTATTTACTTAACAAAAACTGTATCCCGTGCTATTGCCAGTTCTAGGCAATGTAGCATTCCTAAAACAATTATACACAAAACTAATAAATTCTAAAATGTACAAGAAGCAATGAACTCATGACAACACGTTAAAATAGACACAGAGGCCACAGCAACTGAGGAACAGTGGGACACAGACCACTGTGATTTGATATTTCTCAAGATCGAAAGGCAATGTTGCTCCAGGCTGCACCAAACCCACAAGTAATGATTCCAAGGACCTGTGCCATTCTAGTTGAAAAGAATATATTTTTCCACAGGACATAAAAATCATTCTTCAGGATAATACACACTTGATGAGCAGGAGTGAAATCATGAAAAATGCATCAGTGCTTAGTGGGTTTCCTCCACTGAATTTTAGATGTTGGTGACATTCAGAAAGTGGATCTATAAACCTAAAGTTCTGAATAAGGATTGGTCCTTTCACTGATAGCTGTCATTGAATGGACCAATCAGATGCCACTGACGTGAATAAATTATTAAATGCTAGCATTCAAGCAAGTGGGAGAAGGGAAAGGCTCTCATGCTGGCTTACTTACAGGTTTTATAGGGTTCTGGGATGGGGCTTTAGGAAAGTGTGTCAGCCCACTTGAATGTAGGGATGTGAATCGTTTTTTGATGATTTAAAATATCGTCCGATATATTTTAAATCATCAAAAATCGTTAGAGGCGATATTTAATAGGAATTCTCCCGATTTATCGTCAAAAATCGTAAATGAGGGGAAGGGGGAGGGCGGGAAAACCGGCACACTAAAACAACCCTAAAACCCACCCCAACCCTTTAAAATAAATCCCCCACCCTCCTGAACCCCCCCCCCCCAATGCCTTAAATTACCTGGGGTCCAGTGGGGGGGGGGGGGTCCTGGTGTGATCTTTTACTCTCGGGCCTCCGGTGTAAAAGGTGGCACCGGTGCCATTTCTACAACGCACTGGAGGCCTGAGAGTAAAAGATCACACCGGGACCCCCCCTCTGGACCCCAGGTAATTTAAGGCATTTTGGGGGGGTTCGGGAGGGTGGGGGATTTATTTTAAAGGGTCGGGGTGGGTTTTAGGGATGTTTTAGTGTGCCGGTTTTCCCGCCCTCCCCCGATTTACACGATATTTAAAAAAACAAAACCGCGACGATCCGATTCCCTCCCCCCCCCAGCCGAAATCGATCATTAAGACGATCGATCACACGATTCACATCTCTACTTGAATGTATGTTTTTATCTTGGGAACAGGAAAGGGGATCCTTCGGCACGCTATCACTTTTTTAAACTCTTGGTATTGACGGGGGGGGGGGGGGGGGGGGGGGGCCTTGGTCCACTCATAATTTTATTTTAATGGGGGGTGGAGGGATGGAGCACCAGCTACTGCTCAGCCACTTGGGGGGGGGGGGGCGGTGTTGGTTGGCTAACTTTAGGATTATATTTCTGCTGATCAGAATTAGCCAGATAAATGTATCCAGCTAAAACTGAATAATATCAGCGCAAGCTGGGTAAATTTATATCATATTGTGGAACATCCTTACCCCAGTGGCGTAGCCAGAAATGCATTTTTGGCTGGGCCCAAGGTTAATATGGGCGGGCATTAAAAGTCTGAGCCATGGAATTCATATTCATATTGATAAATACTTTCTCTCTCTCTCTCTCACACACACACACACACCTGACAATAGATTTCTAAATAATCTGCTACAGCTGTTATACAGTTACACCTGTATTATGGAATACACTCAAACAGGAGCAACCCTGTCGATGAAAAGGCAACACTATAAATATTAAATCAGGCCCTAAAAACCAATACACCTCTTATTAGGAAAACAGAACTAGCAAGCAGCTATAGATCCCCACACAGAAATAATTGTAAAACTATACTAATAAGCAGAATAAATGTTTCACAACAACTATGAACAGAATAACATCCAACAATTAAAAACTCATAAAAAACTATTAAAAATTCTCCAAATACCAATAAAATATTTTTAAAAAAGCAGACACATCACATAATATTAAATAATTAAAATGGCAGTCAATCAAGAAAAATAAACTTAAAAAGCCATCTTTACTTACCCCCTCCAGCAGCTCTCCTACTCCTCTTCCATGCAGGCTGTAGCACACCAGAAGCAGCAGTAGTGGCTAAGCTCTATACTCATAGTCTTCTTCCTTAGGGCCCATGTCTCTCACACACACACCATACCAGTCATGCCCCCCATGACCAGTTTCTGTCTCTCACACACCAATCATCTCCCAGTCTTTGACACACACACACACACCAGTCACCTTCCTGAACAGTTTCTCTCATGCCATACACACACACAGGCTTCCCACTCCAGTGTTCCACTTACATATATGGGCTTCTCACTCTCAAAATCACTTTCTCACACACACTCACCAGTCTCTCACTGCATGCTTGTTCTCTCCACATGCACAGGCTTCTCATTCCCATAATCACTTTCTCTCTGTTACACACACACACACACACCAGTCTCTCTCTCATTTCCATGCTCGCTCTCCATGTGCACAGGCTTCTCATTCCCTGAATCACATTCTCTCTCTCTCACATTCACATACACACCAGTCACATCGTCACCTTACCAACCAGTCTCTCTCTCATGCATGGACACACACACACAGGCTTCCCACTCCCATGCTCTCTCTCACATAATCAGGCTTCTCACTCCCATGCTTTCTTTCACATACACCCCCACAACACCAGGCTTCTTACTCCCATGCTTTCTCACATACCCAGATTTCTCACTTCCATGCTTTTTCTCTCTCACACACACACACATCAGTCACATCACATCCCTGACTGTCTCACACTCTCACATACAAATCAGTCATCTCCTTGAGCAGTCACTTTCATTGTATCTCACATACACACACATACATCAGCTCTCTGACCAGTTTCTCTCAATCAACACATGCTCTCGATCAAATACATTCTCTCACTTACACACAGGCTCTCAATCACACACACATTCTCTCATTTACACACTGGCTGGCTGGCTGCTTCTCTCTCTTTCTCTCACTCACTTCCTCTCTCTCCCCCCCCCCAGCACAAATGGTAGCTGCAGCTGCCTCCTCCGGCTCCAGCCCCCGCAGGCCAAGAAGGAAGAATTCCATCGGCCGCGGGAGGCTCATGATGCTATCTCCTTTCTCGATCCCCGGCTGCTTAATTGCTCGGGGGCCGATGCTGCAGTGGCCGCTGCTACTTTATCACGCTGCACGGCTCTTTCTTCTTCCCGCGCACGGCGTATCACTTCCGGTTCCGGGTCCGGGGGGGGGGGGGGGGGGGAAGTTGCAGGCACGGGAAGAAGAAAAGGCCAGCCACGGGTGCCCCAGATTCTTTTAGCACTGCTGCCGTTCCCACTGGGCTTCAACGTGCTGATAGCCCGGCAGCAACAGCAGCAGGGAAGAAAGAGCTTGCCCCTTCACACTCATTCCCCTCCCCAGAGACCCCAGCACTTCTCCTGCCTCTTTTCCCCTTCCTCCTCCTCCTCTTCCCTCCCTCCACTCACTCTTTTCCCCCTCCTCCCCCGGGTGACCCCAACCCTCCCCTCACTCTTTTCCCCCCGGTCCAACCAATTTAATAAAGATTACCAGCCTTTCTCTTGGAAGTGTGAGGTAACTGTGGCTGTGCAGTGCGCACCGCACAATGAAGGGAGCCAGCGTGCCGTGCGCCCGCACCACACGTGCCTTGGTCACCTGACCCGTGACCAGTCTGCATCGTAAACGTGCGTCCGGCACGGTGCGCATGCACAAACTCCTCTTGGGCGGGTGGTGCAGTGAGCGGTCACGTGAGTCACGGCTGCTCAAAAAAGTAAACTCGCCGCCGATTGCCTGACTTTTTTTTTTCTTTTAGCTTTGCGTGCTGCCGCCGCTGCCTGCACGCTGCCGATGCTGCCTGCATGCTGCAGTGGCAAAAAAATCTGGGTGGGCCTGAATGGAAAGTGGATGGGCCACTGCCCACCCAGGCCCACCCGTAGCTACGCCACTGCCTTACCCTGTGCCTTTTTTAGCCAGCTAAGTTTCATCCTTGGATTTACTTACACTCTATCCTAAAGTTAGCCAGGTAAAGTTACCTGGCTAACTGTACCTGGGTATTCAGTGGGGGTCTTACTTGGTTAAATAACTTTTTTGGTTATTTAACCTGGCTATCTGCCCTTTCCCTGAACTATTGAATTTTAACCTGTGTAACTCTTGGGCTGGCCATACCTTGATTGTGATACCAAAGATCATATGTCAAATCACAGTTTCAGGTGGTAAACATTTCATACCATTAAAATATCTCAAACTGCTGGGTCCCCTGAGTGGGGTGAAAGATTACTTTCAAGGACTTTTCATTGCATTCCCTTAAGTCCCAGTTCAAAATCTTGTATATAGCAGTGATGATAACAGCACCAATGAGTGTTAAAGTCACTATGCAGTAAAAACACGTACTGAATGTTGGCTTGATTTCCTTTTTCTGATATATTGTGAAATGATGAAAATGTTTATTACAGCAGTTCAGTACATGTTTTGATTGTACAAGTGCTTTCAATACATTTTTTTACTTCTGATAGTCTTGCTTAAGTTTAAAATGCTAAACTCAATTGATTCAATCTTATTTGGATGTTTCTCTTCCCTCTCAATGTTGTTGAAATGTGAAATCCTTGTTACATTATTATTTATCTTCTACATCTACATGTACTTTTCTCTTCTGAAATCCTTAGTTGCATGGCACTTAAGTATACTAGTCCCTTCCAGAATGAGAATGATTCACCCGTTATTCCTCTCCTCCAAATCTCTAGTAGATATTCATGTGTCCTAGAGGAGGTCCATCCCAACTCCTTTCTCCTCTCTTCTTCTTCTCTGTTGGATGTCTATGTCATCCCTCCTTTGGATAGTGAAGATCTGCAGGTTCCGTTTCAGTGAAGTGAACACCTGAAATCAACCAGCCAAGAGTCCCAGATTTCTTACAGAAGACAATCCCAAACAAACAAGTCCAAAAACCCATACACAACCCCTGATGCCAGTGGAGCACTAGCCTCCTTCCTATTCCAGGCTGTGAGGCCTACTGCCAGAAACCTTAACTCAAATATACACTCCTTATCCTCTAGCTGCTAACTAATAATTGCCATACCTTGCATTGATGCAAGCTGCTTTGATATCCCTAGAGGACAAGCCATTCCAGCAACCTCAGTGAAGGAGCTATTCCAAAATGGTGCACCCCTCCCTCTACTTTCTTTTCCTAACTCAAAAAGGAATTTTAGAACTATGGTCATTTTGTAATGAATCCCAAATGGTCACTACTTTATCAACCCCTTTCATATGCCTTTTGCTTTGAGTAGATCCCCAGACCGCCCTAGTGATGTTATACAGCAGCATGTGTGAGATGGCCCAGTATATGCCTTTGACTGATGGCCTTACTGCAGTGAATAAACTGAGCAAAATGTCTTTCCTCAGTTTAAAATTATTCCAGACCAGGGATATGTTAAGTGATCTATTCTCTGCATCCTTGGATATTGATGCTGGCACTGGAGTTACAGTTGAAGATGGTCCTTGAGGAAAAAGGCCAGGATCATCTCTCATACTCTCTACCTATACCTCTAACTCTTTCTGGGGGTTGCTCTCAACACCATCAGTATCATCTATCTCACTAGAGACTAAGATGCTATTGACTAAACCTCCCAAATGTTCTTCAGCTACTAGCTTTTCAATTTCATAGATTCTTCATAGAATCCCCAATAAGATTCTTCCTCAGAATCAGTTGTTGAAAATAACACCTACATTGCCACAGAAGCAATAGCCATAGAGGATAATGCTTCTGGTTTGGGGTATTGTGCTTCTGCCACCCCCAACCATAACCCTACCTCTCTAATGCCAATCTTGGATGGGTCTCCCATCTTTTGCTTCTTGCTCTAAAAGAAAAAGGAGAAGAATAGGTGGTGGTGTCACATGCTCTCCAAATTTCAATTTCTTTTGGCTTGAGCTAACTTCCACTGCTGGCATTCTGGCTAAAAATGTCTCTTTTAAGATTAGGGCCAGACTCCCTTTTTTCTCACTGCTATTAGTACTGGTTGTTATGATAGGCTGGGCTGGCTCTGCAGCAAAACCTAACCTTCTGCCCTTCCCATTCCCTCCTCTGTCCTTTCCTTGCAGTGGCATAATGGAATTTGAAGTGCCTACTGGGGGTTTTGATATCACAAAATGATAGTATATCATTACTCACAATACTGCTCTTGTCTGTAAAAAAATGTTTGTCACACACAAACTCACAGGAACATATGTAGTATATGTGTATGCACTGTTGACTGACTCCTTTTACACACACAAAAATACTGTTAGAAATAGAACCCAAAATGCTTAAAAAGCTCTTCCTCTCTTCATTCTACTTGATGATAAGCTCACTGTACTGCTGAGACAGAGAGAGAGAGAGAGAGAGAGACAGACAGAAAAATCACTGGCACACTGGCAGTTCTTAAATCTCCACTCCTTCCCTATCCTCAGAGAATAGAGAAATCAGTGCCATTGCTTCTCTGTTTCTGTCACAGTGAGTGAGAGACCACTGACTGCAGCAGAAATCAGAAAAATCCTTTTCAAAATGACAAAACCTACTTTCTACAGCTTTATTTAAACTCTGAGAGATCTTATGAAAAGAGATCCTTTTCTAGAAACTTCTAGCGAGCAAATAGAATTTCATGCACATACTCAGCCTTTCAGTAAGAAGACATCTGTATCACTTGAGTCAAATGGTAGCTATAGGCTAGTTAAAGATGGTTCACCATGATTTGTCCTCCATTCCATCTCTATGCCAACTTGTTCCACCTCAGTTTCCAGATGGCTACAATGTTAAACAGGCAAAAGTTGGTTGCTGAGTTACCAGTTAGATCAGGGGTGGGCAATTCCGGTCCTCGAGGGCTGCAAACCAGTCGGGTTTTCAGGATATCCTTAATGAATATGCATGAGAGACCTGCATACACACTTCCTCAGTTGTATGCAAATCTATTTCATGCATATTCATTAGGGGTATCCTGAAAACCCGACTGGTTTGCGGCCCTCGAGGACCGGACTTGCCCACCCCTGAGTTAGATCCTACAGTTGGGGCTTGTTTTCTCAGCACTGTCACAGACTTAAATAGGCCTTAGATGTAAATGTGAAACATAAATGAATGAGATGAAAATGTTCATTTAAATTCTTGGGCACCCTCCATTTGTTTTGGGGGCTCTACAAATTGAACAGATAGGTTCTCGTTCATTTAATTTTACCTATTTGTTTCAAAATCATGGACATTCCTAGTATATTCTTTTGAAAATTGTCCCCCTTATTGTCTATCACAGCAAGAATATGCTTTCACTGGGTGAGCTTAGAATAGTAGTGTTAACATTTTTATGGTTTCTCAGACTAAAATCTGCATGCAGATTCAGCTGAATCAAGAAGAATTAAGACAGTATACATCTAACTCATCAGTTTATTTTTCAATTTACTGTAACATCTGGCTCTTAGAAGTTTACATGTGGAGCATTGGTGCAAGGCTACATTTTTTTGTGATTGTACAACAGGCCTTTGTTCTGTAATTTCAAAGATGAGGAACTATAATGAAAGTTCTTCAGGTATTTGACAAACTTGATAGCACACTGTGGATTCAACTGGAAGAAATTTGTAGGTTTTTGTGGCAGTATGGGGAAGAGATGTACAGAAGATCTGATCTAATTTTGAAAGCCATGGATGGCATTCTTAATTTAGAATATTCATCTCAAGCAGCTTCAGGCTTTGAAGATGAAAGATATATTCCTGTTCTTTTTTTTTTTTTTTTTTGGCTTCCTTGAGTTCTGACAGTATGAAACCACAAACCTAAAAGAAACTTCTGAACTTTAATCTTTTCTCCTAATTCTTTAATATTGCACATATACTTCTAAAAGAAGCAGTGCATTTCATCATCTAGATTCAGTACTGAATTCCTTCTGGATGGAAACAAACTATTGTACATATTGGAAAAACCAAAATGAATTTGTCTGATCTTTTTATTGAACATTTGAGAGATGTTGGAAATAAAATACACTATTACCTGTGGCAAAACACTAGAATATAGATAGATAGGACACTAATGATATTGTGGTGAGTAGCAAAACATTATTACTTTATAGCCCATGTGCTGCAAGGAAACAAAGCAATTTATTCTTGTTTTTTGGGACTAAAAGCATTAACACTTTCTTGAATGAAGACTGCAAATATATAATACTGTAACATAATAGCAGATAAGGACTATTTGGCCCACCAATATGCTGGATATTTATAATTTAAATGTGCTTTGTATAATTAAAGGTATACACTTATTACTCTAATCATAAAAATAATTTTAAAATCAAATATGCTGTTCAACTTATCTATCTATCCATTGTAACATCATTAAAAAAAAAATATATACTGATGTATGGGAGTCTAGCCTTTACTAGTAGAGTATAGGCCTTTCTAGAAGAGGAATCTTCAGAGGGTGTAAGGCTATTTCTGAATGCCAGGAGAGTCCATCCCCAAAAAGGGTGGGACAAGGAAGGTTGTGTAAATGGTGACTCTATGGTTCACTGTAGGAGTCATCAAAGGAAGTATTGTGGATTAGTTGAAGAGATCAGGGAGACGAGTTAAGGGATGTACTCTGTCCTGGGGCTTTTGGATCCACAAGAGAGTGATGGCTCCCATAAGACTGTTGAAAGGTGGAAAAAGGGTAGAATTCAAAAAAGAAACTGGAGAAAGGTTTGCTTTTTAAAAATCTGCTACCAGTGAGTAACTTGTTTGAGGGATAAAGGGAAGACAAAGGAATCCTATTGTGTGGAAGAAAACATAAGAAGTATAGGTAGATATGTTGTTCTAGGTTTTGTTTTGGAGTTTTCGTGATCATGGAGTACAAACATGTTTCCTGTATTGACTGGATTGACTCCATTTTTGTACACTGGGATTCTTATTCTTTTTAGTAAAGACTAGCTTTGTTTGGCGTGGAATGATTTATTTTGGGTTGTGTGTGGATATCTGAACCTAAACATCCTTCTCCAAATCATTGAACCCATGTTCCCCAACTCTGCATTGAGTGGGTCAGTGCTCAGTAAAGCTGGGAAGTATGATTTTCTTCTTCCAAGGAGGGAGGTTGCACTTCCATAATTCATCTTGCATTGAAAATAGGAACAATGGCATGCACATTTGAAAAAATTGTTGGCAAAAAAGTTAGCCTTGTTTTCAAACAGATGCTGAGGTTCAGCAAGATAAAATGACTTACCCAAAATCACTAAGGAGCCAATTTTCAGATGTCTGTGTGCACGAAAGGTTAGCAGATCGCTTTTATTTAACCACTGTCCAGATAGAATCGCTAACAATTCTTATTAGTTATTTTAATAAGACATTTGTGATCTTATTTCTCAACTTTTAAAAAGCTGGGAGGAAAAACCCCTCAGAGCATAGGACATACATACTTAAAAAAATGCTTGATATTCTTAACATAGTTAAAAAAAAACTCCAATTACATTTCAAAAGTACAAAATATTCTTTATGCTTCAAAATCCTCAATGTTCAAACTCAAAAAGTGAAAAAGTAAACATATCTTAAGTTGCTGATAAGTCCCAGAAGATGTACATATATTATTGCAACCAAAAAAATGCTGATGTGCCCAGTGTTTTACTGTCGCCCTGCTTCAGGGTGTTTTTATCACTCCAAACACCAAACATAGTAAACATTCCACAGGTTCACACTCTGGAGTTTTTGTAAATGGAAAATAGATGTTGGTTATATAATCATTTCTTATTGTAATAAAGCATAATCAGTATATTCACTATAAACATATAATTCAAAATCTTACAGAATGGCAACACAAAAAAGATAATTGACTTAGCCAATCTAAATTTGAGAACATTTAATTGGTTGACTGATTCACCAACAATATATTGACCAATCAGAATTCAAAAGACTAAATGGTGATCCATTCAAAATATAGTCTTTACAAGAAACATTCCAATTGAACTTGGCATTGAATCCCAGTAGTTCCATTATATTGAATTCATATATCTATCTGTGTTGCAACTGTTATCACGTTTACCATCCAGGAATTAACAACCACTGAAGCTACCTCTAGAGATATGAACTAGCTCACCAAGGGTGCTGACTTTCCACGGGTTATACTATCATTTTATGGTCATGCAGCCTTGGCCTAGCTTTCTACTTCTAATTCGTCTTAGTGGATATATCACTGCTTTTCTAAATAACAAACTTGTCCTTGCACTATGGTTTAGCAAACAAAAAAAGAAAGATATCAATCTTAAAGTAGTTACCATATATATAGAACATTGGTAAGGATGAGTGAGGCACCACATCCTCTGCCATTCACCACATCACATGACCAGTTCCCTCTGTCTTGAAGAATCATTATGTTTTCTCTCAGTAAATCTTTAATTTGCTTCACCTGCATTCACCAATTGATAGCACATTCTTTTTGGTTACTACTTTCCTCCTAATTGGCTCTATTTATTTATTTATTTTTATATACCAACATTTGATATGAGTATCACATCGGTTTACATGGTAACTTGAGGGATAGTTTGACAACAGGTCATCTTATCCTTTTACATTGAAACATTATAGAATGACTTAAATTAACAGTATAACATGCTTTTAGCTAGTTGCCTTAACAGTATAACATAATTTTAGCTAGTTGTCTGAAACAGTATAACATGAATTTTCTCAGATTATCTTAACGGTATGGCATGACATTTAGTGAATTACCTTAATATGATAGTGTGATTTTTTTTTTTTTTTGTTAATTCTGTTTATTGGGTTTTGTTTAACATTCATAACCATAACTTCCAACAGATAGTGTGATTTTTAAGGAATTATGTTAACAGTACATCATTGCATTTAGAGCTACAACGTTGTGAAGTGAGCTTCATTGATGCATATTGGGTATTCGCAAAGGGGCGTATTTTCAGAGCCCTGCTCGCGTAAATCCGCCCAAAACCGGGCGGATTTACGCGAGCAGGGCCCTGCGCGCTGGGAAGCCTATTTTACATAGGCCTCCCGGCGCGCGCAGAGCCCCGGGACTCGCGTAAGTCCCGGGGTTCTCCGAGGGGGGGCGTGTCGGGGGCGTGTCAGGGGGCAGGCCCGGTCGGCGCGGCATTTCGGGGGCGTGTCGGCAGCGTTTTGGGGGTGGGTACGGGGGCGTGGCTACGGCCCGGGCGGTCCGGGGGCGTGGCCGCGCCCTCCGTACCCGCCCCCAGGTCGCGGCCCCGCACGCAGGAGGCCCGCTGGCGCGCGGGGATTTACGCCTCCCTCTGGGAGGCGTAAATCCCCCGACAAAGGTAAGGGGGGGGTTTAGACAGGGCCGGGCGGGTGGGTTAGGTAGGGGAAGGGAGGGGAAGGTGAGGGGAGGGCAAAGGAAAGTTCCCTCCGAGGCCGCTCCGATTTCGGAGCGGCCTTGGAGGGAACGGGGGTAGGCTGCGCGGCTCGGCGCGCGCCGGCTATACAAAATCCATAGCCTTGCGCGCGCCGATCCAGGATTTTAGCAGATATGCGCGGCTCCGCGCGTATCTACTAAAATCCAGCGTACTTTTGTTTGCGCCTGGAGCGCAAACAAAAGTAGGCTATTCGCGCGCCTTTTAAAATCCGCCCCAAAGAGTGTTATGCTTTGTCAGATTAAGTGTGGTTATGATTTGTATCTGTATTGTGGGATGATTGTTAGTTGTGTGGGCTTTTTGGAATAGCCAGGTTTTAAGTGATTTCTTGAAGATCTGTGATGAGGGTTCTGTTCTGAGATTTGATGGTAGTTTGTTCCACAGTGTAGGGCCTGCTATTGAGATTGCGCGTGCTCGAGTTGAGGTGAGATGGGCCTGTTTATTGGAGGGGATGGTAAGTAGTCTGGTGTTTTTGGATTGCAGGTTTCTTTGGGAGGAGTGTGGGATAAGGCTGTCTGTTAGCCAGTCTGTCGTTTTATTGTGGATTGATTTGTGTATGAGGGTAAAGCTTTGTATTGAATTCTATGGGTTATTGGGAGCCAGTGGAGGTCTTCTAATATAGGGGTGATGTGTGTGGATCATTTGCTGTTTGTGATGGATCTGGCTGCCGCATTTTGCAGTAGTTGGAGGGGCTTGAAGGTGGAGGTTGGGAGCCAAAGGAGAATGGAGTTACAATAGTAGAGTTTGGAGAATATGAGGATTTGGAGTACTGATCGTTAATCTTGGAAGAGTAGAAGGGGTTTGATCTTCTTGAGGACTTGAAGTATCCTTCTTTTATTATTGTGTTGATATATGTTTTCAGATTGAGGTCGGAGTCTAAGATTATGCCTAGGTCTCTTGTAGTTGAAATGAGTTGGCTCTTGATTTGCGAGAAGGACCAGTCTTGGGTGTTCCATGCTTGGGGTTTGTTAGAAATGTATAAGATTTTTGTTTTTGTGTGATTAAGGGTGAGCGATATTTGGGATAGAACTTTTTGGATTTGGGTTAAGATGGAGTTCCATTGCTGCAGGGTGTTCTGTGTGTTTTCTTTGGTGGGGAGGAGGATCTGGACATCATCGGCATAGAGGAAGAATTGGAGTTTTAGGTCAGTTAAGAGTTTGCATAGTGGGAGCATGTAAATGTTGAAAAGAGTGGAGGAAAGTGCAGATCCTTGGGGGACGCCATGTGGAAGGGGGAATTGCTTTGATTCATTGTTGTATTTTGTATGTTCTGTTGGATAGATTCATTGTTGTGCTTTGTATGTTCTGTTGGATAGATAGGAACTGAACCATTTTATTGTGGTGCCGTCTAGTCCAATCTCATTTAGTCTGGTTATCAGGGTGTTGTGGTTGACGGTGTCGAATGTGGCGGATATATCTAGCAGTATTAGAAGGTAGGATTTGCCAGTGTCTAAACCTCTGAGTGCTGAGTCGGTTAGGGTTAGTAGTAGAGTCTCCGTGCTTAAAGTTTTCCTGAATCCGTGTTGTAATGGGTATAGGCTCTAGGCTAGGACTCTCTAAAACTTCAATTCCCAGAAGCCAATTGCTTCCAGAACCCTGAAACTTCCTGTTCTTTTTTCTGTCTTCTTTAAGGCAGTGTTACATCTGTGTCATTTTCATGTACCTTCTATCTTCCTGGGATGGCAGCTGCCCTGTGTCTTTGGGTTGCTTCAGTCTGTATAAAGCCTTATCTTAATCATACCAGGTAAACCTGACAAACATTTCCCCACAGACCAGCAAATTCACAGGGCACACAGCTTTATTGCAGAAAATAATATGCAACTATGGAGATATTCTTGAGGCAAGTTTTAGATTTAGTTGCTTAATTTAAAAACCTTGGATTAAAACCCCTTATTCAGCTTTAGCAACTTAAGAAAATGAAGAACCAGTAGCAAATTGGCACTGAGTAACACATGTATAATTATGCTCCTGAGATGTTGCATGTGTGCACTTGTTGCAAAGAGCTGGTTTTCAGAAAATGAGTCTAATCTCTGGAGGATCTGAGGAGCTGGGGGCAGACAGTGAGGTACATAGAGGAAACCTTCAGAGACAGAGTAGAGTGGTTCCAATTCTAATCAAACAGCCTTTGTGATGCTTTGGAGAAACAAGAACAGCTGGCTGGAGACCATCAACTTGGTGTGACAAGAAGTGGTCCTACAGCTAAGACTTGATATCCTCTTGCACTGAGGATGTATCTCCACAAACATGTGTCCAGAAGGAAGGAAGGAAGGATAAGGATGGCCATTGGGTGATTTGATAATTACAAATGTAAATAGCTGGATGGCTGGTGGGTGTGAGGATTGATTGGAAACTTGCCTGACCAGTGTGAAGGTAGCGGACCTCATGCACTACTTAGATAAGATTTTAGAGAGTACTGGGGAGGAGCCAAATGTTGTGGTACATGTGGGGTACCAATGTCATAGGAAAGTACAGGAGGGAGGTTCTTGAGGCTAAATTTAGGTACAAGTAGGAAAGTGAAATCTAGAATCTCCAGGATTGCAGTCTCAGAAATGTTCCCCATTTCATGCGTAAGAACCCAGTGGCAGACTGAGCTCCAGAGTCTCAATATGTGGATGAGATGATGGTGCAGTGATGATGGTTTTAGTTTTCTTAGGAACTGGGGAACCGCTGACAGTCGCTCAGTAGAACATGGTTTGCACATATAAAACTGGCCCCCAAACCCTAGACTACCACTAAAACCTTACTAGGTGGCCCTCCTATAGTGATATAAATAGTCGACTAATATGAAAGCATTATAAAGAGTGTCTCTCTCTCTCCTAAAATTATCATAGCCCCACCACCTTTCCTTATCACAGGCATTATCTATGCAAAACATAGCATGTTGATGAATCCATTGTAAGCCCTATAGGGATAGGGAAATATCTATAGTACCTGAAAGTAATCCACTTTGATTCGCACTTTGAAGTGCCAAAACACGGATTATAAAAAAAAAATCTAAATAAAAATCTAACATCAAGAATTTCAACTGTATCTGCTCCTTAATGGGAAGCCAATGTAGTTGTATCAACAAACATGTTGAAGACACGAAAAAAGCTACCCTTGCCGCCATATTCTGCATGATCTGCACCCGGGACACACTTTTCTCAGGAAGCCCCACCAGCATCCCATTGCAATAATCAAATACTGGGGACACCAACACCTGTACCATTATTTGAAATACTGCCAAACATTAAAATCCTCTTACTCTACAAAATTGGCACAGTTTAAAAACGTGGTGTTCAAATGTGACATCCTCACCAAAAAAGAATCCCAAATTTCTAACCTTTTGCACATGATCTACAGCATTTTTAATCTTAAGGAATAATGAAGATAAGGGTTGACCCTTCTCCTGTGAATAAAAACCCACATTCATAAAAGTTACAAAAGTCTTCCCAATGCTTGAAGGTGAATTTTAAAAGCCTGGTGCGTGCATTAATTAGGGGGATGCGTGAATAGGTCAGGCTCACGTGTGCCGAGTGGATTTTAAAAGCCACAAAGATACGCAAGAATCTCGCCCAGCGCGCACATCTCAGAACCTTGCAAAAAGGGGCCGGGCTTGTTCTGGGCGGGGCATAGGCATATCGGAGCCTGACCAAAAGATGTGTGCATATGTACTTATGCACCTCGGTGTGTGCTAAGGTCCCCTGCCACGTAACTTTACTTCTGCTACGGATGGCAATTAGGTTTAAAAAAAAATAAGACAGAACCATTTCAGAGGAGTTTAAAGGATCTGGGGTAACTGGGGGAAGTACAGGCTATCAAACCAGGGGGCGGGGCTGGAGGACCTAGCTGTTAACTGGGTGAACTGGAGGACAAACTGGTAAACTGGTAATGGCATTGGCACGCACCCCTTTTAAAATCCCCCAGATTTACGCAGTAGAAGCGGGTTTTGTACACCCATGCGTGCACACACTTAAAATTTGGCACACGTGTGCACAGCCAGGCCATTTTATAGCATGCGTGTATATACACTTGCAAGTTATAAAATAGCTGTGGCCTTAAGGCATGGGCCGACGGCCTCACTAAAATGTGTGCCCATGCGCCAGTTTGAAATTTACCGTCTCTATACTAGGGTATTGGAAGCTGTGGCTTAACTTCAGTGTTTAAAGTAAGAAGTCCAGCAGAATGAAAGCACACATCACAGTGCACATGCCACAATATTAAGTTGCAAAAAAAAAACAGTTCAGTATTTATTTGAGCAACAAAACATCTATGCAAAACAAGAATGCCTACTCTCTTTAGAAGCTGCAGCAGATCAGAAGTGAAACCAGAACGCAGTAAACAGGGAGAAAGACAGAAAGAAGGTGTGTCTCATGACATCAGCTCACCCCCACCCTGTTCCAATCACAAGCATTAAGTGCTAAGCACAGTTTTAGAAAACAGGTCTAGGCACTATTTTATAGGGGTGTGCATCCGTTTTCCACGTATTTGTAATCCGCAACTTATTTTTTGCAATCTGAAAAATACGTGGGGAGGCGAAACGCATCGCGACTCCCCACGTATTCAACAGATATCCATTGTATTCGGCCTCCTAAATAAACATTTAAACCTCCCACCCTCCTGACCCCCCCAAGACTTACCAAAACTCCCTGGTGGTCCAGCGGGGAGTCAGGAAGCCATCCCTGCACTCGTTTGTGGTTTCCTCACAGCGCCGATAGCCTGTGTCACAGGGGCTGCCGGTGCCATTGATCAGCCCCTGTCACATGGTTACCGGCGCCATCTTGTGCTCCTACCACATGACAGGTCATGTGGCAGGAGGTCGCTCCGGGACCCTCGTTGGACACAACTGGAACTTTTGGCCAGCTTGGGGGGGCCTCCTGACCCCCAAAAGACTTGCCAAAAGTCCAGTGGGGGTCCGGGAGCGACCTCCTTTCCGACGGCATGAAAGGAGGTCACGCCAATACTCAAAATGGCACCGATCGCCTTTGCCCTCACTATGACGGCGATCGGCGCCATTTTGAGTATTGGGACGGCGATTTTGAGTCTCAAAATGGCGGCGATCGGCGCCATTTTGAGTATTGGGATCGGACAGATGGCGTGAAAAGAGATCGCTCCCGGACCACCGCTGGACTTTTGGCAAGTATTGTGGGGGTCAGGAGGCCCCCCCAAGCTGGCCAAAAGTTCCGGTTGTGTCCAACGAGGGTCCGGGAGCGACCTCCTGCCACATGACCTGTCACGTGGTAGGAGCACAAGATGGCGCCGGTGACCATGTGACAGGGGCTGACCAAGGGCACCGGCAGCCCCTGTGACACAGGCTATCGGCGCTGTGAGGAAACCACAAACGAGTGCAGGGATGGCTTCCTGACTCCCCGCTGGACCACCAGGGAGTTTTGGTAAGTCGGGGGGGGGGAGGTCAGGAGGGTGGGGGGTTGTAGTTAATTTAGTAGTAACGTATTTACAGATCGACAACTTATTGAATTCGCCATACGTTCGCATTTAACGGAATTGACCCCCACGAGTACGTATCGCGTACGCAACGAAAACATTTTGCCTGCACATCTCTACTATTTTATCTGGAGGTTTACGGGGCCAGTTAATTGGGCTATATTTGTTTATTATAAAATTGCCTGTATTTTAATTATTTTATGTGATTTGATTATGTTATTTAATTTTTATTCTGTAATCTACACTGAACATGTAAGGGGAGCTGAAGAATATAAATTAAATATAATATAAATACAAAAAATAAATAAACATTGAAAGAGGGAAACACTTTAACCTTTATCTTATTGTACAAACCTGTGCATTAGTTCAATACACACAAAAATACATAGGAGCCTTTTACACTTTTAGGAGATGATGTTCACAACATAGAGAGTCTCTGTGTTTATCCCAATACCTTTTGAATTTCATCACTGTTTTTGTCTTCACCACCTCTTCTGGGAGGATATTCCAGGTATCCACCAGCCTTTCTGTGCAAAAAAATATATTTCCTGACATTATTCCTGAGTCTATCACCCTAGAGTTTCATTTCATTGCCCCTTGTTCAACAGCTTCCTTTCTACTGGAAAATGTTTTCTCTTGTGCATTTTTAATTTATTTCAGATATTTAAAAGTCTGTGTCATATCTTGTCTATCTTTCCTCTCCTCTAGGATAACATATTTAAGCCTTCAAGTCTTCCGGTGTAGACCCCACACCATTTTGGTTGCCTTCTCTGGACTGCTTCTATCCATTACCTGCTATTAAGTTCACTTAAGGGCGGATTTTAAAAGCCCTGCTCGCGTAAATCCGGCCGGATTTACGCGAGCAGGGCCTTGCGCGCCTATTTTCCATAGGCCTGCCGGCGCGCGCAGAGCCCCGGGACTCGCGTAAGTCCCGGGGTTTTTTGTCGGGGGCGGGGCCGATCGACGCGGCATTTTGGGGGTGGGACGCAGCATTTCGGGGGCGGGCCCAGGGGCGTGGTTTCGGCCCGGGGTGGTCCGGGGGCGTGGCCGCGCCCTCTGGAACCGCCTCCGGGTTGCGGTCGTCGCGCCAGCGGGCCGCTGGCACACGTGGATTTACTTCTCCCTCCGGGAGGCGTAAATCCGTCGACAAAGGTAGGGGGGGGTTTAGATAGGGCCGGGGGGGTGGGTTAGGTAGAGGAAGGGAACGGAGGCAGGCTGCGCGGCTCAGTGCGCGCCAGCTGCCCAAAATCGGCAGCCTTGCGCGCGCCAATCCTGGATTTTAGCGGCTACGCGCATATCTACTAAAATCCAGCGTACTTTTGTTTGCGACTGGTGCGCCAACAAAAGTACGCGAACACGCATTTTTTTTTAAATCTACCCCTTAGAGAATAGCCACTGCCATTAGCAATGGTAATATGGAATAGACTTAGTTTTTGGGTACTTGCCAGGTTCTTATGGCCTGGATTGGCCACTGTTGGAAGCAGGATGCTGGGCTTGATGGACCCTTGGTCTGACCCCGTATAGCATTTTCTTATGTTCTTATTAGAAATATGGCCACCAGAACTGAACACAGTACTCCAGGTGGGGCCTCACCAGTGACCTGTACAGGGGCATTATCCCCTTATTTTCCTGCTACTTATGCTTCTCTGTATGCAGCCTAAGTTTCCTCTGGCTCTAATCACTGCCCCCTTGTTTTAGTCAGTGATAATATCAATAGTAAGCCTGCAGCTCTCTATACTCCCAGGAACCCTACCATCTCTCGCTCATGTGTCTCTAGCATCTACGCTCTGGGGAAGTGGGAGATGGATGAATGGTGGGAACTTGTGAGTGATGCGCTCTCTCGGGGTCAGTCTGAGGTATTAGGACCCCCCTCCCACCCCCCATATGTGAACCTTACAGCTTAGGTTACCTCCTCCAGCCATTCTCACACAGGGGAGGAGGGAGGATGTGCTGGAGATGCTGCAAGGCCACAGTCCTCCACTTCCTTCTGTTTTGCCGATAGGAGCCGGTGAATGAAGGGGTCGGGGGAGGGGGGGGGGAGGGAGGGCAAGGAAAGAGTGTACCAGAGATTGTAGGGTGGAAGGAAGATTACAAACTAACTAGAAACTGGGATGAGGGGAACTGAATGACACAAGGGAAGAGGGGAAGTGAGTGAACTGGGGATGGGGGGGTGTGAACAGGGGTAAGTGAGGGCTCATAGGGTGGGAGAGGGAGTGAACCAGAGTGGCTTGGGGATAGTGAACAAGGCTGAGTGAGAAGTTTGGGAGGGGGGGGGAGTAAATCAGGGTGAATGAAGTATTTATGTTGGGAACCAGGGGCAAAGAGGGGTTCATGGGGGGATGAAACCAGGTTGAGGGAGGAATCAGTTGGGGGAGTAAGTGAAAGATGGAGACTTTCACCTACTGCCCCCAACTGAAAGTGGAGATGGGGAGTGATATTACCACACATCTCAATTATGCACTTCCTACACTTTACAATATTTTCCCATCCTTGGGCAGGATTTTACTATGTTTCTTATAAAATATCAAACAGTTCTCTTCCTGGATCTCTCTCGCTGCAGTTTCCATACTTTTGTTCTGCTACTCCATCCCTTCCCTCCTTTCTCTCCATTCACCTCAGTCTGCACCTTTCTCTATCACCCTCTCTCCTCCATTCACTCACCCCTCTCGTTCATTCAACCCTCATATAGGGTTGCCTAGTGAGTCCAGATTTTCAGGACGTTGATCCAGTCCTGGTTTTACGCCCCTGCATGCAGGTACTAATAGTATCTTTTCTTAGGGACGACAATAGGGAAATCAGGATAAGTCCAAGCATGCAGTGGGGGTTAAACCAGGACTGGATCAACCTGCCCTGAAAATCTGAAGCCAGTTGACAACCCTACCCTCATAATCTCCTTTCAGTCACTCTTTTCTTCTTCCTTTCTTCTACTCATCCCTTACTTTTCCTTTCATTTCTCCTTCTGCTCTCACATCCTGTCCCTTCCCCTTTCTTCTTCGCTTGCCGGATTCAGCCGAGTCTTCTTTTCCTGCCAAGGCCTGGCTTCCCCACCAGTAGCTGTGCTCCTGGCAAGGCCCTGTGGTTCTTCTTTCTCTGGTGGGACCTGAGCTCCCTGCCAGTGGCTGTGCTTCAGCAGGGCCCCATGGCTCTTCTTTTGCTGGTAGGGCCTGGCCTCCCCGCCAGAGGCGGTCCTCTCTGGCTGGACCACACAGCACTGGTGCAGGATATTCTTGCATTCTTTTTGGCTGGGAAAAAAGAGGAGATTACTGCAGGGGTAATTGGAGGAGTCACTTCATGCCATCCCAAAATTTTGCCACCTGAGGAGACTGCCTCAATGATAAAACTGCCCCTGGTGATCTGCAAATAGATAAAACTTCCACAATGTCACTTGTAAAGATATTGAAAAGAACCAATCCTAGTACTGATCCAAGTAGCATTACTCTAATCACTTTTCTCTGCTCAGGGTTATTTGCATTTCTAAACCAACCTAAGGGTAAGGCCTAACAGGTCAATCCAGATGAGGCTTAGTCACAAAGCACAAATTTGAAACTAAAAGAATCAAAATAAGCAATACCATCCATAAAGACATTTTAATTTGTATAATTTGCATCTGAGTCTTTTTTTACCTAGATGCTGCATAGATACAGTTATATTAGGAAGAATAACATAAAAGATTAGAATTACAAATCCACGAACTGAAGACAAAATAAAACTACATAAAGATACAATAATTTGTTGTCTCAGTGAACTCAAAGAGTTGATTGTAACTGCTGACATATATAGCAGACATTAATTCACAAGCATATTCTTTCCAATTCAATACAGATTACATCTAAGACAAGTGAATAGTCTGCATCAACCTTTCTCCATCTCTCCTGGATCCCAGCGGTCTGTTCACTCCAGCTGGGGGCTGTATCAAGGGAAGCTTTTTCATTCCATACACTTTCAAATTACAGTACAATAACTTAAAAAATAGATAATATCTTCGCAGAACACCCACCAACAGTTTAAAATGAATTGGAAGCACAAGGCAATTTATAAACACAAATCAAAGGGATAGTACGAAGCATCTTTTTAGGAATACAAGCTTTTTGATAAAATGTACCTACTTACTATAAAATGTGTTTACATATAAATAGCATTGAACATTAACTATATTAAAAACATTATTTATAAATGCACATACAAATGGACAGAAATTATACTTCAATTTATCCTGAAAGCAAGCCTTCTCAAGAATCACTTTCTTTAATCTATATAATAATATTCTGCAAATGCAAGAAATACCTTTGTACCTTCTGTAACACTTCAAACAAAACAACATATATCCAAAACACTTTAAAAATACCTCCTTTATAGAGAAAGAGGAGGAACAAGCGTTCAAAACTCAAAAGGTTAACATCCCTTGGGGACCATTGTCATTAGTCAGCATTGTTGGGTCCTATACTATGTGCCAACCTTGAGGTCTATTTTCAAAGGGGCATTTTCCATTTGAAAATTGTCCACTAGGTACGTTGGTAGAAAGTACCTGTGGAGCTGCTGCCTCTGTGGACAGCAGGATTGGGGAGTTTGCAAATTTGAAAATCCAAACGCGTGCACTTTATCTCCCCAACCTAAACACATTTCTGGCCAGGCCTCTTATTAACCCAGCTAAAAGTATGAATGTTGTGAAAGCCCATATGTACGCTCAGCTGCTCTGAGGGCGATCATTTTAATCCAGGGCTCAATCTAGCTAGGTACCTGTCTTGGCCCCTTACAGTGCTGATGCCTGCCTCCTGCTGAGGAAAAAGTGAATGATAGTGAGGGCAGAACACCTCCAGCAGGGACGAGCCAAATGGTGGCACTCTTTAAGGAGCTATTAGGAAGGATTGGATGCTTTCCGTCTAGGGTGTTCTTTGGTGGGCTTTGTGCATCTGGTTTAGGGGATTATTTTCTGGTTGAAATATTTTTTGTTTTGTTGGCATATTTAAAGATGATAATTTCTTTCTTGCATTAGCAGGGCATTTGTATTATTAAGGAATACATTTCCTACTGTAAGCAGGCATTGACAGGTTTGCTTCAAAGATAAATCTGCTTTTTTCGTTCATGGATTTGTCTTTTGAAAAAAAAAATGTTTTTGAATTTAAATAGTTAATTTTTAATGCTATTTGCCAATATGTTGGCATGTAAACGCTGTAGTAAGCATATGCATTTAGCCAAGGTATATATCTCAGAAAGATATTTTAGCATTTTCCCCATGATGTCCTTATATACATTGTCACGATCACGCCCATCCGCTCAGCACGCTGTGGGGCTTTGCTGGGCTTCAGGCCTCCGGATTCGCTCATATACTCCGTCCCGTCCACTTGCACAGCTCCAGCACAGCGCTGCTATGGACTCCTCCCAGCCTCTAGTCACAGTGCCAGGCCTAGTCCTGGCACTCCCAAACAGTACACAGAGAAAAAGGTCTTTATCATAAAAAGGGTTTAATGTAGTCCTGTAGCCTCACCGGCTGCAGCCCTGCAATAATGCTTGGTTGACTGTACAAACCCCCAAGCCTAACTGCTTAGGTTCTCCTTAGCAAGCTTAAAGTTAAACAGCATTTGAACCATAATTTCCTTCCAACCTTTCTTAAACCTCCTTGTATAAACCCAGGATTTACCATCCCCCAACCTCCTGGTTATTCCACCTCCATAGAGGAACAGCTGGAGCTTTCCTCTTCTCAGCTTACCTCCATCTCCTCCTCCAGAGACTCTGAGGAGCCAGGCTTTTGTGTCCAGCTCCACCACAGTGGCACACCCTCTTCCTCAGCTTCCATAGACTCTACTGAGTCATAGGGATCAGTCTCTATTTCCTCCACCTGTTCCTGCTCCCTCCCCAGCCAGGGGTCAGGTGTCGGTTCAGGGAACCTGGGAAGTGTAGTCTTTGCTACTTTCCTCAGCACCCTCCGGTGGGCCGGTTTGGTACTGCCCGCTTCTGCTTTTCTATGTCCAGGCTGTACTGCATCACAACATGTTATTGTTCTAATTAATTTATAGGGGAAGAGGCTAGAACGAAGGCAAGATGGCGGCATAGCAGGAGGCAGGAACGTTTGGTGCTCCTAGCTGGAAACTTTTTTCTTCCTAAAATTAACATGCCTGCTAAGCGTAAGGGTAAGGTGAGGATTTACCCGGTTGAATCCTTACCACCCATGACCCAGCTGGAGATAGACCGCTTCCTGTCCGCTTCAGTGCAAGGAACCGAGGAAGCTGCTGAGAGTCCGTGCGAGGGAGAACACGGGGCTCTCCTGGAGGAGGTGTCCTTGAGCCCCGAACAGCGTCAACCTCCAGCGCAGCGCGATGCCGAAGCTGAATCAACCCCGGCACTGGCTGATGACGCGGGGGAAGCGTCACGGCAGGAGGGGGGAGAAGCTCCGGCCGAAGAACCCATGGAAACCTCCCAAAACGCCGTGGAAGAAGTGGAGTTCGGCGTGAGAGAGGGAAAGTCTGGGTGCCAGATGGCCGGAGGGCTGGAGAAAGAGAGGCAGTCTCCGGAGGATCGAGCCCAGACTACAACAGCCTCTGGAGGTGAGTCGGCGGTCAGCTTTTTACGGCTGCAGACTATTACCTTGGAAAGTCTTTGGGAGGTCATGGTGGGACTTGGAACTTCTATGGACAGGCTTGAGAAAAAAATGGACTCCGTTGCTCAGAACACCCAAGAGAAAGCACAAGAAGTTAAAGAACAGATTACACAGATGTCTACTAGAATTGGTGTGACAGAAGATAAGATTAAAACCATGCAAGAATTAAATGGGACTATAATAAGAGAACAAATATCATGTACTAGGAGACTGGAAGCAATTGAAAATAATGCCAAACACTTAAATATCAGGATTTTAAATTTTCCCAAGATAGCGGGAGAAATTCCATTCACTACTTTGAAAAAGTTTCTAAACGAGGTTCTCTCTTTTTCACTTGATCAATTACCGTCTGCAAATTCATGTTACTTCATTAATAAGAGAACCTCGGCTGTAGAAATTAATCAGCTTAATATTCCCGCTAACTTGACTAGTTTTCTAGAGAGCTCAAGTTTGGATATTATAGAGAGGGGCACTCTTTTAGTATCCTTCATCTATAAGCAGGATGTTAACTCAGTCATGAAATCCTATTTTAGGAAGTTCCCTGTTAACTTTTATAGTCAGCCAGTAAAATTATTTCCAGATGTAGCTCAGGCCACTCAAATAAAGAGAAGGCAATTTCTCTCTTTGAGACAAAAAGTTATTGATTTGGGGTTTTCCTATACATTATGATATCCATGTAAATGTATTTTAAGAAAAGCCAACGAAGTCTATGTTTTCTTTCAATTTGATCAGTTTAAAAAATTTGTAGAAGCTAGGGTCCCAACTACTTCTTCCCCAATTCCGACCAAGGTATAAGGGTTAACTAAATATAGTACCTGGAGAAATAATGCTATGTAATTGCCCTGTTTAATATTAATAATAAGGTTTTCCTTAAATTCTCTCCATAGTTTACACTTGCCTTACCTACAAGTTCTTCTTTAATGGACTTATTGAGAATTATATAAAAAATCAATCCTAGTATAATTTGTATGGATATAGGAAGTAAATTTTCTTTATTTTGTTGGAATGATATGTATAACAGACTATGTTATGGATTGGATTTATTTCTATTATATAATGAAAAACTTGAATAAATAAAGAATTTAATAAAAAATAAAAATAAAAAAAATATATATAGGGGAATTCATTGGGCAATGCTGAAAAGATGTTGCCTGATTTTTAGGTTATTGGGCTGGGGTTTAATGGTGTATAGAATGAAAACTCCCATTGACCCAGCCTTAACAGAGGCAAACCACAGTACTGGGATCGAGGAGTGGTGAATCAGGGTTCAGTTTCAGACAATGCCACATGCAGTCAGTATTGAATTAAAAAGAATAAGGTAGGTTTTAAAAGGGCCGCACGTGCGCCCATAAACGTGCGTATCTCGTCATGCACAAAAGTACAGGCTATTTGATAACCTATGTGCATAGTTTATAAAGTACTTTTCATGCCCACATGTCTGCAGCTGTTCGTACATATCACATGCGTCGCTTTGCTACAACTCCTCGTTAGGCGCAGGAGTCCGGTGAACATTCGTGGTATGGGGGGGGGGGGGGGAAGGAGAGAGAAAGAGAGAGAGAGAGAGAAAGTGAGAGTGACTCATTATCATACTCTATATATGAACCATTGTAAGGGGCACATTGATTCGGGGTGAGTTTTTGGGAGGTGGGTTGGGGATGGGGAGGTGTTATCCATTGTAAAATTGATATCATTAAATAATTTCTGACATAAAGTGATGAAAAGGAATTGACTTGTACACTACAGCTAGCAGAGACTGGAGTTACAGATCAACTCCTCTTTTTGGATTTTTCATCACTTATAAGGTCAAAAATTCTTTAATGATGTTATTTTTAAAATGGATAACACCCCCCCCCAACCCCAACCCAGCTCCCAAAAACTAACGCTGAATCAAAATGCCCCCTTACAATGGTCCATATATAGAGTAAAGGACCGAGCCTTATAAAGAGAAAGTACCCGATATTTTTATTTTGAAAATTAGTATAAAGTACTCGTGTTAAATATTGTCATGTACTTTGGACTTGATTTTTTTGTACAGATAACAAGAAGGAAGGGCAAAATAAGAAGCATAGTTGTGATTGTGAAAATGTCATGTACGAATGCTAATTTCCTCCTGATGTTAATACGGGGACTGTAACTTTCAAACTGGCGTGCACACGCATGTGCATAAGTGTGTTGGCCTGCATCCAGGGACACGGCTATTTTATACATTTCTCGCGTACGTGTGCAAATAGCCTGGCCTTGCACACGCGCACCACATTTTAAGTGGGCATGCAGAGGTGCGTGCAAATGCCGCTTCCGCCACGTAAATCAGAAGATTTTAAGAGGGGCACGTGCCGATGCCATTACCAGTTTTATCACTTTGTCCCCAATTCTCCCTGGTTGACAGGTCCTCCAACCCCCCATGGTTTGATAGCCTTCATGTCCCCCAGTTATCCCTGACCCTTAAAACCGCACAGATCGGCCTATTTATCTTTACCTTATAACTTACAAGGCATCCATAGCACAGGTAAACTTACGTGGCAGGAGGCATCAGCACGTGCTGGAACATGTATGGATTTATATGTGCATATCTTAACTTCACGCCCTGACATGTCCGTGCCCTGCCCAGTCCATGCCTACACCCCACCGCTTTTTGAAATGAGGTGTGCACAGTTTTAGTATGCACTAAATCGATTTAACATACACTAAAACCGGAAAACGAAAATGCTGTGTTTCCTCATTAGAAAATGACATAAAACACCACAATATATCCTGCTGGCACTTTCATGCCCACCACTACTAGTACTAAACACGCCTCTGGAAATGATCCCTTGCAGTTTGGCTGAACATACTTTCATTGTAAGTCAAGCCATTTTACCCAGTTAAAGTTGTCCTTCCCATCTTTATGCGGCTTGACTTTCCCTTCAGTTCATGGATTTCTGATGTTAAACTTTGCTTTGTAATGCCATTTGTTTTTATTGGGGGAAACTTTCAAACTGTTTGCTTTGGACAAAGACTGTGTGCACATTTTGCCTGTGGTGGCTTGCGGCAGCTTTCTGCGCAGGAGAATTTTGTGTGTAGATTTGGAAGTATAATCTATGGCTGCGTGACCTAAACATGCCCCTTTGAGCACCTCCTCTCACATGGACTAAAGGTATGCTCGCTGCGCCACAAGTGTGGACTATTTTGCCGCATTGAGGATGGACACTTATTTGACAGTCGATTTATGCAGAGCCAACACTTTTTAAAAGGGAAAATTACTATAGAATAATAAAAGAACCACAGAACCTGTAAAATATCTTTATTGATGAACGTGTTTAAGTTGATTTTTTTTCAACATTATGGGGTAGATCTTAAAAAAATACGCGCGCGCGTACTTTTGTTCGCGCAACCGGCGTTGCCGCGCATATCTTTTAAAATCCGGAGTCGGCGCGCACAAGGCTGTGCAAAATCGGCAGCCCGCGCGCACTGAGCCGCGCAGCCTGCCTCCGTTCCCTCCCGCATCCCCCCACCTTCCCCTCCCTTCCCCTATCTAACCCACCCCCAGCCCTACCTAAATCCCCCCCTTACCTTTGTTGTACAAGTCAAGCCTGCTTGAAGTAGGCGTAACTTGTGCGTGCCACCTCGTCAGCCCCCGGCACAGGCCGCAGTGCCAGGGGACTTGGGACCGCCCTCCCGGCCCGCCCCCGAAGCCTTGCCACGCCCCCGGACCCACCTCAGACTGCCCCCTGGCCCCGGACACGCCCCAGGACATGCCCCCAGTCTTTGGACATGCCCCGGACACGCCCCTCCCGCCCCTTTTACGAAGCCCCGGGATTTACGCGTGCCGGCGGCCTATGCAAAATAGGTGCGCCGGCGCAGGACTTTTAAAATCCGCCCCTATATTTGTAATTTATATATATGGCCCTTATTTTTGAGTGTTTATATATATATGATATATAGATAGATATGCATTCATGGATCATATACCTGAGCATGGCCCAAAAAGAGGACCATACCCATTTAATTTTATTCTAATGAAAACAAAAGAAATTATAATTTTCAGGTCATTAAAACATATTTTTGTATTGCAACATCAAATAATGTCAGGATGGATTTTAAAACATTATGGGGAAGATTTTAAAAAAGTACGCAAGCACGTACTTTTGTTCACGCACTCGGCGCGAACAAAAGTACGCAAGCACGTACTTTTGTTCGCGCACTTGGCGCGAACAAAAGTACGTGCTTTTAAAATCCAGGGTCAGCGCACACAAGGCTGGGCAAAATCAGCAGCCTGCGCATGCCGAGCAACGCAGCCTGCCTCCGTTCCCTCCGAGGCCACTCCGAAATTGGCCTCGGAGGGAACTTTCTTTCCGGCGCCCCCACCTTCCCTTTCCTTCCCCTAACTAGCCCTAACTAATTCCCCCCCACCTTTATTTCAAAAGTTATGCCTGCCAGAGGCAGGCGTAACTTGCGCGCGCGGGCTGGCTGCCGGCGCGCCATGCTCCAGTCCGGGGGCTGGTCTGGAGGCCACAGCCACGCCCCCCAGAACACCCCCGATGATGCGCCGGCCATGACACGCCCCATGACATGCCCCAACATACCGTCCCGGGGCTTGCGCGCTCCGCTGAGCCTAGGCAACATAGGCTCGGTGTGCGCAGGGGGTGGAAGGGTCAGCTTTTCGGGAGTTACGTGTGTATCTTACGTGCGTACCTCTTTGAAAATCTGCCCCTATATATAATTTTTGAAAGAAAATCTGTGCTGAAAAAATAAAGGGCTGTAGTCTAGTCACAGACAATGGAGTTTTTATATGAAAAGGGCAATAATAGAATTAACTCCCACTCTCACTCCCCAGGGCCCGTAGTAGATTTTCTAAATGAATCTTTCTGCAGAGTTCCCCTTTCAGTATTTGGGCTGGGTGCTCATACTGCAAGTACAAAGTAACTGCATGCTTTTGCATCTGCACTGAAGCAGGTGCAAAGTATTAGAATGAAAGTGCCCACAGGTATTGCAAAATGAAATTCTCATAGCCTCTAGCACCACCTATGGTCCTAAAAGTGCATGGTCAGAGCAATGCTGAATCTAAGCCTTTCTCCTGCTGGCTTGAAAGGGATGAAATTTTAGGGGTGTCTAATAGGTATGTGAAGGAGTCGAGGGGAACAATGGACAGTTATATTTGCATATGGGAAGATGGATGGGAGTTTGTGGAGGCTGCTGGATGCATCCTTACTCAACTTTGTATATCAGCTGGCGGGAGAAAGGATACTAAGGGCCAGATTTTCTAACATGCGCGCGGGCGTAGATTTGTGCGCGTAACCCGGTGAGCACAAATCTACGCCCGATTTTATAAAATGCGCGCGCAACCGCGTGCATGTTATAAAATCTGGAGTCGGCGTGCACAAGGGGGTGCACACTTGTGCATCTTGCATGTGCCGAGCCCTGGGGAGCCCCAATGGCTTTCCTTGTTCCCTCCGAGGCCGCTCTGAAATCAGAGGCCTCAGAGAGAACTTTCCTTCTGCTCCCCTCACCTTTCCCCTCCCTTCCCCTATCTAAACCGCCCCCCAGCCCTACCTAAATCCCCTCCTACCTTTGTTGTCTTACCTTTGTTGTGCCGGAGGCCTTGGTCCTGCCCCCGGACTGGTGCCCCACCCCTGTCCCCTTCCCGTCCCTTTTTCAAAGCCCCAGGACATACGCATGTCCCGGGGCTTGCGCATGTCGCCGAGCCTATGCAAAATAGGCTCAGCGTGAGCAGGGTCACTTTCTCGGGGTTATGTGCGTAAGTTAAGCACGTAACCCTTTGAAAACCTGCCACTATATGTGTATGTATGTGTTGGGGGGGGGGGGGGAGGAGGCTAACAGTAACTATGCCTAACTTTTTATATTGGTGGAAGAGAGGAAGGATTATGGATGCAAAGGGAAGGAGCAACAGCTAGTTTGGGCCGAAAATAAACAACATAGGAAGCCAAAATTAGTCCAGGTAAGTTAGGCACTGACCCATTTTTTTGAAAACCGAGTTATATTGTGACAATATCTTAAATATACATTCATTTTTCTACATCTTTACTCTTTTGTGTACAGAATGTGAAAGAAAATAATGGCAGATTTGGATATTTCAGAGCACAGCAGCTGCAGCACACATCAAAGAACCTTCTTGACTACTATGAGAATATCTTCATAAGTTGAGATCAGAATAATTCTTTCTTTCAACTTTCCATGAACTCCCTGGATAGAATGGTCCTAAGGAAGATAAAACACAGCAGAGAGGCTGCCATCTGCATCATAAGAAGAGTTTATCTGAAAGTAAAAATGCTTCTTGCAGATGAATATCTACAGATCCCAATTTTATAAAGGTCTTTTCTGATATGTTCCCAGTAGTGTGGTCCAGAAACCAATATTAATGTGAAAATTAAGAATATTTTAATTGAATAAAAGGCACAGTAGCTCCATTGCTTTAGGTACAAACATACAAGTTAATTTTCAAAGGAATTGCACGCACTGTGAGACATTGAAATACTGTGCATTTTGCTTCACGTATGATACATTGAATGTTTTTGCAATAAGGTGAAGATACTGATGTATACTTATGTTGAAACCAAGATGATAGTGACCTATGATTATTGTGAAATAACAAAGGCACTCTTTTCTTTAACTTTATTTGTATTGCATTTATATTTATAACACAAGAAGCCTTGCCACAGAAAATCTGAGAGGAATAAAAAAGTAATTATGCATGAATTAACTAAATAAATAATATCAATGAAGATAATCTAAACCTCTCTCATATCAAAAAAATTGAGAGGATTATCATCACATTATACAATACAGCTGAAGTACAAGCTGGTACTAGCCGGAGAGTGTAAAGAGAATCTCAACTGAGAACGCAGTTAAGACAATTTGAGAAATACTGGAGAAATAATAAAAATACACATGCGTTAAGCATCTATAGATCGCATCTTAACAAATATAAAAATCTCATTAATGAGACAAAAAAAGAATATTTCAAAGATAAAATTCATAATTTCAACTATAATTGAAGGACCCTATTCACATCTGTGAAGAACTTAACTAAAACTTCTAATATAGACATGAATGCCTTGAAGGAATCAAAATGTAACGAAATAGCACACTATTTCAAAGATAAGATTGACAACCTTCTAAACATAACTGTTGCGCCAGGAGGTGGACCCTTGGCCTAGTGCAGGATTGATAGGCTCCCAGGTTGGACCCAGAGAGCACCTGCCACCAGGAGGCAGAGCACAAGAGGAGACAGAGGCTAGCTGGAGCTTCGCCACTAGCAACCCTAGATACCCCCGGGTTGATCCCTTGGGTACCTGGGCCGCCTGGTCTTATGTAGGCCTCGCAGGATCTTCTTGATAGGAAGTTCAGGGGTGTGCCCATCGCGATCAAGAGTGCGCGGTCGATACTCAGGCCGGAAGTCCTGGGTGCCTGAGAAGGCGAGAAGAATCTCTGAATGTATGGCAAGGATCAAGGCTAGATTCAAGGAAGCGTGGTTAGCCAATGCAAGGGTCAAAGCCAGTAATCAGTCCGTGGATAGTCAGCCAAAGCAGAGGTCAGTTACCAGTAATCAGTCCGTGGATAGTCAGCTCCAGGAGGCAGTCAGCTCCAGGAGGCAGTCAGATGTGGTCAAGTTGAGGCAGAGGTCAGTTCCAGGCAGCGTGCAGATGTGGTCGGTAATCAGGCAGAGATCAGTTCCAGGCAGCATGCAGACGTGGTCGTAGAAACAGGCAGGAGGTCAGAGGCAGGCAGCGATCAACATGGTCAAAGGGAAGCCGAGGTCAGTACCTGTTATAGTTCAGTCAATCAAGATGCGCTGCGGAGTTGGGATCCGCCCCTGGCCCTTTAAGGTGCCAGGCGGGTCTGCACACGTGTGCCTAGGGGCAGGGCCGACACCACGGAGGATGCCGAGCCCCACCGTGAGACCTGACTTGAGGAGGAAGGCCTGGCGAACGCCGCCGTGGGACACTGAGGCTTAGCCGTGCTTGCCACCACTGCAGGAGAGGATGACCCGGGACCCCGGAGGAGTTGGAGAGGTGAGCAGGCCCGGTCATGGGCCGAGCATGGACGGGACGTGCAACAATAACTTCCCTTACCCAATCACAGGAAATTAAAATGGTTAAAAAAGAGGTACCTGAATGGTCCTGTTTTGAGGAAGCCTCTTCTATCGAAATCAAAGCTCTAATCAAAAAATTGAATCCCGCAAATCATCCCTTTGATCCTATCACTACATCTGCACTAAATTCCATGTACAAGTAATCGCCCCTTTAATAACAAAGATCATAAACCTCTCACTAAACGAAGGCCATGTTCCTGAGATGTTAAAAAATGCCATTATTAAATCTATTTTTAAAAAAACCATTTTAGATCCAAATAATCTCAGCAATTATAGACCAATATCAAACCTTCCATTTTTAGCTAAATAACCGAGAAAGTAGTGCACAAACAACTTGTTGAGCACTTAGAACTGAATAATATAATTTACCCTAGTCAATTTGGATTCCGTCCTCATCTTAGCACAGAAACACTACTGATTTCCCTCACTGACACTGTCATAAAGGGGTTTGATAGCAGACAAAAATATATACTTATTCTTCTCGACCTGTCCGTGGCATTCGATACGGTGAATCTTGCCATCTTACTGTACAGATTGAAAGAAATTGGTTTAACACAAAACACAATCAAATGGTTTAACTCATTTCTACAAAACAGGTCCTTTCAGGTCAAGATAGGTAGCACCTTCTCTGATAAAATTGAACTAAACACAGGTGTACCACAAGGGTCTGCCTTATCGGAAACCTTGTTCAACATATATTTACTACCAATTTGTCATTTATTAGCTAGACTGGGATTAAATTATTACATTTATGCAGACAACACACAGATTCTCATTCCCATCACTGACACACTAGACCGTACCTTTAAATTGATATCCATGTATCTAGCAACAATCAAACAACTCCTGGGCCATGTGAAACTTGTACTAAATATGGAAAAAACTGAGATAATACTCTTAGACAGAAAATAAAAAAATGAAGCAAACAATACACTAATGCTCCCAAACAACATCAAACTTAAACTAGCAGAAACAGTTAGAGACCTTGGATTTATCATTGACTGTGAGTTAAATTTTAAAAAGCACATTTCTACAAAACTGAAAGAAGGATACTATACGCTTCTTGTGCTGAGACGACTAAAACCCCTACTGGAATTCAACAACTTCCATTCAGTCCTACAATCTCTCATTTTCTCTACCTTAGATTACTGTAACACTTTGCTATTAAGCCTTCCATTATCTACTTTATATCCATTGAAGTGCTGCAGAATTCGGCAGCCAGAGTTTTAACTAACAGTAAAAAATGAGAACACATTACCCCGATATTGATAAATTTGCACTGGCTCCCCATTGTACAGGGAATCTGGTATAAAACTTGCTGCATCCTACACAAAGCAATCTATGGACATAGGACTGACTGGTTGAGTTTTTCCATTCGCTTACATACCCCACAAAGATCACTGAGATCAGCAAACAAAGGCCTATAACACATCCCGGCAGTCTACACAGCACATTTGGTACTCGTCAGAGAAAGAGCAATCTGAATAGCAAGGCCGAGTCTGTGGAACACCATGCCTGCTGATTTAAGATTACAAACAGACACAAAAAGATTTAAGAAAGATCTGAAGACCTGACTCTTTGAGCTAGCCTATTCAGACTAAATCAAGGAATGACAATAACATCCAGATTCCAAAAATTGTATATTCTCCCTGGCCTATGCCCATATTTTATTTTTATTTAGTTTTACCTTGTTTTAAGTTTATTAATGTATAATTTGTGAGCATAGATTGTTTGATGTATTTTTAACATTGTTGATTTGATTCACCTTTTGTAAACCGTTGTGATGTAAATACGAACGACGGTATATACAATTTTTTTAATAAATAAATAAATGTTCATAGTAAACATATTTCATGTTTGTGTTTTACCAAACCTTTATATGGATAACTTAGAATAAACTGTGCACCCAACGCCAAAACTTCAGAATACATAGCCGAACATTTTTTCTACATTTTCTTGAGTTGTTCTAGTGATATCTAGATAAATCCAGATTTTCTGCCCATAGAATAATGCAGATGTATTTTGAAAAAACTTTTGAAAATAGAGTCACAATCTTGATTAAAGCAAAGGAAACCAAAAGTGTGCCTCTATTAGAAATTTGAACTAACAACAGACATTTCTAGAAGTTCAGTTAGATTTAGATTAACATCTTGCACTTGATTGGTGATATTTTCTCTGGTTCCAGATGAAAAGTAATAAGCCTTGACAATAGGTGGCATCACAAAAGAGGAATATTTTTTAAAAAGATCAATTGGAGAAATGTACTCCAAAATAGGAAAATTCAAAACAGTAAGGTTCAAATATCTGATAGAGTTCTCAATATTTTACAACTTTTAGTGTGAATCATTTTGCTTTGCACCAAATTAACTTGTATATTCTGAATATTAGTGACACTCTGCTCCAAATCCTCACTTTTCTTTTTGAGCAAAAATAGAAATTAAAGAAATCTATATTATGCGCCAATTGATATCCAAGGTAACATTTCTCAAGGGAAACCAGGACAGGCAATTCACTCTATGAATAGCTCTCACCTGATGTTCACCACCAGTGTCTTGCTCAGTGGCCCAGCCTGCAGCAACTTCCCTCAACTCCAAAGGCATTGCAGGTATTTTTCCAGTGCAGCTGTTTCTAGCAATGACTCACCCAAGTATCCCAATAGAGATAGACGCTGCACCGGGCTCCTATATACAGGACCCATGATATAAAAAACTAAGGCTTCCTCAGATGTGCCTTGGTTCAGCCTTCCCATAGGCAAACCAGGAAGCAAATCCTCAGCCAATGATGTCATCTGGTTTTAGCGAGGAAAAGTCTGGTCTTACAATCCTAGGTGTTAACAGTACAATATCTATACATAACCATATAAAATAAAACTCAATGGTGGCCACTAGCATTATCTGTCCTTCCCAGGCCCCCCTCCCCCTTCCCTGAATGCCACCATATGCAATAGCTTACATAACTGTAAAAAATGTAACTTACACCATGACGGTAGGAGGTACATTCATTGAATTTGTGCTGCAGCTTGCACCAGGCCCTCCACAGCACATGATATTGTGTTTACCTGCCGTGAATTGGGAAGAGGTGGCACTCATCTACCTTCACCAGGGAAGCCAGAAGAGCCACATCCCTGGTGGTGAAATTGGGTTGTCTCCCCCTTGCGGCCATCTTAAATGCACGCAATGAAGAGGAACAGGAAGTTCCACCCTCGCCTTTCAGTGCGTGCAAACATATGTGCGCCATTGCTCGGCGCAGACAGGGGTGCACACAAGTCCACACACTGCGCACAAGAGACATGCACGTCTCGTGGCCAAAACATGCATGTATTTTGCATAGCTTGGCGCACTGTGCCGTAAGTGTGTTTATGGCCGCGCACACGCCTGTTTTAAAATCTACCTGTAAGTCATGCCATATTTCTTTCAAATAGTGGTTCTGGTTTTAAATGCATCTATAAAAAAAAGAGCTGGATGAAAATGAAGGAGCTATGATTATATTTGGGCACGCACAAGAAAGTTTGTAACCTCTCTACAATGAGTGGTATAGAGTTCCTTGTTATAAAGCATTTGGTTATTGCAGCTTGAGTTTAAATGATTTGAAGAGAGAAGTGTTTTGCTGGAATTTTACATATTGTGTGTGTGAAATTGTACATCCATGTTTTTATTATTGTCTGTTTATTCATTTTGTTCATTTTAATTGTATGATTTTTTTTTTATCTGTTTCTTGCCTTTGTACACTACTTCAGTGGCTTTGCCAGAGAGGTAGTTTAGAAATTAAATAAATAAAAATCAATCCGATCAGCTTGTTGGAAAATTTGAAATTCTCTCAATGGATGAAGTGTGGTCAGTATGAAAGCTTTTTTTCTCCAAAGTCCGATATCCCCTGAAACTTAATTTTATATTTAGGAAAATCATGTTCACTATAGTTGATATTATACAAACTTTACTACAAGTATTTTAACTTGACTAATGATCCTTTAAATTGTATGTAAAATATGATTTAAAGTATTTGCAAAATGCAGAAGAGAGGCAATGTTTGTTACTGACATATCGGGTGGCATGGTGGTAATAAAAAAACCATTAGACTTGATGGAGATAGTATAATACAACAGGGAATACATTAGTTAGAGTTGCTAAATGGCAATTGATGTGATCTTAAATGAAGAAGAATGGATTTGATAGTCAATGATAAATACCGGATTTATGCACACAAAAATTGGTTTCCTTAATGTTCAACTAGCAAAACAAACTGTCCTTAACTTTTCTGGCATAAAGAACACAAAGTTGGAGTTATACTCAAATAAAACCACAACAATTCTATCATAAATACAGCTGGATTCTTTGTAGGTTTTGATTTACATTTTTGACCCAGAGATTTAAAAATTCAGGAGATTGTGGACTAAATTTTCAAATCCGGGTTTTATGCCTACCAATGGTCTTTTGAAAATTGCCAGGGGGATTGTGTGTGTAAAAGTTTGCACAAAAGCTATCCCACTAGGGTTGCCAAGAGGCTCCATATTTTCAGGACAGGTTCATCCAGTCCTGCTTTTACTCCATTGCCTGCAGCGATTTGTAGTCTTGCTTTTATAAAAAAAAACAAAAACCTGCAATAGGGAAGTCAGAACTACAGGACCCTGTATGCAATGGGGATAAAAGCAGGACTGGATCAACCTGTCCTGAAAATCTGGAGCCAGTTGACAAACCTAGATTCCACATGTGCCTTTCTGCAGACAAGAAAGAAGGATTCTGGGTTGGGTGGAGTTAGGGCAGGGAAAGCATTTATGTGCTTACTTTCAATTTTTGAAAGTTTGGACATAAATCTACATGCACACATTTACAGCTGCTAATCTGTGGGTTTAAATGTGTGTGTGTGTGTGTGTGAATTGTCAGGATTCTAGGCACCCTGCTACTAATTTTCAAAACGGACTTATGTGCATGTCTGCTTTGAAAATGTGTGCAAATGTCTGCAAGTACTTTTTCTACATGCAGACTTCAGTCCAACGCTCTCTTCAGCATCAAATACTGTAGGAATTCAGTTGAAGGCAGGCATATTTAGTCACACACAATCATATGCTGAACATTTTTGGACTATTGTTACTTATTGGGCCAATGAAAGTGTAGCCCCTGCTTCATGCTTTGATCACATTAAGGCACATATTTGGGAGCTCAGGGGACATCAAATACCCCATGAATCTCCCAGATCCCTTCTGTTGGGAATGTGGGCTCTGTGCGCTTGGGTGGGGGTGGCTCTTACGGCTGAAGCTACACCAAAATTAGGAGCCAAAGTAAAAATAAAACTGAGACACTTAGGTCAAGTGCTCAGCTTCATTTGAAAATCATCCTCTAAGATTATTCCTAGATTCTGTGCCTGGGAAATTTTCTTAGTGAATTAGACCTTAATATTCTTGCAAATGAATTTACAAATTTGTTTCAAACTGATTTTGAACTAAAAAAAGATCAACCGTCTTTACCACAGAACACAATTTGTGTTGTCTTTAAACATTTCAAATGTACTGCTTCAAATTTTCAGAAAGAACTGTATCATAGGTATCTGTAAGGAAATTTTTATTGCGGTAAACGTTTCATTGTTTATTTTATGTCTCTACTGTCTCATCCTTAATATTCCAAATGGATATACCATAAGTTATCTATTAAGAATTGTCTTAATTAAGCATTTAACTTAGGTTTAAATATGCAGCCATTGCATTTTAATTGAATATAAATGTATTAATAAAAATATTTATTGAAGCTGAACAAATAGGTGAAACATACATCACTGGAATTAAATTACATCAAATGACATTCATGAGATTAGCATTTTAATGTGATACAATCTAATTAGAGGCTTTTATAATTTTAAAATTAATTCAGTCCTAGTGATATGGCATTAAACACTAATGAAAAAGTGTTTTTATCTAAAATTTAATAAAATACCTTTTAGCGAGATTGCAAATATGCAAGTTGTGAAAAACAAATTGAAACTGAATTAATAGCTAAATATTTATATATTTGTCAAATTAGTTTGTTATACGCTACATTCTTTCATTATGACAAATACATAAATAGTAAACAGAGTATGAGCTTATTATATTGTAAGAATCAAAAATCACCTTTGCTGTTAACACAATAATTTTCATTAATTATGATATAACTAAATGCATTTTTTATATACAGTTTGTAACCATTTACCCTCATCTTCTTCTCCTTTTGTTTCCATAATCAGATTCAATACATAAACTCATTTATAGTGCATAGAATAGTCTCAAATACTGCTCCTTATGGGATCTACTTTCTAGGATAATCAAAATATGAAAACTAACCAAGCCCAAATGCATGCAACTGCATCTCATAAATATTCGTTGTAGACATCCTGAAAACTGCGCCTGCTGGTTGCTCTCATACACTGAATCGGGGATTGCAGATGTAGAAATGTAATTTCCAGCTCTTTCTGCTGTGCACATAAGAACATAAGCTATGCCAGGGATGGATTGACTTATTGGAACTTTGGGCATGCCCCAGTGGGCCAATAGGCCCAATCACGTGGTTGGGGTTGGTGGCAGCAGTCTCATGCCTACAGAGTCACTGAGTCCAACACCAGCTTGTATCATATTGAGCCGATGGACACTGCTGGAGACCAGGCTGGCAGGGTCAAAGACCGGAGCTACTGGCAGTCACTGGAGACCAGGCTGGCAGAGCCAAAGACTGGAGCTGCTCAACTGGTGGCCGGTGTGTGTGTGTTTATGTATTTGAGATCAGGAGGGTGCAACTGTGTAGATGTAGATGTAGTATACTTGGATTTTCAGAAGGCGTTTGACAAAGTTCCTCATAAGAGGCTTCTAGGAAAAGTAAAAAGTCATGGGATAGGTGGCAATATCCTTTCGTGGATTGCAAACTGGCTAAAAGACAGGAAACAGAGAGTAGGATTAAATGGACAATTTTCTCAGTGGAAGGGACTGGGCAGTGGAGTGCCTCAGGGATCTGCATTGGGACCCTTACTTTTCAAAATATTTATAAATGATCTGGAAAGAAATACGACGAGTGAGATAATCAAATTTGCAGATGACACAAAATTGTTCAGAGTAGTTAAATCACAAGCAGATTGTGATAAATTGCAAGAAGACCTTGTGAGACTGGAAAATTGGGCATCAAAATGGCAGATGAAATTTAATGTGGATAAGTGCAAGGTGATGCATATAGGGAAAAATAACCCATGCTATAGTTAGTTACACAATGTTAGGTTCCATATTAGGTGCTACAACCCAAGAAAGAGATCTAGGCGTCATAGTGGATAACACGTTGAAATCGTCGGTTCAGTGTGCTGCGGCACTCAAAAAAGCAAACAGAATGTTGGGAATTATTAGAAAGGAAATGGTGAATAAAACAGAAAATGTCATAATGCCTCTGTATCACTCCATGGTGAGACCGCACCTTGAATACTGTGTACAATTCTGGTTGCCGCATCTCAAAAAAGATATAATTGCGATGGAGAAGGTACAGAGAAGGGCTACCAAAATGATAAGGGGACTGGAACAGCTCCCCTATGGGGAAAGACTGAAGAGGTTAGGGCTGTTCAACTTGGAGAAGAGACAGCTGAGGGGGGATATGATAGAGGTCTTTAAGATCATGAGAGGTCTTGAACGAGTAGATGTGAATCGGTTATTTACACTTTCGAATAATAAAAGGACTAGGGGGCATTCCATGAAGTTAGCAAGTAGCACATTTAAGACTAATTGGAGAAAGTTCTTTTTCACTCAACGCACAATAAAGCTCTGGAATTTGTTGCCAGAGGATGTGGTTAGTGCAGTTAGTGTAGCTGGGTTCAAAAAGGTTTGGATAAGTTCTTGGAGGAGAAGTCCATTAACGGCTATTAATCAAGTTTAGTTAGGAAATAGCCACTGCTATTAATTGCATCAGTAGCATGGGATCTTCTTAGTGTTTGGGTAATTGCCAGGTTCTTGTGGCCTGGTTTGGCCTCTGTTGGAAACAGGAATCTGGGCTTGATGGACCCTTGGTCTGACCCAGCATAACAATTTCTTGTTACCAATTTTCTTGTTACCAATTGTCCATGTAACCATTAGCAATGGTTACATGGAATAGACTTAGTTTTTGGGTACTTGCCAGGTTCTTATGGCCTGGATTGGCCACTGTTGGAAACAGGATGCTGGGCTTGATGGACCCTTGGTCTGACCCAGTATGGCATTTTCTTATGTTCTTATGTTTTTATTCTGGATATGCCTGTTTAAAAAGCCAGGTCTTTAGCTTTTTTTAAAATTTCAAAGTGCAAGGCTTGAGGTGGAGTTCAGGGGGCATGGTGTTGCAGAGGGCAGGGCCTGCAACAGATAGTGCTCGCTCCCTCTGCTCAAGGTGAAAATTGAAGGCCCCCGTGTGCCGCGAACGGTGTGCCAGGCCTTCATCTTCACCGCGAACGGTGAGGGTCCCGTGGCATGCCGGTGAGAGAGAATGTGTGTTGGGGAGGGGAGGGTGAGAGAGAGCATGGGGGGAGGGGAGGGTGAGAAAGAGCAGGAGGGTGTGAGAGAGAGCATGGGGGGATGTTGGTGAGAGAGAATGTGTGTGTGTGAGAGAAGGGGATGACAGAGAGCATGGTTATTGAGAGGGGGTGAAGAGAGTGTGAGAGAGAGCATGGGAGGTAAGAGAGGGTGGGTGGGGGGATGCTTGAGTGTGGGTTTCAGAGAGGGAGCCTATATGAGGGGAGGGGGATGCCAGTGAGAGCGAATGTGTGTGTGAGAGGAGAAGGGGTGTGGGGGAGTACGAGAGACAGCTTCGTTGGTAAGAGGGGGAGTGCACGGGATGCTTGAGTGTGGGTTTCAGAGAGGGAGCCTATATGAGGGGAGGGGGATGTCGGTGAGAGAGAATGTGTGTGTGAGAGGAGAAGGGGTGTGGGGTAGTACGAGAGACAGCTTGGTTGGTAAGAGGGGGAGTGCACGGGATGCTTGAATGTGGGTTTCAGAGAGGGAGCCTATATGAGGGGAGGGGGGATGCCGGTGAGAGAGAATGTGAGTGTGAGAGAGGAGAGGGAGTGTGGGGGAGTGCGAGAGACAGCTTCATTGGTACGAGGGGGAGTGCGCAGAATGCTTGAGTGTGGGTTTCAGAGAGGGAGCCTGTATGAGAGGATGTGTGTGTGTGTGCCAGAGAGTGAGGGAGCCTGTATGAGGGTGTATATATGTGGAAGGGACACTCTTGCAGTGAATTTCTAGGTAAATTCTGCTCAAAACAAGAGCAGATGTGCCAATGAAAAAGCTCGCCGCCCGGGCGTAGAACGGGTACAGCTGCTAGTGATAAAAATAAAGTTTAAAAAAAATCACCAAATGACAAGACTACAAAGAGACCCCCCCTTGCCCCTTTTGATGATTTGATCTGTACCGTGCCATGTCATACCTTGGGGAGGGGTGCACCATTTCATCCCTTACCTCAGGCAGCGGATTGCCTTGAGCCACCCCTGCATAAAAGACATGCTTTGATGGAATATTTAAAGGTAACAAACATGGAGTTTTTTTGTTTACATTAGACTCCTTGGCTGGGGTCGTTCCCCAGTTTAATGAACACAAAAACAGTGAAAGATTACAAAGGTGCATGGGATGAACACAGCGATTCTCTAAAGGCTAGAGGATGGAAATGAAGAAAAGGGTGGATGGGGTAATTTGTTGGTGTGGTGGTTACTACCCTCAACCAATAAGCCTTCATACTGTTGATGCTACTCCATTATTGCTCTCTGCTTCAATGACAGGGGAAAAAGAGGAAAAGGGGTATTAGATTCAGACAACAACCCACAAGGACATTGAATTTTACAGTCTTGGAAAACAAATAAGCATGGGGGTAACTTGCTGATGCAGATGTTACTACCCTTAACCAATAAGCCTGATACTTTTAATGCAACTCCAACATTGCTCTCTGCTTCAATGGCAAGAGGTAACGGGGAATTGGACTCAGAAAGCAACCAACAAGTATCCTGACTTTGATGGTCTGGGAAACTGAAAAGTATGGGGGTGACCTGTATGGTGCAGCTGATGCTACCATAAACTTGCTGGGCAGACTAGATGGACCATTTGGTCGATTTCTGTCATTTCTATATTTCTATGTTTCTATGAATTTAGGTACCTATATTTATTAATTCAGCCATGGTAAATTTTCAAAACCTTAAATCAAGCTGTGTAACTCTATAATCAAGCAGCCGGATCACTTTCAGAATTCACCTTCTGAAAGTTCTGTCAATGTTTAGCTAAAAAGAATTCTCATTTATATGGATCCTCAGCCAATTCCTTTATAAAGGATCAAGGAAACATTTAGGAGATCTTTTAACATGACATTCTTCTAATGAATACTTGTGAATTTATTACCAGTTAGATTATATGCTATCCCTGAAGTAATGTAAAATGACTGCAGTCATTACTTCTCTTAATAAAATTTTATCAAGATTCTTAAGGATGAGTGGAAAGTTAGTTTGATCGTAACTACTGGCAAAATTAGAAGTAGATGGTAATAAAGAATACAATTTAAAGTATGCTTACAATAGAAAAAATAATTAATCATAATACACTCTAGGTTATTCAAAGTCATTTATGTAAATGTGGTACATAATTTAAATGATTTGAAAATAGCCTCTAGGTAGCACCTACTTGCAATATTTGAATGTATGGTAGTATAAAAGTCTGCTTGCCTACTCTTACACCTAGAACTATCTCCTGTGACTACTATAAAACCTCACTTATGAGAGTGTCCACATAAATAACGCTACCTCTCAGTTGTGTGATTTAGAATGGATATGTGTAGTATGTCCACACAATTAAAGGTTCTCCCGGGGATGGGGAAGAAAGGTAGAAGCAGTAAATATAATTTCATAAAACAAAAATAAAAACATAGGGGTAGATTTTAAAAGGTGCGCGTGGGCGTACGTGTGTGCGCGCACTACCCGGCGCGCACACACGTACGCCTGATTTTATAACCTGCGTGCACCGGCACATGCAGGTTATAAAGTCAGCATCTCCGCATGCAAGGGGGTGCACAATTGGGCACCCTGCGCGTGCTGAGTCGTGCTGCCTTTCCCATTTCCCTTCCCCCTAGCCTAACCTTCCCACTCCTTCCCCTGCGAAGGTAGCACACGCCTGCGCTACCCAAATCCTGCGCTACCCAAATCGGGGTGGAGTCGGCCCCGGAAGAGGAGGAGTCGGGGCGTCACCGGGGCCGACTCCGCGAAGACGTCGCGGACAGCGAAAAGGTAAGGGCCTTTTCGCGTCCTACTTCGCGCCCAATAGCTACAACTTCTATGGTGGCGCTATTGGGTGCGAAACCGACAGTGATCGTACAGCGGCGGTGCGATACTTTAGAAAATGAGGCTCTAAGTATTCATATAATTATATATTTGAAAACACTTTGTTACCGACTCATTTTCTTTTTTGGCACTTTTATTAAACGTTTACTTAGTTATATACTTTATGTGCCTTCCTGTAAACCGTTGTGATGGTAAATAACAACGACGGAATATAAAAGATTTTAAATAATAAATAAATAAGAGTTCAAAGAAGACTGTATGCAACAGGGAAGCAGCTTTGCTATTGCTGTATGAAGGAGGTTACAGATAAATGGGTGAATTTATATAAGACCTGAGAGGTACCTTGTAAAGGAGCAAGCTTATTTTCAGTTTGTCAAGATTTTTTGCAACATTTTAAGGAGCAATTTTCAGACTGCCGTCTTTGAGACAAGACCATGACTACTTCTCACCCGTGGACCAAATTTCAATGAGAAAGTGCACACAAACTTTCTGCTAGACTTTTAAACTTGATTTTTGTGCAGGTACATGTTTGACAGAAAATGATGCACATAGATTTGAAAAAGTAATCCATGTGTGTCCAGGTCCAATTTTTCTTTAATAAAATCAATTTTTACAGAGGTTAAATATGCATTAATCATTGTAAAAATTGATTATTATATTATATATATACAGTATACTTTTTTGCTGAGAAATGGTCATATAAGGAGCTCAACAAGCACATGGGTAAGGGGTATCCAACTGGAATTTTAGGTTTTTGATAAATCCATCACCAAAGGGTCTTTACAAAATTAAGTAATCATGGGAATAAGAGATCATGGATCAATACTGTTTGGATTGAATGATCTTTTTTTTTTTTTTCAATAAAGAAAGGGGAACAGGGATATTCCATGAAGATCTATGCTAGGACCAGTGCTGCCAATATATTTATACACAATCAGGAAAAAAGTATAACCAGCATAGGGGCAAAATCTATACATGATAAAAAATATGGGCTATATTTTAAAAGCCCTGCGTGCCGGCGGCCTATTTTGCATAGGCCGCCGGCACGCACAAAGCCCCAGGATGCGCGTAAGTCCCAGGGCTTCGCAAAAGGGGCGGGAGGGGCGTGTCTGGGGCATGTCCGGGGTCAGGGGGCGGTCTGGGGCGGGTCTGGGGGCGTGGCGACAGTTCAGGGGCAGGCCAGGAGGGCGGTCCAGAGTCCCCTGGCACTGCGGCCTGTGCCGGGGGATGGCGAGGCGGCGCGCGCAAGTTACGCCTGCTTCAAGCAGGCGTAACTTGCCCAACAAAGGTAGGGGGGGATTTAGGTAGGGCCGGGGGTGGGTTAGGTAGGGGAAGGGAGGGGAAGGTGGGGGACACGGAAGGAAAGTTCCCTCCGAGGCCGCTCCGATTTCGGAGCGGCCTCGGAGGGAATGGAGGCAGGCTGTGTGGCTCGACGCGCGCAGGCTGCCGATTTTGCGCAGCCTTGCACGCGCCGACCCCAGATTTTATAAGATACGCGCGTATCTTATAAAATCCGGTGTACTTTTGTTCGCGCCGGTTGTGCGAACAAAAGTACGCGCGCACGTACTTTTTAAAGATCTACCTCTATATATTGTGGAATTCTGCATGTTCAAATGCCAGGCTGCTGGTGAGTAGTTACAACAGGATAGCTCACAAACTGAGTGAATAGAAAATAAAAGGCAGATGAGCTGCAACACAGAAGTGCAAAACAATGCAGATTTATAAACAAAATTGGTTTTTAGTTTGACTACACTCAGGAAAGATCATTTTGTCATTGTAGATTTTTCCGTACAAACCCTGACCCAATATGTAGCATGAGTTAAAAAGGCTAACAAATGTTACAAGTTCAAATTACTAAGAAATAATTTACAAATAAAACAGAAAATGTCATTACGCTATTGTGTGCCCATATTAGTCACACTATCTCAAAAATAGATAAAGTATACATTGAAAAAGGTACAGAAAAAGATAACAGAAATGACTAGGATGGGAAATATCTTGCATATTAAGAAATAAAAAGAAGTTAAAACCTGAGACTCTTAACTTGGAAAAGAGGTAACTAAAGAATGATATGCTAGAAGTATATAAATCCTGAATGGTTTGGAAAAAGTAAATAGGAAACTATTATTCACTGTGTCTCATAATGAAAGAACAAGAAGGCACTTGATGAAAGTATCAAGTGGCAGGCTTAAAACTAACAAAAGGAAGTGCTTCTTCATACAACACTTAATTAGCTTGTGGAACTCATCACCACAGGACATTATGAAGGCAAATAGCATAACTCATTTCAAAAAGGGATTAAATTTATGGAAGATAGATCAATCACATGCTATTTAACATAACAGTCAGGGATATAACCCTGGGTATAATGCATTCCTAAATTATGATTATTATGCACTCAAAGCATATAACAATAGATAGTGTTGTGATCTCTGTGTTAGTCTACTTGAATATAGAGAAATAAGGGTCAACAAACAAGTTGTAGGTGACAACGTTCTATTGGACTAATTTAAATATATCAGTGACTAGCTTTTATATTACGTTAATCCAAAAAAAAGCAATGTGCATACATTTCCACTATGGTGAACCCCCATCTCATGGCCACCCTAGTTTAAAGGAGCCAAATCCCTAGTGGTTGATGAGGCAATGGCCAACTTCTTTCTCCACCCTCATGTAGTCACCAAATGTGTTTAAGAAGAGTCTTGTCACAATTCTTCTACTACCTCTAGGCCCCAACAATTTTTTTAAATATCCCCAAATGCTCCAAGTGGTCACCCTGCAGCTTTCTGCCTACTATAAATTTACAGGTTCTTCAGATGGCAGGCATGATCCTTCCTGACTTCTGCCCCACTGATGCCATTTTGAATGATAGTGACAGCAGGGCAGGAACAAAAGAGGATTGTCACTTGCACGTTGAAGAAACTCAGAACTCATGGGGTAAGCTTAGTGGATCAAGGGATGTCAGTAGGGCCACTCAGAGGCTTTTCTGAAATGTTTTTAAAGCGGGTAGGGCTTTTGGTAGAAGGGGTTTTGTGCCCAGGCAATGTTTAAATATATTTAGGATTTGAGTGGGGGCGGAGGGGGTAGTCAGTCCTTGTACAATAAACCAGTAGGGATTTGGCACATGGGAGTGAGGAGTAGGGGGTAGGGGGCATTTACGAGGCTGGTAGGCCTCTTTAAACCATAGCTACTGAAAGTTTCCTACTCATGCAAATAATGGGAGAAGAAATTTAAGCAAAACACTCTGCTCCTAGTATGGCCAAAAAGATAACTGTACCTTTGCATGTCATTGCTTGAATCTGAATACCGGTATATGACCTGCTTTGCATGGTACTGCATCACAGTAGTTCATTAATTCAGAATTGTAGTTAATTTCATGTGTAGCAGACTACCCATGAGTTTACTATTGAGTGAGGTGCTAATATTGACATTTTTTTTTAAATGGAAAAGGAAGCAACATGTGTAAAATGCACAAAAGCCTGAAGCACTGGTGTTTTTGTGTGTTTTGTTTTTTCTTTTTTGCATTTAGAATACCTGGCTGTCATCTGCAAAACTATGTGCAGTTTAGTATCTCAGACTTTCCATGTGTAATGGACCAGAAAACAGCCAAGGCTAGAATTAGCAATATTTCAGATTAGAGATTGGTAATTTACTAATCTGCCAAATGGAGACCCCTCTCCTGACCAAACAGTAGAAGATCTGTTTTCCTACCTAATCTTTGGTTATCTCTCAGCACTGGAGAAGGCTAATTAAAGAACAAGTAAGCTTGTAGAATGGAGAAAGCTTTTGACTATGAAATGATGTCGCTGTTGAAATGCAATATATACAATGTTCAGTCATCTTTTTCTCAAATGCATTTGAAATGAATTTCTTTTCCATTTCAAATATGTTTACTTGATTAAAACTGCACCACAAATTGCTTAAGATGGATAAAGACTCTCTTTCAGTGTTTAAAAAATAGCACTGTGGTGTAAGAGAGATGCAGATTTAAGCTTGCTCTGAATTTCCATCTATAGGTAGCATATACATACGTGTGTGTAGTCACGCTATGTCCATGTGCCGGGGTAAAAGGGGCATGAGGCCTAGTTAAGGGATCTGGGAAATACAGAAATGGACCCTCAACAGGACAGAACATTGACTTGCTGGCGTTCCCAATGTTTAGAAGGTAATTTTCAAAGCCTTATATGCATAAAAACCAATTTTATGTGCATACATGGATATTCTGTAATGTCATAAATCTACCTTGAAGCCACAAAAGGAAGAATAAAAACAAATTAAATTAATTAAGAAATTATAAAAGATCTTAGGGCTCTGAACATATAAAAGTACCTGTGCAATCTGGTTACATGTACTTTTATGCAAACTGCAAAAGGTATTTCAGTGGGGCAGATTTGTAACTTATGTGGATTGCAAGAGGTGACTTTTAAAAGCCTGGCATGTGCCAAAATCAGGAGATATGTGCACAAGTTGGGGCTCGCGCATGCCCACCAAGTTTGGAAAAACGGTCAGATGCACGCGTATCTCCCACTGCGTGCACATCGCAAAAGTTTTCAAAAAAGGGGTGGGATGTGGGCCTGGCCTGGGCAGGACCTGGGCATTTTGGGGTATGGCCAAGAGATGTGCCTGGGTGAACGCCCAGATCCCCTGCTGTGTAAATGTGCTTCTGCTAGGGACGAGGTGTCAGTTAAAAAATGAAAAGAAAGATCCATTTCTCAGAGGTTTAAAGGGTCTGGGGTAACTCGGGGGTGTATAGACAATCAAACCGGGGGGGGGGGGGGGGGATTGGAGGATCTAACTGTTATTTGGATGGACTGGTAGACCAACTGGTGGAACAGGTAATGGTGTGGGTACACACCCCTTTTAAATTTCCTTGACTTTCGTGGTAGAAGCATGATTTGTTGCTCATAGGTGCACATCCACTTGAAATTGGGCTCACATATACATGCAGTCAGGCTGTTTTATAACATGTGTGCATATGTGCATGCATGCAAGTTATAAAATGGCCTTGAATCTTGATGCACGCCAAGGCACAGACACCAAAGAGTACCCACGCACCGGTTTGAAAGTTACCATCTATGCATGTAAATTAACCTGCATAAGTTACGCCCTCCAAAGTGGGAAGTGCAGCTTTACTTGAATTAAACGATTCACATTGGACCAGTGACCGCATATACAAACTGAAAATACTTGAGCCCTATCCACACAGTTATAAAATTACCCTCTTATTGTTGTGGGAGAGGAATTGTGGAATTTACAACAAAGAAATACAGAGTCTTTGTGTAGACATAATTTATTCTTACTGAATAGATCTATTTTTTGTTCAGCTCTTCAGAACTAAGTTGCTGGCCTCTAACAGAGTTTTGTATTAAGCTTTCTAGGCCACAGAAGAAATCATTTGTTTAGGGCAGAAGAGATAACAGCAGAATGGTGTCAGCCTTGGGTGGTGGGGCGGGAATGAGCTCATGATCAATTCTGCTCCATTTAGAGACAACAGGAAATAAGATACTGGGGAGGGGGCCAAAGGGTCTTGGAGGGGTGGAGGGTTGCCCAGGATTATTTGTGTATATTTTTATTGCAGGGATCCAACACCGATTTTTATATTTCATTTTGTTATTTTTGGTTTTTTGGTTTTATTTTGTTTCAAGACAAAAGACTAAGTTGCACATTAAAGCACTTACATAGGGCTTTCCAATAGCGGGCTGTAAACTGTGGTCCTCGATCGGAGATGATATCCTGTGGAAGTCCATGAAGTCAAAGATGTGCTGAGCGAACAGACCAGCTAGGTCAGGGGCAGAAGGAAGTTTTGGCAAGGGAACGAAGTGCGCCATCTTGGAAAATTGGTCCACGGTTACCCAGATGACCGAATTACCTCCTGAGACAGGAAGATCCACAATGAAATCAGTGGAGATATGTGTCCAAGGCTCCATTGGGATGGACAATGGTTGCAACAAGCCCCTGGGCTTCCCGAGGAGCGTTTTTTGAACTGCACAAGTAGGACATGAGCCCACAAAAGCTTGGACGTCTTGTCTCACCGTTGGCCACCAGTAGAACCGGTTTAAACAAATCTAATGTCCCTTTCCAACCAGCATGGCCCCCAGTGAGGGAGTCATGGGCCCAAGCGAGGACTGCACTCCTGGAGCGACGCGGAACGAAGGTCTTCCCTTGGGAGGACACCAAGGTTGCAGCAAGGATGACTTTTTCAGGGTCCAAGATATACTGAGGTGTATCAGGGGTCTCTTCAACCTCAGAAGAGCGTGACAGCATGTCAGCTCGAACATTCTTAGAGCAGGGTTGGTAGCGTAAGGTAAATTCAAACCGATCAAAAAACAGCAACCATCGGGCTTGTCTTGGATTCAGGCGTTGGGCTTGCTTCAAGAATGGTAGGTTTTTGTGATCGGTGTAAATCGTGACCGGTTGGTTGGCTCCCTCCAACCACTGTCTCCATTCTTCCAGGGCAAGTTTCACGGCTAGCAACTCTTTGTCACCTACACAGTAGTTGCTCTCAGCCGGGGAGAATTTCTTTGAGAAATATGAACAGGGCAACAGCTGTCCAGAATCAGAGTACTGGCTCAGTACTGCCCCCATGGCCACATTGGAGGCATCAACATCTACCATGAAGGGCCGGCTGGGATCCGGATGATGAAGGCAGTATCTAGTAAGAAAGCTTCCTTGAGGGCCTCAAAAGCTTGGCAGGCAGAAGGAGGCCAATCCACCGCGTTAGCCCCCTTTCAGGTGAGGGCAGTTAACGGATCCACAATACGGGAGTAGTTGGGGATAAAGTGACAGTAGAAATTAGAAATGCAAAGGAAGCGTTGCAATGCTTTAAGACCCCTGGGCCAGGGCCAATTCTTAATAGCAGCCACTTTCTCAGGATCCATTAGAAAGCCTGCTGCAGAGACTATGTAGCCTAGGAATGGCAGGGAGGTCTTCTCAAAACTGCACTTTTCCAGTTTTGCGTATAGACCATGCTCCCTAAGTATCTGGAGCACTTGGCAGACATGTTGATGATGTGACGGCAGGTCCTGGGAGTAGACTAACACATCATCGAGGTAAACAATTACACAGGTGTTCAGAAGGTCCCACAACACCTCATTCATCAGGTGCTGGAACACCGCCAGGGCATTACATAAACCGAAAGGCATCACAAGGTACTCGTAATGCCCGTCTTGGGTATTAAACGTGGTTTTCCACTCATCTCCGGGATGGATTCTGACCAAATTATAGGCTCCTCGTAAGTCCAAATTTGTGAAAATCTTCGCTCCTTGAAGCCGATCAAGGAGCTCCGGGATTAACGGGAGCAGGTAGCGGTCTCGCTTGGTAATCAAATTTAGGCCTTGATAGTCTATACACAGCCTCAGTGAGCCATCTTTCTTGCTGACAAAAAAGAAGTCCGCCCCTGCAGGCGACTTGGACGGGCGGATAAATCCCTTGGCCAAATTCTCTGCAATGTACTCAGACATGGCCAGGGTCTCAGGTATGGATAAGGGATAAACCCTTCCTCGAGGGGGCATGGTACCAGGTAGTAAGTCAATAGCACAGTCATACGGATGGTGCTGCGGAAGGATCTCCACTTGGTCTTGGAGAATACATCGGTGAAGTCCTCATAAGGTGCAGGGGGACCCATAGCCAAGTGCATCAACGGAAGTGCGGGGGTCCTAGGCACCTTCATACAATTAGCTAGGCAGAAGCGACTCCACTTAACAATCTGTAGCATATCCCACTGAATCGTGGGTGAGTGTTTCTGTAACCACGGCAACCCTAGCACCACAGGGTGGACAGCCTTATCTAGTACTAGGAAGGCTATCTCCTCCGAATGGATCGTCCTGGTGCGGACCGTAATGGGTGCCACGGACAGCTGGAAGGGACCAGGAAGGAGCGTCCCCTGGATTGAGGTAATTCATAACAGGACCTCCCGTCTGTGTGTAGGGATTCGTAACTGGGAGACTAAGTCGTGCAGGATGAAATTACCTCTGGCTCCAGAGTCCAGGAATGCCATTGTCTCAAAGGAACCTCCGGGGTATTCCAGAGTAACAGGAACAGTGCATTGAGGAGCTGTAGCACAGCCTAGAAGGAGCTCCTCCCAACCTCCTAGGCTTTGGCGTTTTCCGCACGTTCCTGGCAGCGTGCCAAGAAGTGGCCCTTCTGGCCTCAATATAAACACAATTTCAATGAACGGCGACGTTGTCTGTCTTCAAGAGAAAGCGGGGCCCATCCCAGCTGCATGGGTTCGCTGGTGGGGACGTCTGGACGAGAGCTCTTAAGAGAGGGCACAGGTCTCGGCACACGAGCCGGACTATGGTGAGAAGGGTGCTGCTCCTTGGCCCGTTGTTGTAGGCGGCGGTCTATGCGAGCAGCCATCTCGATCAAGGCATGAGGTCTTCTGGCAAATCGTGAGCCGCAATCTCATCCTTAATGCGACCAGAAAGACCTTCCAGGAAGATGGCCTTAAGACTACCATCCTGCCAACCTACTTCCTGGGCTAAAGTCCGAAACTCCATTACATAGTCCGCCAAGGAGTGAGCCACCTGACGAAGCTGCAGCAGATCAGACGTAGCCAATGGCTACTCGAGTGGGCTCATCAAAGGCCTGGCGAAAGTTCGTGATGAACAATAGTAAATCCGTTAGTGAAGAATCATTGTTTTCCCAAAGGGGAGAAGCCAATATCAAGGCTTTCCCATCGAGCAAGGACAGGATGTATGCCACTTTCACCACATCCGAGGGAAACTGCCGAGGCAACAAGGAGAACCGTACAAAACATTGGTTCAGGAAGCCGTGGCAAGTCCTTAAATCACCAGCGTAGCGGGAGGGTGCTGGTAAATGAGTCACAGAAGAGCCGTGACCCTCGGGGGCCCTGCCAGCGGAAGGCAAGGACTCCAGGGGTGAGGACAGCCGTTCCACCAGGGCTGCCAAATTATCAATGCAGCTCTGGTGCTGTAGCATCTGCCGGGTCATCCCGGACAGATCCGAGGGAGAGGGTGCATCCGCCGAGTCCATGGCCTTGCAATCTGTTGTGGGAGTCTCAGGTTAGTGGACCCTTGGGCCGACCGGCTGGAGACTAGGAAGAGATGGACAATGTCTCTGATGAACAGCGGACCGGGAGGCAGATGTTCAGGCGGGACGTAGATGCTCTTCACCCTGGAAGCTGGTGCTCCCCCGGGAGGAGCCCATAGGAGCCCAACCGCTGGGACTTAGGTGGCTTCACCCTTGGAAGCCGAAGCCCCCCCCGGGAGGAGCCCGTAGGGGCCCAGCCGTTGGGACTTAGGCAGGGTGTGGATCAGGACAGGTAACTGGAACCAGACTAGGACAGTAGTGATACTGTAACTGGGTACGGGTTCTGGAACCAGGCAGGAACTGTAGCAGGACTCAGGTACTGGAACCAGGCAGGAACTGTAGCAGGCTCGGGTACTGGAACCAGGCAGGAACTGCAGCAAGACTCGGGTACTGGGACCAGGCAGGAACTGTAGCAGGTTCGGGTACTGGAACCAGGCAGGAACCAAGCAGGCACTGTAACAGGCAGGCAGAAACCAAGCAGGTACTGTAGCAAACAGGCAGGAACCAAGCAAGTACTGTAGCAGGCAGGCAGGCAGGAACCAAGCAGGTACTGTAGCAGGAACAGAGCGACGTAGCCAAGCAGATCACTCCAGGGCCCAATGCAACAGGAAACCAGAATGCTAACCCATTGCAAGGCAAAGGCTGGATGGCCGCGGCCAGCTTATCAAGGCCGTGGCATCTGACGTCAGGAATTGGGCGGAGTCAGTGCTGGTGGGAAACAGGCTACAAAGGCGCGCCTAGGAACAGGGCATCCACCGGAACCTTCACGGCGGCGCTGCCCCAGCGGGGACACCGCCAAACAGGCCGCAAGCCAGGACTCTGGAGACGAGAACAGGTCCGGGAATCAAGAGGTAAGGGCCTGGCCTTGGTGCTCGCGGCCTCTCTTTCAAAGAGACTTGTAATCCAATTTGCTGAACCTATCATGTTTTTGTAGGTTTACTAAATGAATTTGTGAACCATTTGTAAGCGCTCAAGTGTTGCATATTGAGGTCTAAGTATCTTACACTTCCCTTTCTTACTGGTTATGGATTCTCCTGCATTCATTTTTACCCTGATTTTCTCCCATTTTTGTTCATTACAAATGCAATGGGAAAATAAAATAAAAACTGAAAATGAATATCCCTACACATCTGTTAGCAGATTTGACCTTGCACCTTTGTGGTTATTGAAGACTGGTCCTCATGGATTGATTAGTCCTCTTTTTTAAAATGTATTTTTATTGAATTTTCAAAATTTAACACAAGTATAACGTGCTACAGAAAAAAGATATAATGTTGGAGATATACTCAAAAAGGGATTAACAATAAAGAAAACATCAAAACCTAACATATGTTGCTAGAGTCCACAATAGAGGAGATCCAAGAAGGTTCCAAGCTTAAACAAAAAGGAAAAAGGAAAAAGAAAAGTAACATAAAAGCAAAAGGCAGTATATTATTAAAACAGCAGCAAGGCACATAGATATCACTTTGGAGATCTCCTGTGGAGATTTTTTAGATTCCAAAAAGAATGCAATTGCAAGCTCTAAAGAAAAACATACTTTACATTATTCAGTTGCTGCATACATTTACAAGTAAAGCCGACAACAAACAAAAGACCAAGAACAAAAGTTTCTTCGAGCATTACAAGAAATATTTTCCTCCAAGCTTGAATAGTCCTTGAAAGATCTGGGAAGAGCTACATCTTCAGATTATAAAATAAAGCCAACACAATGCTTAGAGAAAAGCTTCATGACACCCCAGGAGAGGCTGAAAGACAAATCCGGACCTTCCCATTTCTTTTCTTTTAATCATAGCACAGGAAACAAGGAAAAAGAAGATGAAAAACTCAAACAGCAGCAAGCACTTCCCAGCATTTCCTTTCCTCAAGCAGCCATCTTGGATGTCCCAATTGATCCTTTAATAGGCCTTCTGAACATTTCTTTTTCTGAAGGGATTTTGCCAAGAGCTTTGAAGCAAGCCTCAGGGAAGACCTTCTGAAGAAACTTTCTTTGGATCCCATGAGTCTAGATAATTTTAGATATGACTCAAACAGCTTCTCTTAGCTAATATCGCTGAGTGATTGGTGTTGGCTCAGGTCCAGGATTATTTGGACAATTCTCAGTATCCTGTTCAGAGACAGTTTGGAATTAGGAAAGGTCATAGATGTCCTGGGGGCCATATTAGGTGATCTGCTGTGGGTGGCAGATGATGGTGATATATTGTATCTGGTCTTGCTGGATCTTTCAGCACATATGACACGGTGGACCAATAGTTTCTCTCAATTTGGTGGCAGCAGGGCTTCAAGGTTAATTTCCAAATGATGTTTCACTAAAGACTTAAACCAGAGGCATATAAACCTCCTTTTTCCTCCTCAAGATTTACCAGATCCCTCTTAAAATTCTCTACATCTTCCTGGGTGTCTATTGTAGGTTTTGATATCATCCACCAAAAGGCAAACCTTTCCCAATAGCATTTCTGCAACATTACTTATGACAATCTTGAACAGAATTAGACTGTGGGCCAACAATCCTTGAGGTACAACAGTGGCCATGTAACTCCTTCCATTTATCACTAACCTTTATCACTACCTATCCAGCCAATTTTTAACATAGTGAGCCATTTTAAAGCCCATAACTAGAGTGTTCAGTTTGTTTGTAAGTTACCTTTGTGGAAATGTGTCAAAGGAGTTTGCAGTAATACAAGCACAGAACATCTAGCACCTCCCCTGATCTAAGTTTCTGGTGCCCCAGCCAAAGAAATTTAAAAGATTACCCTGACAGTCTACCTCTGATAAAATCCATTCTACTTTCAATACTGTTTCCAAAATCTAAATCAGCATCTGTTTGAACAGTGGCTCCATTATTTCACTCGCCATTGAGGGCTTAGAACTGATGACAAGGAAAGTTACTTTAGATCTAGTTTTAAGTGGGATGCAGGACACTTGAAAATAGTAATAATAACACAATCAAGTTTGATATCATCAATAGATGGAGAATAGCAAACAAAATTACTGTAGTAGCATTCAACTTTAAAAAGGGAGACAAAATTCATTAAAAGGAAACTAAATCAAGTAGGTGCAAAGTTTTAAACTTTGCATTGGAGACAAAATGTATTACACACATTAAAAAATGTTGAATGAAGACTAGATATTCACGAGCATACTTAAATAATGCTATGAAAGAGGTTTTAAAGCCAAAATGACATGTTTTGTAAAATTAAAAGCAGGTTTGAAACAGAAAAACAAGAGTAAGCACTAGAAAGTTGGATGCAAAATATTAATAAAGTAAACCAAAAGAAAATTTGAAGAGAAGCTTTTCATAGAGGCAAAAAATAATAAAAATTTTTTCAACTAAATAAAAAAAAATAAGTCTGAGAGAGAGTCATTAGATGGCTGTGTATGTGTGTGTGTGTGTGTGTGTGCGTGTGTGTGTGTGCGTGTGTGTGTGTGTGCGTGTGTTAGTAGGTGGCAGGGGTGGGTAGGTAAGGTTAAAAAGAATAAAAAAAAAACATTCATAGAAGATAAAATCACAACAGAAAAACTAAATCATTCTTTGTTTTGGTTTTAAGTAAAGAGAATGTTGGGTGGATACCCACACCAGAACTATTCTTTGAAGGTAAGGATTTAGAGGAACTGAAGCAAATTACTGTGTGAAAGTGGAAGATATTCTAGAGTAAATTGACAAGATAAATAATAAATCACCAGGACTTGACGGTATTCACCACAACATTCAGAATTAACTCAAGTATGAAATTGTTAACTTCCTGCTGGTAATATGTAACATCATTAAAATCTCCTATTCCTTTATTATTTTAAGAATGAATAAGAAGGGGGAAAAAACAAGTAGTATGGATATACAAAACTTCAACTATTGTATCTGAGGGAGCATAGCCAATATAACACCAGTTGTTTCTTTTAAAAGGGTCACATAGAATAATCCAGGAGGCTAAATACCAGTTAAGCAAAATGGTGGAAGATAATAAGAGAAGAATTACTGGACATATGGATAGGCATAGCTAAACAGTGGAGAAAACATGAATTTAATTACGGAAAGTCATGTTTTACTAATCAATAAGAATTAAACAGTGTAAATAAACATGTGGATAAATGTAGTTGATTTAGTATATTGGATTTCAGATGGGATTTAATAAAGACTTTCATGAGAGATTTCCTCTTGAAATTAGGATAATTAGAAGACAATGGCCCATTGTGAATTGGTATCTGGTTAAAGAGTAAAAACAAAGAGGCTAATGCATTCAACTTTGTGCTTTAATATGCATATGTATGCTAAAAATAGCAACCTATTAAATTACCTTACAGCTTAAAGAGGACCAAAAAGACATTAGTGTGCTCATGCAAAAATGTGCATGTCCATGTATGCAAATGAAGAAATGTCATATGAAAATGAGGGGGTTACTAAGCTCACATAAAACATCATAGTAAGTTTGAACCTCCATGCTTTTTAACAAGCATTCCATGCTATTTCATACCTCTATGACTTTGTGTTATACGCATACATACCCCTCCACGAAAACTGCGTTCAGCGGGTAAAGGACTTCTTATAATTCCTTCTATTGCCACTGCTAAACTTACCTTTGTCAGGGAAAGAGCTGTTTCATTAGCCGGTCCAGGTCTATGGAATTTATTACCTGTAGAATTAAGGCTCCAGAGAGATTTAAAAGAATTTAAGAAAGCACTAAAAACGTGGATGTATGTACAAGCATTCCAAGTAGAAGTCAGCCAGTAATCTTCAATGTTTTCATATGTTGATGCTTTCTGTTTATTTTAATCTTAATAGGCATGTTTTAATGTGATTATTTACTTTTTACATCTTATTTTATTTCATGATTTATATCTTTTATATTAATTTAAGAATGAGTCTGATGTATAGTTACTTGTTTGGTTTAAACATTTTTTATTGTATTTTATGATTTTTAATTATGAAACATTGTAAACCAGTGTGAAGGTATATGCCAAAATCGGTATAGAAAATGAATTAAATAAATACAATAAAACATGGCTGTTACCAACCAAAGGCAAGCTACAAAGCTTGAAAAATACGTTTTTCATTTTAGTCTTTTACCTTTCTTCCTCTTCTTGCTGTGCCTTTTTGGTTTATTTATTTATTTGCTGACTGTGTATAGCGCTTTAATAAAGGACAGATAAGGTTATTCAAATGTCTGCCCTGAGGTTACTGTCTAGACTGAATTCTAGACAGTAACCTTTCTGGTTAATGAGGACCAGCAAGACATCTCTTTGTAGTGTACTAAGAAACACTAGAATGGATTTCCCCAGAGGAAAGGGAATAATAATATTACTAATTAAGAATCACACTTAAGCAGTAGTAATTTTATTTAAAAAAATAAAATACATAATGAAAAACTTTGTCAGCAAGCAGTAAACTAGCAAATGGATAGTGAACATTAAAAATATTCCTTTTTCCTATCAGAATAAATAAGTGAACCATTAAAAATGTAAATTTTCATTCTTATACTCAAAGGTGAATTTTCAAAAGATGCACATGTAAAAAAAATAGCACGTGTGCACATAAAAAGGCACATATGTGAGTATACAGTATTTTCAAAACTGCAAAACACGCGCAAAAATCTGGATCCATGTATAAATGTGCATGTGTAAAAAAAGAGCCATGTCAGAGGCACTCCAGGGTAGGGCTAACATTTACAAGCATAAGTTGCTATTTTAAAACCTGCCAAAGTGACACGCATAAGTCTTTTATTTGCATGTGCTTTCACCTGCTCAATCTCTGGTGTAAGTGATCATAACTATTGTAAAAATGAAAAAATTGACTGCGTAAAGACTGGTTGTAAAGGGAGAACTTTAGGATTAAGAGGCAGGAGAGTCTTCACAAGCTGCAGATGGATTGAGTGAACTGGTAAATTGGTAAAACTGGTTATTTCATTGCTGCATACAGGTTATATAATACCTGACTTTTGCATGTAAAAAATGACTTATGGGGGGAAAAAGTGTGAAATCTAGATGCATATCCTTGTATAATTGGAAGTACAAATAACTTTATCTTTATCTTTACAGAAACATAAAAGAAATGAGGGCAGAAAAAGGCCAAACGGTCCATCCAGTCTGCCCAGCAAGCTTATGGTAGCATCAGGCGCACCATACAGGTCTCCCATAATGGTGGCAACAGGTGGTGGCAATTGCAGCACCATACAAGTTACCCCCATACTTAGTTTCCCAAACCATCAAAGTCAGGGCCCTTGGTTACCTTCTGAGTCCAATTCCCTGATACTTCTTGCCATTGAAGCAGAGAGCAATATTGGAGTTGCATCACAAGAATAAGGCTTATTGTTTAAGGACAGTAACAGCCGCATCAGCAAGTTATTCCCATTCTTATTTGCTTTCCCAGACTGTAAAATTCAATGTCTTGTTGGTTACTGTCTGAAATTAATTCCCCTTTTCCACCTTCCTTTAAAGCAGAAAGCAATAATGAAGTTGTATCAACAGTATGAAGGCTTATGGGTTAAGGGTAGTAACCGCCACACTGGCAAGTTACCCCCAAGTACTTTTTTCCTCATTTCAATCCTCTAGCCTTTAGGAATCTATATTTTTATTTTTTATTTTATAAGCTTTTATATACCGAAATATTGGCGGGGGCCTTCACTCCGGTTTACATTTTTAACAACGGTATACATTGAATTCAGAGGAACAACTTTAACAGAATTAAAATTATAACGAATATATACAAAAGACCTGTTAAAGGTCTAAGTATGTCAATATTGTTAAAAATATAGACATACTATAACAGACTTACAATTATAGCGCATATATACAAAAGATTAGGGGGGCTACATAAACAGGAGTGAGTAAAAGAACTTGGGAACAATACTGACAGTAGGTTAGTGATACATTATCAAGTGATAAGAATGTTAAGATGATCCGGTAGTGTGTTGATTGGATGGGTACTGGGATGGGAGGATGAGCTAAGGGGAAGAAAAGAGGTTGGGTCTGGAGGGGGAGTTTAATGGAAAGAGGAGGGGAAATGTGGTAGTTAGGGCGGGTGGAGGAGTAGGGATGTAGGGAATTGTCAGTCATTGATTTAACCTATTCCGTTTTTGTATGCTTGCTTGAAGAGCCATGTTTTGAGTAGTTTTTTGAAGTTTGGTGTTGTTTTGTAGTCTGAGACTGGAAGGAAGAGTGTTCCAGAGGAGAGGTCCAGCTATTGAAAAGGATCTTTTTCTGGTGGTAGTTAATTTGGCTGTGGTGACTGGTGGGATTTCTAGACGTGCTTTATTGGCGGATCTCGTGTTGCGTTGGGTGTGGGGAATTTGTAGAAGGGAGTTGAGGCAATCGTGGTCGTTGTGGTGAATAGAGTTGTGAATCATTGATAGTGTTTTGTATTCAATTCTTTTTGCTATGGGGAGCCAGTGTAGCTCTTTTTGCACGGGTGAGATATGGTCTGTACTTTTGAGTCCAGTGAGAATTTGCGCGGTGGCGTTTTGTAGAATTTGTAAGGGGTGTAGGGTAGATTTCAGAAGACCTATCATGAGGGTGTTGCAATAGTCGATGCTTGAGAAGATCAGGGATTGAAGGATGGTTCTGAAGTCTGATTGGTTAAGAAGGGGTTTTAGGTGTTTGAGAATTGAGAGTTTGTGGAATCCTTCTTTAGTTTTCATGGCGATGTGTTTTTTAAGGTTGAGTTGGGGGTCGATCCAGATTCCCAGGTCTTTGACGTGTTCTTTTAGTTTGATGGGGTTGTTGTCAATGACAATGGGATGGCTCAGATGATCACCGGAGATGCTTTTTTCAATCAACATACATTCAGTTCTGTCAGTGTTGATGCAAAGTTTTAGTTGGTTTAATAGGAGTTTGATTTTGTTGATGGTTGTGGAAGCGGTTTTAAGCGCATTCTCTATGGAGTTTGATACTGGAATGATTAGCTGAATGTCGTCGGCGTATAGGAAGTAGGTAATGGAGAGGCTTGAGAGAAGTTGGCAGAGAGGTAAAAGGTATATGTTGAAGAGAATGGCCGATAGAGAGGATCCTTGTGGTACTCCGGTTTCAAGAGGGATGGCTTGTGAGGTGTGGTTATTTAGATTTACTTTGTAGGATCTATTGTGGAGAAAGGATGTGAACCATTCTAGAGTTTTTCCTGATAGGCCAATTTCGGATAGTCTGGAGATTAGGGTACTGTGTTCAACTGTGTCGAATGCAGCTGATAGGTCGAGAAGAATGATGATGTAACATTGTCCATGGTCAAATCCTCTTAGGATAGTATTTGATAGGTTGATAAGAAGAGTTTCTGTACTGTGTGCCAAGCTTGATTACAGCTAGGTATATAGTACATCAAGCTAGGTAGAAAGAACATGGTACACATCTATTCTTCTTTCACATTCCATCCCTCCAAATCACATAAAATCTTCCCAGAAGGTAAATGTGTATGTATGCCTGTGCATGTTAAACTGCCCCCCTAAAACCCAACTCACCCCACAAACTTCACCCCAAGTTCCTAGTGTTGTGCGGGAGGTGGACCCTTGGCCTGGTGCAGGATTGGTACGACCTTCCGGTTGGACCCAGAGAGCGCCTGCCACCAGGAGGTGGAGCACAGGAGGAGACAGAGGCTAGCTTGAGCTTCACCAGTAGCAACCCGGGGTTCCCTCAGGTTGAGCCCTTGGTTATCTTGGCCACCTGGTCTTAGATGGGCCTCACAGGATCTCCTGGAGAGGAAGTGCAGGGTTGTGCCCACCACGAACAAGGGTGCATGGTCGATGTTCAGGCAGGAATGTCCAGAGGTTGCAGGAGGCCAGAAGAGAGTGTCTGAGTGGATAGCGAGGATCAAGGCCAGAGTATCAGTCCAGAATGGTCAGCCAAAGCAGGGGTCAGTACCTATAGTCAGTCCAAGAGTAGTCAGGCCAGTCAGAGGTCAAATTTCAGGCAGCGATCAGGAGTAGTCGGAGGTCAGGTCCAGGCAGCAATCAGGAGTAGTCAGAGAACAGGCAGAGGTCAATACCATGAGATCAGTCCAAAGGGTACTACCAGGGATGGAGAGATGAAGGAACAGGAGATGCTGGAACAGACACAGGAGACGCTGGAACAGGAGACACAGGAGATGCTGGCACAGGAGACACTGGAACAAGAGACACTGGAACAGGCAAACTAGAGAACACTGGAGTGTATGACCCAATTACCAAGGCAGGGATCATGGGTAAAATATTAGGTTACGCAGCCCAATTTCATTTTCCAGTTTCTCCAACTGACCATGCAAGTAAGTATCGAGGTCGATATTTAGCACCACTTAACTGGACAATTTCAGCGCCACTGCCAGTGATAATGTGAGGAACAGCACCACCTTTCACTGTGGCGCTATTTGCACGAAAGGCTGCAGCCGGCCGCATTGCGGCCAGCAAAATCACACCGCCATGGTGTGAATGGCTGCAGCCTTTCACAAGCCCGCCCCCCCTTCGCCCCCGCCCCCTTTTTCACTGGATTCATCATTCTGCGAAGAATGATGAATCCAGCCCTTAACTGGATAAGTGCAGATATTCAGACTTTCCAGCCCAACTTGCCCCTAGATTCATAAAAATGGTATAATTACACATGGATAATGCCCAAGAAAAGAAAAAGGGTATACTTATGATAATTTTAGAATTACAACACCACACGCTATTTTAGCACTTTGCATATGTAGTGTTTTGTGGGGGGAGAGAAAGAGAATGATAGCCTCTTTATAAGGCCTTCATAGTTGTTGATTATTTATATCACTATAGGAGGGCCAGCTAATAACTTGAGGTGAGGTTTTGGTGGTGGTGGTGGTGGTTTAGGGTTTTGCAGAAAGTTTGACACGCAGAGTGAGATGTACGAACAGCACAGTATACCTCAGTGAAGATTTGATGTCATTTGGAGTGAGGAAAGTCTCCCAAAGATGAGATTTCTACAATGTTCTCTCGCTCTGTCTTGATAGTACCGTGTTATAGAGTCATCAAGCTAGGGCGAGAAAACATTGTACAAATCTCATCTTTGGGAGACTTTCCTCATTCCAAAATGTTCACTGAGATGTACTGTGCTGTTTATTTGCATGTCAAACTGGCCCCCAAACCCTAAACTACCACCTAAACCTCACCTCAAGTCATTAGCTGGCCCTCCTATAAAGATATAAATAGTTGACTACTGTGAAGGCCTTCCCAGAGGTGTGCTCTCTCTCTCCTCCTCCCAATACCATTAATATCATGGGCGTTAATGCCATAATGCAATTTGATGAATGACCCTGTTAGCTGGATATGTTACACCTGCTTAGTATTGATCAGGTGTAAAGTTAGATAGACTTATCTGGCTAACTCTAATTTATCCAGTTAATTTCAGCTGCATGACCATGCTTTTGAATATCTGAGGTAAATTAGCTAGATATGTTTATCCAAATAACTTTCTTAGCTGGATAATTTATGAATATCTACCTCATTGCATTTGACCAAAAGAGTATTAGTCTCCTTCAGCAAGTCTATCCTGTTAGTGCAGGAATCCATTTTCTAAAAACAATCATGAATGGCTCCAACCTGTGCTTTCAAACACTGGTCAGAGTCTATAGAAAGCTGTGAGAAAGAGCCCAGTAGAGTTACCTTCATTTTCTCTATTTGGTTCTATAATTTGACATTGGAGACCTACTTTGGTGGTCTTACTCCAGTTCCAGCTAGGGCTACTGATATGAAAGGTAGTTGGCCTCTTCTAGGCTCCCTTATCATCCTTCACTTCACCATCTCCTCTTCTCAGTGGCACTCGTCTCTGTCTTCCATTCTCCACAATCAGACCTGAAGCGGATGCTGTTCACAGAATGATCAATCTTTCCTTCATCTCAGGTCTTGCTGTCATTTCAGACTGAGCCTGTATGCTCCTTTGAACATCCTCACCTCCTCAGCACAGTGAGGGGGGGGTAGTCTGTCCAAAGAGAAACTCAGCGTAACCTGGGGCCCTGATGGCGGCATGCAATCCCTAAGCCTTAGGAACACTATTACCTGCATATTGATTTCCTCTTTAATTCAGAGGTGTAACCCTTCAGCATATTCATTCACAATATCAGTTCTGAGGAGACCAATTAGAATATGTATTGTACTTAAAATAATTTAACATTTACTGATTAGATGACATAGGTATTTGATAATATATGCCTTGTCCATTATTTACAAATATTTGAACTTGGTCCTCGTCCATGCTGTTCTTGTTGCAGAGGATTGATTGCCTGTATTGTTATTTAGCATCTGATGGAGCACAGAGGAATATTGGCTATGAAACATTAATCAGGAAATTATGCATTACCTTCACAATTAATGTGCAACTGGACTTTACTGTGTAATATTGCATTAGCTCTTTACATGCAAATTATTGTAGGTAATTACCTCATTTTTCAGCAGCTATATGATGGATTGAAGTTTCATGCAGAATGTTCTGTGTAATTTAAAATCTTTCAATGATTTGTTGCTTTTGTTGTTCATAAAATCCATTCTTTCTAATATGTTACCTACATAAGACTTGCAGAACTCTAAAATTCAAAAGGCAAAATCCAGATGCCCCTATCTAGAAACAGAATTGGCATGCAGCTCATAAAAACAGTAGTATAACTTTGCACAGAACAAAGGGATAGATGTACTAAAGACTGTAACTTTAATACAAATGTGAGCAGTGGCTTATATGAACATATATAGCCATGAGAAGGTCAACGCTAGTATTTTATAACCCACGTGTACGATTTACATGCATTTTATAAAATATTTATATCTCTATTCTGCAACATACACATTTATGTAGGCTTACGCGTTGACACATGCAATGTATTGAAAGAATGTATATCAATGCATTGTACAGTAAAATTGAGTAGGAAATCTATCAGTAAAATTGAGTAGGAAATCATCCAGCTTCCTATGTGATTATCGCTGCTATCTACCTCTATGATATTATCTCTGCTGTATACCATTGACTGAAAAGGCAGTTTAAGACCTAAGCAAAGCAAAAGGGCCTAGAAATGTGCTTTCCCTCTTCAGGGAATCCTGATCACTTAGAGAATTTGAACACCTTAGAACTGAGTACTTAAAATCTGAACTGAGGTGTGTGCCCCTTGGCCCCTATCCATGACTATCCTCCTGGGGATTACATATAAAAGCAAAACACATGCACACATTTTCTCTTTCATGCACACATATATGAGCGTAATAAAGGGACAGTCTACGGTTATTCCAGGATGGACCATTTAAGAGCATATGTTTCCATTTTAAAAGATGCACATACATATTTGTCACCAGCTAATTATGTGTCTTAAGTACTGACTAGATGGGAGATCTTGGTGAACTAAGAAGAGCTGACTGAAGAACCAGGAGGGTCTTGATAACCTGGAGAAAGGCTGGGTAGATTAGTGGATAAAATTGGTAATTTTCTTGACACACACATGTTTTAAAATATACTGACATGCTCTTAAATCCTCATATACGTAAGTCCTATTTTATTTTTGTACATTAAATATATGTACGCATATTCTTTAAATAGGTAGGAAAAATATACATGTACAAAAATTGTGCAATCACAATTTCCAAAAAATTAGTGACCTTCTACTTCCATCAAATACCTCCCATTTATATCAAGTCAATATCTGCTTCAAAGTCAGTAAGTTAGATCTTCCCACCATTGAAGAGATAGACTGTAATTCCCATTAATTAACAGAATGAAAAATCTCAATTATCATACCTCTCCTGTAATCTTCTCTATTGACCTTTCCTCATTCTCCTGGTCAGAACCTGGTTGGCACCATGTCACTTCTCTCCTCCCAAGTATGTTCTCATCTGGGTCAGTAATGATATACCCTTAAAGGACAGTCTCAACTCTTTCCCTCTGGTAATGAATGTGAATTTATTCCTCCTTGATACTCTTCAGGTTCTTACTAAAATAAAAGACACAGCTTCCTCTAGATAACATTTAATCTCTGGGCCCCTAGGGTACTCACTAGACACAAAAAAGGAAAATCTTACTCAAAAGGGAAACCAAGGGTGGAAAAAACTTCTTCAATTAACAAAAAGTCACCTAAAACTGGTCATACATTTGGGGTAAGGCACTCCATCCCTGGTTCTTTTCTCAGGGCTCTGTCCATGAGAACCCCAAAGTCATTTTCCCTGGAAAAAATAATCAAAGTGGGGACTTCACTGACAGGCTGTCTCACAACAGGAAAATCAAACTAAGAATCCAAGTCTTGTTATGGTGGAAAGCCTTTATATTTAGTCAGAGCATAATCTGCTTTTCCCACTTGGAGCCAAAATCCGTAACTACATCACTCTGCTCATCTCCCAGTATTGTGAATCATGATGCACGTGACAATGATATCTGATGCTTTCTCCAGCAAATACTGTAGTGCTACTCCAGAATGGTCAAGGCAGCAGAAACAGCTTTTCAACGTGCCAAATGTGCATTCTTTGACCGCTCTGGTTCTTGTGTGCACCTCGTTATATTGGACTTCCACCACTGCATGTAGTACAGAGAGGTGAGTGAGCAGCCATGCTTTGCATCTTTAGCCAGCGTCTCCTGCAAAAAAATGTGAACGTGTGTTTTTGGAACCCACCAACAGAGTTTATGTTTTAAATTTTTGGCTGACTCTTTTTGTGCCCACCCCAGAGATCCTACATATGTACACAACTTTGGCACCATGTACCACCCCAGAAAGTTTACATTTACCCATTCCAGACCAGACAGCTAACATCTGATTGAATAATGGAAGTGTATGCACTTTTGGACTCATGCACCAGAGAGTGTGAATACTTCCTCTTTTGGCACTCACCTGAGAGAGCTTACATTTTGACATTTTAGCTTACACTTTGGTATGACTTCTATTTCAAACTTTGCAAGCAAATTCTGAGCCAGCGCTGACTGTGCGTCATGGCTGCTTCAAGAAAAATTTGAGACAACACTGAGGATCTTCATGTGTGACACTGCATACAACTTGCACATTCAGAGAGTGGAAATGCTTTCAGTTATGGTGAAACAATAACTTGATTGACATCACCGATGATGTATACTATCCTATGAATGCTTGGGATAAGTGCACCTTTTTATTTGCATATTTAAAAGAAGTTAAAAAATGTATGTATCAGAGCTAGCAGACCTATGATTATAAACAGACGGGCAAAGCAATGATAGTTGCAGTCAAGCTTATTGCAGTGGACATTGCCTTATAATATGAAGGTCTCACTTAAATTTAAAAATTGTATCTTGTGTTGACAATTATTTTCTGTTAATTGGGGGGGGGGGTTGTTTGGGTTTTGATCCTTATTTCCCTATTTTTGCACTTTATTTGTTTATCAGTAAAAATATGCCATTTCTTACCTGTGTGTGGTGTTAAGAACGACATGAGTGTAGTGCATTGCACCCATTACATTCGGCATGCTAGTTATATCGAAAAAAAAAAACATGCTTCATCTGCTGCCACTCCATAGTCTGCTGTGGGTACTTGATGTACTTCCTGATTCATTTCATCAAAGCCCTCAGCTCCTGGCTGGAATGCCTTGAAAATGATGGCCTGCCCATGCCAGCCACCATAGCCACTCTATTCTGGAATGAGCCAGTGGCAAGAAAATGCAAGGTGGTGAGAAGCTTGACCAAGCCTTGAATGTCACATCCATGATCAATGTCGCCTCTGATTTCTTTATAGAGAGAAAGAATTGTCCTGGAGCTCAGTCTATGTTTCCGCACCACTTCTGTCTCTGGTGTCTTCAGGCAAAATATCTGCTGCCTGTGTTCCCTTCTGCAGACACAGGTAGCAGATATTTGAGCCAGGACAGCCTCCTCTGCGGTGATAATCATCTTCTTTCTCTCTCTTCCTTTTTTCTTTTCTTTGCTCTAAAGCTTCTGCCCCTGTAATTCTTCGGCAAAATGCACCAGACCATTAAAAAAACAAAACCATGTGCAAACCATGTTTGGCACAGAGAAGCACATATAAACAGCAACACAACAGACTGAAATGGCCACCAGAAATATGACTTTACTCCTGGCCTGATCCTCACTTTAAATTTCCCATATTAAATGCACTAAAATGTCTGCCTGCTAACCATGGCTCTTTGCGTTGCCCTGTAATAGTTAATAGCTTCCTTTACTTGTAAATTGCATGCACCCACATTAAGCATACCACAAGTGTGTTAGTGTGGATGCTTTCAGCCCTGAAACCCATATTACATTTCTAAGTCAGGTTGAAACCCATGACAGGTTCTGGGCAGCTCTGTGGTGCCTTGGAGTGTTCTCACCACCGTTGGTGCTGTTTTGCCCTCTCTCAGTGCCTTGGGATATTCATGCTACTTTTATCGGTGCCCTCTCCGCCTCTCTTGGTAACTTGAAGAGCCTTGACTTATTCCTGTCACTGTTTTAGGTGCTTTGGGTTCTTCTTTTCGTACCTCTGGCCACTGCCTCTCTTTTGCCTCTCTTTTGATGCCTTGGGTTGTTCCCGGCACTGGTCTGCTTTGCTCCTTTTAGGGTGCTGTGAGGTATTTCCTTCCCAGCTTGGGATGCTTTGACCCTCTCATGTTGTCTTGGCGTGTACATGATTCTGTGGTTATGGTCTTTGCTCTTCTTTTGGTGTCTTGAGCTGTTCATGACACTGTTTATTCAGCTTTGCCCCTCTCACGGTGCCACTTTTCTCCATTCTTTGTATCTTGGACTATTATTTTCTCTGCTGCTAATGAATACTCGGGTAGAAAAATCTTAATGTTAAGAGTCCAAAATAGGATATACTGCTTCCCCTATTACGCTTCATAGAAAAGAATTAAATGACATAACAAAATACATGAATTAACTTGGGAACTAAAATAAGCATAACACATTAAAATAGAAAATGCACCTAAATAGCAATCCAAATCATTTTTCCTCATACACATTCCTAATGGCATAGGGAAGCTAGGAGCAATGGACAAAACCATTTCATGCATGTTCAAAACAAGAAAAGGTGACTGAAAGTTTCTTTTAATGGTCAACAGCCGAGGATGTGAAAACATTCCAAACATTTCTGGGTCCTCTCATGCTCAGCTGGCTAAACTAGGTTAGTTTTATCAAGCATCATCACTTGTTTCCAGCTGGTATAGAATATATATGTTAGTGCTGACTTTCCAATTCGTGCTGCCAAATGTTTCATTTTAGGAAAAAAAAGCTTGTTCTTTGTGACCTAGAGTCAAAAAGTCATGCATTGTTTTGAACACTTAAACCTTTGCTTATAATGATGCAAATGTCATCAATACATTTCCATAGCTTTTGTATTATTTCTTATCCACCTATCTCATAGCAATCTCTCTCTCCCTCTGAGCTGTTTGACTATGGAGAATTCTTTACACACCATATTTGTACGCAGCATGTCACCTAATGTGCAAACGCAAGCATCTGTTGTGATCTTATTTATCTGGGATCCTGCTGCTATGAGACAGTTTCCCTCTAAATGTCAAGCAATCCACAGAGCTATGTCTTTAAATATACTAGAATGAAATAATAAAACTCTTGAGATTAAAAATTGTTTCATCCAGGCAGAAAGACAATTGCTGTAGCGGGGAGCAAGTCGTGTGTCACATTATGTAAATTATAATTTCAGGAAAATGTTCAGGCTATAAAAATGAGTAGATATGACACGTATCTGCAACAATGAAACTCACAAATATATTCTGAAATTTCCAAATAAGTGGAAAAATACAGAATAGGAGGTCAAAAATGTTTTTTTTTTAACCTGTTATTGGATTTGCTGTCACTCCTTTTCACATTCTATAACTGTAATTGTACAACTTCTTTGCAGTCATAAACATGCTCCTAATCTAACCTCTCTGCATTTTTTTGGAAACCTGGGAATTAGAGTATTTTTGACACACTATTATGTCAAGCATAAGAGAAAATTGCTTTTTCATTTGCAGTAACCATTTGGCACCTTATCACTGAATGCCCAGATATATCAGAGCTTACAATTGGCTCACCAGCACAAAGGGATGTATCATTTCTCCTGCGATAAGTGTCACTGGCAATCTTTCATTCACTAAGAATTAAAATGATTTGAAAATTGTATGACTGAACTATCTTGTTTCTTACCTACTCTTTATCTTATACCCAGTTCAAATTGGTAGGAAAAAAGTGGGATTATTCTGTGTTTATTAATCAGGGAACTCATTGCGAAAAGTCGGCACAGATCTGTTTATTAAAAGAAGGGATTACTAATTACATAACAGTTATACAAGAGATGCCACGTGAGAAAGATTTTGGAGCTGGTCTGGTGGCTCGGTGGCTGTACAGCATGACACAATGTGGAGAGTCCTGGTTTAGGTTCGTCAGGTCTTCTACTGCCCAGGTCAACCAGATCTGGGGATGCTGTAGAGAAAGAACTCAAGTCTCTGTGAAGGAAGAAATCCATTGCTCAACAGCTAGTGGCCAAATTCTGAGCTCCTTATTGCAGGTTTACAGCAGAGCCGTAAAGACCAGACTAAGGGAAGGGAGGAGGGAATATAAAATTGGTGGAATATTTCTAAATAATTGTAAATGCAGGTTCATAGGAGCAGACCCCAGTCCTGGTTCTGAATGAGCTAGAAGCTCAAAGGATCAGAAGTAACCTGTGTGGTCAAAAATTAAACACAAAGGAGTAGATTTTCAAAGGGTTATGCGCGTAACCCCCGAAAACCTACCCCTGCGCGTGCTGAGACTATTTTGTATAGGCTCGGCGGTGCCCGCAAGCCCCGGGACGCACATATGTCCCAGGGCTTGCCAAAATGGGCAGTCCAGGGGCGGGGCTGGGGGCATGGCGGTGGTCCGGTGGCGTGGCCGGGTGAGTGGTGGTGGTCCGGGGGCGGTTCAGTGCGGTCCAGAGTGCTGTGGCACAGCGGCTTGTGCAGGGGCATGGCGCACCGGCAGCCAGCCAGCACGTGCAAATTATGCCTGCATCGGGCAGGTATAACTCCAGAAAAAAAGGTAGGGGGGATTTAGTTAGGGCTGGGGGGTGGGTTAGATAGGGGAAGGGAGGGAAAGGTGGGTGTACCCCCTTGCGTGCACCGACCCTGGATTTTATAACATGCACGCAGAAGTGCGCGCATGTTATAAAATCGGGTGTACATTTGTGTGCGCTGGGTAGCGCACACAAATGTGCCCTGCGTGCGTAACATTTAAAATCGGCCCCAAAATGTATGTCAATGATGAATACCATATAAGCACATAAGAATTGCAATAATGGTTCAGACCAAGGATCTTTCAAGCCCACTATCCTGATTTTAGCAGTAGCCAATCCAGGTCACAGGAATCTGGCAGGATCCCATATAGTAGATGGGTTCAATGCTAGTTTTGCCAGGGATAAGCAATGAGTTTCATCAGTCTACTTGATTAATAACAGTTTATGGACTTTTCTTCAATAATTTATGTAAATCTTTTTCAAATCCAGCTATGCTAACTGCCTTTATTATATTCTCTGGCAATAAATTCAAGAGCTTAATTGTGTGTTGAGTGAAAAATATTCTCCCCCAATTTGTTTCAAATGTGCTATTTAGTAACTTTATTGAATGTCCCCTAGTCTTTATATTTTTTGAAGTACTAAACCACAGATTTGCATTTAGCTGTTCAATTCCACTCATGATTTTAAAGACATATCTCACATTGCCCCTCAGTTGTCTCTTTTCGAAACTGAAAAGTCCTCTTTAGCCTTTTCTCATACAGGAGCTTCCTCATACGGGAACTATTATATCTCTTTTATCATGTTTGTCACCCTTCTTTGTATTTTTCAAGTTCCACTCTATCATTGAGATGCGATAAAGAGCCCGTGACTCCATTAGGGAGCAGGGCACAATGTGAGTGGGGAAGGCAAGGCGGGTGGAGCAGGAAGGCAGGGTGGGGATGGGAGGGGGGCTGGCCCAGCAGGCGATACCTGGGTAGAAAAGGGGAAGCACGGCGTCTGCGACCCACTTTTTGGCCAGGCACCACCGGGCGGGTTTCGTTTTACCTTCAAGCTGCATCGGTGGAAGTGAGGCTCGGGGCCTGTACACTGTTCGGTGGCGACGGTGTTCGGCGGTGGCGATCTGCTCCCATAGGCTCGGGCCTCTTTGGCGTTTCGGCGGCGAATCTTCCCTGTTGCTGCGGACGGATATCGAGTTGCCAGGCAGTGGCACGGCAGTCATTGTCTGGTCAGTGCAGGGGCATTCTGGGCAGCAAGGCAGCTGTGCTCATCGGCCCCTCATTTGTGGGACAGAGAGAGAAGCTCTGAGGTCCCCGGAGAGGCTCGGTTTTTTACTAGAGTTCCCCAGAAATAGCACAAAGAAGCCTAAACATCATTCAGGAAGCATCTGCAGCTGCATCATCATTTCTTGCTGCGCTATATTGTGGGTAAATATAAAGCAATTAAAGGGCCAGCAGCCTTATATGATCAATGGATCAGCAGTCCATGTTTAATTATTGCCTTTAGGGTCAGCGGCCCTTGCAAAAAAAAAAAAATTGTTTGGTGTGTGTGCTTAATTGCTCTTGTTTGCCATACTGGCCAGCGGCCTGGTTTTTGAGGTTCTTTGGGGGGGGGGGGGGGGGAGAGGGGTTTAGAATTAGCGGGACATGGTGCTTAGCAGCAACCTCTGGCTTGTGTGTTTCTTGCTTTGTTATGCCACACTGCAGCAACCTCTTGATTTGTTACATTGAATTGCTTTTGTTATGCCACTGGCCAGCGCCCCGGCTTCTTGGAGTTTTTTTGGGGGGCTTTTGGGGTTCTGGGGGGAGGGGTTATAAGTTCAGTCATCTTCCCCCCCCCCAACATAAATAAATAAATAAATAATGAGAAAACCAGTCTACCCACAAAAGGGGGACATTTAAACTCAGTGGAGGAGTGGCCTAGTGGTTAGAGCAGTGGGCTACAAACCAAGAGATCAGGGTAGGACTGTGACTCCTTATTAGCAGGAGCACATGGCGATGGCCATGTTTGCAGCGCCACATGGCATCAGCCATGTTTGCAAGGGGCAGATGTCAGCAGCCATGTTTGCAAGGGGCAGATGGCGGTGTCCATGTTACCAGGGACACAGGGAGAAAAGTTACAATTTTGGGAGGGATGGTCATCAGCCTCATAGTTTGGTATAAAAAAATAATTATAAATTAATTAAGAAATAAATAAATAATTATAATTGAATAAATTGATAAATTTAGAAAAGGGGAAGGTTAAATTATGCTAGGGATTACTGTCTTCTTTGATTTGCTGCAATTTCTTACAGCCACACCCATCATTCTGAAAATGGCACCCAATAGAGGAGAATGGGGCCATCCCAACAAGAGTACAACCTGTCTTATACTGAAGATTTCCTTGTCCCAGTAGATGACAACGTAAACTTCAAAGCAAAAGGCAAGGGTCCAAAGTAGGAGCAGAACTCCTAATACAAGGTGGCCGTCAGAAACAAACCAGAGACAACAGAGGTTGGCCAAGCCTAGAAGCCGACAGGAGGAGGAGGACATCTCAACACTTGCAGGACAGACCAACATGGAACAGCTGTTATCTGAGATTAGGGAACAAGCTGTGGCACATGGGATGGATTAGGTCAGACAGCGCTTGTCAAGAACTGAGCCCCCTACATCATGCAAAACAACCGCAGGACCCCCCCAAACGGGTAACAGAGCCATCATACTCCTCTGTGGCAACCACTCGATGCTCAATGGGGCAAGTGGCTGATACTGCCACAACATCTGACTTGTGGCAGAGGTGAACAATGGCTTCAGATTCTCAGCGGGGGAGATTGATATCATCATGTCAGAGAAGCACAAGTCAACAGGCATTGACACATCTGGTGACATCGACACAGGCGGCATCTTGCGTCATGCCACATGCAGTAACTCAGGCTGAAACGAGGAGTGGGCTCAGCAGTCAGGACCTACATGGAGGTAAGCCCACATTCTTAATGACTGACTCGGACACCGGTGAGTCATCGAACATCAGTGATGATGAATTGGCTTTCAATAAGGCTATACACACTGCCTTCAAGTCATACAAAAGAAAGCGGGCGTCTGAGCACCGAGGTTCAGCTGCAACTGTTTGGGATGCTAACCCTATGGTTGGCGCTGCATCCCATAGTGTCCTGGCAGCCCCTAGTGCATGCACACTTGCTAGTGCCGGCTCGTCCGCTGACCCAAGTATGGACATTCTCTCCCCATTGCCAGGGTACTCAACTGCAGCCATTTCCGCCCCAGTTGAGGGATCTCAAGTCACGGCGCCCCCGGTTGTGGAGGAAGTTTTGTGCGGTGTAACTCACAGCGTCCTCCTGCCAAAAGAATAAATTATGGAACCATGAGTTTATTCACGCAAACACAGTGTGAACACTATAAGAGAGGGAAATAGTATCATAACTATTCACCACACCCATATATTAAACTAGACTGGAGACAATATCATAGGCAAAGTGCTCACAATCAATTCTCGATCTGCTGTCTCTCGCCCTCAATGGGCCGCAGGCAGTAGTCAGCCTGTGAGCTTTAAACAATTTTTAATCATTTATTGTCTCCTGTCTACCCAACCCTCACTCCAAAGAACATTTGAATCAAATAATCTAATAAGCCATGAATGTGCAAGTTTTGTCCAAAACAGTTCATATATCACTCAAAAACTGTAACTTGCTACCGGTTAGTAACCAACTGATAATCAACAAATATTAAGCCACATAAGTGGTCATTCAAATATCAAAAAGGTATACTTCCATTGTCCACCCCGACATGGTCCATGTTTCGACTCACATGGAGTCTTTTTCAAGGGGAATGGAGATCACTATGTCACCGGTACGTTATTTTAGTTCAGTTCCTGTAAGACAATATGAAAACTGTATGTAAAAATTACTAAAACCAAATTGTGAACACCTCACATGCACACACTCGCAGAGTACTCACAGAAGACATTCGAATAATAAACTCCATATGAGCTTAAAGGCTCACGAGTTAATACAAACTTTGTGCTTAAACACCGTCCAAGTGGAAAAATGACAACTAATTCAATATATCATCAATATACAAAAAAATATAGACGACTCACCGGACCGCCGGAATCATTAAGTTCAGCTACACAATATGGCGAAAAACGCCTTTGTTCAACCGAGGGAACTCGGCTGTTTTAAATAGACCGCCGGAAGATGTGAAACCGGAAAGCCCAAAAACGCCTAGTTTCCGGTGGAATAATTATTCAACCAAAAACTACTAGTACCAGCGTGCCCTGCCGCAATCAATTAAACATGCTGTTACCCAACATTCACCCTTTGAGTTTCAAAAAACAGACCAATCGATTTCTTTGTTCAGTCCTCTCGGGATCACTGAATCAAAAAAATGTATCCATTTTTGTTCCCTTTGAGTCAAGTACAGATCAAAATTGCCCCCCCCCCGATTACTCGGAATGGGCTGTTCAATCACCGCAAATTTAAATTCTGCAAAAATGTGGTTCTTTTCAATGCAGTGCTGGACGCACGGTGCCTCCAGTCTGCCTCTAGTGATGGCACTCCGATGTTCAATCATGCGTGTCTTAAGACATCGTTTAGTTTTCCCAATATATAAAAGTGGACACGGACACCACAAAGCATAAACCACTCCTCTGGATTCACAGGTGGTGGCCGCCGCTAATTTGAAATTCCCTTTAGCGAAAAATGGCAAACTGTTACCATCATAAGATTGTTCACAAACCGAACACTTCATGCACGGGTGATGGCCGGCAAGAGAGTTTATTACATTAGAGTCATACTTCTTCTCATCACAGAAATCGGAATGTACTATCAAATCTCTGATGTTTTTACCACGTTTAAACGCAAACATTGGGAAACATTGAAAACCCTCATGCAGACTTAATACATGCCAATATTTTTTAATCACTTTTTGCACTTTAAAAATCTGGGATGAAAATGGTAATACACATACCACCCGTTCTGTATCTCTACTAATACTAGTAGGTTGTAATAATAAATCCCTATTGATCCAACGGGCACGTTTGTATGCCTTTTTGATGATATGTAAAGGATAACCCCTTAGGGTGAAATTCTGAATCATCACCTGTGCCTTTAATTTGTAATCAAATATATCTGAACAAAGATATCTTTGTTCAGATATATTTGATTACAAATTAAAGGCACAGGTGATGATTCAGAATTTCACCCTAAGGGGTTATCCTTTACATATCATCAAAAAGGCATACAAACGTGCCCGTTGGATCAATAGGGATTTATTATTACAACCTACTAGTATTAGTAGAGATACAGAACGGGTGGTATGTGTATTACCATTTTCATCCCAGATTTTTAAAGTGCAAAAAGTGATTAAAAAATATTGGCATGTATTAAGTCTGCATGAGGGTTTTCAATGTTTCCCAATGTTTGCGTTTAAACGTGGTAAAAACATCAGAGATTTGATAGTACATTCCGATTTCTGTGATGAGAAGAAGTATGACTCTAATGTAATAAACTCTCTTGCCGGCCATCACCCGTGCATGAAGTGTTCGGTTTGTGAACAATCTTATGATGGTAACAGTTTGCCATTTTTCGCTAAAGGGAATTTCAAATTAGCGGCGGCCACCACCTGTGAATCCAGAGGAGTGGTTTATGCTTTGTGGTGTCCGTGTCCACTTTTATATATTGGGAAAACTAAACGATGTCTTAAGACACGCATGATTGAACATCGGAGTGCCATCACTAGAGGCAGACTGGAGGCACCGTGCGTCCAGCACTGCATTGAAAAGAACCACATTTTTGCAGAATTTAAATTTGCGGTGATTGAACAGCCCATTCCGAGTAATCGGGGGGGGGGCAATTTTGATCTGTACTTGACTCAAAGGGAACAAAAATGGATACATTTTTTTGATTCAGTGATCCCGAGAGGACTGAACAAAGAAATCGATTGGTCTGTTTTTTGAAACTCAAAGGGTGAATGTTGGGTAACAGCATGTTTAATTGATTGCGGCAGGGCACGCTGGTACTAGTAGTTTTTGGTTGAATAATTATTCCACCGGAAACTAGGCGTTTTTGGGCTTTCCGGTTTCACATCTTCCGGCGGTCTATTTAAAACAGCCGAGTTCCCTCGGTTGAACAAAGGCGTTTTTCGCCATATTGTGTAGCTGAACTTAATGATTCCGGCGGTCCGGTGAGTCGTCTATATTTTTTTGTATATTGATGATATATTGAATTAGTTGTCATTTTTCCACTTGGACGGTGTTTAAGCACGAAGTTTGTATTAACTCGTGAGCCTTTAAGCTCATATGGAGTTTATTATTCGAATGTCTTCTGTGAGTACTCTGCGAGTGTGTGCATGTGAGGTGTTCACAATTTGGTTTTAGTAATTTTTACATACAGTTTTCATATTGTCTTACAGGAACTGAACTAAAATAACGTACCGGTGACATAGTGATCTCCATTCCCCTTGAAAAAGACTCCATGTGAGTCGAAACATGGACCATGTCGGGGTGGACAATGGAAGTATACCTTTTTGATATTTGAATGACCACTTATGTGGCTTAATATTTGTTGATTATCAGTTGGTTACTAACCGGTAGCAAGTTACAGTTTTTGAGTGATATATGAACTGTTTTGGACAAAACTTGCACATTCATGGCTTATTAGATTATTTGATTCAAATGTTCTTTGGAGTGAGGGTTGGGTAGACAGGAGACAATAAATGATTAAAAATTGTTTAAAGCTCACAGGCTGACTACTGCCTGCGGCCCATTGAGGGCGAGAGACAGCAGATCGAGAATTGATTGTGAGCACTTTGCCTATGATATTGTCTCCAGTCTAGTTTAATATATGGGTGTGGTGAATAGTTATGATACTATTTCCCTCTCTTATAGTGTTCACACTGTGTTTGCGTGAGTTAACTACTGAGAGGTGTTGCTTCTGCTGAGTGATTGTATACCATGAGTTTATTGACATATTTTCCCTACTAATAAGAGATTTGGACGCTGAGCCAGAATAAGGGGGGGTTGGGTGAAGTAAAAGGTAGACTCAAAATTGCCAAGAATATCCACAATTGGATCAAGGCATTCCACAATTTTATGTGCGTCATTGTAGAGCGCGAGCGTGAGCAGTCCCCTTTTCTCATTAGGTATATTGACACCATAATGAAAGCCCAGAAGCGAGGCGGATGGGCTTGGTTAAATTATGACATCAGGTTTAGGAAAAGTATGGCGCAGGATCGTGCAATTTCTTGGAAGCATAGATTATTGGACCTATGGTTGGACAAAATGACATTACATAAGTCCACTTGGCAATATAGATCCCTGTCATTCCCAGGCATTGCTCGAGATAGGAGTACCTTTCAAGGCATCAGGAGGTATGACTTGTGCAGACAGTTCAACGCTGGCCACTGCACATGGGCAAGCTGCAAATTTAAGCACCTGTGCGCCACCTGTGGTTTTGGGTCTCACCCTGCTACACAATGCCAGATAGCTAGAGAATGCAGACCAATGCACCAGACTCCCAGCGGTCACCCAACTGAGTTCACTGGCTCCAACACCAGTCAGCGTTAGTGCTATGCACCCCTGGCTTCAATGATACCCGTTCCCAGAAAAAGCTGTAGAGATTTACAATGGCTTCACTTACAGCTTTAGAATTCCATCTCAATACGTTACCCCTCACCCCCCACCTCATAATGCTCATTCCCTGGCCCTACATGAGGAGGAGGCAGTGAAACAAATTCACTCTGAATTGATTTTAGGGTGGGTAGTGGGCCCATTCGCCTACACCTCTTTTTAAATCTGGTGATTTCCCCTCTGGGCATGATACCCAAAAAAGAGCCGGGCCGCTACCAGCTCATACACAACCTTTCCTTCCCTCCCGGTAATTTGGTCAACGATCAGATAGACCCTCACATATGCTCAGTGTCTTACACCTCTTTGGACTCCGCCATTCGTATCATACAAAATGCGGGCTGCCACGTGCAAATGGCAAAAGTAGCCACAGAGTCTGCATGGTTCGGAAAGAGGTATCTTCAAAGGATACTAATGATGCATTAGAATTAGGGCATCCCGACAGTGAGGTTCCAATAATAAGAAAAGTAGTCCAAGTGCCTGTAACTAAAAACTCACCTGAGCTAAAAAATTCTAACATCCCTATCAATTAAAAAGCGGAATGAAAATACAAACAAAAAACAAACTTTGAAATGTTTGTATGCTAATGCCAGAAGTCTAAGAGGTTAGATGAGAGAATTAGAATGTATAGTATTGAATGATGACCTAGAATTAATTGGCATCTCAGAGACATGGTGGAAAGAGGATAACCAATGGGACAGTGCTATACCGGGGTACAAATTATATCGCAATGACAGAGAAGGGTTAAGATACACAACATTCACAAACATTTTTTTTTTAAAGATTTTTTCATACAAGAATTAATAAAAAACAATTCATAGGTAGGAGGGAGGTTGGTTCATGATTACTACTAACAATTACACTGCATACAAGGCTATGGTGGCATGTTGCAGTTGATGTATGAAACCTTCCTCTCCCTACTTTCAATATTTTTGTGAAAGGGTGAAATAAAAAGAAAAAACATTTGTTGAAGGGGTGGGGAGGAGTTGTTGTAATTCTTACAGTTGTCCCCATCAGCAACGGGGATTGATTATATACCTTGTGGGATCTGTCATATTTTTAATAGTGTTTTCAACTCTAAAAGTTACTTTTCTACAATGCAATAAAAAAACTAAGACATTTAATGCAAAACACACTGGTATTGGTGGTATTACCACCAACTGTGTTATTATAACCAAAATACTATACAATACATGCTGGCTGCCTGCTAAAATCCCCAGTGCTACAGAGCACATGCCCCCTACTCCATCATAGCATGATCCCTCTTAAGATGCATCCCCCACTCTCCCTGAGAGATGTTTTCAACCCAATAGGCGACCCCTCTAGAAATGCATTGCCTTTGAGAGGCATCCCTGGTGCTTGGGCAGCAACCCCTGCACTGCTATGAGGCATTTTACCGTGTAAAATGAATGAGATATTTCATCATATATGGTGAAACACATCCTAGCAGCATCATTCAGCAGTGGCTGTTGTGTGTTCAGGAAGGATCCGAAGTCTCTTCTTCCCATGAAGATTTTGACCATCCAAACTGTTAAAAGGAATAGGTGGGTTGGGGAATCTGGGAGGTGAATTCCTCTCTGTGAGAAAATATTTTGTTGGGGTCCTTCTGGAGTACCTAGGATGACTCTCTGTGGAAGGGGATATCTCTGATGAGGATGCCCTCTCAGGGATAGGAATGCCTCCTAAACATCAAGGATTCCTTTACGATGGAGGGGGAATGCTACTATGATTGAGGGGCTTGGGAAAGGGACACCTTCTCTTGTGAGGTATTGTGGATAGATGAAATCCCCCATGATAGCCAACCCAAAGAGAGAATTCTGGTTAGTCTGGAGTACTTTGGTTGACATTCTACTTAGTATAAAAGTAACAACTGGTCCAAGGCAGGTGTTAAAATGTAGCCTTTTCCAAACCCATGGTAAATGAATAAGGAAGCTGTTATTTGTGGGCTTGGTAAAGCCTTCTTTGCATGTGACTTTCCCTCATTTCCAAGCAAGTAATGCTATTTTTAGCACTTACAAGGTAATGCACTAGCGGACTCTAATGCTTACTTTAAGCTTTATTGAATAGGCTCAATAGTATGTGGAATTTTGTTTAATGCAGCATGGTAGCCATGTTTGTCCACTTGAAAGCTCAAAATGAAAGGTCAACAAACAGAAAAAAATATATAGGTGATACCTTTTTATTTGACTAACAATACATTTCTTGACTAGCTTTGGGGAAAATACTCCCTACCGCAGGCCAAAGCAGAATGGAATTTTTGCAATACAGTAGATATATACGGCCCAAAGCTTTCACTGAAACCTTCTTTTGTTTTGGAGCTTTTAATGTGCTTTGGAAATAAAACCCTCAGCCCGAGGTTAACTGAAGCCAAGCTCTTGACTTGACATTATTGAATCAAGTTGCCTTCTGTGAAGTGCTGTTTCCTCATAAAGCAGAGAAAAGCATTTCCATTACAATGATGTTCTGGTTTTATGGCTGGGTGCTGAGTCAGGAGGTTGCTTTTTGATGAGTGTACCTCATATTGAAAATGTTCCTGTTCGTTGAAGGTTTACAATGCTCTCACTCCAACTGAAACAGCCTATCATCAGGCAAGGCTCATGCTTAGATGCAATAGGTACTAAATTTAACAACCTCCAAAATATTGAATTTAGTTTTTAGAAACAAAAGACTTTCTTTCTCTAGTTGGGTTTTCTTCCTGCTGATGTTACAGTCCATGATGTTTTATTAAAGTGCATTATTATTATCTTGAGAATGATTAAGAAAGTTACATTGAGACTTTTTAACATAGATTTCTTTTTTTTTTTTTAGCAGCTTTGTAATATCATCAAGGGAGCAATTTTTGAAATTTATGTGAGGCCTGCAAGTGAATTTTCAGAGTGAAATGCTACCAGGTGCTTTCCTCTTGAAATTCTGGGGCTGTCAGCACAATGGACTTTTACCCATTGAATAGAAAGGTAATTTTCAGCTCTGATTTTACCTAACTGCTGATTTATCTACTAATTTATAACCCATGCTACTACAATGCTCTTGGCGGAATACAGTAAAAGCAGATATAAAAAATCCTAATCAAAAACATAACATCAAAACATGACAAACAATAACTCCACTTTCAAAATGCACACAATAAAAACTGTTTTCTGATATTAACAAATGTACTGGGATCATTATTTAAACCTGGTTAGTTAAGTCATTTAGGGCCTCATTTTCCATGCTGCTAGCACGCGAAAAGTCCCTTATCGCGTGCGATACCAGGATGGGGGTGGAGTCGGGGCGGAGTCGGCCCCGGAAGAGGAGGAGTCGGGGTGTCACCGGGGCCGACTCTGCGCAGACGCCGCGGACAGCAAAAAGGTAAGTGCCTTTTCGCGGCAGCTTTCGCTCCCAATAGCTACACCTCCTATGGTGGCGCTATTGGGTGCGAAACCAGCAGCAATTGCACCGCAATGGTGCGATCGCTGCCGGCTAGCGCAGGCCCTCCCCCTGTTTCGGCCCCCCGCCCCTCATCTTCTAAAGTATCGCAGGCCTGCGATACTTTAGAAAATTAGGCCCTTAGCCAGTTAGAACTTATCCAGCTGTTATCATGTATATTCAGCAGCAGGACTATGATGCTAAATATACGTGTTAACTGAGCGCTTACCCAGATAAGTCTAACTGACTATGGTTAGACATACTCTATGGCACGTCTAGCGAGGCTAAGTTCGAATATCGGCAGTTAGCCATATTATTTGTACGGTTAACTCACTCCACTCCAATTCACCGCCCGCCCATAATTTATGCAGCTAACTTTTTAGAAATATAAAGGGACTTATATGGCTAAGCAGTCGGCTGAGACAGATGGTGATGCACTGTGGGGGAACACAGTGGACGTTGCAGCCGGGAGGTGGTGCTGAGGAGGTGGCTCTGGAAGGCTTCACCCTTGGAAGCCCATGGTCCCCCCGGGAGGAGCCCATGAGGACCCAGACTGCTGGGACTTAGGTAAGATCCTCTGCGACCAAGAACCAGTGGCGATAGACCAGGGAAGTAGCCAACACCAGGAGGTCGATGAAGACTTCACCCTTGGAAGCCCACAGTCCCCCCAGGAGGAGCCCATGAGGACCCAAGCTGCTGGGACATAGGTGAGACCCCCTGGTGGGCGAAGAATCGGATACCTGAGGATGAAGAGAAGCCAGAAGCCAAAGTCCAGTCAAGGGCAGAAGCTGAAGCCAGAAGTCAGTGGATGAGCCAAGGTTGGAAGCCAGGAGCCAGAAGCCAAAGACAAAGCCAAGGATGGAAGCTGAATCAGAAGTCCAGGAACAGAGCCAAGTCACAAACCAGAAGACAGAGGCCGAAGAGACAAACAGGGATCCTGATGCAGCAACTAGTAACAAGAGTGAACCTTGTTGCAAGGTGAGGATTAGGCCAAGTTGCAGGGGTTAAATACCCTGCAGCGTCTGATGTCATCCGAGGGCTGTCCTCCCTCTTCCTGCACTGGCCCCTTTAAAAGTTCAAGCCCCTGCATGCGTGCACGCCTAGGGGGTGGGGCCAAGTGCGTTGGATCGGCGGCATCTCCCTCGCGAAGGGAGAGCCGCGGCAGGAGCCAGGTCAGGCCTAGACGGCCGAAGAGAAGTTCCTGTGGCCCGGGAAGGCCCTGAGGTAGGTGGAGGGACCGGGGCACGGCCCGGGACCATAACAGCAGCTGCTACTTAGCCACATAAGTCCTGTTTATCAGGCTAAATAGCACTGAACACACTTTGATTAACAATTTCACTGATGTTAAAATTCAAACAACCATTGCCTGTTCTCTCTGACCACTCATCAACTAAACATTATGGGGTAGATTTTCAGAGCCCTGCTCGCCTAAATCCGCCCAAAACCGGGCGGATTTAGGCGAGCAGGGCCCTGCGCGCCGGGAAGCCTATTTTACATAGGCCTCCCGGCGCGCGCAGAGCCCCGGGACTCGCGTACGTCCCGGGGTTTTCGGAGGGGGGCGTGTCGGGGGCGTGTCGGGGGGCGGGCCCGGTCGACGCGGCGTTTCGGGGGCGTGTCGGCCGCGTTTTGGGGGCGGGTACGGGGCGTGGCTACGGCCCGGGGGCGTGGCCGCGCCCTCCGTACCCGCCCCCAGGTCGCGGCCCGGCGCGCAGCAGGCCCGCTGGCGCGCGGGGATTTACGTCTCCCTCCGGGAGGCGTAAATCCCCCGACAACGGTAAGGGGGGGGTGTAGACAGGGCCGGGTGGGTGGGTTAGGTAGGGGAAGGGAGGGTAAGGTGAGGGGAGGGCAAAGGAAAGTTCCCTCCGAGGCCGCTCCGATTTCGGAGCGGCCTTGGAGGGAACGGGGGGAGGCAGCGCGGCTCGGCGCGCGCAGGCTATACAAAATCGATAGCCTTGCGCGCGCCGATCCAGGATTTTAGTGGATACGCGCGGCTCCGCGCGTATCTACTAAAATCCAGCGTACTTTTGCTTGAGTCTGATGCGCAAGCAAAAGTAGGCTGTTCGCGCGCCTCTTAAAATCTACCCCTATGGCACTGAACTCCACAAATGTTTTCCAGTTTTTACAAAAAGTCTTAGTACAAGTAGAACAGGGAGCAAATTCAAAAATCTAGATGTGACTACAGAAAAAGCTCTTTCTCTAGTTTCTGTAAGCCACGCTAAGGGGCGGATTTTCAGAGCCCTGCTCGCGTAAATCCGCCCAAAACCGGGCGGATTTACGCGAGCAGGGCCCTGCGCGCCGGGAAGCCTATTTTACATAGGCCTCCCGGCGCGCGCAGAGCCCCGGGACTCGCGTACGTCCCGGGGTTCTCGGAGGGGGGCGTGTCGGGGGCGGGGCCGGAGCGCGCGGCGTTGCGGGGGCGTGTCGGCAGCGTTTTGGGGGCGGGTACGGGGCGTGGCTACGGCCCGGGGGCGTGGCCGCGCCCTCCGTACCCGCCCCCAGGTCGCGGCCCGGCGCGCAGCAGGCCCGCTGGCGCGCGGGGATTTACGTCTCCCTCCGGGAGGCGTAAATCCCCCGACAAAGGTAAGGGGGGGGTGTAGACAGGGCCGGGGGGGTGGGTTAGGTAGGGGAAGGGAGGGTAAGGTGAGGGGAGGGCAAAGGAAAGTTCCCTCCGAGGCCGCTCCGATTTCGGAGCGGCCTTGGAGGGAACGGGGGGAGGCAGCGCGGCTCGGCGCGCGCAGGCTATACAAAATCGATAGCCTTGCGCGCGCCGATCCAGGATTTTAGTGGATACGCGCGGCTCCGCGCGTATCTACTAAAATCCAGCGTACTTTTGTTTGCGCCTGGAGCGCAAACAAAAGTAGGCTGTTCGCGCTCGTCTGAAAATCTACCCCTAAATGTGCAGATGGAATATCAAGCAGACCACTCTGAGATGATCTCAGAAGCATGTGGGACAGTAAATCCACGACATAGCAGTGATCTATGGTAACATATTATTACCAACAGTTTACGGATGATTATAACCATTTTATATTTCACCTGCCACTCAACCGGTAACCAATGAAGATGATACAGAATAGGTGTAAGGTGATCTCTCATATTTATACCAGTCAATATTCAGGCAGCAGCAATTTGTAATGACCTAAAACATTGGCAAACATCCCAATATGCACTGAATTATAGTAGTCAAGGGTAAAAAAAATCAGCCTGCAAAACTGTATGAAAATCTCTTAAACACAGAAGAGGCCTGAGTCTTTGAAACATGTTATTTGAAGAAACCCAACTTAACAACCCATTTAGCATGAACACATTGAATATTTTGAATCTAAAATGATCCCTGAGGCTCTTTACTTGCTTTGAAATAGGGATTTAAAATTCCTCAAATTTAATAGGTTTAGATTGAGATCTCTGCAACACAATAATTTCTATCTGCAGCAGGCTCAAGGTAAGTTTATTGTGAGAAAGCCACCGTTTCACCACAGAAAGATAGATCAAACCTATCTTAATTACTCAAGTGCAATCTTTTGAAAATTGCCCCCCCTTGTGCTCTTTCATCTCTTTCACACCCTCATTTTGCATCACATTAGCATAACAGCATATTTTTCATAATGCAATGTTACCACGTACAGAACAGTTCCCTACATAAAAGTCATAAGAACATAAGAATTGCCATAATGGATTGGACCAAGGGTACATCAAATCCAGTATCCTGTTTTCAAAATTGGCCAATCCAGGTCACAAGTACCTGATAAGGTCCCGAACAGTAACTAGATGCCATGTTGTTATTGCATAGTGATAAGTAGTGGCTATCCTGTCTGTCTACCTGGTTAATGAACTTCTCCTGCTGAAACTTACTCAAATCTTTTTTAAACCCAAGTGTGCTTGGAGAAGACATAGCTGAGGGGGATATGATAGAGGGCTATAAAATCATGAGAGATCTAGAATGGGTAAATGTGAATCAGTTATGTACTCTTTCAGATAATACAAGTGTTGCATTTGGTGGTCCATGGGCTCCAGCCCGGATCCTGGCACACAGCTTCCCAACACCATGTCCAGCCTCCCCGATGAGGACGGCCGTACTCTAGGGCAAAATCTCCTGTTTACCAAAGATGCACCAATTATGAATTATATTAGCCGTGCATAGGCCCAAACCTTGCTTTAGCAGGAGAAGGACTTTTACCCAAGTGGACTTTAAACTACATTGCATCAGTGGAAACTAAAGGCCTTATTCTAATGCAGTACAGAAGGTGTTATCAGATTTAGCTATTTGCAATTCCTGTGCAAATAAAGAAACCATACAGAAGAGACAATACGAGTTCAGATCCTAAGCAAGTGTCAGGGACCAGGAATGCAGAGGCAAAGCACTTCTCCAATGGAGTCAACCAATTGCTGAGACATAGGCTGCAGGGAAAAGGTGCCTTAAATACCAAAGGCATTTCATCAAAAGGTGCCATGGGGATTTTCTGCTACAGGCCCTTTAAATGCTGGCAAGTTGGGTACATGCATGACTAAGGAATCCCTCTATTGTTGGCAGAGGCAGCTGCTTTGGCCTAGCTCTGCTGTGTTTGACTATAGGCTGACTGTGGGGTGCAGCGATCTGTCTGCTGCAAGACACTGCCAGCTACCCTCCCACCTTCCTTGTGATTCTAAGTCAGGTAAAAGACAATGTGTACGCTCCTCTGAAATTGACTTTTATTTATCAGATTTGGAAGGGCATAGCATTTAGAAAATAACAACAATTCCTATCTCTAACATCCTGGCTACTAAACACCAGTTTTCCCTAAAGAAAGTTCTGTATCATAGGTGGTAACAAAACATGCCATAAACCTTAGCCTGCTTATGATATGAATACTTGTGGCTAACTTACTTACCCCTGCTTCCAACGTTCAGGTGGCTCCTCTGTTCACCTCTGATGCAGGTTCTGGATGGAGGGCTGAAGAGCATGGGCAGGGGAGAGGCTCGCTTCCTGGCTTGGCTGGCAGAGTGGGCAGGGCTGGTTCTCACCCTTCGGGATAGCAAGGAGGTCTGGTTGGCTTCGGACCATCCTTTTCCTTCCTGGGATACCTCAGCACAGGTTCACGCTCTCGGGTTTTTCTCCCCAGGTTTGTGGTCAGGATTTGGTCCCCTTCTTCCTTTGTACTTGCTCCATTTTTTGCTTTTGGGTTGCTCTGCCAGGAGGTTCTTCTTCTTTCAGGCCTCTTTTCCAACTTCCTTTCTTTTTTTCTTTTCTGAAACTGACCCTCTTTCTTTTTTTCTTCTGGAACCAACTCTCCTCAGCATCCTTACCCTCCTGTCTTATACCTCTCGCTGATAAATATGCATAAGCTCATGCATACCCTCGTGGTGGGTGGAGGGTCTCTTGCCACATTACAGGTCTTTTCTCCCCCTTTATTTACTTCTTGGGGTTACTGCCATGTTGGCATGTCCTTTCCCCCTCCCCCATTTCTTTGGGGAAGAAACTGCCACATCATCATACCAAGCGGTGTCATGTCAGCATTGTCTCAGGCTGTGGAGTGAAGTGACCAAATTTGCAGATGACATAAAATGGTTTTGAGTCATTAAAACAGCAGCAGATTGTGAAGAAGTGCAGAAGGAACTTGTGAGACTAGGAGACTGGGCTTCTAAAAAGCAGATACAATTTAAATTGCACAAGTACAAACTAATTCAGGGCAAAATAATCCCAACTACAAGTAGACAATGCTGGGTTCTAGGGATGTGCAGAGGGACCGCATACGTTACATTCGGTATTCGTATTAATGGGGGGGGGGCAGATATATTGCATTCGGCAAGGGGGGGCCCCGATCCGTTCATGTGTTCCATTCTTATTTGTTTCCCGGCTAAAATTTAATTAACTACAACCCCCTACCCTCCTGACACCCCCAAGACTTGCCAAACCTCCCTGGTGGTCCAGCGGGGGTCCGGGAGCCATCTACTGCACTCACGCCATCGGCTGCCGGTATTCAAAATGGTGCTGATAGCTGATAGCTACTGGTTTATAGAATACAAGTGCAAACAAGTCCTTCTTGGTCTTGATTCACATATAGTTTTTATTAATATTGAAACGGCTTTATTAATATCGAAACGGCTGCTCCTCTTAATTCAACCAAGTGTAATACAGCTACCGGTGCCATTGGTCGGCCCCTGTCACATGGTAGGAGCAATGGACGGCTGGTGCTATCTTGTGCTCCTCTTGGACCCTCCTGACCCCCACAAGACTTGTCAAAAGTCCCTGGTGGTCCAGTGGGGGTCTGGAATCGATCTCCTGCACTCGGGCCGTCGGCTGCCAGTAATCAAAATGGCACTGATAGCCTTTGCCCTTACTATGTCACAGGGGCTATCGGCAACATTTTGAATTCCGGCAGCCAATAGTGAGAGTGCAGTAGATGGCTCCCGGACCCCCGCTGGACCACCAGTGAGTTTTGGTAAGTCTTGGGGGGGACAGGAGGGTGGGGGTTTTGTTTAAATTCACTCCTTTAGATAGCCAAATAATTCGGTGAAAATTTGTTGCATTCGTGGGAATCGCGATATGTTTCACTTCCCCACGAATACAACAAATATGGCCCTATAGGTTGCGGATTGCCAATACGTTGCAAATGAATGCACACCCCTACTGGGTTCCATGTTCAATGGCATTTCCCAGGACATCAGACAAAAATACCTTGAAATCTTCAACTCAGTGTGTGGCAGTGGTCAAAAAGGCAAATAGAATGTTAGGAATTATTTGGAAAGGAATAGAGAACAAAAATGTGAATATCATAACGTCTTTGTATAGATCCATGGTGTGACCAAACCTTGAGTATTGTGTGCAATTCTGTTCATCCCATTTCAAACAAAACATAGGGAACATAGAAAAGGTACAGAGAAAAGTGATAAAAATGATTAAGAGCATGGAAACGCACCCTTATGAAGAAAGACTAAATAGATTATGGCTCTTTAGCTTGAAAAAAGATGATGGAGAGTATATGATTGAAATTTATAAAATCATGAGTGGGGTAGAATAGGTAAATAGATAATGGTAATTTACCCTTTCAAAGAACACTAGGACTAGAGAATAGTCTATGAAACTAGCAAAGGGAAAATTTAAAACAAATCATAGGAAGCATTTTTTTCCTCGGCTCATAATCAAACTATGGAATCTGTTGCAAGAGAAAATGGTCAAGGCATAATGGGGTTCAACAGATGATTAGACATATTCCTAAAGGAAAAGTCCTTAAACAGTTATTAGCCAGGCAGTTTTGGAAAAGTCAGTGTTTATCCCTGGGAGTGTGATACAGGAAAGAAATCATCTATTGGGGATCTAATGGGTTCTTATGTCTCAGACTAGCCAATGTCTGAGAAGAATTTTGGGTTCAATGAGGATGATACAAAATTATTTAGAGTAGTTAAATCACAAGCAGATTGTGAAAGATTACAGGAGGACCTTGCAAGACTGGAACATTGGGCATTTAAATGGCAGATGAAATTTAATGTGGACAAGTGCAAGGTGTTGCATATAGGAAAAAATAACGCTAGCTGTAATTACACTATGTTAGGTTCCATATTAGGAGCTACCACCCAGGAAAAAGATCTAGGCATCATAGTGAATAATACTTTAAAATCGTCGGATCAGTGTGCTGCAACAGTCAAACAAGCAAACAGAATCTTAGGAATTATTAGGAAGGGAATGGTTAATAAAACGGAAAATGTCATAATGCCTCTGTATCGCTCCATGGTGAGACCACACTTTGAACACTGTGTACAATTCTGGTCACCACATCTCAAAAAAGATATAGTTGTGATAGAGAAGGTACAGAGAAGGGCAACCAAAATGATAAAGGGAATGGAACAGCTCCCCTATGAGAAAAGGCTGAAGAGGTTAGGGCTGTTCAGCTTGGAGAAGAGATGGCTGAGGGGGGATATGATAGAGGTCTTTAAGATCATGAGAGGTCTTGAATGAGTAGATGTGAATCAGTTATTTATACTTTCGGATAATAGAAGGACTAGGGGGCATTGCATGAAGTTAGCAAGAAGCACATTTAAGACTAAACAGAGAAAATTATTTTTCACTCAATGCACAATTAAGCTCTGGAATTGTGCCAGAGGATTTGGTTAGTGAAGTTAGTGTAGCTGGGTTCCAAAAAGTTTTGGATAAGTTCTTGGAGGAGAAGTCCATTAACTGCTATTAATCAAGTTTACTTGGGGAATAGCCACTGCTATTAATTGTATCAGTAGTATGGGATCTTCTTGGTGTTTGGGTATTTGTCAGGTTCTTGTGGCCTAGTTTGGCCTCTGTTGGAAACAGGATGCTGGGCTTGATGGTCTTACCCAGCATGCTAATTTCTTATGTTCTTATGTTCAGCACAGCATTTATTTTGTTCATATCTTCTTATGCTTTACAATATGGATAACTATATGGCACCCCAGCTGAGATTAACTAGGATGTAGAAGAGGATCCAGTGTGACACCTGCATTTTATTGGGAGACCACACAGATTGGGATCTAGGTCCATAGCAGAATTACTGATCACTAATTTGTTAGTGTAGGGCAGGGGCTCTAAAAAAAATTGATCAATTCTTAACATCGAGTGAGTATTGCAAAGCTGTAATATCTCTGTGTGGAAATTTAAGCAGTAGTGGCTTGGGAACAGCCAGAGGAAAAAGGTGGGAGATTGTGATTGTTCCTTAAGTGGAGGTTGTTTACATTGAAAATAAAGTGAAGTGCACACCAAAACAAACAAATTAGGCAGCTCACCTTTACTTCAGGCAAGTCACAATCTTTAAACATAGAAGGTCTGAACTTAATGTCACTCTGAAACCTTAAATGTAGCAGATCTCATACGGTGGGTCTTTATATGATCCCTGGGGACTGCGTAAGCCTTTTAGGCCCTAGGATCTTGTACTCCTGTGAAGCACTCCTACCTTCACCCATGTTTCATGTGGGTCTGAACTTTAAGGAAGTCTAGGCAACGCTTGTGCCCGGTCCCTTAAGAGGGTCTGAGGGAGTTTTCTGTATACTCCTTCACATTCTTTCAATGCAGCTTTCATTTTTTTTGCTGTTTTGCAGGACTTACAGGCCTTCAGCTTGTCAATGGAAGTACAATCTCTATGAAGAAGGTACACAGTTTGGATAATATTTATTTATTTAAAACTTTTCTATACCGTCGTATAGTAGAGCACCATCACAACGGTTTACAGTTAGGCACAAATATGTGGTTTCTAATTTATCCAAGGATGCCATTATTATACTGTTACATAGTTCGATAATATACTCTAAATGGGAAAGGGTGTGATTACCATTTACTATTAACTGTCTTTATAATTTAATACTTAAATATAATATATGGGTTAGAAGAGGAGGCAGAGCTGGCACTCTAAAAACCACTCTAAAAACCACGATGTATGGTGGTGAATTGTAGCCCTTTGACTCTCCTACTTCTTCATTACAGGACAAAAAATAGTTGTGTTTACTGTGTACATTAGCAATGCAGCAGCTACTTTAAGTGTTAATTAGTAGGGATGTGCAGAGCAAAAGTTTATGTCCATATGTCCATATGTCCAAAGGGGGTCCCATTTGCGGTCAATATGGACATAAACAGAATTCAATGAGTTGGGTATATGTCCATATGTGCAAATAAAAATTTAAACCCCTCACCCTCCTTAATCCCCCCCCCCCCCCAAGACTTACCACAACTCCCTGGTGGTCCAGTGGGGTCAGGACGCCATTTCTGACCAACTTTGCAAGTAGCACGTGACGTCGGCGTCACGTCGGAGTGACGCGGCGTCACGTGATTCCCCGCGGGGTCGCTTCCGGGATCCTCGTTCGGCCCAAAAGGAACTTTTGGCCAGCTTGGGGGGGGTCAGGAGACCCCCCCAAGGTAGTAGTGTAGAGGTTGCAAATCTCATCTTTGTGTGAGTTTCCTCACTCCGAAGGACATCAAATCTTCATAAGAGTATACTGTTCTGTTCATACGTCTCACTCTGAATGTCAAAGTGGTCCCCAACCCCTACACTAATACCTAAACCTCACCTAGATGGGCCTCACATAGAGATATAAATACCTATCTAGTGTGAGGGTATTATGGCTAGGTTATCTCTCTCTCCCTTTCTCCCTCTCCCCCAGGAGGGCCCTGATAGCTTGGCTGGCTCTCCAGGAGCTTAAAATGGCATGACACCACAATAAAGCCCTTTCATACAGCTTTACGCAAATGAAAAAGGTGTCGTTAAAATTCACATTAAAGCCATGCAATACAGCTTCACTAAACTGTGAGCCCACTTGTCCAAAATTCCCACCCAATACCCTCCCCTTTGCATCACACCAAACATTATGGTGCTTTTGCATGTGTTAAAGGCATTTTTTGCAGCAAAAACACCATATAGCACTTTGATAAATGATCCCCTTAGATTGTAAGCCCTCTGGGGATAGGGAAATACCTACAGTACCTGAATGTAATCCAGTTTGAAGTGCTGTGAAAAGTGCAAAAAGCAGAATAGAAAATTGTATGGGGTCAAAGAAAATACTGTACATTTTTCCCTTCTAATTTGATTGCACATTTGCACTGAAACTTCAACAAAAACTGGCTCCTATGGCAATAACTCTTTATTTTTCAGTCAAAAACAACTTCCTTTTATGGTGATTTTTTTCTGACCACATCAGGGAACCCAATGGTGTATCAGCTTCTTATGCAAAGATAGTTATTAAGGTTGCCCTATCCAAAACCTCTGATTGTGACTTCTCCAAAAACTCAGTTAGGTCAAAACTTTCAGATGGTAATTGGATCTTATCTCTAAAGTTGTTACTTTCTCAAGATCTGATACTTAGCATGTCTTAGAAACAGAAGATAATAAACCCTTAGGGATTTTTAAATGTCAAGAAAAAACTTTTTTAACATCTCAAAGCAGTATCTGAGTGTAATCCTCGTTGAAGTGCCAAAAAGTGGAATATAAATAAATAGAATAATCATGGGCAAACTGAATAGTTTTCCAAATTTTCCAGTTGTTTGGTGCAATATCTGGTTATCCTATCCTTCATAATATCAAACAAAGATGGGGTAAAGTAGAGAGGATTAAAAAATAGATAAATAATATCAAAGGAACTTTTGGCCAGCTTGGGGGGGTCCCCCCCAAGCTGGCCAAAAGTTCCTTTTGGGCCGAACGGGCTGTTCCGGCGCGACCCCGCGGGGAATCACGTGACGCCGCGACGTCACGTGATTCCCCACGGGGTCGCTTCCGGGATCCTCGTTCGGCCCAAAAGGAACTTTTGGCCAGCTTGGGGGGGTCAGGAGGCCCCCCCCAAGCTGGCCAAAAGTTCCTTTTGGGCCGAACGGGCTGTTCCGGCACGACCCCGCGGGGAATCACGTGATGCCGCGTCAATCGACGTGGCGCCGACGTCACGTGATTCCCCGCGGGGTCGCTTCCGGGATCCTCGTTCGGCCCAAAAGGAACTTTTGGCCAGCTTGGGGGGGTCAGGAGGCCCCCCCAAGCTGGCCAAAAGTTCCTTTTGGGCCGAACGGGCTGTTCCGGCGCGACCCCACGGGGAATCACGTGACGCCGCGTCACTCGACGTGGCGCCGACGTCACGTGATTCCCACGGGGTCGCTTCCGGGATCCTCGTTCGGCCCAAAAGGAACTTTTGGCCAGCTTGGGGGGGTCAGGAGGCCCCCCCAAGCTGGCCAAAAGTTCCTTTTGGGCCGAACGGGCTGTTCCGGCGCAACCCCGCGGGGAATCACGTGACGCCACGTCACTCGACGTGGCGCCGACGTCACGTGCTCCTCGCAGAGGATTGCAGAAATGGCGTCCTCACTCTTCGCTAGTTCAGGGAGTTCTGGTAAGTCTTTGGGGGGGGGGATTAAGGAAGGTGAGGGGTTTAACTTTTAATTTTGAATCAACAATCGCGATTTCCAACATATCCAACATAGCTATGTTGGATATGTTGGAAATCCGATCGTTTATGTCTCATCACTTTTTTAAGTAAAAAAAAAAATATGCGTAGCGTTTTTCATATGCGGTCAATAAATGCACACCCCTATTAATTAGAGGAACATGATACATGGGCCAGAAGTAAGATATGAGTGATAATTCTGGCCACCACAAGGTCCAAGGTAAGCCTTTCCTAGGTATGTTCATTAGTTTATAAAGAAATAGAACAATAAATAGTTGCCAATTTGTTTCTTTTGTGGGCCCAACAACGAATTGAAGGACCCCACAAATAAAGCAAATCTTATGTGTTTCATTTGTTTTAAATAACATGATTTCTACAAGTCATTATAGTGAATGGGCTCATAGAAATCATAGGAAAGCAACAGGTGCATGCAGACAAATAGAAATTGATAGATTATAGGGCAGGCAATCAGCAGTGAAGGGGAGGATGGGGAAGTTGTCAAGGAAACAAGACGAATGACGTATCACAGGGAAGCAATTTGCCAGTCTGATCTATCGCTGCGGACATGGTATAGTGAAGCTGATCTTGAAGACAGAGCATTTGATTTCTGGTGGCTATTTTTATTAATATATATTGTTTCTCTTCTTATCTGTATGATGTCCTGGGTGATTATGTTTATATTTTAACTTAATATATTTGTTATTGTGCTGTATTTTGTGAATATATTATATATATTTTTGTTTTGTACTTTTGGTTTGGGCCTTTGGGAGGAGCAAATTATAAATGTGAATAAATAAAGAAACCCTCTTTTTAACACAGTATGAACGTAATGACAGTTAGAGCACAGCTTCACTGAAATGACTGCATTAGTTATATCCATTCCTGTACAGCTATGCTCTACTTGTCAGTCCAAGACTTAACCTCCCTGCATTAACTGGCCAAACACAAAAAGGCCAGTTAACATAAGGAAATCCCTGAAGGAGATTAATTAATCCTCAGAGACCTCCCTTTCCAATCCTGTTATTTGAAATCAAGAAAACCCCCTCCATTTATTGTATCTAATTATCTCATGGAGGCCAAATAGATGGACAAGGTGACAGCAAAAGTCAGAAAGATGCTTGGGCAAATAAGGAGGGGAATGACCAGCAGAAATCTTAATAAATTATTGTGATTGCTGGGATTTCTGAATTCCGTGATTTCTTCTATATGATTATCCACTACAGTAAGTTGTACATCCAAAAAGGACAATTTTTCTTGATCCACATTCATTGTACTCAAGAAGAAAGATCAAGAAAAATTGTCCTTTTTGGAGATACAACTTACTGTAGTGGAAAATCATATACAAACCATGGTATTCAGAAATCCAAGTGATCACAATAATTTATTAAGATATCAAAGTCATCATCCAACATCTTTAAAAAATGGGCTACCAGTTGGCCAATTTTTTAGATTAAGAATAATTTGTTCTAATCTACAGGAATTTAAAAATCAATCCCATATTTTAAGACAACGGCTATTAGATTGGGGTTATCCTGCAAAGATTATAAAAAGATCTTATTTACTCACCCAGTTTTCTGATTGAGAGCTCTTCTCACTCAGTATAATAAAGATTCTCAACCTTTGGATCCGATTACGTGTGTACTACCATTCACTGATCGTACAAAGGATATAATAAAATTGATTTATCATCATTGGCATGTGCTATCGATACATGAGTCTTTACAAGAAAAACCTAGATTTGTTTTTTCACGAGGGAAGAATTTAAAAGATGTTTTGGTACATTCTAGGGATGTGAATCGTGTCCTCGATCGTCTTAATGATCGATTTCGGCTGGGAGGGGGAGGGAATTGTATTGTTGCCGTTTGGGGGGGTAAAATATCGTGAAAAATCGTGAAAATCGTGAAAAATCGAAAAAAATCGAAAAATCGCAAAACCGGCACATTAAAACCCCCTAAAACCCACCCCCGACCCTTTAAATTAAATCCCCCACCCTCCCGAACCCCCCCCCAAATGACTTAAATAACCTGCGGGTCCAGCGGCGGTCCGGAACGGCAGCGGTCCGGAACGGGCTCCTGCTCCTGAATCTTGTTGTCTTCAGCCGGCGCCATTTTCCAAAATGGCGCCGAAAAATGGCGGCGGCCATAGACGAACACGATTGGATGGCAGGAGGTCCTTCCGGACCCCCGCTGGACTTTTGGCAAGTCTCGTGGGGGTCAGGAGGCCCCCCACAAGCTGGCCAAAAGTTCCTGGAGGTCCAGCGGGGGTCAGGGAGCGATTTCCCGCTGCGAATCGTTTTCGTACGGAAAATGGCGCCGGCAGGAGATCGACTGCAGGAGGTCGTTCAGCGAGGGTTCCGGCGCCTCGCTGAACAACCTCCTCTCTATTGTATTGTGTTCCATAACGGTTTAAGACGATATTAAAATTATCGGACGATTCACATCCCTAGTACATTCTGCGTTACCTGCTATTTGGAACATCAAGAATTGGTTGGGCATTCTGTGTGTGGTGTGTGTGAGTTCTGCAGTATGGCGATCACTGGCACACAGTTATATATTGAGAAAGTCAATATCACAATTAAACGGCATTTTAACACTGATTGTTGTTCTGTATTTGTAATCTATTTAATTAAATGCCTGTGTGACCTTAATTACATTGGCTGAACCATTCGACCTGTGAAAATACGTTTAACCGAGCACAAAAGCTGACAATATTGAAAAAATGTCTGCATCTCTAGTAGTTTATTTTTTATTTATTTATTTTTATATACTGACATTCGAACTAGTATATCACATGTTTACAAAAAATAAACAGAATTGCTTAAAATAGCATCTTCACAATGTTTCTTACAGTAAGACTTAAACACAGGTTAATTGATAATTCAAGCAAAGGTACAGTCATTTGGTGCTACATACATTCTTATCAAGAATAATCTTAGGTAAAAAGGCAGATAAAAATTATTTAAATCAAATCTTATAACATGCTATCGACTTTATTGGTATAGTCAAGTATCAGGCAAAGACATGCGTAGCATTTATTATCAAATAGTTCATTTTTAAAGTTTTAAACATACTTTCTAGCAAATTTAATGGACTATCATTGATCATGTTCCAAAATCTATTAGAGGTGGCGATCGCAAGAAGCAATTGGTTTTAAAGGAACAGATGTGGATTTTTAAATTAGATTCAAAAGCCCCGAATGGTTTAAATAAAGACATTGATTCATTTAATATTCTATGTTGTGTGGTTGGTTCTTTTGTTTTATTGGGCATCAAGCAATGTTTGATTGACATTTTGTGTGAATAGCAGCTCTGATTGGTTGTTGAGAATCTTGAAGCAGAGAATAAATTGACTACAAAATTTTTTCTCGCAGACACAAGGATTTGATTGGACAAGATGGCCAGTTCCCCTGAAGTAGAGAGCAGTTGAGTACGCTCTCGAAATGCTACCAGCATTGGGTGTTGGCTGTATTCCTCGCTTATATAAGCTAAGTACCCTTTGATATAAAAGAAGAATTGAAAGATTTTATTTGCAACAAAAAAATATAAAAATCAATGAACCATTTATGCAACAATTCCAGTGATGATAGTGTTTCTCCACAGTGGTTCCGGCTGTTGAGGTGCAAGGTTTCAGGTATTCTGCCGTTATTTATTCAATGTAAGGCCTTGGTGCTGTTTTGTGTAAGGTTCTGTCATTGTAATGGCACTGCTTATCAATACTTCCAACTTGAAAGTACATGCACTATAATCATGAACTAAATATGAAAGCATGGAAGGTAAGCTTCTCATTCCACCTACTAATGTGCCACAACCATGAATTGAACTATTTTGATAATTTTGAAGGGTGAGAGTACTATATATATATATATATATATATATATTTTACCCACTGATTTATTAAGGTCCTCATATGCTTTGATGATAAAATAGAGTATCAACTTTTATTAGATTTTCTTCTTATGTCCCAAGTCTGAGACCATTTCATTTAATGAATACTACCAAGGTGCCATTCGTTGGGAATGACTTTGGTTTCCAGAGATAGTCACTTAAGTTCTTCATGTTTTTTTGATGTACAATAGAAGTAATGTATTTTCTGAAGAAGTTTCCCATATGACTTTGAACACCTCACATCTTCATGATTGTTTAATTCATCAAACCTTTCAGCAAAAATTTACCCCACAACATATTCATCAAATGCATTTTCCCGTAAACATTTTCCTGCCAAGGTAATAAAGGGATGCATTGTAATCAAGGAACTATTTTAAGCATAAGCTACAGCTAGGACACAGGTCAACCAATCTCATTCTGGGTTCTTTTTGATCAGTAGTCTTACAAGCAGAATATAAATCAGATTTTTTTCCATGACATTACTTTTTGGCTTGTATACACGGTTTGAACTATGAGCTAGATTTATGAATCATTTTCTTAAAAGGGAAAGCATACATTTTTTTCTATTAAAATCACCATTTTAGTGCTTCAGTGACATTCTGTTTTTAAACTAGTGTGCGTGTAACAATCTCTAATTTGTACTTAAAATATGAAATTATTTTATTGGCTAAGCAGGGTCTAATTGATGGATAACCAATTATGTTTAGTTCTCAAGAGAGCTGATTATTTGACTTCAAACAAATTACATCTTATGCGCTCTAACTTTTAGGAAAAGACTAAAAACTTGGCTTTTTAAAAAAGCATTCCCAGAACTGGATTAAATTCTCCACCCATTAGCATAAACACAAAAGTTAGTGAACTGTAACAAAAACCCACTAACTTCACACGCAGTGACAACAACATATTATTATACTTCACTACAATTCATATTTGGTCAATCTTTCCTACCCATCTATATTTTATAATTTTATACATATTTATTAATTGATACAGTTGGCTAAAATGTTAATATTCTTTCTTTAATTTCCTCCCCTTTCAGATCCTAGTTATTTTTCCTTGTTTTTTGTAACTTGCTCACATCCTAAATATTGTTACAATGTTTTTATTTGTTAAGTTTCTTATTATATTTGATGTCGAATTGGGAAATGTTTCTACCATGTTACTCTCTGCAGTTATTCACATTGTTAATTGTAAACCGGGTTGATGTGATTCATATCATGAAACTCGGTATAATAAAAATAATAAATAAATAAATAAATATGTTACCTGGTATACTGCTCTATATTGCAAATTATCAGGTGGCATGTGAAGGCTCAAAGTATTATATAAAAGGTATTAATTTATATTTTTTAGTAATAGGAGCTGTCTGGCTCTTCCCCTTAGTTTTTATCCTATAAAGTCTGATGTTAAGCAAGCAGCGAATGCTTGCTTTAAAAAGTTTGCAGTTATGCAATTTCTCTTGGGTTATAAAACAGAATGTCCCTTTGCTACTTTGTTATGACATATATTGTATTAAGATCACAATCCTAAAAAATGTTTCCAAGAGATAATCGAATTGTAAATGTGTATGCTTGCAGCATCACACAAAGAAGATGTGTTTCATTGTCTTCCTGCATTTTAAATGCAATTTATTGCTCAATTCTTCAAATTGAGTGATAAACCCACTCTCCATTAGGGACATGCATCCTAGGTGTATTTGGCTGAAATTTGGCAGGATCATTAGAACCTCAGTAAGGGACTTTTTTTCCTACCAAATTTCAATTAAATACATCCAAAAAAAGGGTTCTCAATACATATGTACATGTATAGATAAATGGACAGACACAGTGAAATACAATTGGTTCTTTGAACTGATAAAACATGTTTAAAATTATACAGGGAAATACCTACTATACCTGAATGTAATCACTTTGAAGTGTCTGAAAAGCAGAATATAAATAAAATAAATATACAAATGTAACCCTTAGTGGGGTGTCTAGTCCCGAGGGCAAACAGGCATTGATTTATCTTCAGGGGCTGCTCCAACTAGTGCTCCTCCCATGACTTGTACTCTCTGTCCTAGAGGTGGGTTCTTTTCATGGGCGGAAGCTCTCGCATATGGCCCAGGTAGTGGAATGTTATTCCCTGTGTGTTTGTTGATAGCTGCTGCATCCCAAGGGATGCTGGGAAAAACGAGGCAGGGCAAGGCACTGGGTATTAAATTATGTTTACTGATTTGTTAAAAGTCCAAATTAAAGTCCATTTTATATGCAGTTACATCTGTATTTAGTACAGATAGGGGTGTCTCCCTGAGTATATGTCCTTTACTCCAGCAATCTCAGCAGAGCTTCCCATGATGATATTTAAGATTACAAAAGTTCTCCCAGAGGCCTACTGGGAATCCTAGTGGAGGGGTCCCCTTGAATACAGAAAAACTGTCCTAGCTGAGTCTCCAGATCATTACCGAACACCCAGCCCTGTGTCTTGATCCCATATAGGTGGAGATCTGCATGGGAATCTCCAGTAATCTCCTAAATTGTTATAAATGGTGACTCCTGATGTAGAAAAGTCTTATGGATTGAGAACCTGCTGTATAAGCCTGGCTAAAAAACTATCTCACAACAAAAGAGAAAATACTTTCTTAATCCAAAATATTCCTTGACTGTTGATTCACTGTCACAAGTGCTTGCCACATTCACGGAGTGTATGGGCTCACTGATCTTCAATCCTAGAATGGGAATTCCAAAAGGGTTCCGGCAAAACGCCTCTCTTACTGCACCAGGGGGACCCTCTTGCAGGGAGTGCACAGTGGAGGTCCTCTTCAAAAAGCAAATGTCTGATGAGGTAGGGAGGCCTCACCAGGAGGGAGAATCAGACATCTTTCTTGCTGTGTCTAACCAAAACTAATCACACCCCTGATGACAAAATGGCAGGGTTAAATAAGGTTGAGGCATTCACCATAGCCCTCCAGGTGGGAAGAACTGATGGGGGATGGAAGGCTCATTGATAGCATTGAAATATCTAGATTGGAACCTAGGGACATTTATTGGCGGACTGGAGGGTCCAACCATACAATTAGATAAATATCTATTAACCATGAGGAAGCCAAGAAGGAACTTGCTTGCAGCATGGCAGAAGATGTTACAGGGAAAGGAGTGATGTAGATGCTGACAACCAATCCCATTGATGAGTCAGCAAGCCTATAGCTTGCACAGAGGGCTACTTTCCAGGTGCCCTTTGCTGCTCACTGGCAGATGTCTGCACCTTCTTCTCCAATCTTGACCTCATGCAGTCTGAGGGAGAAGGTGCAGATGTGTGCCAGTGAGCAACAAACGTTTCTAGAGACCCTGGAAAGTAGCCGCCTATGCAAGTCATTACAGCAGAGGATTCTGGAAAGTATCCCTCTGCAGAGATTTCCTTTTTGGTGAAAAGAGTGAAAAGTGAACTTCTCGGAAAGGTGATTGCTTAGCACAAAAGGTATCTGGACCCCCATAGTGTGCTTGATTCATCATCCAGTTGTATTAGAAGCCAGAACTGAGCTGGAGTTCAATAGTAAGCTGGGCCTGGGAGAAATAATCATATGAATGGAGTGGGGAGTGTACAGTCCCCCTCCTAGGGTGGTGAGAGGGAAAGAATGATCTCCAGCTACGCCTGTTCCACCAGGTCATGATTTCAAAATGGTGCCATTTTGTTGGAGGTTGTACAGCGTAAGGGGCATGCAACAAAATGGTGCTAGCAGCATAGAAAGTTAGCACCATTTTCAAATCTGGATCCAGTGGAGCAGGAGCAACTGGGATCCCTTCTGCCCCATTTGGAATTCCACAGATGGGGCAAGCTATGTTGATGGGGGCAGTAGAAGGATAGGGGAAAGCCGGGGGGGGGGGGGGGGGATTAAATTGTCTTATTTTGGTGGCACTGGTGTTTATTTTAGTTTATATAAATTAAATAAAATGAAATTAACATTGAAAAAAATGGGCAACAAATTAAAACAAGCAAACAAACAAACAAAACCCCCCCCCCACAAAGAAATGAAAACAATTTACATGAGCATCGCTAATTTGTAGTTCAGTCTTAGCATTGGTGGTCCTGGAGAAAACTAAGCTTTCTGTGGGTTGTGATAGCTCTTATTTGACTAGCATGAGTATTACCCTAAATAGATGCTGCACCTGTGCAGATAAAATCCTTTTTCAGATGAAAGAGAGGAACTGTTCATACACAGCATTACCGCTGAGAGATTATTATGTTCATATCACAGGCTGTCACGATTCCAGTGAATAACCTGGAATAAAACATCCACACAAAACTCCTATTTCACTGGGATCCATAAATATAACACGTCTTTATAGTCATTTTTAAATGTTTCATTTTGTTTCTACACGATTCTGAAATAAATGCTTAGGGGTAGATTTTCAAAACGTACGAGCGATTTTTTAACATGCGCGCACATGTTCTAAAATTTCGGGTCGGAGCGCGCAATGGGGGGGTATAGTTTTGCAAATACGCGCGGTGACGCATCGGGGCCTTCCCCAGTTCCCTCCCAGTCCGCTCCAATTAAGGAGCGAACTGGGAAGGACCTGTACCGGGCATCTCTAGCCCCACCCCAGCCCACCCTTAGACTGCCTCGCCCACCCCCTGGACCACCCCTTTGTAAAGCCCCGGCACTTACATGCGTCCCGAGGTTTACACGCATGGCTGGGCCCATTTGAAAATTGACCCAGCGCATGTAAGGCCCGAGATTTACGTGCGCCGGTGTTTTAAAACCTACCCCTTAATGTTCTAGAGAGTTATCATTCAGGATGCACCACTTAGAGAAATTGTCCACTGGAGCACTGGTATGATGAACAGTTCCTGATTTATGGACTTTTAAAAACCCACAATGAAATCATGACTCCAAAGGACACATTTTTAAGCTTATCTTCTCTTTTAGATCTTAGCAACATTTTAACGTTATGGATTGTAATTGTTTTAATGACCTCAAAGGTGAACACTTATCTTAGCTCTAGTCCAGTGGTGATATTTATAGTCTCTAGCTAAGCCTCAGGCCAACATTTATTTCCAAATGGCCCAAAGCTGAATACAGCAACAAACTATAGTATCATTTTATTATTTGCTCATTATGTGTAAATTTGAACAGGGGGAATAGTTTGGGAAACTTTAGATTTCTTTCTTGGTTCCTTTTGCTGATTTACAGATTTTTTTGATAACAGTTAAAATAAATTTTACAGAATATGAGAACATAAGAATCGCCATACTGAGTGACCAAGAGTCCATCAAGCCCAGCAAACGACTTCCAGTATTAGCCAAGCCAGGTCAAAAGTTCCTGGCAGGTTTCCAAGCAGAAGGTAGAGCCCATACTCTAACGCCCATGGTTAAATAGTGATTGTTTCAAAGTCTATCTAGTTAACAACAATTTATACACTTCTCCAAGAACCTTTTTTAAACCCAGCTATGCTAGCTGCCTTTACCACATCTTCTGGCTATGAATTCCAGATCTTAATTGTGCATTGAGTAAAAAAAATGTTTTCTCCAATTTGTTTTAAATGTGCTACCTGCTGACCATGGAGTGTCCCCTAGTTTTTGTTTTATCTGAAAGAGTAAATAACTGATTCACATTTACCTATAATCCTTTCCTGATTTTATAGATTTCTATCATATCCCTCTCAGCCATGTCTTCTCTAAGCTGAATAGCACTAACCTCTTTATCTTTTCCTTATAGAGAAGTTCCATCTCCTTTATCATTGTGATTGCCCTTCTCTGTACCTTTTCTAGTGTAACCATATCTTTTTTGAGATACAGAAACTAGAATTACACACAGTACATACTCAAGGTGTGGCCTCACCATGGAGCAATTTAGAGGCATTATGACATTCTCTGTCGTAGTCACCATTCCATTCCAGTCATGATTTCATAGACCTCTATCACCTCCTGCCTCAGCCATCCCTTCTCCAAGCTGAACACCTCTAACCTCTTTAGCCTTTCCTCATAGGGAAACCTTTCCATTCCCTTCTCTGTACCTTTTCTAGTTCAGCGATATCTTGTTTGAGATGTGGCGACTAGAATTGCATTCATTACTCGAGGTGTGGTCTCACCATGGAGTGAAACAGAAGTATTATGACATTCTCCATTTTATTCTCTATTTTTATCTATTAATTCCTAACATTCTGCTTGGATTTTTGACTGCTGACGCACACTGAGATGAGGATTTCAATGCATTGTCCACGATGACGCTAAACTCCTTTTCTTGGGTGATAACTCCTAATATGGAACCTAATATTGTTTAACTACAGTGTAATTTACGTTTCCCTCATCTCCATCATTTTCCACTTGTTCACATTAAATTTAATGTGCCATTTGAATGCCCAATCCTCTAGTTTCATAAGGTCTTCCAAACATTTGTCACATTTGGCGCTTTTGAATTCACTACTCGGAATAATTTTGTGTCTTCTGCAAATGTGATCACCTCACTTATTGTTCCCTTTTCCAGATTATTTATAAATACGTTAAAAAGCATTGGTCCCAATACAGATCTCTGAAGCACTCCACTATTTAAATTTCTCTACTGAGAAAACAGATGATTTATTCCTACTCACGTTTTCATGTCTTTTAACCAGTTTGCAGTCCATGATAGGACATTGCCTGCTTTCTCTTGACCTTTTTTTTTTCTGAGGAGTTTCTCATGGGAGTCTTTTATCAAATGCCTTCTGAAAATCCAAATACACTATAACCACCAGATCACCATAATTCACTTGTTTATAAACCCCTTAAAAATGTAGCAGATTCATGAGGCAAGACTTACCTTGTGTAAATCCAGCTTGCTGTGTCCCATTAAATCGCTCCTTGCTATATTTATTGTTTTATTCTTTAGAATCGTTTCTATGAGGTTAATATTCAAAAGGGCTTGCCTGGCAAAGTTCAAGACATAGCCGGACAAACCTTATGTTTTGAATATCCCTCTAAGCTTAATGGTTATGTTTTAGACATGGAAGCCATTTCACAGCTAAAACAGCCAGATACAAAAGGGGCAGGATGTGGGTATTCCAGGGTGGTTTACATTTACTGAATGTCAGTGCTAGCTGGGCAAAGGACTCCAGCTAACTTGATCGACAAAAAAGCAGTCCTAAAATTAGCCAGAGAGCTGTACCTGCATTTAATATGCATTTATTCACTTCACTGGCTTTCTGATCCATCCAAAAGCCAGTGCAGGGATTAATTGCAGGTACTGGGCTCTGCTCTACCGGCATTTAATAATGAAGCCTGCAGAAGGACAGAAACTGCTCCTCCCACTGGCTCAACTGTAGGCTTTTGGGGTTTGGGGAATATGGGAGGGAGGATCGGTTTAGATGTAGAATTGGGGGGGGGGGGGGGAAAGATCAGGGCTTCTGACAGGATACTTTCTTTTTTATTCATGGGAGCAGGAGGGAGCAGGAGGGATTGGGCTGCTGACAGCAGTGGCACAGTAAAGGGGGAACCAGGGGGCCAAGGCCCCGGGTGCCAGGCAGTAGGGCATGCCCAAAGGCAGGGGATCCCATCCTGCCCAGGCAAGGAAAGGGCTGGTGGCTGCTGGAAGACCCCATCCTACCTGGCAGCAGAAGCACAGGTGGCCCACGGCTACCAGGGGAGTCTATCCTGCCTGGTGGCAGAAGAAGAGGAGGGTCCATGTCCACTGGGGGAGCCCAACCTATCCAGCAGCAGAAGAGAAGGAGGCCTGCAGCCACTGGTGGATCCCATTCGGCCTGGCAGCAGAAGAGGAGGAGGCCCATGGCTGCCTAGAGGGCCACTGGTGTGTGTGTGTGTGGGGGGGGGGGGGGGGGGCTGTGACAGCATTGTCTCTTCTTGCCACCCACACAGCCCTGAAGAGGAAGTGGTGGGATCTGCTCAGGCAGGAAGAAGGAGAAGCCATGAAGTCATGGCCAGAGGAAAGAACAGTATGATCTCCAAAGACCATCCCCCTCTCTCTCCCGCAGATACAGGAAATAGTATGGCATAAGCCTCCCCCCACACACAGCCTCAAGAAGAGGAGGTTGCCCATTGGACATTTTCTTCTGCTGGGGAGAGAAATGAACTGAGCATATCTGTGTGTGTGTGTGTGTGTGTGAGAAAGCATGTGTGTTTGTTTGTGTGTGTGTGTGTATGTGAGAGAGCGAGCATGTCTATGGTGTTTGTGTGTGTGTGTGTGAGAGAGAGAGAGAGAGCATGTCTATGGTGTTTGTGTGTGTGTGCAAGTATGTCAGTTTTTGAGTATGTGAGAGAATTTCTGTTCCTATGTGTGTAAGAGTATATCTATGTGTGTGAGTGAGAGAGAGTATGTATATCTGTGTATGTGAAAGAGCATATCTGTGTGTTTATGTGCATGAAATTGTGTGTGTGTGTGTGTGTGTGCACAAGGGAGAGAGAGAGAGAGAGCATGTTTGTATGTGCATGTGTGTGAGAGCATATCTTTGTGTGTTTGTGAGAGCATGTCTGTGTGTCTCTGTGTGTATGCAAGAGCATGCCTGTTTGTGTGTGTGTGTATATGTGTATGGGACCATGTGCTCCCTAATGGGGATAATGTGTCTAATATCTGGGTGGGTGCCCACCTCAGCATCAGTGATCATCAAATGGTACGGTTTGACATCGCAAACAGCATAGAGAGAAGTCACACGAAGACCTGAGTTTTGGCTTTCAAAAATACAAACATTGTCGAAATTGGGACATACATGGAGGCAGAACTAGGACACTGGGAGAAAATGGGAGAAGTGGAACAACAGTGGACCAAACTAAAGGGAGTAATTACAAAAGCAACAAATCTATATGTTAGAAAAGTAAACAAAAGTAAGAAAATTAAGAAACCAATCTTGTTCTCAAAGGAGATGGCTGACATAATAAAAGCAAAAAAGGCAGCATTCAAGAATTATAAAGGATCCCAAAAAGAGAAACACAGGGAGAAATATCTGATAAAACTTAGGGAGATGATGCAAGTAATCAAGAACGCGGATTTTAACTACATCTTTTTCATTTGCGTTAAGCCGTGCAATATGGCTTTATCGCACTTTGCGATGTTTTCACAAATAGCGTTTTCAGTATTTTAAGCTGGGGGAGAGAGAAAGAGAGAGTGCCTAGCCATAAGGCCCTCATACTAGGTAGGTATTTATTAGGGATGTGAATCGTGTGATCGATCGTCTTAACGATCGATTTTGGCTAGGTGGGGAGGGAAATCTGATCGTCATGGGTTTTTTTGTTAAAAAATCGTCAAATCGTAAATCGGCGGGAAAACCGGCACACCAAAACAACCCTAAAACCCACCCCAACCCTTTAAAACAAATCCCCCACCCTCCCGAACCCCCCCAAAATGTTTTAAATTACCTGGGGTCCAGTGGGGGGTCCCGGCGCGATCTCCTGCTCTCGGGCCACGGCTGCGTTAATAGAAATGGCGCCGGTGGCCCTTTGCCCTTACCATATGACAGGGCAAAGATAGCACCGGCGCCATTTTGGTTCCTGACACCCGACGTCACAAGTGCAGGAGATCGATCGCAGACCCCCCCGCTGGACCCCCAGGGACTTTTGGCCAGCTTGGGGGGCCTCCTGACCCCCACAAGATTTGCCAAAAGTCCAGCGGGGGGTCCGGGAGCGACCTCCTGCACTCGGGCCGTATTGCCAATATTCAATAGAGAGATTCTCATCTAATAACACTCCCAGATCACGTGCATGATCAGAAACTCTGTACCTGAGCACTTATCCTCTCAAACCAATATCAAATCTTTCAAAAAAGAGCTCAAAACTTGGCTATTCTGTCAAACATTCAAAGATGGTATTGGTTAGCACCATACAACATATCTAACTCATAGCCGTTATCCGACAAGAAATGGCAAAGACTAGAACATTGATGTTTTAATTGAGGATATTTGAGTTAGTTTTTTTTGAGGAAACAAGATCTTCATTTTATTAATTTTTGCAGGAAGTCTTTAATCATAAGTTTTTTCATTTTAGATGTTGGTCAGATGCATATTGATATTTGACTAGCTAATATTCAATTTTGGAGGGAATTTTTGTCTCTTTTAAATTGTAGCACAGAGTTTGCTGATATTATTGATTTGCTTTATACAAGTATTTCATGAGTCTGTAATTCTTTGTGGCAATTGCCCTACAGATATCAGTCCTGTTCCAATTGAGGGGCGGATTTTCAGAGCCCTGCTCGCCTAAATCCGCCCAAAACCGGGCGGATTTAGGCGAGCAGGGCCCTGCGCGCCGGTGAGCCTATTTTACATAGGCCTACCGGCGCGCGCAGAGCCCCGGGACTCGCATAAGTCCCGGGGTTCTCCGAGGGGGGCGTGTCGGGGGCATGTCGGGGGGCAGGCCTGGTCGTTGCAGCGTTTAGGTGGCGTGTCGGCAGCGTTTGGGGGCGGGTACGGGGGCGTGGCTACGGCCCAGGGCGGTCCGGGGGCGTGGCCGCGCCCTCCGTACCCGCCCCCAGGTCGCGTCCCGGCGCGCAACAGGCCCGCTGGCGCGCGTAAATCCCTGGAGAAAGGTAAGGGGGGGGGTGTAGACAGGGCCGGGCGGGTGGGTTAGGTAGAGGAAGGGAGGGGAAGGTGAGGGGAGGGTGTTAGAGGATTCCCTCCAAGGCCGCTCCGATTTCGGAGCGGCCTTGGAGGGAACTGGGGTAGGCTGCACGGCTCAGCGCGCGCCGGCTATACAGAATTCATAGCCTTGCGCGCGCCGATCCAGGATTTTAGTGGATACGCGCGGCTCCGCGCATATCTACTAAAATCCAGCGTACTTTTGCTGGCGCCTGATGCGCCAGCAAAAGTACGCCTATTCGCGTTTTTTGAAAATCTACCCCTGAGTGAGCATTCATTTTTTTACATGATCAGCACATTGTATTACCAACACTAAGTTTTTTCCAACACTACATTGTTGATGTATTAGCACAGTGTATCCATTTATGATTTCATATGTATGATTCCACATATTTCTGCGTACCATTATGTTTCCATTTACATTTGTACGTTTTAATTTTAGTTTTATGTTTGTACACTTATATATGTTTATTGATTTTAATCGTTTGTGAGATTTTAATTGTCTTATATCTGGTTTCAGTAGCCCCTGAGGCAGCTCTATGAAAGAGAGCGAAACTCGGCCAGAGTCAGGCATCATTAAATAAAGGGCATTTCAACTACTGATTCTCTTTGTTTTACTGCTGTAAAGACTAGAACATGACACCGAATGCCTTTAAGCTAGTTATTACATAGTCTAATCATAAATATACCTAGTGCTAAACGTTTTTTAATTTTACTTGTAAGATTGTTAACTCCTTAATTTTTAATACTTATTCTTAGTTTTGATGTCTCCACTGTTTTCTTGTTCAGTTTCACTGTTAAATGTAATATGTTGTTGTAACTGTAAACCGGGGTGAAGGCTGATAGCTATACCTCGGTATAGAAAAAACCCTTAAATAAATAAATAAAATAAATTATCTCTGTCAGTGTTTCAAATATTTGGCGACAAATTCAATTTTAAAACTGGAAGTGAACTGGAAGTGAACTCAGAAAGTATCTATAAAAAAACATCATGATTGACTTCACAAGTGGCCAATCGCTCTACAATAATGATGTCATTTGTTGCTATAAAACATATTAAATTTTGGCCCAATTTTAAAAGGATTGTGCGTGTAAATTTTGGGGGTTACGCACATGGCCAGGCCTTGCGAGCACCTCACGTATTTTACAAAGGGCCTGGCCATTCGTGTAACCCCCTTTATGCACGGAAGAGCCAGGCCTACTGAAAAGGATGGCCCGGGGGGTGTGGTCTAGGCAGGGAGGGGTGGAGTGGCAGGCAGGCTGGGACAACACCATTAGCCGCTGTTCCCAGGAAAGCGCGCACTGGCTGGCTACCAGTATGTGAAGATATTAAATAAAAAATTAGGGGCTAGGTAGGGTTAAGTTAGAGGTCGGGGAGGAGAGGGGAAAAGGTAGGAAGGGTAGGGTTAGGATTAGGGAAGTTCTCTCCCAGTTCGCTCCTTAATTGAAGTGGACTAGGAGGGAACTGGGGAAGGCCTACTCGCATCGCCGTGCATACTTTATAAAATTTCCCCCTCTTGCACACCCGAGTCACGGTTCACCAGCACATGCACACGCGGATTGGAAAATTCGCACGCGCATGTGCACGCGGCCATTGGATTTTATAACATGCATGCACCAGTGCGCGCATGTTATAAAATCAGCGCATCCATGTGCGTGCGCCGGGAATTGCGTGCACATGGATGGGCACGTGGACTTTTTAAAATCAACCCCAATGTGTGGTAAATAAATTACTTTAAATAAATAAATCTTTCTGATTTATGTTTTAGAAAAGAATTCATTTTTCAAGGTTATTTTCAGAAAAAACGTTTGGATTAGCTTGTGTTTGAAAGTTATGAGCAGTAGTTTTTAAGGCTTCAAGCTTAGCCACTGTAGCATTCACTCTTCTTTTGTACACATTCATTATTCAAACATCCTTCCCAAGCATTCGTAGACAAAATGACATGAATGAATATGAAGGACATTTAAATTATGAATGTTTATGAAAGATGAGTGAATGCTGCAATAGCTGAGGCTGAAGGGTTGTTGACAATTGGCAGTACTGCTTGCAGCAATTTACTCTGCTCTAATTCAACCATTTTTCTGTGTGTGGTAAGCACCTCATATCTGTACATGTACCTTTCTGTGAATCATGATTGAAAAAGTCATTCATATCAAAAATATATACTTTATTTAAATCTTCGAAAAATGTCAGTGTTTAATTCCAAAAACTAGTGGATCATGTATTCTCAAATATGATAGATTGAGCAGAACGAGTAATCTGACTTCCTTCTCTCTGACAAAGTTCATTTTTGGCAAATAGCAAGTAAGCAAAAACCACAGCTTAATATTAAGGAGAAAGCAAAGCATAATCGTGGTAACCATGTTTCTAACATAAAAGTGACTATTTCCTTCTAGTGCATATCACTGAAGGAGTATTTGGTTACCCTTTGACGATCTTCACTAGAATGGGCATATACTTTCAAACAAAATGAAAATGTGATGAAAATTTCATGTTTCAGTTTTATTTGACAATGAACTGAAAAAACGCCTAAAAGCTATCGTAATTTTGAATTTTCCCCCAATCAGAGCATATAAAATGTTAAGAAATGAAATGAAAAATGAAACTTGGCCTTCTTCCCCTAAACCCCAAACTCAAGGAGAGCTTATCTCATCCATGGGATCGTAACGGTGACCCCGTCACAAAACGTCACTGGATGTCCTTGATAACAGGACCATTGCATCGCATGTCTGTACTGGCGCTGGCCTCAGGATCATTCAGCACCATTTTTTAGCCTGACCTGGCTAGGTAGAAGTGACTGGGGATTGCTTTTGTCCCAATTAGACTGCTATCACCCATGGATGGGGCACGCTATGCCTGTGGGGAGAGGGTAGCGGAGGGAAAAGTCCATGTTTGTTTTGGCGGTGGTTCTGAAAAGGGAATTGGTGAGAAATATGTATTTTATTTTATTTTTATTTTTATTCTTTCAGATTTCTGTTTATTTTCTCTAGCAGAAATAAACATAAGAAATGAAAAAAACAATGAAATCCTCCCCCCCCCCCCCCAACAAGAACCACATTTTTTTGTGGGTGTACATCTTCACTTGTTTTTTCTCTTTGTCTGTATAACTGCTGGTCAATATACTTTTTAAATTATGAAGCGATACAGTGTCATGTCATTCTCTTTAGGGACTATCAGCCATTGCTGGCTTAGTAAATAATAATGAAAAATGAGTAAAGGCAGACATTTGCATGATAATAATCCTAAACAGTAATGCAGGCCAGTAACAACATCTACTAGCTTATTACAATATAGGGCTTTGATCCTAGGTGTTTATAAATTATAAATGTAGTACTTATATTTCATGAAGTTGTGTGTATTTCAAGGGTACTTAAAATTACACAAATAATACTTCTAGGGCAATTGTAGTTGATTCTATTATATTGAAAAAGAACTACACAAAAGCCTATCAGAAACATAAAACACAACAAGGATGAGGATGGAGAAGAGATGTCTGGAAGGAGTGGAGGTAGGGTGCAGAGTTGGTGTATGTGACTAAGGAAGGTGACAGGGTATATGGTGTACGTAGCTTAAGCGACGGCAGTGCGTGGAGGTTATGTGGGTGGGTGTTTTTTTTTGGCTAGGTGGTGGCAGGGGCAGGGGCTGGGGCTTCCCTTCTTTTCCCCTAGCATTTCCCCTCCCCATCCCATTCTCCCTCACCCTTTTCCCCTCTCCCTTCCCTCCTTTACTCCTTCCCCTTCCCCTTTTCACTCACTTCCTCCTCTCCCTTCCCATTCGCTCTTTTCCCTCCCTCCTCCCCATTGTACTCCCTCCTTGCTTGTCCCCATTTAGAAATATAGAAAGATGGTGGCAGAAAAAGACCATATGGCCTACAATTCCCATCACTTCCACAGACATCCCCAGTTTTATCCCATGCTTTCTTGAATTGAGATACTATTTTTATCTCCACCAACTCCAAAAGTAAGCTATTTGATGCATTCATTGCTCTCTCTGTAAAGAAATATTTCCTAAGATTACGCCTTTTCACCCTCATCCCATTTCCCATCATTCTTATTCCTTATTTCTAATGAGAGATTCTCTCTTTCTGCGCTTGGAAACATTGTAAATATTTAAATGTCTATCATATCATCCTCATCTCACCATTCCTCTAGAGTATATATGTTCATATCTGTCCCCATATGCTTTAGAACTGATCATTTTAGTAGCTATACTTTGGATTGACTCCAACCAGTTCATCTCCAAAATTCTACAAGTGAGGTCTCTCCAGGGTCCTATACAGAGGCAATACCACTTCCTCTCCCTCTGCTGCCAAGCATCTTTCTGGCTTTTGTTGTTGCTTAATCTACCGGTTTGGTCACCTTAAGGTCATCAGATATAATCACTCCCAGATCTTGCTCTACTTTCATGCTTTGAAGTATTTCATCCCCAATATAATACCTCTCCCTTTGTTTTTTTGTATCCTAAGGCCCGTGTGCACATGGACGTGGCTATTTTATAACTCACACACATCAGCACGTGCATGAAATATGATATCCGCATGTGCATGTACAGGTGGAAGGCCTCCTCCGTACATGGGGGGAAATTTTAAAAGCCCACGTGCAGTGATGGAAGTAGGGCTTCCCCAGTTCCCTCCCAGTCTGCTCCAATTAAGGAAACATTGTAAATATTTAAATGTCTCTACCATATCATCCTCATCTCACCATTCCTCTAGAGTATATATGTTCATATCTGTCCCCATATGCTTTAGAACGAAGGCCACTGATCATTTTAGTAGCTATACTTTGGATTGACTCCAACCAGTTCATCTCCAAAATTCTACAAGTGAGGTCTCTCCAGGGTCCTATATAGAGGCAATATCACCTCTCTTTCTCTGGAACTGACATAATCTCCGCACACCAGCTTCCCTGTGACAGTGGCTAATGGCACTGTCCTGGCCCACCCTCCCCCCTACCCAGACCATGCCCCTCGGGCCTTCCATTTTTCCACGGCTGGCACTTGTGTGCATACTGGGGTTTACGTGCTTGGCTGGGCCCATAGTAAAATACGTGCTGTGCACGCAATGCCTGGCTATATGCGAGAACCCCGGTTTTTACATGCATAGGTCTTTGAAAATTCACTGCTTAATGCATAACTTCCATGTTTTTGATCTAGACCCTAGGCCATTCCTTTGGCTTTGCTAGATCCCTCCTCATTTTTTCCACATCATATTGGCTGCCCATCCTGTTACAGATTGTGTTATCATTGGCAAAAAAGCAAACCCTTCCTGACAATCCTACCACCTCACAGACCCTATGACCGCGCTATTAATCTGAAACCCAACACTGAACCATCCAAGGGACAGGTGTACCCTCTCTCTGTGGCAGAGAATAAAGCCATGTCCAAATATATTCAGGAAAATCTCTAAAAAGGCTTCATAAGACCCTCCAAGTCTCCTGCTAGCGCAGGTTTCTTCTTTGTGGGAAAGGACGGAACCTTGCGTCCATGTATCGATTACAGGGGTCTCAACGAAATAACAGTGAAAGATTGTTACCCCTTGCCTCTGATCTCAGAGCTTTTCAACAGACTACAGGGAGCCAAGATCTTCTCCAAGCTTGATCTGAAAGGAGCCTACAACTTACTTCACATTCGAGCTGGTGATGAGTGGAAAACAGCCTTCAACACCCGGGACGGTCACTTTGAATATTTAGTGATGCCCTTCGGCCTGTGCAATGCCCCAGCTGTCTTTCAAAATTTAATGAACAACATCTTCGGGGTTCCCCTCTATAAGTGTGTCATTATATATCTGGATGACATCTTGATATTCTCTCAAGACATGACCACCCACATAGAGGATGTCAAAAGAGTACTGCAAAGAATCCGTGAGAACCATCTCTACACCAAGCTATCCAATTGTGAATTCCACAAGGAATCAGTGCCCTTCTTGGGTTATATCGTTTTCAATCAAGGCTTTCAAATGGATCCACAGAAACTGGAGAGTATCAAGAAATGGGCACAGCCCACTGGTCTGAAGGCTCTCAGACGTTTTTTAGGTTTCACCAACTATTACAGGACTTTTACCAAGAACTACTCCTCACTCACAGTCCTGCTTACAGCTATGACAAAGAAAGGTCCCAACGTTACAAACTGGTCTCTGGAGGCAATAGCTGCATTCCAGAAATTAAAAGATGCCTTTTCAAGCAAGCCATGTGTCCAACATCCAGATCTCACCAAGTCCTTCATCGTGGAGGTCAATGTCTCAGATGTGGGTGCAGGGGCTGTATTAAGTCAGGCTGGTGATTCAAAGCTTCTACAACCATTCTCGTTGGGGTAGATTTTCAAAGGGTTGCTCGCGTAAGTTGTTGAATATCTTTGGCAGCTCAATCTACTGCCAAAGATATTTAACAACTATGGACTCAGACAAAAGAGATGCTTCTTAAAGCATGACTTCGAGCTAAAATAGGATACAATGCTCACCACTCCAAGGCTCCAGAGTTTCAGCCTGGTGATAAATTCTGGCTATCCACTAAGCACTTGAGACTTAAACTACCTTCAGCTCGCTTCGCTCCTCGCTTTGTTGGACCATTTCCTATTCTCCGACAATTAGGCAACCTCACCTATAGTTTGAGGCTACCATCTACATTGAAGATCTACAACGCATTTCACTATTGAAGCCATTGATCCTTAGTGAGTTCTCCAACAAGACACCAGAAGCTACACCAATAGATGCAGAAGAAGACATTGAATATAAAGTAGATGCTATTCTCGATGTGAGAAAAAGAGGCAGAGTATGAGAATACCTTCTATCATGGGAAGGCTATGGACCTGAAGAAAATTCTTGGACTCCATTGGCCAATATACTGGATAAAGAGATGCTACAAGACTTCCATAGATTGTATCCTCAAAAACCAAGAACTGGTAGGAAACAGCGTGAACGCCATTTGAAGGGGGCTACTGCTGTGTCCATCGGTGCTAGATGGCTTTGGCCCATTTGCCTCACCTTATTCATGGCTCCTCCTGCTTACCTAGGAAAGATGGCTACCACTGCATCTACAAGCCGACCACTCCGGTGTCCCCGGAATGGCTATGGTACTGCCTCCCGCCATGCTCCTCCCAGGTACCTACTAGGGTGCGTGCACCACCCACGTTTTTATGCAACCCTTGGCGCGAACCTCGAGGGCGTTCCCCCAATTCTGACATCACGCCATCTGGGTATATAACATCTTCTATTTTGATAGCTCGTTGAGTTAGCAAGGACTTGACTCTGGATACATTCCGCTCCTGTCTACGCTACTCTGCCACTTCCGTGCTGCCGCTGAAAGCTCTCTCTCTGCCCTTCGGGGTAACTGCTAACTTGGGTACCTGCTCCTCGGGCGCCCTCTGCTTTATTTCAGGTGCCTTACAGGGAACAGGTACTCTCTCCTCGAGGGCCTGCTCTCCCTGCCTCGATGCCTGCACTTTCTTCTACAACCTGGTGGAATTGCCTATCTACAGCAAACACCTAGTGAGTATATTAACTCTCAGTCTATCTCATCCACAGTACTTTCTTGCTGAGAAACCTGCTTTTGAACCTCCAAATACCAATGGGGTGAGAAGGGCTCCCTCTGCCGAGGTCCCTGAGACTGCAACTACCAGACTTCCTCACTACTGCCACCTCTGCTGGTACTCTTCAAAGCTATATAATAAAGAACTAACTGTGTTTGTGCATTCCAAGTCTAGCCTAGTACTGTGGTTCCTCACAGGGCTCCTTCCGGTGGGCATGGTCATCTGCCCCAGTACTCAAGGATCCACCCAAACACCGCTCATTCATAACACAAGGGACCATGTCAAAGGCCTTACTGAAATCCAAGTGCATTGCATGTAGTGTTCTCCTGTGATCCAGTTCTCTAGTCAGCCAATCAAAAAAATGTATCCAATTGATAAAACCAGGCTGCCTCGGGTCTTTCAATCCATTGAATTCCAGAAAATGCTTTATCCTCTGTTTTAGCAGCAATTCCATTAATTTGCTTACCACAGAGGTCACATTAAACACCCTGTAGCTCTTAGCCTCCTCCTTATTTCCAGTTTTATGAATATGATCCATATGTACCTGATTCTAGTCCTAGGGAATGACTTTGGACTCTAAAGAAGCATTGAAAAAGTCAGACAGTGGTGCTGCCAGTAGGGATGTGAATCGTGTGCCCGATCGTTTTAACGATCGGGTTAGGCTGGGGGGGGGGGGGGGGAGGAAATCTGATCGTTAGAGATGTGAATTGGGAGCAGTTCCGATTCCAATTCACATCACTAATTTTTTTTAGTGAGGCCCGCGCCGATAAAAAAAAACCCACCCCGACCCTTTAAAATTACCCCCTTAGCCTCCCCCACTCTCCTGACCCCTCCCATCCAGTGCTCCTACCATGTGACAGGGACCGGCCAATGGCACGGATACCCTGTCACATGGTAAGGACAAAGGGCCATCAGCGCCATCTTTATGAGTGGCAGCCGATGGCCCAAGAGTGGGAGATCGCTCCTTGCGCCCCCCCCCCGGACCACCAGGTAATTTTAAAAGGTTTTGGGGGGGGGTCAGGAGGGTGGGGGAGGCTAAGGGGGTCGGTTTAAAGGGTCGGGTGGGTTTTTTTTTTTATCGGGCCATCGGCACCATTTATATTAGTGGCATCCAAAATGGCGCCGATGGCCCGAGAGCGGGAGATCACGCCGAGATCCCCCCCACTGGACCACCAGGTAATTTAACATTTTGGGGGGGTTTGGGAGGGTAAGGGATTGGTTTTAAAGGGTCGGGGTGGGTTTAGGGGTTGTTTTGGTGTGCCGGTTTTCCCGCCCTCGCCCCAAATAATTCCCGTGCCCGATTTAACAATTTTTGACGATAAATCGGGGGAATTTGTATTGTATCACGCACTCTAACGATTTTTGACGATTTAAAAAATATCGACGATTTTTTTAAATCGTCAAAAAACGATTCACATCCCTAGCTGCCAGTACTTATCTAAATTTTTTTAGTACCTCAGATATATCTCTTCTGGCCTTATTGCCTTATCTACTTTAAGTTTAGTTAGCTCTTCATGAACACACGTTTTGGAATTGATTGATGTTTACCTCACTTCCAATCTTTTTATGTTTGTTGTATGTGGTCATGGTCCTGGTCCTGTCCTTTAACAGTGAACACCGAACAAGAAATGTGTTATGCATTTTCACTTTTTCCTACTCATTTTATACATATTCCACCCCTTCACCTCTAAGTCGCCAATGTCAATTTTACACTTCCTTCTATCACTACCATATCCAAAAAATCTTGTCCCTTGCTCCCACTTATCTTATATGCTATATTTTCTTCCATTTGAATTTCTTCATTCTTGATCTTTCCCAGTTTCTTTTAGTTTTTCCAGATATTGCCATCTGTCATCCTCTTTCCGTGATCTGTTGTAGTTACCTCTTGTAGCTTACCTTTTCAACTACTTCTTTAGACAATCATACTGTCCTCTTTTTCCATAATTTATTTTCCAAACAAAAAGATTAGTTGCACCTATAATTTTGACTTTCAGGTTTTCCCACTGATCTTTTACTTTCCCTATATTTTCCTATTCAGCTAAAGACTCCATGAGTTACTCACCCATTTTAACAAAATTAGTTTTCCTGAAGCCTAGGACCCTCACCTTTGACTGAGCCTTCATCCCCTGCTTTCTAATACTTAATCACACTATCTGGTATCACTGGATCCCAGATGACTGTACACTACATCAGAGATACTGTCCCCTGTTGGTAAGTAAAAGGTCCAATATTGCCTACCTTCCATGTGGGTTCCATTTCCAAATGACAGAACAGTTTTTACTGCAAAGAATCCAGGATATCCCATCTTCTAGAAGATTCTGCAGTTGGGATGTTGGAAACAAAATCTGGAAGATTGAAATCCCCTAGCAATAGCACTTCCCCTTTCAAGGCAATTTTGTGAATATCCTCCATTAAATCTTTATCCATTCCTTCTTTCTGTGATGGAAATCTATATTACACCAATACATATAGATGTTCCATTACCTCCTTTCAGATTAATGCAAGGGTCTCCTTACCACATAAGCCCTGCAATTCTGTTGCTTTAATATTGGGGTAGATTTTTAAAAACTGCGCGATCGCGTACTTTGTTTGCGCAGCAGGCGCAAACAAAAGTATATGTTTATATATATATAATATGTGTTATACTTTGTAAATATTCTACTGTGCTGTTATCCGTTCAGTACATTTCTAATTTATTACTTGTTGAATTTTTTATTATTTAGTTACTGTTAATCAGTTTTCAGACCTATATCTTCTTGCCTCCTCTGTTGTTGTTATTCCTCACCCTCCGCCCTGTTATAATGTATTTTCCACTCTTTTGTTGTCATGTGAACCGGCATGATGTCTCCTACTAATGCCGGTATATAAAAGTTATTAAATAAATAAAAACATACTATGGGGAGAAGTACTCCCATAACCAACAACAGAAAGCTAAAATTGTGATTCCACTGCACTTGCTGGTTCTGTAGCAGAAATAAAGGCAGGGGTTAGTTCAGACAATTTAGCAGACTAATTAGCTGAATAAATCTATCGAAAATTACAAGAACAAGCCAATGATTATTTTTATTATCAATATTATGATGATGAAAATGGTTTGCTATCATTAGTAATATGATATGTTATGGTGTTGATAATGTATTCAGCAAAATGCACAAAACTCACACAAAACATACGCAGGATAGTGCAGGACACATAGAACAACTTAAAAAATAAGACAGAGTTAGAGGTTGAAAACATTTTCTGCTGAAGCAGCCCATTTGCTGTTAAACCAAGCCTGCATTGCAGCTTAATTAAAAGGTGAATGTCAGGGTTAATAAAATGAGAGCATGAAAGTCACTGATATCTCTTTATGATCACGGTGATGCAACACAACTATTCATACTGAAGGAACAGCGTTGAGCCAGTTCTGTGCAGATGCAGCAGGGGATCCTGTTGCATTAGTTGGCATATCTGCTGCTTCACCATGGTGGTAAATAAATAGCAGCCATTGTGAATTTCCCCATTGCCACGAAATGTAAGAATTTATATTCAAATAATTTTAATAAAAATTCCTAAAAGCTAAAAGAAATTAAATTGCAATAGATATTAATAATTTAGCAAGATATCGTTTTTGTGATTTTCACATTACTATTTTATCGAGCCCAATACTGGCCATTAAAGTAAATATTAAAGGTCGGTGTGATGGAGTGTAAGTTCCATACACAAGGCTACTTGGGTGGAGAGTCTGGCAGGATAAGAAGGAGCTTCCTTCTCCTTTTCCGATAAGGACGTAGAAAAATATATTTGCATGAATTTGGACACATAGAGCTTAATAGTGAGTGGCGTGGGCAGTGGAAAGTTAGCCAGGTAAATTTATGTATGCATGATTCTTACTGGTTTTTTGTGATTTTAGTCTCAGTCCCCAAGACAGCATCCCAGATACTTTTTTTATTTTTAAATGCCTCTCACAGTCGCCTCATTTCTTCCCTCTTCCCATCCCTGAACAATCCACCTACAAACCTCTTCTGCTGTTGATATTTAAATTTGCCAAGGTAATTCCTGAAGAGTTTGCAGCCTGAGGGGCAGATTTTCAAGGCCCGGCGGCCCGCGTAGAGCCCTGGGACACGTGTAAGTCCCGGGACTTGAAACAATGGGCGGTCCGGGGGCGGGGCAGGGTGGGGCGGTCCGGGGGGGGGGGGGGGGTGGGTGGCCAGAGGCCTCTGCAAGGCAGCTGGGTCTGGGGATCGTGCGCCGGCAATTTTCCGGCAAGCGTAACTTGTGAAATAAAGGTACGGGGGGAGGGGGGGTGGGGAAAGGAAAGTTCCCTCCGAGGTCACTCCAATTTCGGAGTGTCCTCGGAGGGAACGGGGAAAGCTAGCTGGTCTCCCCGAGGGCTCGGCGCGTACAAGGTTCACTAGTGTGCACCCCCTCGCATGCGCCGTCCCCTGATTTTATGCGGCTGTGAGCACATGTTATAACATCGGGCGTACATTTGTGCACGCCAGGTGCGCGCACCAATGTAGGCCGCGTGCGTAAATTTTAAAATCTGCCCCTGAATGTTCAGTCATTTCTGATTCAATCATGAGTTAAATAAATGTGAGATATACTCTCCAGTTTAGATTGATTTTTAAGACAATTGAATTATGAATGCTTATGAAAGATGCATGACTGGACAGTAACCTTGACACATTGGTGCTACTGCTCACAAGTTTCAACCCCTATTTGTGTCTTGCAGACAGTGATAACTCTGAAAAGGCAAATGATGCCTGAACTTACTATGAAACCTGCTTAAAACATGTTTAACATGAGAAAATGCTGAAATGTAAGCAAAGAATGCATCACTTTTATTTCGATAGTTAGTAGTAGAACAGTCTGTTTAGATAGTGAACAGAATGTGCCTCGCATTCAATACAGGTTAAAAGGACTGGAAAGCTTGAGGTTTGTTCTAATTTGCTGATAGAATATAATTCATGGCTGGTGCTATAACATTGTCATTCAAGGTTGTTTTTGTTCATGATTTCCATTTGTATACCTACCTACATCATTCTTATGAGCTTTAGACACAAGAGGAAAATAAAATAAAAATGTATTATTTGTATATGCAATTCTTCATATGCTGGAACTGCTCCAGAACAAAAGAATTGTTCCATTTCCACTGCCTACATGAAGTCTCTTTAAACTTTTAAATAACAATATGGCAAATACAAATCTGAGACATTGAGAATAAGAATAGGAGGCTTTCAAACTTCCTTATAATTAAATTATAGTGTTATTATTCAGCATTTCAACTTTGCAACAATGATCTATTTCTTCAGACTCAGCTCACAAATCACCTGACTATAGAAATAAAGAGAACTCTTGGAGCTTTACAAACAAATATGAGTAAACATTGAAAACAATCGGCAAATCAGATTATTCAATGATTTCTTCTTTTGTACATATTGTACCCATGATAACGCAATAACAGAGTGTTTTCGTGGTAAGTGTACATTCATTTTGGTTTTTAAACTAGGAAATGCAAGTTTTATAATTGGTTAAAAATACTGTGTTAGAACTTTGTTTTATAAACAGGAGGTTTAACTTTCCTACTTTTGTCATAGTCATGATGTTATTATGCCCCCAACGGAGAAAGATGAATGGACATTAGTGCCCTCTCCCCCCACCCCCAATATTGTACAGATTCTAACTCTCAGCTAAAAGTCCATCTTCAGCTCATTGCACATACCTTTTATTTGATCTCAGCCATAAAAAGGCAGAGAAGCAATTAAGATGTTAGTTGCTGTTTGAGGAGAAGTCATTTGCTATGGTGTGAGAATGACAGAACTGCTGAGCTTTGTTTCACATGCCTCTCATTCATATTGCTTGCACTGACATATTGCTTATGCTGTAATAGATATCAAACTTGGCATCTATTATCTTGAGTGCTTTCAAGTACATTTTGTTGAGTGATGGACATTCTAAAGTTAGAAAGAACCATTTACTGTGTATCAGTGTATTTATTTAAACGATTTTATATTTTGCATTTTCCAATACATTATTTAGTATGGAGTACAATAATAAAACATTCATAGGAACAAAAATAATAAAAACAGATATATATATATATAATCAATATATCTAAAATTGAAATTATATACCATTAATGCTAAAAAAATTATTCAGAAGCCTCTACAAAGTATATTTTAACTTCTTCCTAAAACTCTTAATGTCATTGTCCTGAAATAAATCAGGCAGCAAAGCATCCTAAAGTGTGGGACCAACATAAGAAAATGCTCTAAGTTCCTGTAGTTTATAATCCAGAGGGACTGAAATAGCTTAACAAGTTTGATTTGTTACACGCCCTGTCCGTGCCCATCCCATGCACGGGCCTGCTCACCTTCATGGTTCTACGGCAGGTCCCGGGTCGGCCTCCCCAGCGGCAGCTGCTAGCACTTCCAGGCCTTGGCGTCCCGAGTCGGCAGTCACCGGGCCTTCTACTGTGCACTAGGCCTCATGCCGGAGCTCGGCATCCTCGGCTGTTTTGGCCACGCCCATACGCGCGTGCGTACCGCTCAGCCTCTTGTAGGGCCAAGGGCAGGTCTTAGCTCCATGGTACGCTCTGATTGACTCCTTGTTATAAGGAAGTCCCTGCCTGTACTTCCTTGCCTTGGCAATCGGGTTGACTTGTATTCTAGATTGTCACCATGCTTGTATCTTGCTCCTGTCTTGTTCCAAGTCTTGTTCCAGGATCCTTCTGTTCCAGTTCTGTTCCTGCCTTGTTCCTGCATCCTACTATTCCAGCGTCCTTCTGTTCCTGTTCGTCTGTCCATCTCCCCGTTAGTACCTCCGGACTGTCTTACTGGTACTGACTTCGGTTTGTCCTTGACCTGCATGCCTGCTATCTGCCTTTTGACTCCAGTCTGTTCCTCGACCTGCCTGCCTGCTGCCTGCCTCCTGATTCCAGTCTGCTCCTCGACTCACGTACCTACTGCCTGCCTCCTGACCTCAGCCTGCCTGTGACCTTGTCTAACTTCCAGTACCTGACCTCTGCTTTGTTGACCATTCCTCGGACTGACTCTTGGACTCTAACCTTTGCCTGCTTGACCTCATCTCTAGATTCTGGCTCTGTTCCTAGCCTTGTTATCACCTATGCTATTCTGGTCCTCCTTGTTCCACCTGATCTCCAGTCTAGAACCTGACCAAGCTCCCCTTCTGTCTGTGGGCACGCCGGACTTCCACTCTCCCAGAAGACCCTGCAAGGCTCACCTAAGTCCAAGTGGCCCGGGTCCTTAAGGGCTCCTTACCTCGGGCTTTCAGTGGTGAAGCTCTTCCTTGCCTCTGTCTCCTCAGTGCTCCGCCCCCTGGGGCAATTGCCTCCTGGTCCCTACCAGGAGGCAGTTCTCCACTGCCTCAGGACAAGGGTCCACCCCCGAGTGCAACATCATTGAGATGGGCCACAATGAAAATACAGAAACATAAGCCAGCCACTTCAATGATCAAACACTCTCCAAATAAAGAAGCTTGTGGATTAACACTAAAATGTTAAACTGAATTCTCCATTTCACAGGGAACCAATGTAAATCTCTCAAAATAGGGGAAGTATGCTCCCATGGCCTAACACCTACAAGTATCCTTGCAGCTGCATGTTACATTAACTGTAATACCCTTATCTGCTTCTTTGGTAATCCAAGTAAAGGCTATTGTAGTAATCTGGTTGTCCTAATACCATTGCCTGCAGCAATGATCTAAACAAATTAGTCAACAATAAAAATTTCAAAGGCCTCAATGCCTTCAGTTTATAAAATTAAAAGCATTCTTCGATACATGCTTGATCTGTGCATTAAGAGTTAATTTTGAAACCAAAATAATCCACAATTCCTTGCTTCAAATATATTTGGAAAAGAAACCCCATCATACTCCAAAGATACCAAACCTTTCTTAGTTTAGGAAAGATTGTGAATTTCTGCTACATAGTATTACAGAAAATAATATCCATGCACAAACATTGGACATATGGTGACTGACGTAAAAAGGGGTTGAACTGACACCAATCTGAAACTTGTGAGCAGTATCATGAATGAATATGAAAGAGGCATGAATGGACAGTGGTTAGGGTTGAAGCCTTGATGACTGCTATTACTGCTCACAAGTTTCAAACGTCTGCCAATTCATCCCTTTTATAGTAATTGTAAGCAGGAACTTCCTTAAATTTTGTACAACATACATACACACACACACAAAAACAACATAAACACAAAATAAACAGCATTTGTTTTTTTTTGTACAATTTGAAAGGGACCCCAGAAACTGGGGAAAAAATAGTTGCATGGTCATTCTTTTTATTCTTTTTAACTTTGTATTTATGCAATTTTAAATTAACAAAGCAACACAGATCTTTGTTTTAGCAACATGAGGATACTAACAAAAAGAAAAAAGGAGGAAAATAAAATCACATCCAGTTATATATGCCATTATATCCAATAATGTGTATAAGAAATTAACTCACATTATTATTATTATTCCCAAATGAAAGAAAAAACAATGAGATGATAGAAAGGGGAAGTAAATATATCCAGGAGTAACAAGTAATCTAAGGAAAGGCCAGTAGTGAGTAGGACCCCCATATATTAATAATGATTTCCATATAACACTAAGAATCAGTCAGAAATGGAGAAGTAATAATATTTATTTATTTATTTATTTATTTATTTAAAAAATTTTCTATACCGTCGTTAAGTTAAATACCATCACAATGGTTTACAGACGGGCACGATAAAGAAAAATATGGGTGGTATAGATTACAAATTACTTGTGTGCCATCATAGTACGGTAACAATTTAAAATAATAAACTAGGTGTGTAAGTTAAACCTGATTGTTAGGAACAAATTAGGCAATTTGATTTTAACATTAATATGCTTATGTAGGTTACTAAAACTTCTAGCTTGGTGCATCCTTATCGCTCAGCTATTTTTCTCCTTTTCTTTATCTTTATAAAGTGCTTGTTTAAAAAGCCAGGTTTTCAGATTAGTTTTGAATAATTTCAAATTTCTCTGTAGTCTTATTTTGAGTGGCATGGTATTCCAGAGTTCAGGACCAGCCAGTGACAGTGCTCTTTCCCTTACTTGCGTGATATGTGCTGATCTGACAGAGGGGACAGTTAGTAGAGCTTTATTTGCAGATCTAAGGTTTCTTTGTGATACATGCACGCGCAGTGCCATGATAAGCCAGTCGGCTTTATCATCGTGGATTAGTTTATGGATTATACAAAGTGCTTTATATTGTATTATTTGTTCAATTGGAAGCCAGTGGAGTTCAGCAAGTGTTCCTGTAATATGGTCACTCTTTTTTTTGCCTGTCAAAACTCTGGCAGCGGACTTTTGCAATATTTGCAGAGGCCGAATTGTAGATTGAGGTAGTCCTAAAAGCAGAGAGTTACAATAATCTGTGCTAGCGAATATCATTGCTTATAGAACTGTGCGAAAATTGTTAATCGTTAATAGAGGTTTTAGCATTTCCTAGCATTAAGGAAGGATTGTAGCTGCTTAGGTGCAAAGAATACAAGGTATCTGAGCGAAATTTTACAATGAATTTGCAGGGGTAACGTAGTACAAAAAAAGCCCCAAGATCAAGAGAATCTTTCCTAAGAGCTAAAAAACCTTTAACTCTGGCAGCTGTGACAGTCTGTTGCTAGGGAAAAGGGGGGAGGGGAAGACAGCAGTACACTCCCATGTATACAGAATACCATAGAGACCATATGTGAAGTAAATTGGCTGCAGCTTTATTACAACAATGAAAGTATAGTACACAACTGTGTACCCGAACCATAACATAGGTAAGCTAACCGAGCATCCCCTTTTGGTGCAGGCAGAATGTCACCTCTGCCTGGGGCCCGCTGCATCCAAGCAAGGCCCTGCCTTCCAGAAGATAAACACAGGGCATTCCGATCATCCACAGTATCCAAGCAAGGTGACTGCCCCATCGAAGAATAGGAGACATCCGATCTGCAGCCACACCAGGGCCAGCGGGGCCTGGTGACAGGCAAGCCCTCTATTGCATTGAATTAGGTTACACCACGTGCTGTTTACCGCATCCAACTGGTGGCATCCCTCCCAGCTCAGGTAGCCCGCCATAGGGCCGGACAGTCATATGGCTTATCTGGGACCCTTCCTCCAATCCAGCTGCAGCCAATGACTAGGAACCCAACAGGACTCTGTGGATGATTTGTTTCAACATGTTCATTAACAGGTCCTGCCCCATATCTGAAAGATGCACCCCGTCTTTAAGGAACAATTCTATGCCATCCATGCACATCCAGTCATGATGCCTCACGAGTATACCACCCTGGTGTTCAATGAAAGTGCCAATCTGCTTGTTAAATTTCTTCATTCAACGTGCCCAAAGTGGCAAGTTGATGAACTGGTGGTAAGGGATGATCTCCAACCAGATGAGAGTGGTGCAGGGCATTAAGGTAGACAAAAGATCTAAAGTCCTTCAAATGATCTTTATTGTTATAAATACCAGTTTCTCAACAAAAGCCCGAGTTTCGCCAAAAAGGGGTGCTTCAGGGGCTGCAAAATATCACATAGAAATAACAAAAAACAATTAATAAACATATATATATATATTTTTTTTGTATGTGAGATCCTAATATCTGCGTGGTTGATGTATAAAATTAACTAAAAATGATATACATAAAACATATAGAAAATAACAAATTAGAATGATACAAATAATAGATTACATACATATTAAATACATCATCAAAATGACAAATGGCCTATATGTATACTCAAATGTGTTAACAGTATTTGTAAACATAAGTGTGAACAGGAGGCGAATAGAAACTGTTAGCATAAAATGAAATACCTGTGTTGATAAATCAACAGTCTTATGAAATGGTGCAGATTTGAACCAACATCTGATGGAATCCTTAGAATAATGAGAATTGATTCCCATCTAAAGCACCCGCAGAAGCTTGAGAAGATGACAGCAAAAAAGTTAGCTTGTTAATAGAAATTCTTCAGATGAAATACCCAAAACTTGGAGGAAACATTTTTTTTTAAAGTACCCATTGGAAGTTCACCCAAAATCCTAGGAAAATTCAGAATCCTGAGATTAGGCTGATGAGAGGAATTCTCCAGCATTTCAAGCCTGCGAAATAAAACTTTCATTATCCTGAATTGACATAGACGACCACCTGAATTTTAACAATATCTTGCCTTGAGTGCTATTGAATGGAACTTTAATGTTGAACAGCCATAGGATCCAATTTAATAACAACAGAATCCACTTTTACAACAGAAAATGACAAAATCTTGGTGGAATTCTCCATCAGTTCCCATAGCAATTCCAGAGTTATAACTGCTGGCTTTGGAGGTATCTTAAAGGACTCCTGCAATGTTGGAACAGCAGAAGAAGAAACAACTCCAAGAGGAGAATTAACCTGTCTTCTTACTGGACCAATGCCTTTGAAGGGAAAGGAAGAAAATGCAGTCTGTTCTAGCCACCACCAGTACATTAGGATCCTGGCAAGGTTGAAGCAAAGCTCCCACCTGCTCGGAAGCCGGCACCAGTGTGCCTGCCAGCATCTCCGTGGTGCCACTGGAGAAAATGAATTGTTCAGCTGGCAGAAGAGCCTGTTCTTGGGGGCTGAGAGAAACCTCATCTTCAGGAAGCACTGACGCTCTCTCGCCTATTTTTTCAATGGGGACTTCGCTGCCGAGACATCGAGGGTCGACAGAAGACGCAAAGGAGGCAATCGACTGCTGACCAGGTAACAATGAGGGTTCAGTGGGAAAAACTCTGATTTTCCCCTTCTTCTTTGGAGCCATAGCAGTTTAAAGTGTGAAACTTTAAAGAAAAGAGAACTTGGCAGTCCAGCGTCTACTGAATCGTGGCCATCTTGTCCCTCCATATGCTCATTCTTAATGGTAACGGCATGGTGAGCTGCAGCCTTAACAAATTGAAAATCTAAGCAGAAAGAGGGATGGACTGGATTCTTACTGCCTGTAATTGTTTCTTTGGAAGGGGTTATTATTGTTTTAAAATTAGATATACAGGGGCAGGGTTGGTGAGGAATTGAGGGACTTAGCAAAAGTACATTATGCTCTTTCAGAACCCACTTTAACAAATTCATGGGTTACTGCTACAATTTATTCTGGTATAATTTACTTCAGTGGAGTCAACTGAAAAGTCACAGGAAGATGCATATTTTTGGAAAATTAAATCAGGCAGCCATGCAAGGAATTCCCATTAGCACAGGGCCACAGGATGGATCCAGGACATAAATGTGTGGATCCATTTCTGGTTTTGGCCCATGGCATCTCTGGGCTTAGTGGTATGTCCGTCGGTTCCCGACACCCTCTCTCCGCCCTCACCTCTTTGGCGCCTCCCTCTTCGCCCGCGGGAAGATTGGCTGCCACGGCGTTCCTCTGCCGAGGTCCTCCGGCATTCCCGGACCAGCTCCACACTGCTAACCACCATGTTTCCTGGAGGCCTAGGGGCACACGCGCGGCGCAGCCCCGACTGAAGTACCGGCGATGGCACGAACCTCGGGGGCGTCCCCCGAAGATGACGTCACCCATGACGGATATTTAAGGTCTTAGAATTTGCTAACACATCGAGTTAGCAAGGATAAGGAATGACAATGGATTTGGTTTCCTTCTATCTAAGCTATTCTGCCTTCTCGGACTAACCAGAGGTACCCACTCCTCGGGGGCCTCGCTCTCTCTCTTACTTTGTAGATGCAGTCTGGAACCGGTACTCGCTCCTTGAGGGCCCTTGTTACCGGACTTCTTCAAATTCACTTCTACATGGAAGTCAGCACTGCCTACTACATCTGTGAGTTACCATCGCTCTCTCAGAGCTTTCCCTGGAACCAGGTACTCGCTCCTCGAGGGCCTATACATTCCAGCTCCTGGGGTTCTATGAGACATTGTGTGAGTGTTACCATCAGGTTCGGTACATGATCTCTGGTTACCCTGCCTACTCACTATATTTTAGTTTCTCTACAGCTCAGCCTCCAGGGAATGCTGTTCCAGCTTCTGAGGGACTTCAGCCCAGCCGGGCATTCCAGCTCACTACTGCCACCTCTGGTGGTTCATTATACTGTCTAATAAAAGAATAGTGTGTGTCTGTCTCCATACTCTGAGCCTGACCGGTGGTCCCTCTCAGGGTCTTCCTCGGGGGCATGGTCATCTGCTACTGGTCCAAGGATCCATCATCAACTCTCCTAATTACTACAGATTGCTAGCTCCTCACGGAGAACACATCAGATTGCTAACTCCTATCTGATTGCTCCTATCAGATAGCGGTTTCATTACAGATTGCTAACTCCATGCTAACTCCGGCACAGCTGAATGCCTTGCAGGCCATACCGGGCCTGGCCCATGCATTGTGGAGCAGCAAGATGCCTTGGAGAAACTTACTACAGCATTTCATCAGCTACACACACCGAAGGTTCAAGGCATAGTCTCCAAACAAGAAGGTCAGACACCGGAGGTAACTTTGAAGACTGCTCTTCCACTGGCAACTCCAATACGCTTTTCTGGATAAATCCAGAAGACCTGGGGCTTTTTGAACCAGTGTTGCATGCACTTTGCCTTACAGCCATCTCTATTTCCTACAGATCTCTCCAAGACTACCTACATCCTTTCATACCTGGATGGTAGGGCCCTGTCTTGGGCCTCCACCTTGTGGGAGTGCAAGGAATCTCTTTTGCAGGACATAGAAGGATTTATGGACTTGTTTAAATCCGTTTTTGATGACCCTGCTCAAACTTCTGCTTTAGTGGATTTGAAGCAAGGCAGCAGATCTTTGGCTGAATTTGCCATAGAGTTCAAAACTCTTGCGGCAGAACTCAGCTGGGACCCCAGATCTCTCAAGACTCTCTTTTGCAGAGGCCTGGATAACCGTTTGAAGGACAAGCTGGCCGCTCATCAGACACCTGACTCGCTGGACAAATTAATAGTCTTGGCCACTCGGATTGATCAACGACTCCGAGACAAGGTGAAGGAACTCTGGCCTAGGGGGTTACCTGTGTTGAAACAGGCCAGTGTTGTCTCTACCCATCAGAAGGTTCCAGTAGTCCCTGATGCCGATACAGATGAACCTATGCAACTTGGTCGTGGACACTTGACTTCAAAGGAGAGAAGATTTCGGAAGAAGTGTGGCCTTTGCATGTACTGTGGTCAATCCGGCCATGATGTTTCTACATGTTCCATTCATCTGGAAAACGGACGGGTCTAAGTCCTGCAGGAGGATTGTTCTTAGGCCATACCGCGACATCTCGTCCACTCTCTCTCCCAGTCTCTTTGACCTACGGACTGATCTCGGTTCAGACTCCTGCCCTGGTGGATTCAGGGACAGGAGGCAACTTCATTCTTAGATGTCTAGTGGAAGACCTGAGGAGTCCCTTCATCAAATTAGAAGATCCACTATTGTGTTACAACTTGAAGTGGGCTTTGGACGTTCCTTAACTTTTCCACTTCCACTGAAGATCTGTGACATCCCCAACAGCTTATCCATCGCTGCTGATATCTACATCAACATACTCAGCAAATTTTTCTTCCAAGACTCTCGATCCACCTGTCATCAATGCAGAAGACGTCTTGTACAAAGTCGAAGAAGTTCTGGACGTTCGTAAAAGAGGCAAGACTTTTGAATACTTTCTAAAGTGGGAAGGTTTTGGCCCCGAAGAAAACTCTTGGGAGCCTCAGACCAATATCTTGGCAAAGAGATGCTTCATCAGTTCCACCTCGCGCATCCTTCAAAACCTAAGCCTGGTACCCAAAGATGAATTTGCCCTTTGTCCATCAGTTCCCGACGCCCTCTCTCTGCCCTCCTCACCTCTTTTGCGCCTCCCTCTTCACCCGCGGGAAGATTGGCTGCCGCGGCGTTCCTCTGCCGAAGTCCTCCGGCATCCCCGGACCGGCTCCACACTGCTAACCGCCATGTTTCCTGGAGGTCTAGGGGCACGTGCATGGCATGGACCCAACTGAAGTACCGGCAATGGCGCGAACCTCGGGGGAGTCCCCCAAAGATGAAGTCACCCGCGACGGATATTTAAGGTCTTAGAATTTGCTAACACATCGAGTTAGCAAGGATAAGGAATGACAATGGATTTGGTTTCCTTCTATCTAAGCTACTCTGCCTCCTCAGAATAACCAGGGGTACCCGCTCCTCTGGGGCCTCGCTCTCTCTCTTACTTTGTAGATTGTAGTCTGGAACCGGTATTCGCTCCTCGAGGGCCCTTGTTCCCTGGACTTCTTCGAATTCACTTCTGCCTGGAAGTCAGCACTGCCTACTACATCTGTGAGTTACCATCACTCTCTCAGAGCTTTCCCTGGAACCAGGTACTCACTCCTCAAGGACCTATACATTTCAGCTCCTGGGGTTCTATGAGACATTGTGTGAGTGTTACCATCAGGTTCGGTACATGATCTCTGCTTACCCTGCCTACTCACTATATTTCAGTTTCTCTACAGCTCAGCCATTGTGGGATCGCTGTTCCAGCTTCTGAGGGACTACAGCCCAGCTGGGCATTCCAGCTCACTACTGCCACCTCTGGTGGTTCAGTATACTGTCTAATAAAAGAACTAGTGTGTGTCTGTCTCCATACTCTGAGCCTGACCAGTGGTCCCTCTTGGGGTCTTCCCCGGGGGCGTGGTCATCTGCCTCTGGTCCAAGGATTCACTCACAACTCTCCTAATTACTACAGATTGCTAACTCCTCACGGAGAACACATCAGATTGCTAACTCCTATCTGATTGCTCCATCAAATAGTGGTTTCATTACATTTAGTTCCAAGAAAAAGAGAACTGCATGTCCAGACATACCATGGACCAAAACCAGGACTGACTCAGCCTGTTCTTGTAGACCTGCAGCTGTATAGTACAACACGTGTGGAAAGTATTATACAGTAGGGATAGTGCTTTTCAAAGATAACTTCAGACATCATGAAAGTTATATCTGTGAAACTGTATTCCTAGGGAATTAGAATAGCAACCAATCACATTGCTTAGAAATATGCACTTGAAATAAGCTTTCCATTTGACTAGTAATGATATATTAGATTGGAGAAGAGGTAAGATTATATCCTTTTAGCATAATATACCCACATGTGATTTAAAAATCTCAATACTTAGGAATGTATTGACAATTTTATTACCCTAATAATCATTAGTTTTAAATGTAATATTATGATCGTGCTACTGAACACAGTGTATTATCATGCGGTGAACTTTTAAATAGAGAAAGTCAAATCCTGTGTAATCAGTGGAAGAAATAATGGTTTCAAAATGATTTCAATTATTCAGGCCAACAACGGATGCATGGAAACTGCACAAAAGAATTGTCTTGATATGTAATTCAAAATATTAGTACATGACTTCCTCCCATGATTCATAAGCAGCAGCCTGTTTCAGGACATTAAAAACAATCATAAAATAATAATAGAGGTGTTTGTAAAATAAGAAACAATGTAAACACATTGGAGGAAAGCTCATTCCCCATGGTTTAGAACTGTGCTTGGCAAAGAGCAGTTGAATAAGTTTTTGTCAAATATCAACTGTACAAGGGGATAAGCAGTTGCTATTGGGTATATTTTGAATCTTTCCAAAGATAATCACAAAAGCTCAAAAAAGAGAGCTGCTGTACATCAGGCTCCACACTTCCTCCATTCCCACCTACAATTAGTGATTTGCCTCCTACAAATCTGGTTTTTATTCACCTGAATGAATTTACTGTTGCTCAGCGTAGCAGTAAATCTTAGACTGTCTCCCTTTTTCCTGAGTAGAAAACATTCAATCCTATGGAAGAAAAAAAAATGAAAAGCATGGAAGATAGCCACCAGTGTGCTCTTTTCTTTTATTCTATACCATGGCTCCAGAACAAAAGCCCAAAACCTGCTCAGAAGAAACGTTTTAAAATGTCTCATTATGGTGACATCGAAAAATGGTATTTAGAGTAATTGCCTACTGCCAAGGGTGGCTAATTCCAGTCCTCAAGAGCCAAAAAGAGATCTGGTTTTCAGGAAATCCAAAATGAACATGAATGATATGGATTTGCATGCAAGTATATCCCATGCATATTCATTGTGGATATCCTGAAAACTAAGCCTGCTTGTGGGTTTTGAGGACCAGAGTTGGCCACCTCTGGCCTACTGAATAATACGTTCCACACACTATCTATATACATGGAGTTCCTCCCAGCTCCAGCCCCCATCCGCTCCACCTCACTCATACATCTTACAATCATTTTCACAAGTACAAGAATCATTATTTTTTCTCTACATAGGCACTTATGCTTCACTTACATCCAGCATTCAGACATCTATACCATTAAACCTACAAAAACTACAAAGAACAAAAAATTATAGAAACAGAGAAATATAATGACAGAAGACGATCATATGGCCTATCTAGTCTGTTGAACTCTACAATCCCTACCACTTCTTAGAGATCCTCTCTGTCCCATGCTTGTCTCCACCATCTCCACAAAGACACAATTTTCCCCCTTCCCAGGATCAGGTCAAAACTGAGGATAAAGGATTGAAGCAAGGCTGGGCAAGGGTCTGGACTCTGTCTCCAGTGGGTTTCCTCCTCCTCCTCCTCTTTCTTCTGTTCATAGAAATGGAGCATCACAATAGCTGGGTAAGACTGAAAGAGAGAAAACAATTATAGCAGATAAAAAACAGAAAAGGCTGAGGTATATATAACAATATTTTTATTAAGGAGAAATCTCTTTACCTCCAAGGCAAGTTCCAGGGCCTTCATGCACGTATGCACTGGTTCTGAGTCTCGATTGCAAGGCAGTGAAGAAGCAGCTGCATTCTTTGAGTAATCAGGGGACAAGATAAAGAGAAAAAACCTGGATGCAAGTGAGTGATAGATACAAAAGAAAACCTGAACAAAGAATAGAAACGCAGGATCCACAGAGGACAGACCAAGAATTCAGACTAGCAACATAATAAACATTGCTTAGGGAAGACAGAAATATGCCTTTCCAGTATTAGAGATGTAAATCGGAACTGGAATCGGTTCGGATTCCAGTTCCGATTCACACCATGGTTTTTTTTTCGCCCGGCCCGATCGCGGTTTTGTTTATTGTCTGCGCCTGAGCCGATAAACAAAAAACCCACCCCGACCCTTTAAAACTAATCCCTTAGCTTCCCCCACCCTCCCAACCCCCCAAAAAACATTTTACAGGTACCTGGTGGTCCAGTGGGGGTCCCGGGAGTGATCTCCAGCTCTCGGGCTGTCGGCTGCCACTAATAAAAATGGCGCCGATGGGCCTTTGCCTTTACCATGTGACATGGTATCTGTGCCATTGGCCGGCCCCTGTCACATGGAGGGAGCACTGGATGGCCGGTGCCATCTTTAAAAATGGCGCAGGCCATCAGGAGTTGGCAATGGAGAAGAAAGTCACAGATAAGACCGACTTCCCTGATCAACAGATGGTGCAAAGAAGTGTGTAGAGAGAGAGAGAAGAGAAGACAGATAATAAGAAACTGCAGAGAGAATGGATTTACAGATGAGTATGAGATTCACTACATGTGATAGCAGAAGGGGAGCCATGGTGTAGAGAACAGGCTCACTCTCATTTTGTTACCCACATTGGACCCATCAATATAAGAACATAAGTCAGTAAGGCAATGAGTAATCATTACTTCATGTCTGCTTTTTATACTGTCTACTGCTACCACTAAGATGGAACCTAAGGTCTTAAATGGACCAGGGATTTTGTGCAACCTAGGAAGAGATGAAAGGCATACTGTGCTCTTTGGGGATTCAAAATTGCAAGCTGACTTGAGAATAGGAGAATGCCCCCAACCAGAACATTATTTCTGATTGCACTCTGTTGGGAGTTGATGCAACCTGCAGGGAGGAGCCCTGCCAGTCCCTACCATCGGAAGGCGGAGTGAAGTGGAGCAGGGAGCTTCACCAGTACCAGCCCTTGTTTCCCTTAGGTTGGGCCGTCAGGTGCCAGGGCTTGCTGGACTTAGGCATGGGCCTCTGAGTAGATGAAGATCCGATGATATGCAGGTGTGACAGGCCAGTAGAGGAAGAGCACATGGAGTCAGGATCGGGCAGAGGTCTAGGTAGGCAGCAACAAACGGAGCCATGATTCAGGCAGGTGTATGGGCAGGCAGGTGTATCTGTCATGCTCCATTCCCTTCACAGCCATGACCACCTAGTCTGCTCTTTCAGGAACTTAAACACAAAGTGGACAAAAAGACAATCACAGACCAACAAAATAACAGATGCTCTCTAAAGATTTGCTCAAGAATGCAGATAGGAAACAGCTAGTCCAGAGCTAGTCCAGAGCTCACCTAACAGTACCCAGCACTGACAAAATGGCCCTGGAATAGGCTGCCTTTTATGTTCCTGAAAGGACGAATGTCCAAGAACATATATGGACATCTGTGCAGGGGTAGATTGCCCTATCGGGGGATCGGGCTTCCCCCGGTGGGCCGGTCACTCCCATTACTTGATTTTCTTTTTAATTCCCAGCATACCTGGGAGGGCAGCGGCAGTAGCAGGAGAGGCCACGGGGTACAAACTCTAACCTATTGGAAATTCCATAAGTTAGTACATTGGGTTCACATAGGAACACTTTGGGGCTACCTACGAAGACATGCATTCTTACATGAAACATTCTGAGTGTTTGCTTCAATCTACTGAGCAAAATACCCTACTTAAATTTAATGAATGCTTATTATCCTCTCAGCTTAAAAGAGATCCTACCTTCCCATCTCACAGTCACCTATCTTTGAATTCAAAGTTCAATCAAAATTCACTGGAGAAAGATTCTTAGAGAGATAAAATCCATTTTATTGTATGAGAATAGCCTATAAATGGCCTCTATTTTCCAACAGGCATTTATTGTCTAAACTCCACAACAGACAACAGAATCAATGACTTGCCTGCACATTATTTTTCTCAAGTAGTGTCCATAAAATTATAAGAATAATACATTAACACTGATACTTTTATTAAATATACAGCACACTATGTTTACGGATTGTTCCTTTACAGCTCGGAGAGTTTAGCTTTTTCTGGTGTACTATCCAGAGGCTCCATAGGGATTGATGCTGTGGTCACTACAAAAGTGGTACATGTTTGGTTTGCTCCACATTGATGTGACATATGTTATTATTTGCTAGTAAGATAAATTATAAATTTCAATGATGAAACATTCTCTTAAGACCAAGATTATTGAATATCAGAGCTGCATCTACAATAAAAGAACATAAGAAAATGCCATACTGGGTCAGACCAAGGGTCCATATTCCCCCATCTCACACAGCATCCCTCCCTTCTCTGAATCTCAAATACAAAATCTGAAAGCGTACTTCAACTCCAAGATACAATCACATGTTCCCACACCCAGTTTATCTCACTAACTCAAACTGGATCCAAACAGATTCCATAAACACACCAAACAATAAACACATATTCAATCCACTATCTCATCCAAAGCAGGTCTCAACATTGTTTCACTATCAGACACATATTGTAAAACACAGCCATAACATCAAAACTAAGTATGTACTCCCAGGATCTTGCATCTTAATTCCTGCATAGCCCAGTTGAACAATGGAACACCTTCTGATTTCCCCAAACCTTCCCACCACATTGATATACAAAGGCATTCATTACCCAATCCTTCTAGCAGTAATAACATATCCAATCTACAATCTCTAAACATACAAGCTGATGTGATATTTCGATCGAATGTCGGTATATAAAAGCAAATAAATAAAAGAAAATAAATAAATAAATACAAGTACCCACTCATACTTGAAATCCATATCAACAGATGCAACATATCTTCTCCCCCATGCAATCCAAAAGAAAGCAAAAATCTCTATCAAAACAATGTATAACAGATCATGAAATACTGCTTATTGAAAGGATATTTCTCACCTTTCTACTTATCTCATTCATTTATGTTTCCCATTCAGGTCTATGACCCATTGAAGAACCAACTCTTGCTTCTGTGACCTCACAACCTTGTCAGAGCCTTGTGAGAACAGAGGCAGAAGAAATTGTCAAGGAAACCACACAGAAGACAAATGGCAGTGAAGCACCTTTTTAAACTAGTCTATAGCTTCCAATTGGATCAAATGATACTAATATCATTCTACTGTAAACTCTAAGCATATGCAAGAGCAGTCTGTATTTCTTCTCTAGCTTTTGGCAGAGAAGGATGTTCTAGTAGAAGCTATCTGGCTAAATGAATATTATAAATAAATAGGTGTCAAATATTCTCTGGGTATTGTATGATAAATAAATATTTGGGCACATATGGCTATCCAGCTAAAATTTGGCCAGATAAGTTAGGGATATTCCAAGGTCATAAATAGGAAGAGCTAAATTGCTAGATAGTTTATCCAGCTAACTCCATTGGTTAGAGTTAGCTGGATAACTTATCCAACTAAGGGGGTCATTTTCCAACTCGTGTTATGGCGTTTTCGCATGCGAAAAACACATTAACGCATGCAAAGAGCACCATAAAGCATGGTGCAATGCTAATTTTTAAAATGGGAGGGATTGGGGTGGAGTCAGCCATAAAGCATGATATCACACAATTTTAATGCCGAAAATAACTAGATGAGGGAGAGAGAGAGAGACTATCTATAAGGCCCTTGTAGTAGTTAGCTATTTATACTATTATAGGAGGTCCACCTAGTAAATCAAGGTGAGGTTTAGGTAGTAGTGTAGGGGTTAGTGGCCACTTTGACATGCAGAGTGAGACGTATGAACAGATCAGTACACTCTTGTGAAGATTTGATGTCCTTCAGAGTGAGAAAACTCACACAGCGATGAGATTTGTACAATATTCTCTCAACCTAGCTTGATGGACTCTTTACCTGTCTACACCCTGTATCTAGCCCCCCCCCCTTCACTATGTCTATTCCCTGCATTTAGACTATACCCTCCCTCCCCCCTCCTGTCTATAGCACATGCTTAGCCTATACCCCTCCTTCCCTCCTGTAAGTTTGCACTCTGTATATAGCCCCCTGTAAGCTTATATTCTGTATATAGCCTCCACCTCGCTGTTCTTAGTCTGTACATAGCCTGCATTCCTTCCTATCCCTCATATTATTTAGCACCCATTCGCCCCCACCAATCCCGTTTTTTTCCTCAGTTCTAAGTTGTAGTTTTAACAAGTTCTCTGTAAAGCATTTTTAAGCTTTGTTATTGTTTAATGTAAACCGATGTGATATTCTTAATGAACGTCAGTATATAAAAACTGTTAAATAAAATAAATAAATAAAATACCAATAATTGTTGTATTTCTGGAAAGTGCAAAAAGTTAACGCACTTTGCGGTAATACCTATGCGAAACGCTAAGGTAATGCACATTGCATTAAATAGGCTATTGCCATAAAATACGCCCCTCTTCTTATCGCATGCAATATTTTGAAAAATCTAGCCCTAAATTTGTTTGTCCCATAGACCATTCCTAAAGTTAGTCAAATAGACTTATCCAGCAAATGTTAGGATAGCAGGGTATATTCAACAGTGTGCCCATGCTCATGAATATACAGGCTAAGTTAGCAGATATTTTTATCCAGCAAACTAGCTGAGATGCAGAGTGGCTGAATATGAAACCCTCAGGGCCAGATCTTAAAATATACGTGCGGGCGTAGATTTGTTCGCGCAACTCGGCGTGAATAAATCTATGCTGGATTTTATAACATGCGTGCGCTGCCACGCACATGTTATAAAATACAGGCTCGGCACACACAAGGGGGTGCACGCATGTGCACCTTGCATGCGCCAAGCCCGAGGGGAGCCCCGATGACTTTCTGCCTTGGAGGAAACTTTTTTTCCAGCCCCCCCTCCACCTTCCCCTCTCTTCCCCTATCTAACCCACTCCCCATCCCTAACTAAATCCCCCCATGAGGCAGGCGTAACTTGCATGCCCCGGCAGAGGCTGCTGTGCCGGGGCACTCGACCCCACCCCCAGACTGCCCCTGGACCACTGCCAAACTTCTGGCCAGGCCACGGACCATCCCCGGACCGCCGCCACACCTCAGGCCATGCCCCCATACCGCCCTTTTTGCAAGCCCCGGGACATACCTGCATCCCGGGGCTTGCGTGCACCACCGAGCCAATGCAAAATAGGCTCAGCGTGCGCAGGGGCAGATTTTCTCAGGTTACATGCATAGCCTTTGAAAATCTGCCCCTCAATGTTTAACATGTTATTTTTTCAGTGTGAAGTCAGCAATAGTATACACAATACAACTCACATACACTTTAGGGATGTGCACTGATTTTTTTTATATCACTTTTGTTTTGAGCTATCTGTTTAATTTAGGCCTGGATTCACTATTCTCGCAGAGAATTGTGAAACCCAGCGGTAACAGGGGCCGGGCCTGCCAAATCTGGCAGCGATCGCACCACCGCAGTGTTATTGCTTCTGGCTTTCGCACCCAATAATGCCACCGTGAAAGGTGGTGCTATTGGGCATGCTACTGGCGGCAATAATGGGTCTCACCTTATCACCGCCAGCGAAGTTACCACTGCGTCTGCCCCGACGCCGCCCTGACTCCACCCCTATCAAGGTATCGTGTGTGAAAAGTCCCTTTTCACGTGCAATACTGATAGAAAATGACCCCCTTAGTTTTTAAAATGGTTCAGGGGTGGTTATTTCATGTTTCCCTAATTTTGTACTTAGTGCGTCCTAACTGGATGTTAGCACGCACTACCTATAGTTAGTGCGCACTAAGTCCCTTTAGTGTGCACTAATTTAAAATATTAATTTTATGAAATTTTTTTTTCATTTCTGGGCACTCCTAAAACAAGATGAAATTCACAATTTCATTGCCATTACTGTTTTGTCTAAAACAAATGCACATCCCTACTGAATATGTGTCCATATAGTGAGTGGTATTGTGAGTGAGATACAGTTATAGTATCAATAAATACATTCCTTTCTAATATCCAAACCACTAACAGATTGTTCACGTCAATATATTCCATCATATCAGAACAAGGGAGAGGAGGGAATGTTGGCAGGGTTGACATGGGTAGATGAGTTGGTCCAGAGGCAGCCAAGCAGAGTAGTAGTGATAAAAAAAAAAAAAGGCAGCCCTGTCCCCAATTTAAAGAGATGCAATTTTATAGCCAAGGGTGGCAGTTGTGGATGGTAGCACAAGGCAGAAGAAATTGAAATTTGGAGATTGTGTGCAACCAGCACCTGTTCCTCTTGTTTGTAGCAGAGGAACAAGGTTGGATAGAATCAAAGAATGGTAGTAGCAGGGCAGGGGAATGGATAGAAGCAGCAAAAGTGCAACACCCAAATGCAGCATCATGCTCCTTTATAGTTCTTATTTCTAAGGAATTGAAGACACTATTTTTTGCTAACTGATTGAGAGGAAGAATTGTGTCCGGGATTCTCTGAATTGGAAGATATTGAAGAACTAGTAGCTAAAAAGAATTTGGGAAGTTTAGTTAGTAGCATCTTAGCCTCCAGTGAGGTGAAGGCAGAGAGGGTTGATACTGACTATGTTATCAACCCCAGGAAGAGCAAGCTATGCAGGAAAACAGTATGAGTGATGCTGCCGGTATTTTTCCTCAGGATCCACCCTCAAACTCAGCCCCCAATGAGGTAGGGAAGAGATCAAGAATGACCTCCCTGACCTGGAGGCAATTTAAAGTTAGGGAGGACTGGTGTTTTGCTCCAGTGTATTCCATGCAGCAAGGATGTCAGTCAAGGGAAGCAAGTAAGGCATGTGACAAAAGCTAGTATGCAGCATCACCTTCATAAACAGCACTAACTAGCACTGGTATCAGGGGAGGATGGAAGTAGTAGCCTGGAGACTCCTCCTGCAACTCAAAGTAAAAACCAGAGGTAAGGAGTTGAAAAGGAAAATACTTTTCCAAAGCTGATCCTACAGGCCCTTCCAGGAATCAGGTGGCACTGGCAGGCCAGCAATCCCAAGCTATGCACCTGAAGAAGAAACCTGCAATAAATGAAATGGGTTGGTGTTCTGTATCAACGTCCCAGGGCAAGAGGCAGACAGTATCTAAAGTTATAATGAGGAACATTAGGGAAATTATTGCCCTTGATCACCAGCCACTGCAGGTTGTCTAGAATGTGGGCTTTAAGTGTCTGCTGTATGTGTTAGCCCCCAATTACAAGGTCCTCTCCAAGTGAGGAAGATCATCCTCACCCTGTACAATCAATGCCATTGTCTCATGCAGGTGTAGTTGGATAAGGGGAGGGGTAGTAGTAGTGTGTATTTCACCAGTGATATGTGGACCATCAAGAATGCTATGCATACTTATCTCTCCCTGGTGGTACATTGGTGGGACCTGGTTAAGGCAGAAGGTGACAGACATTCTAATGGAAATGGAGCATCAGGGAGCAGGTGTGCATTGCTGCACAGCTAGTTGATGTATAGCTGTAATACCTTTGCAATATTCTATCAGCTATAACAAGATACTGTAAGGTTGGCAGTTAGATGGAGATGCAGGAGTGCTCAGGTAAGTTTCTTTGTGACAGACAGTGGCACAAATATGGTAAAGGAAATAGAAAATGGTGGCTTTCAGGATATCTGTTGCTTTGCACGCTTGCTGCATCTTGCATGGTTGCTGTATCTTGCAGTAAGGAATACCTATCATAGCATAAATAAGAGCAGCTTCTTTGGGAGAAGCTGGAAGAATTCAGGATGCCTCAAAACATTAAATTCCATATGTTGGCATCCACTAGAATTCCACCCTTATGATGCCACAGAGGTTAGTGGAGGAGCAGACCTCCCTGTATGATCTGTCTCTGGAAACAGAGATAGATGTAGACTGCTCCCGAACCATCATGCTTGGGTAGTAATGAGGTAACTGGTACAAATCCTGAAGCTCTTCTAGGATGCTACAGAAGATTTTCTGGAGGAAAAGTTAGAGGGCTTCTGCCAGAGTTGATGTGAAAAGCTGTTCTTTTTGAAAATCTAATTGCCTTTGCCTGGGTTACTAGAATTTCAATATGTGACAAGATGACTTAAAGGATCTCGAAGAGCTTCCTGCCATTCTGTGCACCTGTCATGTCCCATATCTACCATCTTAGAGGTCTTGATGTCACATATCTACCATCTTAGGGGTCTTGCTACCTGCTTGCCATGCCCTATATTTTCCATCTTAGGAATCTTGCTACCTGCTATTCCCTAGATGTACTACCATCTGCATTTTTCAGCTATCACTCTGCCTACCTGCTATGCCCTGATGTACCTCCTTAAGTTTCTTCTGACTACTATGCTAACCTGCCATGTGCATGATATACCATTTGAGGGGTATTACTACTACTGTTCTGCCTGCCTGCCACACCTTTTATGTATCAGCATTGAAAGTTTGGTGCCTCCATGTTGTGTGCTATTTGGATCTCAGCCTAGTTCTTCCACCATCTGTTGGATGATTATACTGTGGTGTTTTGTCTACAGATAGCAAATGTGAAAAATAAATACAAGTTTCTCCTCTCATCCCACTTCTTTTATAGTTCTTCATTTCATTCTAGTCCTTTACAATCCCAGCCTAGTTCCCCACCCTGCTTGCTGGTTATAATGGAGTATCTTGTTACTAGAAAAAAATTGAAAAATACAAGTTTTTCCTCTCACCCACCTCTTTATGATTTTCTGTCTTACTGTCAAGGTCTGTCAATGTATTTGTGCTGTTTGCAGTTTTCTGAACTCTATGCCTTGGACATATAGACACCTCTGTGTTGTTTTAATTCTCTACACTATACACCTTGGGTGTTTCAACACCTCTGTTCTAATTCCCCCACACTGTACACCTTGTGGGGATAAGAACATAAGAACATAAGAAAATGCCATACTGGGTCAGACCAAGGGTCCATCAAGCCCAGCATCCTGTTTCCAACAGTGGCCAATCCAGGCCATAAGAACCTGGCAAGTACCCAAAAACTAAGTCTATTCCATGTAACCATTGCTAATGGCAGTGGCTATTCTCTAAGTGAACTTAATAGCAGGATAGACACCTTTCTTCTGTTTGTGATTCCCCACACTGTGCCTTGAGCATTTTGATGCATCTGTGCTGTTTGTGATTCCCTACACTCTACCCCTTGGGCATACATACTCCTTTGTGCTTCTTGTGATTCCCCACACTGTATGCCTTGTTGAAATTTGATGCCTTTGTCTTGTTTATGATTCCTTGTACTCTGCATCTTGTGAGTCTTGCTTCCATTCTGTCTTTATGCCATGCCCCTGATGTATAACCTTAGATGTCTTGCTGACACTCTGCCTTGTAGCCATGCCCCAGATGCTAAACCTTGGGTTCCTTGCTGCTACTCTACCTAGCTGCCAGGCCCCTGTTGGGGTCTTTCTGACAGTCTGGTTGCCATACCCAAGCCTTTACACTGTGGGGTTCATGCTGCCATATAGCTTGTGGGTCTTGCTGTAACTTTGCCTTGATCCCATATTCCTCATGCTATACTTTGGAATCTTGATGATTCTCTGCCTTGCTACCTTATAGAAAACTCTTCACCTTGGTGTGTTCTTGCAATTTTGGGTGGCAGCTTTGCACCACTCATGGTATAATGGACTGCTCTTGCCATTCTTATTGCTGCTTTGTCCCTTTATTAATGCCTGGGTTTTATTTCTGTCAACTTTTCTTTGTTCCCCATTCATGTAGTCTTTAGATGTTCCCCATTCATGGAGTCTTTGGATGTTCCCCATTCATGGAGCCTTTGGATGTTCTTGGTGCCACTTTGCCCCTTTTGTTCTATACTTAGGGATGCGTGCCACTAGTGGTGCCATCATTTAAAGCTTGGGGAATTCTTGACACTATTACTGCTGCTTTGCTTCTGTAATGGTGCCTTAGGTTACTCATGCCACCTTTGATGCCTCTTTGCTATAAGCTTGGTGCTTTGGAGTTCTCATCTCCCTTCTGATATTGTCTACAAGTTTCAATAGAATTTATTAGAAATTCTCAAATTGTGAAGCTGAAAATATGCTACATTGCTTCCGTGATTTGACTTGAATGGGAAAACAAAAAAAAAGAATGAAAGAAAGAAACATTTTTTTATTTTATGAAACAAACAAATGGAGGGGTTCTATGAAATGAATAAACAAACTAAAATTAAAATTTTGCCTCTCCACATCCCTAGTAAATGATATGGAAAAGCTTTGTAGGCTTGGCTTTAATATCCTTAATATTAACAGTTGTCACCATTGTAAACAATAGCCAAATATCTTTAGCAAATATATTAAGAAAAATATAATTAAATAGCATCCCATCTGACAGCAATTTTAATTTATTTAGATTTAATGAGAATTCAGTGTAGCTCATTTGATTGTAGGTGTTAAACATTCACAGCAAGTTTAAAGTAGCAGTTCAGAGGTGATCTAATTACAGTCCACTTGTCTATGTTTAATTTATTTGGTTTGTTGGGGTTTGCAATAATTAAAGTGTTTCAGAGCTCTGGCTACACAGTTTTGCTATAATTTATAGAGAATATTCACATGTGTATAAAACCTACGAGAATTTAGAAAGCCTCTGATTTATCAATATACCTTGACTAGCTCTGGTTTGTTTATTAATGCTTAAAAAATGCTATTATGTAGACAATGTGCTAAAATGTACTAATTCTGTTAGATAACTGTTGAATCCTTAGTTCAACTATTGAAGGATAAGAAAAATCATTTGATATCACATTTTATATTAACTTAGAGATGCAGAAAAATAGGCAGCATTTTAACATGTGAATACTTAGTATCCAACTTACCAAGTGAAAATTTATTGCCAGTAAACACAACAATAAAAAAAACTCGCAAAAGGATTTAGATCATATATAGAAGGGAGAAGAGTTTAAAACATTTGATGAATTGTAGGTGGAGTTTTAAATTCCTAGTTATACTTACTATGTTTATTTGCAATTGAAAAAGATGAACGTTTCTCAAATGGAGGGAGCGATCAGACCTTGTTCAGGATTGGAGGGCCCTTCTTCCACTACCTAAATATCATAAGAAATTGATAAGCAGATTGTACAAAAATCTTATGGAGGAGAGTTTAAAACTAATCAGCGATTCAAAACTGGAATAATGACCTCTCTTTAAACTTAGACACAGACGATTGGTATAATATATAAGAACATGCCAAACTGGGTCAGACTAAGGGTCCATCAAGCCCAGCATCCTGTTTCCAACAGTGGCCAATCCAGGCCATAAGAACCTGGCAAGTACCCAAAAACTAAGTCTATTCCATGTTACTGTTGCTAGTAAGAGCAGTGGCTATTTTCTAAGTCAACTTAATTAATAGCAGGTAATGGACTTATCCTCAAAGAACTTATCCAATCCTTTTTTAAACACAGCTATACTTACTGCACGAACCACATTCTCTGGCAACAAATTCCAGTTTAATTGTGCGTTGAGTGAAAAAGAACTTTCTCCGATTAGTTTTAAATGTGCCCCATGCTAACTTCATGGAGTGCCCCCTAGTCTTTCTACTATCTGAAAGAGTAAATAACCGATTCACATCTACCCGTTCTAGACCTCTCATGATTTTAAACACCTCTATCATATCCCCCCTCAGTCGTCTCTTCTCCAAGCTGAAAAGTCCTAACCTCTTTAGTCTTTTCTCATAGGGGAGCTGTTCCATTCCCGTTATCATTTTGGTCACCCTTCTCTGTACCTTCTTCATCGCAATTATATCTTTTTTGAGATGCGGCGACCAGAATTGTACACAGTATTCAAGGTGCTGTCTCATCATCGAGCGATATAGAGACATTATGACATTTTCCATTTTATTCACCATTCTCTTTCTAATAATTCCCAACATTCTGTTTGCTTTTTTGACTGCTGCAGCACACTGAATAGACAATTTCAATGTGTTATCCAGTATGACTCCCAGATCTCCTTCTTGGGTGGTAGCACCTCATAAGGAACCTAACATTGTGTAACTATAGCATGGGTTATTTTTCCCTATATGCATTACCTTGCACTTATCCATATTAAATTTCATCTGCCATTTGGATGCCCAATTTTCCAGTCTCACTGGGTCTTCCTGAAATGTATCACAATCTGCTTGTGATTTAACTACTCTGAACAATTTTGTGTCATCTGCAAATTTGATTACCTCACTCATTATATTTCTTTCCACATCATTTATAAATATATTGAAAAGTATAGATCCCTGAGGCAGTCCACTGCCCACTCCCTTCCAATGAGAAAATTGTCCATTTTATCCTACTCTCTGTTTCCTGTCTTTTAGCCAGTTTGCAATCCACGAAAGGACATCGTCACCTATCCCATGACTTTTTACTTTTCCTAGAAGTCTCTCATGAGGAACTTTGTCAAACGCCTTCTGAAAATACAAGTTCACTACATCTTTCACCTTTATCTACATGTTTATTAACTCCTTCAAAAAAGTGAAGCAGATTTGTGAGGCAAGGCTTGCCCTGGTTAAAGCCATGCTGACTTTGTTCCATTAAACCATGTCTTTCGATATGTTCTGTGATTTTGATATTTAGAACACTTTCCACTATTTTTCCTGGCACTGAAGTCAGGCTAACCAGTCTGTAGTTTCCCGGATCACCCCTGGAGCCTTTTTAAATATTGGGGTTACATTAGCTATCCTCCAGTTCTCAGGTACAATGGATGATTTTAATGATAGGTTACAAATTTTTACTAATAGGTCTGAAATTTCATTTTTTAGTTCTTCCAGGTGATTTACTACTCTTCAGTTTGTCAATCAGACCTACCACATCTTCTAGGTTCACCGTGATTTGGTACAGTCCATCTGAATCATTACCCATGAAAACCTTCTTCGGTACGGGTACCTCCCCAACATCCTCTTCAGTAAACACTGAAGCAAAGAAATCATTTGATCTTTCCACGATGGCCTTATCTTCTCTAAGTGCCCCTTTAACCCCTTGATCATCTAATGGTCCAACTGACTCCCTCACAGGCTTTCTGCTTTGGATATATTTTAAAAAGTTTTTACTGTGAGTTTTTGCTGTTAGGGAAGATGGAGACCTTGAGCATGGGAAAGCTCAGAGGCCTTAACAATCTGTTAGGGAGCGCTAGGAGAACATCCCATTTCCATGGATATTGTGTGCCTTGGACCTCGGCACAACACCAGAGGACTCCAAGGCAGAACTGAGGCTGGTGAGACATGTCCGAGTCTGGGCTGAGACCAGGAAGCCAGGCCCCTGCCGACCTGCACAGCCTGAGTGAGACCAACCACGCAAGGTTGGTCTCTGATTGGTTCTCCGACTACTCCAAGACCTTTCGGACCTGCCGCTGGGAACGGCAAAGGCAGCAGGCCGGACAGGAGACAAGAGTGGATGAAGGATCTAGAACATGAAGACAGGGACAAGAAGCTTGGGACATGAAGACTCAGATGAGAGGCTTGAGCATGAAGACTCCGGATCAAGGTTCAGGAACAAAGTCTAGTACTGGGTTGAGGCTGTGATGCAGCACCCCCTACACAGCCCACCACAGGGCAGAACCACGGGACTGGTCATGGACCACTCTTGAGTGCGAAGCAGATTCCAGATGAATACATAGAAGATGAAGCCTGAACATGGTGAAGATTCAGTAGAAGCGTGCACCAAGATGCACCCTACACAGCCGCCCATGGCTGGTCATGGACCACGCTGGAACGGGGCAGGTTCAGTCAGAGTCTTAGGCATGGATGGAGCAGCCACAAGAACATCTGAAGGCTGAGACGAGATTCAGGATAGGGGACAAAGAGGAGACTTGGCTTCAAACATGAGACGGGACCAAGACGAGACGGCTTCAGGAATGAGACACGGGACCAAGGCGAGACTTGACTTCAGGTGAAGATGACCCTCCGGAGGCTTGTGCTGCAGACAAGAAGTCAGGCTCATGCCACGAGGTGACGAGACATGGCATGGCATGCCAGAAGAGGTAGCAATGAAGAACCACGGGTCCAGGAAGCAGAAGCGGAGATGAGGCATCAGGAAGACCACAAAACATCAGGACAAGACGAGAGATTCCAGAAGAGACCATGAACATGAAGAATGATGAGGGATCCCACGAAGAACAGGAAATACCAGCAGGAGCAAAGATGAGAAGTCCTTGAGAGGAACTAACTCCTTGCGAAGGCAACTAAGGACAGGAAGCTGGGCCCTATATAGGGCTGAAGATAAGAAATGCCCTGGGAGGAGTCCAGGTGGGGCCAGGAGGCTGGCCCTTTAAATCACTGAAGGCGGCACGGCTCACGTCTTAGGAAAAGGAAGCAGGAAGTGCAGGACCCTGGACAGTGGCCCTGCACAAACACCCCGACATCAGCAGCAGCTCCTGCCACTGCAGGAAGGATCGAGGGTGGCTCCAGCCACCAAGAAAGCCCGGGGACTGAGGCCTCCTGGCTGCAAAGATAGAGAAGACGTCGGTGGTGACTCAGACGAATTGGAGCACAGCGGCAGGGCCCTCCGTGCAGGAGAGACACCCCAAAGTCCGCGACTCCTGCTGCGATGAAGATAACAGGCTGGCTGTGGCTCCTGCCGCGAAGAACATTGGCGGCTCCATGCAGCAAAGGTAGATGCAGGAGTGTAACATTTACCTCTTCGGCCAACTTCTTTTCAAATTCTCTCTTCGCCTGTCATCAATGTCTTACATTTAACTTGCAAATGCTTATGCATTATCCTATTTTCTTCTGTTGGATCCTTCTTCCAATTTTTGAATGAAGATCTTTTGGCTAAAATAGCTTCTTTCACCTCCCCTTTTAACCATGCCGGTAATCATTTTGCCTTCTTTCCACCTTTCTTAATGTGCTTCTAGTATGGTATTTTTTTAGCAATGATCACACCTCTTGCATACTTTTTACCTTTGTAGCTGCTCCTTTCAGTTTTTTTCTATTTTTCTCATTTTATCAAAGTTTCCTTGTGAAGGTTTAGCATGAGAGCAGTGGATTTGCTTATTGTCCCCCTTCCAGTCATTAATTCAAATTTGATCATATTATGATCACTATTGCCAAGAGGCCCCACCACTGTTACCTCTCTCACCAAATCTTGTACTCCACTGAGAATTAGATCTAAAATTGCTCTCGCTCTTGTCAGTTCATGAACCAATTGCTCCATAAAGCTGTCATTAATTCCATCCAGGAACTTTATCTCTCTAGCATGTACCGATGATACATTTACCCAGTCAATATTGGGATAATTGAAATCTCCCATTATTACCGCACTACCAATTTGGTTAGCTTCCCTAATTTCTCTTAGCATTTCACTGTCCGTCTCACCATCTTGACCCGGTGGGCGGTAGTATACCCCTATCACTATAGTCTTCCCCAACACACAAGGGATTTCTGCCCATAAAGATTCAATTGTGCATTTAGTCTCATGCAGGATGGATGCCTACAAAGATATTACAAGGCATGGCCCCATATTACAGGAGACTGGTGTTAGAGGTCATTCATAGAAACATAGAAACATAGAAATGACGGCAGAAGAAGACCAATCGGCCCATCCAGTCTGCCCAGCAAGCCTCACACTTCTTTTTTTCTCCTACTTATCTGTTTCTCTTGGCTCCTAGTAACCTTTGGTTCTATTTCCCTTCCACCCCCACCATTAATGCAGAGAGCAGTGATGGAGCTGCATCCAAGTGAAATATCAAGCTTGATTAGTTAGGGGTAGTAACCGCTGCAATAAGCAAGCTACACACATACTTATTTATTTACCCAGACTATGTTATTCAGCCCTTATTGGTTGTTTTTCTTCTCCCCTGCCATTGAAGCAGAGAGCTATGCTGGATATGCGTGAACTATTAGTTTTCCTTCTCCCTGCCATTGAAGCAGAGAGCTATGCTGGATATGCGTGAACTATTAGTTTTACTTCTCCTCTGCCATTGAAGCAGAGAGCTATGCTGGATATGCGTGAAGTATTAGTTTTTCTTCTCCCCTGCTGTTGAAGCAAAGAACTAAGTTGGATATGTATTGAAAGTGAAGTATGCATTGAAAGCCACATTATCTATCAACAAATATTGAATAAGCCTAATAATTGGTGATACCTATAGCTTATGAACTCTTCGTTAATTTTACATACTCTTACCCACCCCTGTTTTGTTTTTGGTTTGTTTTTTTTGTTTCTAATATGGAGATGGCAGGCCTCCATCCTTCCGCTCCGTGAAGGTGGAACACCAACCACTGGCCACTGGCATCCCGCTCCGTGCAGTGTTTTGCTGCCTCCTCTTTATACACTTCCTCTAGACCTGATGGATCCACAGTGTTTATCCCACGCCCCTTTGAAGTCCTTCACAGTTTTGGACTTCACCACTTCCTCCGGAAGGGCATTCCAGGTATCCACCACTCTCTCCGTGAAGAAATATTTCCTGGCATTGGTTCTTAGTCTTCCTCCCTGGAGCCTCAGCTCGTGACCTCTGGTTCTGCTGATTTTTTTCAACAAGGATTCAACAAGGATATGCCTTCAAATAGACACCAATAATGGAATCCTTTTTCAGCTCCCCAAGCAAGGTAGCAAAAATGGAGATCATATAGAATACAATAGACATAATTCTTCAAATAGAAGCAATAGTACCAGTTCCAATCTCAAAACTAGAAAAGGCAGATGTACGATTTATTTTGTGATCCTAAAGTAGAAGGGGATATTCAAGCTGGTACCAGATTTGAAAAGATTAAACCCATCCCTAAATAACCTATATTTTCATAAGGAATCCTTGAGAACAGTAACAGCAGTGAGAAAAGATTAATTACAATCTTTCCTGAATTTGTTGGAAGTATATTGTCACATTCTTATCAGACAGATGCATCAGATATTTCTGAGATTTATAATATGGAAAAAAACATTACCAATGCAAGGCAATGCACTTTAGGATAGTAATGGCACCCAGGACCTTTTACAAAGGTCATCATAGTAGTGGCAGCCTTCCTCTGCAAGGAAGCAATCAGGGTCCACCCATATCTGGATGACTGGCTTATCAGAGCCATTTCTCTGCAGGAGGGCATCCTTGCAATGCAGAGCGGTATGCAAGTATTGGAAAGGTTGGTTTGGGTCCTCCTAGATATTAACATACCTATGAGACACATCTCAGGGCGGTGTTTATCACAAGCCAGAGGATAGATAACCTACAACACCAAATCAAAACAATACTGAGCACACAGGCCCTCAGAGTCTGGTCATATCTGCAACTCCTCAGCTCGATGGCAGCAAGCATAGAAGTGGTCCTCTAAGTAAGTAGCCATATCTGCCCCTTACAGAGAAGTCTCAACGAGATGGTCCCTACAAGGTCAAATCAGAGGGCTTTCATGATCACAACTTGAATAAGAAAGAGCCTGAGCTGGTGGTTGATCAGAGCCAGCTGGTCCCAACGCCTCAGCCTTGTGTAGGCCTAGGCATTGGTAGGTCGGCGCATTCTTGACCTAAGCCCCATGCAAGGCCCTGGCTTGGGGAGGGGCCTAGGCATCATCTGCAGATCCCCTCCAAACCAGGTAAGTGGGGACGGGGAGCATCCTGGCCCCCAGATATTTCTGGATGGGAGGGATGCATGGAGGGCATGGGAGACCCTAGGTAGCTCTGTTTCTTTTTTTAACATTTTTTTTCAATGTTTATTTTGGGGTTTTTTAATCTAAAGAAATGAAATAAATATTACACAAATCAAAATTTGTGGGGACACATCCCTCAAAAGCAAAACAAAAAATGAAACAATCTTCCCCCTTCCACAACTATTTTTTACCTACAGAAATCGCTCTAAAAATTGCTCACTTAAAGTTCCTGCCATAGTTGAACTTCTATCTACTTGTTTCCAGTTTCTCCATTGCAGACTTGCAAGCCTTATCCTATGTCCTCTGTTTCCAGTCAGTTTTCCATGTTTAAATCTTACTTCTGCAGGCCAACACCCTCTCTGTCTAAGGTAGCCTGCAGGATGACTTTTAAATCTCCTTAGGTATGCCAGGTGTCTTATAATAGCCAGAATGGACTCAAGAACCATTCTATCTCATTGGTTCCTACCCCAGGGACCCAACAAAGAACACAAAGTGGCTTCTGCCATCACATTCAGCGTTATACCTCACTGGGGGCTTTCCTTTCTGCTGCACTTCCAGAAACTCGTGGGCAGGGCCCACATACCCTGTCACACTTCTATTACACAGAATTGCAGTTTGAATTGGGAAACTCTCCTTTGGTCTCTTAATTGCAGCTTACTCTGGGCCTCTGTAAACTAACTTTATAAAACAGTACCTTAGGAAGGTCTGGTGGTGGCACAGTATCCACATGGAAATGCAACATGAAAACAGGTGTTCAAGCTTGTAAATTAGTATTTAAAGCTGTGCTTAATTCCATTAAATATAGTAACATTGTAAATGATGGTAGATAAAAATCAAGTGGTCTATCTAGTCTGCCCAGCAAGTTGCTCACACTAATAACTGCCACTCCACTCCTTACAGGTTACCCCCTTGCTATCTGTTAAGGGTACTAACTGCTGCTCCATGCCGTATCTTACACTAGCTCTTGTTTCTAGAATACTGTACATAAAAGATGGTTCATCTATTACCTATTTAACTTTGTATCTATTTGTAGTTTTTTCTTCCTTTGTTTTATTCACTCTGAGTGCCATGGTTTTGCAAATAAGTTAGATGAAGGAAAGAGACACACGTCTCTGCCATTGACACTGCCACCGATTCTTCAGCTGTTCCAAATGCTGCTGAAAAGAAAACCTCACAGTCTGCAGAATGCGCACAATCGCTCATCCGATACTGATGTTCAGTATATCTTCCCAGTACCATATGCAAAACTTATGGGAGTCCTTTTCTAAGGGGAATAGTAAAGTATAATAGGTGGTGACACATTGTTTATATGTATTAAAGGTTATCACATTCCATCCACTATATGAATAGCCCCACTTGACATCAGGCTGTTCTTCTCCAGTGATGCGTGACTTTTGCATTGTGCTGGGCAGAGTCAGTTGTCAGATCTTGCAAGAAGGATCTGAAACCTATTCAATTGCATTGAATCTTAGTATTTCTCTGTACTGGAAAGAACAGCACATAATCCTATCCAACAAACTTTTTTTCAGAGACACAGGGATCTTTAGAGAACTGCCTCAATTTCCAGAAAGCCCTGCCATGTGTACAAATAATAAAAAAAAAACCAATAAGAAAGGTGAATTTAAGCCAGAGTTAGGAAAAGGAAACTTGTCCTTTAAATTCCCTCTCTTTCCACTGATTGTAAATTTATTAACTCTAATCCAAAAAAAAGGGAAGAAAAGGATCGCTACTGAACAGTCCATAGGTAGCAAAAGAGACTTTATGTATCAACCATGGAGAAAATGGAGTCACAATGTCCCATTGTAGTGGTGCTTTGCAGAATTGCAGAAAAAAAGCAATATTGTAAAATTTTCATTTAAACCCATACATATGTCTGTAACTCAACACTGGATTTTTGCATCAAACAAACACCATGGAATCTGTGGGCATTAATAATGAGTTAGAGTGATACAATCTAATATAACAGATTTTTAAAATTAGTATTGGGATGCCTTAATGCAGAGCTTTCCAAAGTGTGTGTCGCAACACTTTACTGTGTCGCCTGAGGTGTGCCGGTGTGTCGCGCAAGCCCGGTGCACGTGACACACCGGCAAGTGGGAACCAATGCAGCCGCCGGTGGACCTCATCCCACTGGCGGCTGAGCAGTGAAGTTTCGTTGGGATGTGTGCCGGAGACACACAGCATGAAGATCGGTGAGCCGTGGTGGAACTTACCGTATTTTTCGCTCCATAAGACGCACTTTTTTCCCCCAAAAGTGGGGGGAAAATGTATGTGCGTCTTATGGAGCGTCCCTGGTTGTCCAGCGGGGGTCCGGGAACGATCTCCTGGGCTTCGGCCGTCGGCTGCCAGTAAACAAAATGGCGCCGACGGCCCTTTGCCCTCACTATGTCACTGAGACCGAACAATAGCAGTGGTCGGTCCCAGTGACATAGTGAGGGCAAAGGGCCGTCGGCGCCATTTTGATTACTGGCAGCCGACGGCCCACCCCCAGGAGATCATTCCCGGACCGCTCCTGGACCCCCGCTGGACCACCAGGGACATTTGGCAGGTCTTGGGGGGTCAGGAGGGTGGGGGGTTGCAGTAAATTAAGTCGGCAGGTCTTGGGGGGGTCAGGAGGGTGGGGGTTGTAGTAAATTAAGTCGGCAGGTCTTGGGGGGTTGCAGTAAATTAAGTCGGCAGGTCTTGGGGGGGTCAGGAGGGTGGGGGGTTGCAGTAAATTAAGTTGGCAGGTCTTGGGGGGGTCAGGAGGGTGGGGGGTTGCAGTAAATTAAGTCGGCAGGTCTTGGGGGGGGTTGTAGTAAATTAAGTCGGCAGGTCTTGGGGGAGTCAGGAGGGTGGGGGGTTGTAGTAAATTAAGTCGGCAGGTCTTGGGGGGGTCAGGAGGGTGGGGGGTTGTTAATTTAAAGGGTTGGGATGGGGTTTTTTTTTGGGGGGGGAGGGGTTCCCAGAGAAAGAAAAGTTTTCTGATCTGGGGAGTGGACCGAAATGGCCCTCCCCAGTCCCAAAAACAAAATGGGGAGAAAAAAAAAAGCTATACACTCCCCTAATTTGCTCCATAAGACGCCCAGACGCAGAGCCAGTTTAGAACAAATTTTTTTTTTTTTATTTATGGTCAGGTGCGTCTTATGTTTGGGGGAATTTCAGTGGATGCACAGAGTTACAGAACTGGAGGTGCAGGATTTATATTGACATTCTGTCCCTTCCTATAAATTCCAGTCTTGAAACTGGCCAGCTTTTTAAAATTACGCAGAAGACCCTTTGGACTTTCTTATTAACACCAAATATTCAAAATCTGTGTTCATCCCATCAAGCTCATATATCTCATTAAAGAGGTAAATTGAATAACACAATAACTTTGTTTTATTATTGTTATTCATAAATTAGAACAATAACATTAAGCTTGGAATATTATATATTTTTAATATAAATGAGAGGTTTTCACAAGATAGGTTGTGTCGTGAAACATTTTATTATGTATATATTTAAGGAAACACACATAAATTGTCGAAATACATTTAGTTCATTTAACCTTTAACCTCTGGTTTGCTAGTAAACTGAATTACTGTGTCCCGAAATTATGTTTGTCTAAAAAGTGTGTCACCAACATGAAAAGTTTGGAAAGCTCTGCCTTAATGGAATGTGAGTGAATGACTGGAGCCATTATTTTATGCTCCAATTGGAGCATATTGATTTTCAACAAAAGTATCAATTTTATTGTTGGACTGATGTTTTTGATGTAGGTGTTCACTAAGGAGAAGGACCATTGCTGGCTGACAAAACTGTGGATGGGAGTAGCATATGAACAACCCCTTTAACTGAAGAGAACGTTTGGGTAGAAAGGAAAATTGGTTCTTACCTGCTAATTTTCATTCCTGTAGTACCACAGATATGTCCAGATTCCTGGGTTTTGCCTCCCTTCCAGCAGATGGACCGAGCACACAAAAAGGGTCACCAACCCCCAACCAGACAGGGAAGACCCCACCAGGATTAAAAAACTCCTGGGAGGAAGGCTCAAAAACTAAAAATTGCTCAGACTGCAGAACTGCAGGTTTTGCACAATCTACCATCTGCTGGAGACAGAGAAATACTGAGGAAGTATAGATGGCACACATGGTTAAATAGCAGTGTCAGTAAAACTTTCTCTGTCTCCATCTGCTGGAAGGGAGGAAAAACCCAGGAGTCTGGATGAAAATGGGTACATATAGGGAACTAGCAAAACAAAGTGAACAAGGCTATGGGGCTGGATGAGATACATTCCAGAATAGTAAGGGAACTAGAGAACTGTTGGAGGGTCTACTGAATGACCTATGAAGTAAATCCTTAGAGAATGGAGTGGTCCCTCAAGATTGGAGAAGAGCAGTTTTGGTGCTCTTCAAAAAAGTAGAAGCAGAGAGGAAACTGGAAACTACAATTCAGTAAGCCCTTCTTGGTTGATGGAAAAATTAATTGAGACTCTGCTGAAGGAAAGGATCATAAATATCTACAATCTAATGAGTTTCAGGATCTGAGACTACATGGTTTTACCAGAGGAAGGACCTGTTAAACAAATCTGATAGCTTTTTTTGATTGTGTGACAAGAGAATTGGGTGCTGTGGAGATGACCATGCCCACAGGGAGGAGCCCTGTGAGGAGCCACAGCACTGGGCTAGACTAGTATACACCAAACACAGAATAGTTCTTTTATTAAACAGCTTGAAGAGAGCCACCAGAGGTGGCAGTAGTGAGGCAGTCAGTAGTTGCAGTCTCAGGGATCTCGGCAGAGGGAGCCCTTTTCTCCTTGATGACATCAGGAGGTTCCGCAGCAGATCTCCCAGCGAGGAGATACTGTGGAAGAGATAGACTGAGACTTACCATACTCACTAGGTGTTTGCTGTTGCTTTGCAATTCCACCAGGAATGTTGTAGAAGGGAGAGCAGGCCCTCGAGGAGCGAGTATCTGTTCCCTGTAAGGCATGTGAAATAAAGCAGAGGGCCTCCGAGGAGCAGGTACCCAGGTTAGTAATTACCCCGAAGGGCAGAGAGAGAGCTTCCTGCAGCAGCACGAAAGCGGCAGAGTAGCGTAGACAGGAATGGAGTCCTTGCTAACTCAACAAGCTAGCAAATTAGTGAAGGTAATATACCCGGATGGCATGACATCAGCATGAGGGAACGCCCTCGAGGTTCACGCCAAGGGTGGTACAAAGACGTGGGTTGTGCGCGCACCCTAGTAAATACCTGGGAGGAGCAATGGTGGGAGCTGCACCATAGCTGTTCCGGGGACACCAGAGAGGTCGGCTTGTAGACGTGGCGGTAGCCATCTTTCCCAGGTAAGCGGGAGGAGCCGTGAATAAGGTGAGGCAAACAGGGCGAAGCCATCGAGGACCAATGGACGCAACACCAGCAAGCTTATGGAAGCATCTGTTGAGAGAAGAAGAAATGATAAACTAAGTATTATTTAAAAGTATGCTCACCTTCTATGGACTTATATTTACTTTAATTCTTCTTATCTGTTCAGATTGTTTTTCTAGTACTGACAGCTAAAAATAAAACTCTATTCCTCGTGATGTTAGGGTGCCATAAAGCTGAAATTTTATTACTAGCCAACTGGAAAGTAAAACATCAATCTGCTACTGCAATTGGTTGACTTAGTTTTCTGACAAGTTCCCCCTGTTATAAAATATTGTAAATTAAATCTCTCCTGCCCAAAGCAAGATTGGTTTAATTTGCATTTCCCCAAGATGTATGGAAATGCACTAAAGCCAGCACATGTATGCATCAGAGATTCATAAGTCAAGAACAAACAGTAATAAGAATTTTGATCAAGTTTAAACTGAGCCAGACTTTAAATGTATTTGTCCCTCCTGAGTTAATTTGATGGATTTATTTAGGTTCCTAATTCTAAAGGATTTTTTTTATCATAGGCATAGGGAAGAAAATTTCAAACAACTGTGCGCAGGGGCACACACACATGAAATAAATGCATTTCATAAAGCATGTGTAGCTGTACTCTGCAAGATACGCACGAATGCATGCAATGCATTGAAACCACATGAATCTAAAGTTACCCGTGAAAGTCCCAATTTACATGCGTAATCTGTTGCATTTTACAAGTGCAAGTCAATGAAATTGCCACTTTACCAATTAGTCTACCAGTTTACCCAGTTCTTCTGTAACTTATTGAAACCCTCCTGGTTACTTCAGCTTGAAATCCCTCCAAGTTTACCCAGGCTTTCCACCCATTCAGTACTATACAAGAAACACATTTAATCTCACACCAGATAATTAGCCGGTGAAAAATAAGCAAAGCCATCTGGATCAGCTATTTGGTAAATCTGTTTACAGGCAAAAGCTGATTTATATGGAAGAAACAGCTATTTGAGACATCAAAGCCACCATCCTAGAATGGGCAGCTTACTCTACAGAGAGATACCAGCAACAGGACCAGCGTGGCACCCTGCAGCCCAGGAAATGTCCAAGTAGTCTTATTTATCAGCTAAAGGATGCAGGATGGAAACAGCTACAGCTGGAGGCAAAAACAAACCTCGAAATAACCAACAAGGCTCTCCTGGAGCAGTTCCTGGATGGGCTGGACTGGCCTTTGTGGAACTGGATGTGTCTTAAACCAGGTCTCATCCTAGAGAAAGTATTGGAAGTGTTAGGTTCCTTACACTGAGCCCAGCAGATGCCAGAGCTAATACAAAAGCTTGAAAGTCAAACCATACAGGCTTTCTGAAGCAGCAGTGAGAGTGCAAGATCCCAACAAGTGTCCCCAGTGCAGGACAGCTCTGGTTCTGTATTATGGCCACAGGCACCAGGTCCTCCAGCTTGTTTTAATTGTGGAAAGAGGAGTCAATTGGTCAGAGACTGTTGCTAGGAAAGGAGACAAAGCTTTGCACATTGACCTGGTGAACCGATCAGTATGAAAGGTTAAGGTTCACACTGGCACAGAAAAACCTCCAGAGGGGGAATGCTCCTGGGGTTGAAGGACAAAGAAGTTCCTGGGGTATTAAGAACAACAAATGAAATAAATGAAAAGTAGAAAGAGGGCAGATATTTTCTCCTTTTGCTCACTTTGTGCAAAGAGTGGGCATGAGGAGATGTTTTGCCCCTCCGATGAAGAAAATTAAGAACCTTTAATAAGAAGCATTGAGGTTAAAGAGGATCAGGCCCCACAGGTGTGCTCCTATTGTACTGCTAAAGACCATGCTGTCAAGGATTGTTTACAGCTTAAGGATCTAGCATGGGATTGAAATCTAGTGATGAGCCACAAGTGGGAGCATGACTGAGCAGAGCTCCACAGCTGTAACTCCATTGATATTCGTTGTGAGGGACTTAGGGACTTTGTGAGCCCAATTGAGCTGGATGAACCTTACTCAAGCTCTGGTAAACTCAGGGTACGTAAAGACTTTTATTAGTAAGGAGCTAGCCCAGGGGATGTATATCAATTACAGAAAGAAGAAGACATGGTGTACAGCAACAGAACACAACCATTCAGGTCCTACTAATCACTTTGGCAGAACAGGCCTATTTAGAAGTGGGGATATTTCCAGAACATCCATAACCCATTATTATGGGATGCAATTATCCCCAGTTTGAGACATGCATGAGATACATTTTCAAATACTGAGTTCCCAAAGTTATATTATGCATATTCATTGTGGATTTCCTGAAAACCTGACTGGTCTGGGAAGCCCTGCCTTCACAGATTCCCCCAAAAAGCTGGGGGAGTATAACCCTAGAGAAGTTAAGCAAACTACACCTGAAAACAAGACCTTAGAGCTTTTCTGGAGGCATAAACAGATGTAGGAGGGGAAGGTACACTCTGGCCTAAGGGGGTCCCATAATGACCCTACCCTCTGCTAGGAAAAGAAATGGCCAGTCATAGTTCAGAGTGGAAGAGGAAAACAGGAATGGTGATTTACTTTTCCAGGAGAATCTGAGTAGAGGCAGATGCTTGACCTGAGGAGGAGGGTATGTAAAGGAATGCATGTTAGACCCTCCTTAAAAGTTCAGGATCAGGCATTTAGCCTTGTCTACCTTAAGGCAGTCCACAAAGGAATCCTGGTTACAGGCATTTCCCCTGGGGAGAGAATTAAGAAGGTAGGCCAAGAGAGGAGAGGAGGCCCCAAATGAGACTAAGAGAAAGGAGGAACTTTGCTAAATGGCTTATATGTGTGAACTGCTACACTTCTGTTTCCAGCACTGCTGAGGTAAGCAGGCTTGTATTTTGTATTGTAATTAATAACAACTGCAAAAAGTTAGCCAGAGTCCAGATTGAATCTATTCTCTGAAAAGCCAAAACCCACTTGAGGTGTCACATGATTCCTATGCTCAGCAGTGGCTGTCATGACTTAATGTTTTATAGCTAGAGTTTTTGGATTGCCATGTCTCTTTATGCATATGTATAGGTGAATTTTAAAAACCTGACGTGCGCAAAAATCACAAGATGACTGAATATGTCAGGTCACATGTGCCAAACAGATTTAAAAGCCACCAGGATACACACGGAAATGCTGCTGTGTACATTTTAGCACTTCCGAAAAAGGGGCAGAGCTTGGGCATGGTCTTGGAAGGCTAAGGGTGTTCTGGGATTTTTACTTGAAATTTGCGCGTAAATAATAACCTGAACTGTCATGCACAGAGGTCCCTTGCGTTAACTTACTTCTGCTATGGATGACGTGCAAGTGATAAAACAAAAGAAGCCAGGCAGATCAGCAGGGTTTTAAGGGTCAGGGTTAATAGGGGAGAAGGGAGGCTATTAAACTACCGGGGTTTGGAAGTTGTATTCCTTACCTGGGAAAACTGGGAAAGAAATTGGTAAAACTGGCCACGGCGTCAGCATGTGTGCTTTCTAAAATTTCCCCATTTACACTGTAGAAGTGGGATTTTCACGTGCCCACATAAAATTTAGGGCACACGTGCATGCAGTCAGACTATTTTATAACATGTGTGTATATACAGACAAATGTTAAAAAATAGCCACATCCCTGGGCCCTGGTTGACAAACGTGCGAACATGTGCACCCATGTATGTGTTTAAAATTTTCCGTCCCTGTGTTTTAGCATGTTTTTAAAATATTTACCTTAGTTTATGAATATTGATTTTGTTTCACTCATATTATGTTATTGTTTTATGTTATTTATGAATATTCTATTGTAAACTGCTTTGAACATTGGAAACAGTGGCATACAAAAGTTTTCATAAATAAAAATATTTACTTTCATATTTTTGAGGATTACCAGGGTCATTCATTAAAATGCATTGGGCCATTATCGTGTGCGCTAGGGCGTTATCACACGCGATAACACCCTAATGCACATGAGACTTAAACTTCTGCATTGCGACGTTAAGATTTAAATGAGGGAATGGGGAGGGGTTAGGGTGGGGTTTGTTCAGGGTTGATATAATTTTTATGCTGGCACCACTGCGGAGGATAATGTTTTACACATTATCGCCAGCTGTAGCACTGGAAATAACAATACCTTTTGCTGTGACGCTATGTGTGTGATAGTGAGCATCGTGGCCGCAACTGTGGCAGATGAAAATACACCGCTTAGTATTCAAATTTTGTGCACTATTGGTGTGTGCACTCATTAAATTGTTTATGCTTCATTTATAGTGCTATTGTCCAGTTTAATTGATTGCCGCACATTCTTCTGCTGTGAAAGACTATAACACCCCAGAATGATATGGATTCATTACACAGTGATAAGAAGGTGGTGGAGCCACTTTTGATTGGGGGTTCTTGGTTTTGGGCTTCCATTGGAAGGATTGGGGTATGGACTGGAAGAAGGATCAAGTCCTGTATCATAATGGAGGGCAAACCCTGATGGGAATTATTGGAGGGGGATGTGGATGGTATTTCACATGCTAACCAGCCCTTCCACTTTGGGCAGGTTAACACTAGAGATTTTGTGATCCAGCATGTGCATGATAACATTTTGGGTTAGAGCATAAGAAATTGCCATACTGGGTCAAACCAAGGATCCATCAAGCCCAGTATCGTGTTTCTAACAGTTTTCCTAGAAGCCTCTCATGAGGAACTTTGTTAAACGCCTTCTGAAAATCCAAGTACACTACATCTACCAGTTCACCTTTATCCTCATGTTTATTAACCCCTTCAAAAAAATGAAGCAGATTTGTTAGGCAAAACTTCCCTTGGGTAAATCCATGCTGACTGTGCTCCATTAAATCAAGTCTTTCTATATGCTCTACGATTTTGATCTTTAGAATAGTTTCAACTATTTTTCCCAGCACTGGTCAGGCTCACTGGTCTATAGTTTTCCGGATCACTCCTGGAGTCCTTTAGTATAAACATTAATCATCTATATACAATGTCAAAATATTTTTTTGGGGGCATACACTAAAATTTATTATAAAACCAATTAAGTATTGTTTTAGAATACTAATTTATTTTTTGAACACATAGAAATATAATTTTTAACATGATTTTTACTGCATAGGCCCCATTATGTTTATCATTGGTATGGTTTATATATGAAACATTCTATACTTTCGCTAAGAAAAATATTTTAAGGAACCAATGAAAATGGGAATGCCATGCTAAAATTGTGCATTCATGCTTATAGGATTGGTAAGCTTGAACAGTTTAGATGCTTTCTTTCAGTTAGTCCAATATTTGTAGTGGTAAGCAAGAAATTGGTCACTCTTTTTACATCTGGAATGCAGTGTGTGCATGTGTTTTCATTATTGGCATATTGTGTGTGTTGGAGTCTTATATTAAGATTATTTTAGGAAGTTATTATTAGATTCCCAGAAGATTATTATATAGAAGGTGGAGGTGAGATTGGATCAAAACAATCCCCAATAATTGATAAATGTGGATAAATGTATGTACATTGCACATAGCTTAGCAAAAGGATTTATTTATTTATTTATTTATTTATTTAGCATTTTTCTATACCGACCTTCAAAGTTAAATACCTTATCAGGTCGGTTTACATCGAACAGGGACATAAACAGTAAACATAAACAACTTATTATAATCAGGAGAAACAAAGTTACATTTAACAAGGACTGCAAAACTTGGAAGCTTAAAACAGCTGGAAAGAAGGCTTAAAAAGGGTAGTAAGTTAAGAAACTAAGACCTAAAAGTCCGTGATAGTGCTAGTTGAGCTATTATGAAAGTACTGATGCTTGTGTAGAATTTAGAGAGGCTATTATGAAAGTACTGATGCTTGTGTAGAATTTAGAGAGGATCTGGGTTCCATTGCTCATGAGCCGGTTCGTCATCTAATGTGTGTCTGAGGGGTCCGGGAAGGCTTGGCGGAACAACCAAGTCTTGAGTTTTTTCTTAAATGTTACTAGGCAGGGTTCCAGCCTGAGATCTGCTGGGAGGATCATTGAGGCCTTAACCTGTAGCATGCTGCATGTTACTAATGAGCTGAAGATAAGCCAGGATACTCTGTTCTTTCTACATTTGTTTTATTTATTTATTTATTTGTTTGTTTATTTATTTATTTGTTTATTTATTTATTTAAAGCTTTTCTATACCGGCATTCATGATACAATCATATCATGCCGGTTTACAAATAACAGGGGGGTGCAATAACTTTGTTCTTTTTAACCAGTGCAGAGGAAGCAAAAAGTTACAATATAACAAGGTTGTTGAAACTGGGGTAGGAAGAAGACAAGAATAGACAAGAATAAATATATATATATATATATATATATATATATATATATATATCTTTTACTAAGAGATAAGGCTGGTGAAGGACTGTGTTTGAACCTTTTGGGAGCCAGGCAGTACCAGCATTTTAATTGGCCATAGCTGGCTATTGTCAGAGATATGAGTACTGATTCTGGATTAGAGCTAGGAAATGGGAATATAAGGAATTGAATATGACAATGTTCTTTGAATGGCCCATGGACCTAGAGCGAGCAGCTGGTTCATGCAGTTCCTGAGCTCATAATAGCCTTTTATTTTTGAAAAGATACTATCCCATAGAAAGGAAGGCCTATATGGAAAGTATTTCCTGTTTAGACTCTTTTCTTTATTTCTATCCTTGTTATTGCAATAATTATTTGTCTTGATTAATCTGTGTAATGCTTATTTTGATGCTGTGCTTATTACTGATATTTACTTTGATATTGACTTTGCTGATTATACAATTTTCTACCAATTTTTATCTTAGTATAGTAAACAAAGTTTTGCTTTTACAAGATTGTGTGTGTGCATTCTATAACATAATATATCACCACTCGGGCTTTTACAAGTCTATGTCTGTTTCTGTATCTGTGGCAGTAGTCAGACAATAAGAGGTGAATTTTAAAAGCCCGATGCTTGAATTAATTAGAGTATGCACATGAAGAAGTCGGGTTTGCATGTTTTGAGTGGATTTTAAAAGCCACCAAGATGTGTGCATTTCAAAAGTTTTCAAAAAGGGGCTGGGCATGAGAATGGTCTGGGCATATCCTGGAGTGAACCAAAGATGTGAGCATAAATACTGATACAACTCAGCATATGCCGAGACCCCCTGCTGTGAAACTTTACTTCTGCTATTGTTGCTGTGTATGTTAAAATTGAGGGAAAATAAAGCAGATCTGTGGGGTTTTAAGGGTCGGGACTAATTGGGGGGGGGGGGGGGGGGGGTGTGAAGGCTATCAAACCAGGGGGATAGGAGGACTTATCTCTTAACCTGGCAAACTGGGGACAAACTAGTAAAACTGAGAAAGGTGGCATGCACCCCTTTAAAATCCCCTATTTACATGACAGAAGTGGCAAATGCGCGCAAATGCACACACCCACCTTCACCCTCTGACCACACCCTCCGCCTTTCACCCTCTGCTTTTATCTCCGCCTTCACCTTTCTCCCTCTGCCCCCTCTCCCCTCCCCCTGCTTCGCCCCTTCCCCCCTTTGCATTCTTGCACCCTAACTTAGTTATAAATAAATCCTCCCCCTGCCACCCCAGTACCCACTCCCCTTGTACCCGTTAAGCCTGTTTAAGCCTTCGTGATTTAGCCAGCTGCATATGAATACTGTATATAAGTTCTGTATATAAACACTGTATATAATCCTCTGTTAAATAGCGCCCTGTACATAAACCAATGCATCTTCCCTCTGTATATCACCTTTAGATTTACCGGGGATATATCCTCCTCGGCCATCCAATCAATTGAATTATGTACCATTTAGACTCCCCCTCCGCTATTCCCGTTATCTGAATTCTCTTTGCTGATTTCTTCTACCTTCGTTATTTCCCCCTGCTTTTTGTAACTTTTTGCGTCTGCTTCCTTGCTAAGTTTACCCGAGTTTCATGTAAACCGATGTGATATTCATTTGAATGTCAGTATAGAAAAGTTTCAAATAAATAAATACATGCTGCCAGGCTTTTTTATAATGTGTGTTTCAGTATTTTTTCAGCGATAGCCGATCGCATTGCTAAACTCTCTGTCATCAAACGGCTCCTGTTCCGTCAGACAGCACCATAAACAAGCAATTACCTGTCTTTGCCTCTCTTTACCAGCCATATCAGTTAATTGTGTATACAATATTTAAAGGACTTACTCATTTTTTATTGTACAGATCAGTCCACTCACTGTCCACCCTTACCAACGCCGAGTCCTTGAAGGAGTCTGATAGGCTATTACCATAAAACACACCCCTTTTTCTATCGCATGTGATATTTGATAAACCTGGGCCTAATTTACTTTTCTGTTTCTTGGCTTTCGTGAATCCTTGTTTGGTCCCCAATATTTTCCTTAATGTCATGTTTTAATATATATTTTTTTTTGGGAGGGGGGGAACAAAGAGGATACTTTATCTTGCAGCCAAGCAAACCTGTGTTTAAAGTTCTCCTCCCCTGAGTTCATTCTTCAGCAGGTCATAGTATATTCATGTTTGCATGTATCAGGGGGATGACTACACTGGGGTTCTGGAAAGGATTGTCAGTGCAGAAACCCAATGTAAATATATTAAAACTAGAGACGATGATAAAGCAAAAGAAGCTTTAAAAAATGTTGAATCCCAATCTCTCAGCTATAGAAATTGAAGATAATTAAATGAATTTTCAATTTAACTAATTAGCTTCATTTTTTTGCTAAGATTACTGTAATAAAAATTCCTACAATATGAGCAGCACTGAGCAAAGGAAAGAATAAGAGAATGAGGGAGAAATAGAAAAATGGAAAGATAGAGAGAAAAAGGGTGAAGGAAAAGTTATTACTTGTCCTAGTAAGTGTTAAATTATATTGTGTTTTATGCACATGTATGTCTTGCACATATCTGCTCATAAATCACTGCCCCAAGCTTCCCTCCAGGAAGCTGAAAGAATGCATCTCGCAGGAGAAGGAAATGCATTTACAATGACTGCAGCTATAAAACAAACAGTTAATCCAAGGCAACAAATAAGAAATAATCTTCAGAGGCCATGCCTCTGGGCCCTGCAAAACCTCAGATTCTCGCTCTCTTTTTTTTCTTTTAGCTTTTCTTTCCTATCAGAGAAGTAGAATGTTTATATAATACAGCAGTGCATTAACCATGGTCTTGCACTGAACCTACCAGACCTGTCTCCCTCTGCACCATCAAACTGCAAGAATTTGCATTCATAAGGGGAAAAAAAGTGTTGGAAGTAAAGCAGAGGAAATTTTGGTTTCCAAGTCTATCAGTATATCTATCTATCTATAATTATGTCTATCTAGCTGTCTTTATTTATACAGTACATAGATATTAGCAATTGAGAAAAGGATGACAAAATGATCACTAGATCTAAATTTCCCCTTATCCTGAGTGGTATTTCTGCATTTGTCAGAACCAGATGCATCATAACTTCCCTTTGAGTAGCCTCTTTCACTACTTTCCTTATAGGATTTCTAGAATGCTTTCTCTCCTAGCTGACATGACAGATTGTAGGTTCCAGTCCACATTCAGTAGACCGAGGTCACTTGCAAGCAGGATGTCCCCTTTGCATGCCATCTTGAGAATGCCTCTTACCATATCCAAATTCATCTCCTTCAGAGCTTCACAGCACACAAACTCATTCCTGTAGCAAAATGCAGCAGAGGGAGGGAAAGCAAAGTTTGGCCTAGATTTATGAAGCCACATTACTTTGATATTGCAGGGCCTCCCTGACAGGTGGCCCTGGAGTGGGTAGGGGGTCTACCAAGACCACCAAGGGAACTTAACTACTTTGAATACTGGCAACCTACAGCCCGATTGCAGGAGATCGCTCCAGGACCCCTGCTGGACCACCAGGGACTTTTGGAAAGTCTTGGGGAGGTCAGGAGGTACATCTGCCCTGCATGTGCATTTGTACTCCTTATATTAAACATTTACTCATGGAGATATTACGTGTCTAGTTCCTTTAGCACATCTCTGCCTTTACATGTACAAGTCAGCAAATGTTCAAACATGTGGAAATGAAGGAAATTACCAGTGTTAGCAATTCAGCCAGATGTTTCCTCAGTCCATCTCTAGGTCATCAATACCCTCCTGGTTCTTCAGCCTGAACTCCCCCCAGTTTACCAACACCCCTCACCCAGGCAGTATTTAGCAATAAATCCTTTTAGCTGGGGTAAATAGACCTAACACACTTACATGTGTCACTTTGGCAGCCCTGGGCTGCCTCTGTTTTACATGCAATATTTTGCCTACATGTGCACATATGGATCCTTTATAAAATACATGGCATTTGTGCAAACATCTCTTAAAATTCACCTGAAAGTGTGTAAATTGGCTTTGAAAATTGCTATTATAGTATGTTACATTAACACCTGTAACTCCTCTAAAAATGACTTCCCATGTGGGTAACTTTCAATGCTTGTGTTGTGCCTGTCGGTCGCAGACGGCTGCGACCTCTGTTGCTTACCTCCTTTTTCCCTGCACCAGCAATTCTGGGGAAGATGGCAACCTCTGCCTCCACACGCTGACCTCCCTGGCGTCCCCGGGACAGCATGGGCGATCCCGTCCACCATCTTGAGTCGGGGATTACCTAAGGCGTGCGCGCACGCACATCAGTCCCTCTCTTATTCACGTCATGGTGGGAACCTCGGGGGCGTCCCCTCCGCATGACGTCACCCGCCAGTGTATTTAAGCCTTCTAGACTATGCTTTCTACGAGTTAGCAAGGACTTCCTTCCTGCTGAATTCCACTTCCTCAGAGACGCTTTGCTTCTCTCTACTGAATCCTGAGTTCCTGACTTGAACACTTTAGGTACCCGCTCCTTGGAGGGCCTTCCTGCCTAGAGATTCATTCTACTCCTAACTGGAACGACCTTCTCAGGCTTCTTAGTAAGCTTCTCTGATACCATCTCTTGCCGATGGAACCTCCGGTGTACCCCACGCTCTGAGCCACTACCGTGCCTTACCACAGCATATCTACATTCTACACCTCGGAGTGAGTACCTATTTCTACCCAGCTCTACTGACCTCCTACACCTCTCTTCACCTACTGCATAGATTCTCGGCGTACTCTGCTCTGCGGGCCATTACCGGATCTACCATTCTCAGAGGTATCATCTTGAGGAGAATCTCCCCGGCGTACCCCGCTCCACGAGCCACTACCGAGGATATCATCACTGGACAACATCCCCACTCTGAACTGTATCCCGTTCCCACTCGGTGGGCATCACTTCTACGTTGCTGTATAATAAAACCTCACTACTCTCTGTGTCCTTCATTGCTGAGGCCACACCTATCGTGGTGAGTCCCCACAGGGCTCCTCCCTGTGGGTGGAGTCAGCTCTCATCACAATCCAGGATTCACAACTCTACCAAAAACATAACAGCTTGATGGGTGGGCAACTAGTGATTTTCCCAGGTAAAATGATTGTCTGAAAATAGCCTTCCTTCAGCTTGGCCAAAAGTATGCACAGGGTTCCACACCATATGCTGTTCCTCCGTTAGGTAGTTTTCTTTTTATCTCTGTCTTTCTTTCTCTAGCAGCTGTAATTGGGCTAATACCTCTCCTTTTCGTTGGTCTACTTCATGGCATTTACAAATTCTTATTTATTATCGGAGGGAATATGCAAAAAAACGACAGTGCTGTTTCACAAGTAAGAAGGTGAGCACGATGCTAAAGACAGTTAAAGGGGTGATGGCCCTCTCAGATGGGTCTCTTCTATGGCTCATGCTACAGTGGAAAAGGGAAAATAAGTGATAATGATGATTTGAGAGTATCATTAAGTGCCCTGGAGTTTGCTTTCAATGTGTAGCTTGCTTTGGTTATTATGTTTATGTGTTTATGATAAATTAGTGTAATTATTGATGTACTCTATATGTTGCAGCCATGCGTCCCATTGAAAGATATTTTTTCTTTGTAAAGATTGCAGAACATCATTGTTGCCTGGTTGTAGGTTTATGTGGAGGGAAGAGGGTGAAGAGGCAAAGTGGAATGGAGGGAATTTAAGAGAGTAGGACATCAAAGGTGCCTGCTGGCTATGTTATGGCAAGTTATGTTATATTTCTATAATTGTTTTTGCCGTATTGTGATTCATAATTAAAAATGTTAAATAAGATATGGGCAATCATTTTTATTGTGACAGAATGCAGTTTAGTGACATGAATATGCGGGTGGGGAAATGAAGTTATGAACTAACAATGTTTTCAACTTTAAAAATTAAAGTGGAATTTTTGCTTTCATTTTTCTTTTTCGCCTCTTTCCCCTCTAAAATTCAAATCTGCCTGGATATGAAACTTTGCCATATATGACTTATCCAGCTAAGTTTCAAATGATATTTAGCAGCACAGCAATGCTACTGAATATCCGCGTATAAACCACTACTTAGCTGGATGTTAAATCCGGTTAAGTTTAACCTCTATGTTGGCAGCTCCAACTTACCTCCTCATTTATCAAAATGCGCTAAGGCGTTTTCGCATGCATTAAGGGCTTATTGCATGTGAAAAGCACCATTAACGCATGCAATAAGCCGTTAACGCATGCGATAGTATCATGTCGTATGGTGCAATGCAAACCTGAAAAAGAGGAGGAGTTAACGGTTACTGAAGCCCTATCGCATGGCTTTAACTACAATTTTTTCAGGAGTGTTAAGCCGTGTGATAGCTTGCGTTATGGCTATATCACCAGTTGCGGTGTTTTTCACGGATGCTGGTTTGAAGCTCTGAGAGAGAGAGAGGTGAGATTTAGGTATTAGTGTAGGGGGTTAGGGGCCACTTTGACATTCAATGTGCAATTTTCTCTCAACCTATCTTGATGTTACCCAGCTGGAGAGTCCATCAAGAACATTGCACAAATCTCATCTTTGGGTGAGTTTCCTCACTCCAAGGGTCATCAAATGTTCACAAGAGACCACTGTTCTGTTCGTACGTCTCACATTGAATGTCAAAGTGGCTCCTAACCCCTACACTACTGCCTAAACCTCACCTCGAGTTACTAGGTGGGCCTCCCATAGAGATATAAATACCTATCTAGGGTCAGGGCATTATTGCTTCTGTTTCTCCCTCTCTCTCTCCCTCCCCCCCCCCCTTTCTGGTAGTAAACATGATCCCCCCCAGTGGTTGTATGTAGGAAATACCACATTCTGGCACTTATCTCAAAGTGCAAAAAAGTGATCGCAATTTGCAGTAACTTAGCTCTTTGCATAGGTATTAGCACAAATTGCAATAAACTCCCTATTACCATAAAACACGCCCCTTTTCCCATCACATGCAATATTTACCGCAGTTTGATAAATCTAAGCCTTAGTTATCTGGCTAAGGCTGAATATCTCCAGTTAGCCGGATAACTTATCAAGTGAAGCAGTGTCTCCCTGATCCACCCATTGCCTGCCCACAAGCTGACTGGCTAATAGATAGCTGGGTAAGTGACTTATCCAGCTATTGAGCGCTGAATGCACTTTAAATATCAGACCCGTGAAGTTTAGCAGATTTGATCTGAACTCATCCTCATCTTATATCTCTTCCAATGGAGGTTACTAGGTTGTGATGCCTTGCAACAGGAAAAGTATAGTGCATTCATTTAAGACCATACAGCTCCATTCTTCAGGTATCTTTAGGGGGGAATAATTTTATAAGAGCTTGCATGGGGTTAAAGTCTATGGGTACTTTGCACTTATAGACTTGAGCCCTAATTTTCAATGTGAACGTGAAAATGCGTGGATTGTCCCACGCAGTGTATGAGCATACAAATAAATGCAGAAAGTTGCACCTGCTCCACAGCATATATAGCCTTTTGTGTGTATATTTACGCAATCTGCATACACTGTGTAAAGGCATTCCTTGTCCTGATCTGAACACACAGAACACCTCATGTTACTGCGGGTAAAAGTACAGGCAGAATGGGGTTTCAAGGTACTTTTACAGTACAGCCCCAATTGTTTTTCTAAGCATCACTTCTGTGCACTTCTGTGCATAAAGCATTTATGTTCAGAAATGGCCTTTTCATCATTACCCAGGGGTTTTTACATGTTAAAGTATGCATAGAAGTGATGACCTTCCTGTATACTTTTCTGCATACTTGAAAGAGCATGCCCAGGGGTTGACCTGGAAGGGGAAATTCATTTACATCCATATATCTGATTTTCAAAAGGATGCATGAAGCTGTTTGAACAGCTACATTTGCTCTCTGGCAGGTGTAAATATCCATGCCTATGTCATGCACAGGTCCATGCAGTGTTGCTAATTTAAAAGGCTGCTTTGAAAACGTGGGCTGCTTTGCAAGTACTTTGTACATGTGGACTTCTTCTCTTAGAGCGCTGTTATAAAATGAGGCTTTATGTGTATGTCATTTTGAAAATCAAGCCCAAAAAGTACCATTTGATCCCATAGTTAGTGAAATATGTCCTATCACTTAAACATACATACCTCCCAAACTACAGCTTAAAGAACTTGTGATCCAATCTTAATCCTAGGAACTTGAAAAAATAGTCCTGTCTTTATTAGTTATAAGTTGGAAGGAGGTAAATCTTATTTACAAACATACTGGAATTTCTGGAGGTTACTAAAGCTGTCATTGGACCAACATAGGCACTGTTGAAAGATGCAATGGTCAGGACTCTTTCCTCAGGACAATTACAACTAGTAGAACTCTGTCATTCAAACAATATTGTGAGATTTACTGGAGAGCATGTTGCCAAAATATTGAGATTTCATGGCATCTTGCATTACCCCCTAAGCTCAACTGAAGGAGATCAGAACGCACAAGTCATTCTGAATGAGAACAGTTTGTGGGTTCTGATTGCTGACCTAATTGCTAACTTGGCAATTGAGACAAAAATCGTATCCAAGCTAAAGATCATCTACATCAGTTGCAATACCAGATCTTCGATGATGTGTCTATACTTAGAGGGGAAGGAAAGCAAAATCCAAATTAGTTGTAATCCTGGTCACTAAGAGGGCAATTCTATAACAGCCAATTTAGGGCAGAAGTCAGCATGCAAAAAGTACACACAGGCTTCAACCCAAATTTTCAAAGTAGATTTTGAAAATTTCACTTTGAAAAAGAGTGTGTGTTCATGAAAACCGGGTTGGCATGTGTACATGCTTGGAAGCAGGGGGACATATATACACATTCATTTTTGTTCATGTGTTATAAAATCAAACACGTAGCCATACATGGTTTCTCTTACCCCCAATTTGGGCCAGCACCCCCTCCCAGAATGACTTTCTCTAGCACACATAAAAATGCACATGAAATCCCTTATGAACATGATTTTTACACACAGCCCTCCCTTACAGGCATAAAACTGGGCTTTACGTGTATAAATGCATTTGAAAGTCAGGCCCTGAAACTTTTCCATAAAATAGAAAAGGAAACTCATCATCTGTACTGCTGCTATTTGAAATAAAAGTATTGGAGGTGGCTGACTGTCATTGTTTTCTCCAGCGGATGATATCACGATCACTTTTAGCACTCTATTTTCACTTTTAAACAATGTTCCATCAAAAGATAAGCACATTTATTCGGTATGTGTTAAAGTCACTTCTCTGAATCCCTGCTTAATTATTAGGCTGCTATCACCATCACTGAGCCATCAGAAATATTAAACTTTTTGAACCTGACTTAAACATAGCTATATTTAGTTTTAAAATGGATTATGTTCAGAAAAGTATATTTCAAAGATCTGTTCACCCAAAGGGATGGTAACTTTTTTACCTGACACGTTGGGGCACATGCACACGTGTTTGTTGGCCTGTGCCCGGGGACGCAGCCATTTTATAACACGCGTGCACATGTACGCACAATTTTGCAAATTCTGATTCTACTGCATTAGTGGGAGTTTGTAAAAGACGCATGCCAACACCATTACCAGTTTTCCCAGTGCATTCCCAGTTCCCCCAGGTAAGGAATAGGACTTCCAAACCCCCCTAGCTTAATAGCCTTCCTTCTCCCCTGTTAACCCCGACCTTTAAAACCCCGCTGATCTGCCTAGAAATTTTTGTTTTATAACTTACACGTCATCCATAGCGCCTGTGCGTGTAAGTATTTACACGTACATTTCAAGTTTGAATCCAGAAATGCCCATGACCTGCCCAGATCACGCCCATACCCTTCTCCTTTTTTTGAACTTTTCATTTATGTGTGCAGCGGCAAGTACGCACATATCTGGTTGGCTTTTAAAATCTGCTCAGTGTGCACTGTCTGAACATATTTGCACATCCCCTAATTTCGGCACAGGTCAGGTTTTTAAAATTCACCTTTTAGAAGATAACTTTAAAAAAAACTATTTGCAGTTGAACATTTATGGATGTAAGTGGATGTAGGGAGATTTACCCTAGTATTTTATAAAATGTGCTGTAAAGATAATACTATATTGTATTTTAATATGTGGCAGTACACAGTGCTGTTGTTCTATAAATATGAAGTAGCAACGCTTGAGCATGCTGGATACTTGAAATCTCAGATGTTTGGGCTCCAGTGTTTCAATATGTTTCTCAACCTCATTGAAGACTATATTTCATGATGTATGCCATTACATAGTAACACAGTAAATGATGGCAGACAAAGACCCGTGGTCCATCCAGTCTGCCCAGCAAGTTTTATTTATTTATTTGTATTCTGTTAATGTACTAACTGCCATGCTTTGTAAGTTACTCCAATGCCTTATGTCAAGGGTAGTAACTGCTACTCCATGCTGGTTACCCAATGCAGGTAACCCCTTATCTTAATTTCCATCCTTTAGCTTTTAGGGATCCTCTGTGTTTATCCCAATTTATCTTGAATTCCATTACAGTTCTTGTCTTAACTACCTCTACCAGGAGGGCATTACATGCATCCACCACCCTTTCCATGAAGAAATATTTTCTGACATTGTTCCTTCCTCCTTGGAGCTTCATATTATGACCCCTAGTTCTACAGCTTTCCTTCCATTGGAAAAGGCTCAATTCCCATGCATCATTTGTACCCATCAAGAATTTAAATGTCTGTATCATAACCCTCTGTGCCTTCTCTCCTCCAGGGTATACATATTTAGATCCTTCAGTGTCATCTCATATGGTTTTGATGCAGATCGCAAAACATTTTGGTTGCCTTTTTTTGGTCCGCTTCAATCCTGTCTCTCTCTATCATTATTAAGATACGGTCTCCAGGACTGAACACAGTACTCCAGAAGATCCCCTACCAATGACCAGTATAAGGGCAATATCATCTCCTTTTTCTTGCTGGTTATGCTTCTTTCGATGCAGCCCAGAATTCTTCTGGTCTTAGACATCACCTTGTCACATTGCTTTGCTGCCTTCAGATCAACACTCTCACCCCAAGGTCTCTTTCCAAGTCTGTGCACATGTGTCTCTCATCCCTTCATCCCTCATTACATACACCTCCTTTGGAATTCTGCACCCAAGATATATTCTACACTTCTTGGCATGGAATCCCAGCTCCTTAAGTTGATCACTTCTTAAGTTTCTCAGACCACTTTTCATTCTTGCCACTCCTTCAGACATGTCCACTCTGTTGCAGCTCTTAGTGCCATCCACAAAAAGACAAACCTTTTCTTCTAATCCCTCCACTATGTTGCTTACAAAGATATTGAACAAAAACAGTCCCAGAACTGATCTTTGAGGAACTCTCTCTACCCTCCTCAGAATAGGTTCCATTTACCACCACTCGCTGTCGTCTGTCAGTCAGTTTGTAATCTATTCTACCACCTTGGGACCCATTCCTAGGATTTTCATTTTGACCATGAACCTTTTGTGTGGGACAGTATTGAAAGCTTTGCTGAAATCCAAACAAATAACTTCTCTACCTTGATGCAATTCTCTACTGCCCAATCAAAAAAATCAACCAAATTTGTTTAACACAACCTTTCTCTGGTAAAATCATGTTTTCTTGGATCATGTAACACATTGGATTGTAGACAGTTGACTATCCTTTCCTTCAGCAGAATCTCCATTAATTTTTCCATCAACCAGGTAGGGCTTACCGAATTATAGTTTCCAGCTTCCTTCCTGTTTCTACTTTTGCGAAGAAGACCCTAACCTCCCTTCTCCAATCTTGTGGCACCACTCCCATTTCTAAAGATTATTGAAGAAGTCTTTCAGTGGACCAGTCAGAATCTCTTGGAGCTCCCTTAGTATCCAGGGTTATATTTCATGGCCTTGTCTACTTTCATTTATACTAGTTCCACTCAAACACTCTCTTCTGTAAATGGGGTTGTATCTATTACATTCCCATTCATACTCTTGTCTACCACCAATGAGCCTCCTCCAAGGTCTTCTTTGGTGAACACCGAGCTGAAGTATTGGTTTAATATTTCTGCGTTTTCCTTATCTTTCTCCATACAATAACTGTTGTCTCCTTTCAGTCTTACCATACCATCTCTAGTCTTCCTCCTTTCTCTGATATATAAAAATGTCGTCACCTCTCTTTAATTCTTTGGCAAACCTTTCTTCCACTTGAGCTATTGCCATCCTGATTTCTTTCCTTGTTTCTTTCAGCAGAGTAGTTAAATCTCAAATGGATTGTATGAAATGCAAGAGGACCTTGTGAGACTGGAAGAATGGGCTTACAAATGACAGATGAAATTTAATGTGGGCAAGTGCACAGTGATGCATATAGGGAAAAATAACCCTTACTGTAGTTACACAATGTTAGGTTCTATCTTGGGAGTTACCACCTAGGAATGAGATCTAGGCGTCATAGTGGATAATACATTGAAATTGTCAGTTCAATGTGAGGTGGCGATCAAAAAAAGCAAACAGAATATTAGCAATTATTAGGAAGGGAATGGCAAATAAAAGGATGGATGTCATAATGCCTCTGTATTGCTCCATGCTGAGACTGCATTTTGAATACTGTGTGAAATTCTGGTCACCGCCTCTCAAAAAGATATAGTTTCACTGGAAAAAATGCAGAGAAAAGTGATCAAAATGATAAGGGGCATGGGGCGGCTGCCCTGTGAGGAAAGGCTAAAGAAGTTAGGACTGTTCAGTTTGGAGAAGAGATGACTGAGGGGGGATATGATAGAGGTCTAGAAAATCATGAAAGGAACAAGTTAATATAAATCGGTTATTTACTCTCTCAGATAATAAAAGGACCAGGGAGCATTCCATGAAGTTAGCAAGTAGTTCATTTCAAACAAATTGAAGAAAATTATTTTTCACTCAGTGCATAGTTAAGCTCTGGAATTCATTGCCAGATGATGTGGTTACAGATGTTAGTGAAACTGGGTTTAAAGAAGGTTTGGATAAGTTCCTAGAGGAAAAATCCATAAACTTCTATTAATTAATAAGCAATAGTAGCTTGTGATTTATTTAATGTTTAGGTACTTGCCAGGTATTTGTGACTTGGATTGACCACTATTGGAAACAAGATACTTGGATTGATGGACCCTTGGTCTGACCCAGTATGGCATATCTTATGTTCTTATGTAACTTTATCAGATATTCTCCCCTGTATTCTTCTTGTTGAGTTCCATTTTACTTTTTGAATGCTAATCTTTTTGCCATTATTTTTTCAGCCACCTTTTTGGAGAACCATATTGGTTTTATTTTCCCTCTTAATTTTATTCACTTTTCTTACATAAATATTTGCTGCCTTTATTATATCTCTTTTAATTTGGTCCACCGTTCCACTTCACCCATTTTCATGCAGTCTTCTAGATCTTCCTCAAGGTACTTGCCCATTTCAATAAAGTTTGTGTTTTTGAAATATAGATCTTCATGTAACTTCTTTCCGTCTTGGCTGGTATATCAAACCCTACAGTCTGATGGTCACTGGTGCTCAGGTAGGCGCCTATCTGGACATTAGAGATACCCTCTCCATTTGTGAGCACCAGGTCTAATATTACTTCTCCCCTCATGGGTTCCATCACCATTTGTCTAAACAGAACATTTTGAAGGGCAACTACAATCTCTTTAATTCCTATAGGTTCTTCGGCAAAGATATTCCAGTCCACATCCAGTAGATTAAAATCTCTAACAGTAAAAAGTTCACCTTTCCTTATTACCTTTTGTATGTCTTCAGCCAGATCTCTTCCCAGTTCTTCTATCTGGTTGGAGGCCTGACTATAGACCACACCAGTGTAAATGGAAGTGTCATTGTCTTTCCAAAACAACCCCTAGAGCTTCATCCTTTCCCCACACTCTCTGTATTTCTGTTACAGGATATCATTTTTGACATATAGATCTACTCATCCATCTTTTGTGACTTCTCTATCCTTTCTCAACAGGTTATAAGCCGGAATGGGCATTCATGAGGCTCGCTGAACTACATCTCTGTAAAAACAACAATATCCAAGTCTGCCTCCACCATTAGGGCCTGCAAATCTGGAGCTTTGTTGCTCAGACTACAAACATTCGTGCACTTAGCTTTTCAGCTTTTCTTCCTCGGTTTGCTAGCCTTCGTGGGTAGTATTTCTTTCATTCTGCTTGAGAGTAGACTAATTTTGTTCTTATCTCCACCTAATTCCTGCACGTGTTGGATGTGTTTGGGGTGACATTATCATTTCATTGACTTCCTTCTGCCACCTCATCTTCTAGTTTAAATGCCTGATGACATATCCTCTCTCGCTTAGGATCATTTTTTCTGCCATAGACAGATATATTGTGTTTTATTATTCTATATATGGCCCCAGCCCCCAATATACCCAAATTCTTCTTCTTCACACCAAGTTTTCAGCCATGTGTTGAAGTTGTCTATGTGGCTTAGCCTTTCCCTTCTCAATCTGTGAACAGATAACACTTCTGTAAAGGCAATGATCCTTGCCAGGTGTGCAAGTTGCTTCCACAGAGTCTGGAAATCTCTCTTTACTGCTTGGATGCAGTTTCTAGCAATGTTGTTGGTACTCAGATCAATGATAACATTAATTTTATACTCCTTGATTTCTTCTTTAACTGGAATTGATAATCTGATTTGCCTTTCTGCCAGCTGAGAATCCTGGCAGACATTTAACTATTGTGTCCCCCTCAAAATGAGTCCCCAAGTTTGTGCCTCTAATGATAGAGTCTCCCAGCAGAAGGTGTTTTCTGTTAGATTATATTTTGAGTTTTCTATGGGACACTGCTTACATTGCCTCTCAGTTGAAAGGGATTCTTTTTATATTTGAACGTATTTAGTGGTTTCGGTGTGCATTGGGTGTCTTTCTTTTCAGAGGCTACTTCTGTTTCAATTTCCAAAGCATCTTCATTTTCCACTGCAGAAAAGGTGTTTTATATTGATATCATTTGGAAGAGTGGACATCCCTCTGTCGCTGATCTTACCATTCTAGAGCCCACAATAATACATTTTTTCCTGGTTTTCCAATCCTCTGTGGGAGTAGAGACAGAGATTTTGAATGCTGCATAGTTTGGGAGAGTGGGTGCCTCTGGTCCACTGGCCTAATCCTTCCACTGGCCTATTTCTGGGATTATGATCCATCTATGGGAGTTGGGGGCAGGTATTCTGAATGGTGCATTATTGGGGAGGATTTTTTTTTTCAGTTTTGCACATTTTCTCTTTCAGATGAATCAGCTCCTTTTTATTGCTGACAGCTGAAGACAAATAGAAAAAGACTTTAACCTCGAGATAGTGTCCTTTAGGACTAAAATCCCACAGTTGTTGCACTGAATAAAAGTCATTATGCTAATGTATTATTCTGACTAATCTACAAATTACTGAATTAGTTTTTAAACCAAATGAAGTAATAAAATAAAAGAAGTAAAAGAACTAATGTAAGCCGGTAAAGATTAATAGTCAGAATCTGAAAGCAAAACTTCACAAGCAACATGACAGTTTAAGTTTCTACAGTAATGTTTTTATCAGAGCTGCAAGGTACCATTCTTTAGTCAGCTTCATTGTTTGTATTGTTTTTGATGTTTTTCAATAAAAATAATTGGCAAGTATAAAAAGGTTCATTGGGACGAAGATGGAATAGTTCCTGGCTCTGGGCTATAAGGGTACAAAATGAGCGTCTTACTGCAGGTGGGTCTAATAAGTGAGGCGCTTCATTTTTCCGTTGCTTAACAATCTGCTTTTTCTCTTTTTTTTTTTAACCAGAGGATCTTCAAACCAATGTCGTAATTCATGTTTTAAATGGAGGTGGTGTCACACGTTTAATGCCAGAGAGAAAAGATAAACTTCTTTTACATGAAATAAAAAGAGTGTTCTTAATGGAGACAAAATAGGAAGGAAAGCACAGAAAAAAAAACCAACCCTTCAACATATTGTTACAATGCAGATTTATTTATTTTGTAAAAGATTTACAGCCTGCGCACTCTAAAAGGTTTGGGGAGGGGGATTCACAGGGGATACAGCGATCTGGCTAAATTAACGGAGGAGGGAGAAACACACTGAATAGACAGCTTGTAGGAGAGTCTTTGAAACAAGATAGCATGAAAGAAAGTAAGGACTGGAACTTGGACTTGGATCCCAGATAAATTAGCAAAAATCTGAGGGCCGGATTTTCAAAGGATTTACGCGCGTAACCGGTCATACGCGCCGGGCCTGTTTTCAAAAGGCCTGGCGACGCATGTAAAGCTCCGGGATGCGTGTAAGCCCCAGGGCTTGCAAAATGGGGCAGTCAGATGGCAGGGTATGGCATGGCCAGAGGTGGGGTATGGGCATGGCCAGAGGCCTCCGCATGGCCGCTCGGCACAGAAAAAAAAAACAAGAAAAAGGGAGGAGGGAAAGGTCGGGGGAGGTAGGGGAAGGGAAGAGAAGGTGGGGTGTGGGGGGGTTAGGGAAGTTCCCTCGAAGCTACTCTGATTTCAGAGCGGCCTGAGAGGGAACAGGGGAAGGCAACGCGGCTCAGTGTGGGCTCGGCATGCACAAGGTGCACAATTGTGCAACCCTTTGCGCATGCCGACCCCCGATTTTATAACATGCGAGCGCCTGCGTATGCATGTTATAAAATCGCGTGTCCATGGGCGCGCGCTGGGTAGCATGCGCACATGTACGCACGCGTATCTCTTAAAATCTACCCCTAAGTGTCTAATTTAACAATGTAAACAAATAGTAGGGAAAAGTGAGAGCTTTTTCTAGTTTTGCATCTGGCAATATATTCTTCCTCTAATTGAATTATCTTGTAAAAGAGTTCAGAAGTGTCATTTCCTGTCCGTTTTTAAAAGTGTTTTACAGCTCTACTGCCGTCAGTTGTGACTTAATTTATTCAAGAGGAAAAATTCAGGGCCAAATTTTAAAAGCATTGCTCACGCTAAAATGCCCATACACGCAAGTACGTGGGTCATGCTTGAGCAACACAAATTTTAAAAATCCCTAATTATGTGCCTATATGTGCATGCATGAGCTATAAAAAGGAGGCAGAAAAGGGGCTGACAATTATGCGAGAATCCATATTTTATAACTGGACCCCACAGTGCTTGAAAGCTTGTTAGCCACATATAGGGCAGGATTTTAAAAGGGTTACGCGCGCCAGGCCTATTTTAAAAAGACCCGGCGACGCACGTATAATCCCGGGACGCGTGTAAGTCCCGGGGCTTGCAAAAAGGGGCGGGGTGGGGCGGTCCATGGGCAGGGTCAGGCTCCCGGCACAGTGGCCATATTTGCCGCTGTGCCAGGGATCGCGCGCCGGCAGTTGGCTGAAGTAAGTTTGGAGATTAAAAAAAAAACCAAAGGAAAAGGGCAGGGGAAGTTGGGGAAGGGAAGGGAAGGTGGGGTGGGTGGGTAGGGAACGGGGGAAGGCAGCGTGGCTCGGCGCGTGCAAGGTGCACAATTGTACACCCCCTTGCGTGCGCCGACCCCCGATTTGATAACATGCGCGCGTCTGCGTGCGCATGTTATGAAATTGGGCGTACATGTGCGCGCGCCGGGTAGCGCGCGCTTCTTTTAAAATCTACCCCATTTTTATTACTACTTCTGATGAGGAGTAAGCAGAAATTGCATTTTTGGCCTAACACAATAGGGTGAAGGGTTGGGTCAATTGGGTGGCGTGCAGGATGAAGAACCAGAGGGGTCTAGATGACCTTGAGATTGACCGGTAGAACAATTGGAAAAACTGGGAAAGTCCTTCACGTGAGCATGTTTTAAAATCTGCTTACCTAGTTGCGTTAAAGCAAACAAAATTCTAAGGAAGATACGTGATATAGGTTTGCTCGAGTAACTGCTTCACATTAGGAGCATACTTATGCATAGTAGGTATATTTTAAATCTTATTTGTGAAAGTGCGCGCATGATTTAAAATTTGAGCGTAATTCTGCTCGCATGCCAAGATATGCAGGTATGGGCGCCCGTGTGCATGTTTTATATTAGCCTGCATGAGTATAGTTGCTGACAATTCTTATCTCCTGGTTTGCAAGACTAACATACCAAATTGAAACAAGATTTTAATAGTTCAATGCAATAAAATTAGTTAACATAACAAGAAAATATATTTTCTATATATGGACAAACAGTTGTAATGATCTGTTTCACTTAAATAAACTTAATATCAAATTAAAACTCAAGTTATCTCTCACACATACACACACACACACACACACACACTTTAATGAACTAATGGAGACATAATATAAAGAGTTTTAAAAGAATTAAACCCCATAATTGACTGTGCCAAAATGCAAATGTGTTCTGGAGGTGGCTGCATATCCTAAAATATTTAGATATTTTCAAATCAACACCTGCATTTCATATAATCACACTTAATTAAACAACACATAACAGTGACAATAAACCTAAACCTAAAATAGATTTTAAAAGGGCTGTGCATGTGCCCATAAACACATACTATTATTTATAACCTATGGGGTAGATTTTAAAAAATAGCGCAATCGCGTACTTTTGTTCGCGCACCAGGCGCAAACAAAAGTACGCTGGATTTTATAAGATACGTGTGTAGCCGTGCGTATCTTATAAAATCCGGGATTGGCACGCGCAAGGCTGCCGATTTTGGGCAGCCTGCGCACACCGAGCCGCGCAGCCTGCCTCCGTTCCCTCCGAGGCCGCTCCGAAATCAGAGCAGCCTCGGAGGGAACTTTCTTTCGCCCTCCCCTCACCTTCCTCACGCCCCCGAAATGCCGCGTCATTTGGCGATGCCCCCGACACGCCCCTTTTTAAAAGCCCCGGGACTTACGCACGTCCCGGGGCTCTGCGCGCGCCGGCAGCCTATGCAAAATAGGCGCGCTGGCACGCGAGGGCCATGCTCGCATAAATCCGGCCGGATTTACGCGGGCAGGGCATTTAAAATCCACCCGTATGTGTGTAGGTTATAAAACTCTTCACACACATACCTTACACACCCTAGTCTGCTACAGCTCCTAGTCAGGCACAGGAATCTATTAACACCTGGGGGGGAGGTGAGAGGGAGGGGAAGAGAGAGAGAGATTCGGAGTGAGTTTTCTGGAGGTAGGTTGGAGTTATGGACACATTCAGAGGTATCCATTGTGAAATTGACATCATTAAAGAATTTTTGACCTTATAAGTGATGAAAATTCTAACAAATGGAGTTGATTTTTACACTACAGTGTCTGCTAGCTGTAATTCACACTGTAGTCACATGATATTAGGTTCCATATTAGGAGTTACTGCCCAGGAAAAGGATCTGGGTGTCTAAGTGAAATCTTGGGGTCAGTATGCGGTCGCAGTCAATTAAGCAAAGAGAATGTTAGGAATTATTAGGAAGGGAAAGGAGAATAAAACAGCGAATGCCCCTGTATTGCTCCATGATGAGGCTGCATTACGAGTACTGTGTGCAGTTCTGGTCGCCGGTTCTCAAAGAAGATATAGATACATTGAAAAAGGTACAGAGAAGGGCAAACAAGGAAAGGCTAAAGAAGTTGGGTGTGCTCAGCTTCGAGAAGAGATGTCTTAGGTGTGATATGATAGAGGTCTATAAAATCATAAGTAGGATAGAATGGGTAAATATAAATTGTTATTTATTCTTTCAAAAAATACAAAAAGTAGGGGCCACGCCATAAAGTTAGTAAATAGCACATTCAAAACAAATCAGAGAAAATTCTTTTTTACTCAATGCACAATTAAGCTCTGGAAAGTCTTGCTGCTAAACCATGACTTACAGTTACTAAAAATGCATTAGGCCTAGTCCTAGGCCTGAAGCTGGGGCCTCACCTAAGGCATAGGCCAAGGCCAAAAGCAGGGGCTGCTGCCTATGCCCTAGCAAGGCCCCAGCTTCGGACCTAGTGCCAGAAGGGTAGTGCCAGAGTGAATTAGGTCCAGCATATTCACCCCTGCAGATGGCGCCATTTTGATGCCGTATACATGCCATACATCAAAATGGCGCCATCCACTGAGGTGAATACACCAGTGCAACCATAGCGGACACCATCATTTGGCAATGAAGAGCCAAAGAAAGAAGACATAGGACAGGGGAGCTCCCAGGCCTGGACACTGAGGCCTAGGCCTGACCCTGGGATGAGGCCCTGGCTTCAGGACCTGAGTCTGAGTTTAGGCCTCTGGGAAATTCATGGAAAAAAAATCTTCCAAAAACAAACCAAATAATGAAAATGACATTTTTTTCTCTGCACATCCCTAATATGTAGTAGTCGCAGTAGTTATCTGACAAATTAGCCAGCACATACACTAGTCCACAGGTTCTGTTAGTTTAGTATAACACCATCAGCACTGGCTTTTTAGCCTATTCAGAAAGACCCCAACTTTATAGTGCATTGAGCCGGGCAACTACAATTCAGAGTCAGATGTTGCAGAAAACCTGTACTGACTGAATTAATGAATACAACAATATCTAACATGGAGTAAAGTAATATCCTACAAGCTTTTAACCATTTACAGCTGGCAGTTGGTGTGTATCCTTCAGTATGGACCGGAATAACTGTGCAGGCTGGAAGGGTCAATTGGACTTTTTCTGCCATCCTCTACTATGTTATATGTTATGATGGGATTATTTATTTATTTATTTATTTATTTATTTATTTAATTAAGGCTTTTATATACCGACTTTCTTGAATTAGATACAGTTTTTTGGATTAGATACAGTTTATATATTTCTGATATGGGGATACATTGCATTGATATGAACAGTTATATCCTCTAATCCGTTTTGAATTTACAGGGCAAAATTAAGTAGAGATGGGCATGGTTTTTATTAATCCAACCCCTTTAAACCAAGAGGGACAATCTAGTATAATATATTTTCAATATGGATCTGGAGTTTGACAAGAAATGCAAACCATAAATTACAAGTATACTTTGGCTGACATTTTCTTTAATCTATGAAATGCCTGCAATTTTCTGCAATGAGAAAGTAATCCTCGATCTTGGCTGGTGCAGGAAGAATTCTTCAGAGATAAAAGAGTCCTGACTGGCTAAGATAAATCCCTTTCTTTACCTTCTGCCTATGAGAAAAGGAATGCCCCAGGCTCACACGTACTCCTATTTCTTAATGGGAAGGGGAGAAGGATCTTTAGGCTTCTTGTGCACACTCGATTCCTCAGTCTCTTGCACACTCCCTCTTCTTTACTACATTAACTGTATTGTGCACAGACTTGTGGGAATCGACCAAGAGCAACCAAAGATCACAATTTGTGATCAGGCTGTTCACACTTAACATTATGAATCATGGCTCACTAGATATGAAAGTGCAGATTATGATTTATAGAGCACCAATTTTGGCTTGTCCTATCTCTAAAATCAAGCAAACAGCATGCCATATAGGTTCTTCATGCTATTTATTTATTTGACAACTTATTTGACACCTATTCACAGCTATAGTACATGCTGTACAGTTATTCACATCGAATGCTTTGCACAAACGACTAACTGGCCAAATCCCTTTCTCAATTTCTAGATTTTGGACATTCTTGCTTACAATCCAGATTCTCCAGTAGTTTTCTTCATTTTAATGTATAAAAAATGATGGTATCCTGCTTAAAAATTCTAGTCTCAAAAGCTAATTTAATTGGTATATTCCGACTACTATTGCTTATTTCACACTTCAGTAGGTAAAGATGCATTAATAATCAGGTTTCAAAGTATAATTAACATTAGCTTTAGGCTCACGACAAAGAAATGATTACATTTTTATATATGAGTTGATAAACAAAGCTAATCGAATTCATGAGTACCAAAAAAAAGAAATCCCATTTATGTTCAAGCTTTATAATGTAAATCACTACATATGTTTGTTATAATGAGGAAAAAAGAATTTGAAGAATTAGCTGCTAGCAATTAGACATTCTGTATCTAATACTTAAAAAATGCAATTTTTGTAAAAATTCTATGTAGTTACATTATAAATTGTATTTTTAGTTGATTTAACTTTGACTTTTACTAAGCTTTGTCTATCAATGATTCTTTCCATGTTTTGAATCCTCTTTCTAAAACAACAAAATTATAAAAATAAATTGAACCTAGATTTTAGAGATAATTTGTATGTTGATCTAATATGAATACTAGACAATACATCTTTTCTGATTTTACCAAAATGCTTTAGATTTTCTGGACTCAATGGAATGCGAAGAAATTCAAGATGGCCATTTGAATTGAGATATTCACAATGGGGTAGATTTTAAAAAAGAGCGCGATCGCGTACTTTTGTTCGCGCAGCAGGCGCAAACAAAAGTATGCTGGATTTTATAAGATACGCGCATAGCTGCGCGTATCTTATAAAATTCTGGATCGGCGAGCGTGCAAGGCTGCTGATTTTGGGCAGCCTGCGCGCGCCGAGCCGCGCAGCCTGCCTCCGTTCCCTCCATGGCCTCGGAGGGAACTTTCTTTCGCCCTCCCCTCACCTTCCCCTCCCTTCCCCTACCTAACCCACCCCCCCGGCCCTATCTAACCCCCCTTTACCTTTGTCCCTCGATTTACGCCTGCTAGAAGCAAACGTAAATCTACGCGCGCCAGCGGACTGCTGGCGCGCCGTCATCCGACCCGAAGGCTGGTCCGGAGGCCTCGATCACGCCCCCGGGCCGGCACCACGCCCCCAATCCCGCCCCCAAAACGCCGCGTCCTGCCCCCAAAATGCAGCATCATTTGTCCCGCCCCCGACACGCCCCATTAAAAAAACCCCGGTACTTACGCGCGTCCCGGGGCTCTGCGCGTGCCAGCGGCCTATGCAAAATAGGCGCGCCGGCGCGTGAGGGCCCTGCTAGCGTAAATCCGGGCGGATTTACACGAGCAGGGCATTTAAAATCCGCCTGAATATATAATTACAAAATGACTGAAGTTCCTTGCCATTACTGCAGAACTGTGCATTTTAAAATGCAAGCATAAAAGAACATATGAACATAATAAATTGCCATACTGGGTCAGACCAAGGGTCCAGCATCCTGTTTCCAAGAGTGGGCAATCCAGGCTAAAAGTACCTGGCAAGTACCCAAACACTAAGAAGATCCCATGCTACTGATGCAAGCAATAGCAGTGGCTATGTTCTAAGTCAACTTGATTAATAGCAGTTAATGGACTTCTCCAAGAAAGTATCCAAACCTTTTTTAAACCCAGCTACACTAACCACATCCTCTGGCAACAAATCCCAGAGTGTAACTGTGCATCGAGCAAAAAATAATTTTCTATGATTAGTTTTAAATGTGCCACTTGCTAACTTCATGGAGTGCCCCCTAGTCCTTCTATTATCTGAAAAAGTAAATAACGGATTCACATATACATGTTCTAGATTTCTCATGATTTTAAAGACCTCTATCATATCCCCCCTCAAGCTGAATAGCCTCTATCATATCCCCCCTCAAGCTGAATAGCCTTAAACTCTTTAGCCTTTCCCTCATAGAGGAGCTGTTCCATCCCCTATCATTTTGGTCACCCTTCTCTGTACCTTCTCCATCGCAAATATATATATTTTTAGATGCAGCGACCACTATTGTACAGAGTACTCAAGGTACGGTCTCACCATGGAGTGATACAGAGGAATTATGACATTTTCCGTTTTATTCACCATTCCCTTTCTAATAATTCCTAACATGCTGTTTGCTTTTTTGACTGCCACAGCACACTGAGCTGACGATGTCAATGTATTATCCACTATGATGCCTAGATCTTTCTCCTGGGTGGTAGCTCCTAATATGGAGTCTAACATCTAACTACAGCATGGATTATTTTTCCCTATATGCATCACCTTCCACTTGTCCACATTACATTTCATCTGCCATTTGGATGCCCAATCTTCCAGTCTCACAAGGTCCTCCTGTAAACAGAATGTTGGGAATTATTAGAAAGGGAATGGTGAATAAAACGGAAAATGTTAAAAAAAATCAATAAAGTATAAATTTAAAAAAAAACGGAAAATGTCATAATGCCTCTGTATCGCTCCATGGTGAGACCGCACCTTGAATACTGTGTATAATTCTGGTCGCCACATCTCAAAAAAGATATAGTTGCGATGGAGAAGGTACAGAGAAGGGCAACCAAAATGATAAAGGGGATGGAACAGCTCCCCTATGAGGAAAGGCTGAAGAGGTTAGGACTTTTCAGCTTGGAGAAAAGACATTTGAGGTCACCAGGGGACCAAAGACCTGTGAGCCTGCTCTAAACCCTAGGGAGGCAAGCACCAGTGATGGATCCTGTTTCAGGAGATTATGAAGGCTAAAAGAGTTCACCCTTTAGCTTTATGCAGAGACATTATGATATTCTCTGTTTTCTATTCCTTTAATGAATAATTCCTAACATTCTGACAGTAGTCGGGTGGCACCTTCTTTACTAACCAATTTATTGAAGCATAAGCTTTTGAGGACAGTGTCCACTTCATCAGATGCAGATCACTGTCCTTGAAGGCTCATGCTTCAATAAATTGGTTAGTCTATAAGGTGCCACCTGACTCCTGTCATTTTTTGCTACATCAGACTGTCTCTTGGAAGATTTTTCACAACATTCTATTTGTTATTTTGTATTACTTCTGCACACTGAAGCAAGGATTTCAATTTATTGTCCACAATATCTCCAAGGTTATTTTCCTGAATGAGGTAATTTCCTGCAATGTGGCTATACATACATAAGTGAACTGTGTGATTGTTACCAATGTTCCAGCATTGTGTACATATAGAAATATTTTCTCTCTGTGCATTATGCACTTATTCACATAAAACTTCATCTTCTGTTTAGCTACACATTTCCCTAGTCTTGTAAGGTCCTTCTGAAAGTCCTCATAGTATGTTTATGTTTTAACTACTTTAAAAATTTTTATGTCAGATCATTAATGAATAAGTTGAAAAAACACTTGTTCTAGTACAGATCCCTGCTGGCCTAGAGACATTGCTGTACACTAACTATCTTGTGGAAGGTCCTTGATTATCTTCCCCGTCAGGTCATCTGCTCTTGTTGAGAGTGCCATTTTGCAAATAGTGCATAATATCTGCCAAAAATGAATAAAAACTGTAGAGCCCACAAAAATAAACATGGAAAAGAAATGTACAAACCCAAAACATTTTTTCCTCTGCACGGCCCTATCATATAAGGGAAAAACTCCCTGGGCAGTTATGAACACCAAAATGGCTCATGGCACCAAAATCCTAGCCCCTGGATCCAATTGAGCTGGAGGCGAAAAGGAGAGGACAAAAATATTGGATAAAAAAAAAAAAAAAGAAATGTAAAACAGTGAGTTATGCAATGTATGTGAAAGTAACTCCTTCATGCTTTTTTATTATTATTACTATTTACAGTTTTATATTAGCATATTAAAAGCCAGAAATCATTGTACAGAAAATGCATTGATAGACATTATAAGTGCTGAAATTCTAAAGTAATACCGTACTCATTGTTAAACCACTCCACAAGCTTAATAGGAGTTAGGATTCACATTGGGGGCAATACAGAGGTATACCAAGGGTTTCCGGCACCCGGGGGCCAATGTATTTGTGTTGCCTCACCGCACCCACTCCCCTTCCCATCCTCCTTGTAGAAATGTTTGCAGTCATAAAAGTAGCACTTCCCAGAAAAGAAACAAATTCACAGGCTATTGTGAGCTGCCTAGGAGGCAAAAGCTTCCCTGCCTGCAGACAGGCCGGCCACCAATACAGTTTCTTTTGTCCCTTCCTTCTGTCATACTGCAAAGCAAACAAAAACCGCCTCGAGAAAGAATGAGCCCAAGAGTCAAGGACTGTGATGTAAAATGTCTATGTCCTTCCAAAATGTCCAATGTTACCCAGGTAGAGAGTCCATCAAGCTAGGTTGAGAGAACATTGCACAAATTTCATCTTTGGGTGAGTTTCCTCACTCCGAAGGTCATCAAATCTTCACGAGAGCACTGTTCTGTTCGTACATCTCACTTGAATGTCAAAGTGGGCCCCTAACCCCTACACTAATACCTAAACCTCACCTCAAGTTACTAGGTAAGCTTCCCATAGAGATATAATTACCTATCTAGTGTGAGGACATTATAGCTAGGTGTTCTCTCTCTCTCTCTCAATGGCCCTGATAGTAAACATGGTCCCCCCAGTCATTGTATGTAGGAAATACCACAATTCTGGCACTTATTTCAAAGTGCAAAAACTTTATTACAATTTGCGGTAACTTTGCATAGGTATTAGCATAAACTGCCTATTACCCTAAAACACACCCATTTTTCTATTGCATGCGATATTTAGTGCATTTTGATAAATCCAGGCCTAAGCTCCTTGGCTCTCACTGATGTGACTCACACAGGAGGCTAGCAAAGAATCAGAAGCCAGGGGAGTTTTAAAATTCAATCCTTGCTCATATACCTGCAGGTTTGATTCCTCTCTGCCTCCTCCTGGGGTCCATTCATTTTTCACCACCCCCATAGCCCCTCCTTCAACTCTATCTTCAGGGGTGTTTAGGACACCCCCTCAACCATATGGGAGTATAGCGTTGCGCTTTTAAACTTTTCCCCATGCAACTTTTTGCCAAGTGGAATGGAGGTGTCCTCTGCATGGATTTCAATGAGGTTTCCATCATAGACCCAGCTGGCAGCTCTCCTTTCCCCACTAGCTGCTGCTGCACCTGACCCCCAAGCATACTGGTGCCCTGAGATTTTATGATGAAGCAGTCAATCGTACCTGCAGAAATGGAGGATGTCTCTCACGGGAAAAATATACACTTTCCCTGTCATCTTGGTCTGCCCCTTACTATTTTCTTTCGTTAAATTCTTTTTTTTTTTTTTTTTTACCAAAAAAGAGGATATTAATACAGGTGATACAGAATAATTTGTAAGTGTTGGAAAGCTCATGCATGTGCTTGCAGCGGGGGTATGGGCAATCACTAGGAATGCGGACAGAACTAAGGGAGAAGATAAGCTGGTATAATATCAAAGCTGACTAGAAACAAGTACAGAATGAAAGAACAAGGTAAGAGCCCAGCCGTGGTAAGAATATAGGTATTCCACATGAGGCAGGGTACAGGAAGAAGCAGGGAAACAGGTGCAGATCAGAACTAGAACCAGAAACAGGAATTAGTGGAGGTTCTGAAGAAACAGCAGGGTCAACCCACGACAGGATAGACAGGAACAGAGACTGATGCAGAAGTTAGGAACAGATACCAGATCCAGCCAGGAGTACAGTTTGAAGAAGGAATAAAATTTGCTGACCTCTTGTTGGTCAGCCTGCAGAAAGAACGCTAGACAAAACACAGACAGAAACAAGAGAGCTAGCTGGATGTTAGCACTCCTAGATGGCAGATAACCCACTAAGGAGAATGATAACCTATAACTTGCAGGGTACTAGTTGAAGGTCAGTCACCCTGAGAATCTATCAAGTTCAAGCAAACAAACTACAGTCCAAAAACCCAATTAGCATCAACAAATAAGAACTTCATTCCTGACTATAAGAGGCTGAAACAAATCCCTGGCTCAGCATTAATCAATTATAACCTCAATGAGTCTGAATACCTAAGTAATATCATTAACATCTAGGAACTCTTCCAACTTTATTTCATAAAAGTTTACTTAAGTGGCCAGAACAATTTCAGTTGGCCACATATTCTATAATTTGAGCACAGCTTTGGGTTGTATTGAGAAGACAGTCTTGGGACCTATACACCAAAAATCATGGCGCCATTTTTGAAAAGCACACTAAAACAACTCAATAATTTTTAATGCATATGCTAAAATATGTCCTCTAATACACACTGCATATGTTTGATAACCTCCAAAAATGTGTTCTTTATGATGTATAACCAACTGGTCAATAAATAGTATGTGAATACTGTACAAAATAAACATGCACACACTAAGATGAGCATAATCAGTCTTCTTTTCCTTATTTTACTTCCTTATTCCTTGAAAACTGTACACAAGTAAGCCAGGAATATGAGGAATAAACAGGAGAGAGAAGGGTTGAAGGGAGGAATAGTGATGGAACAGGGGAGTAACCAAGTGGTTAGAGCAGCAGGTAAGCCCACTACTGCTCCTTGTGATCTTGAGCAAGTCACATTAACACCATTGTTTCAGGTACAAACTGTGGGCTTCATTCACTGAGCTACAGTAAGGGACCTTAGCACTGAGATTAGTTATGATCAACAGGCCTGGCCCAGTTCTAGGCCTCATCGCATGAGGCTAGACCTTAACAACAGGGCTAGACTTCAGTGCTGGGTCCAGCCTGAGCTAGGACCTGGATCCCAGATCAGGGAAGCCAGCCAGGGCAGTCAGATGCCCATTTTTGGTTTGTTATTTTAGCGGTTGTTTTTTTATTTTTGTTTAGATTTTTTTTCTTGTTTAATGTTCTTTTTCTGTTAGGAAAACAAATTGGACCAAAAAACAAATTAAACAAACTGAATAAAAATGAAAAAAATACCCCAAACAAAAAAATCAAACTGAACCAAAAATGTTGAGGCTACATATCCCCATCCATCTTCCAAATTACCTCAAGTTAAAGAGCAAGTATGCAACCTTGGAAGTGGAATAGGAGGAGAAACCATTCTAAAAAGATGAGGAACCAAAACTTCCAAACCCCAAGTTCAACAAACACTGCACGTTACTAGTGGTTGATGATTCATTTCTGAAGGGGAATGGAGGCATCCGTCTTCTGACCAGACATGTTGTCCTGGGATATGTGCTGTCTGCAGGGACATTACTGTGAGATTAAAAAGAATCGTCGTGTATTGATTATTGTATGACACTGCTCATTCAAGTCGGATTGAATGAATCTGCTAGGTACCACAAAGAATATGAAAAGTAACTTTATGACTGGTACAAAGGCCAAAACAGATAGATACACATGTGGTATTCTCCTCAGTCTTCTTAGTTAAGGATAAAGGTCAAGGTAGGGAAGGTCACATTCTGGAGATGAATGACCATATATTTATTTATTTATAACTTTTTCTATACCGAAGTTCAGGTAACAGCGTTACTTATCACTCCGGTTTACATTGCAACAGATATTAAACAATGACAACAGGTGTCTTAAAGAGAACAGGGAGAGAATAACTTGGATAACATAACTGGGAACAAGAACATTAAACTATTAATGCGAAAACAAGCCCATGGAGTGGGAGCTTAGCTATTGGTGTCTATAGTCTGTGGGAGTTGGAGTATTTAGCAAGTTATGGGAATGCTTGATATAAATGGGGTCAACAAGAACATTTTGGCTTCCTGGACCATGGGATGATTTTTCAAGGACTTTTAAACAGAAATGGTCCAATTGTTCAAGAAGGAGTACAACATATACAATATTCTTTGCAGTAAAGTTTTGTATTAGACTATTAAAGCTTTTTGTATTTGTATTTAGAGCCTTTTACATTTATACAATAAATAATTTTACATTCTTTAATGTTTTGTAAAACAGTTGGGTAAGTGTTTATTTTTATTTTATATTATTTATTTTTTATTTTTGGTGAGGTTTGATGGGGACATCAACTTATTTTTGTTTTTCGGTCTATCTATATATCTATATATATACATATTCATAAGGGCCTCCAGGTAATTTCCACGAGTTTCAATTAGCAGATGAAAAATATTATTAAAGTGACAAACCTGCAGGGCTTATGAAGTGAAGAGGAAGCACTATGGATTAACCTGGAAAGAGAATGGATCATCCATTTTTTTTGGTATGAGATACAGTCCTCCTTCGAGGGCAGGAGCTATGAACAGAGATTTAATTGAAGACAGTAACAAAATTGCTATGAAAGGGGACATGCTATTGCTAGTTGATTTCAGTGTGCTGGATATTGATTGGAACATCCCAGTTATAGTGCCATCAAGAAGCAGGGAGATGCAAGATTGAAGGAAGAATTTGTATGGAAACTGTTAATGGAACTGACACATGAAGGGCAATACTGGACCTGGTGCTTACAAATGTTTTTTATGTCATAGATGGGTATCATCTGGAATCCTGTTATCACCGGATGCTGTGGTTTGAATAATGGCAGTGATATGCATTCAGAATGCAAGGATCAGGAAAGCTATTTTTTTTAAGATAGGAGAGTACCTCAAGGAGTAATTAACTGGATGAGTTAAGTTAGGGGAAACAGATGAGCAGAACTGAATGGATGTATTGTAAGGGCAACAAACCTGTTTTGTGGAAAGGTAAATAAAAACAGGACCAATGCTAGGATTTTGCTATCCCTAATTGGGTGTAATATGCATAGTTTTTTGGTTTTTTTTCTAATAGCAACCACGAAATAGAAACAAAAAAAAAAAAATAAATAAACAAGAGACCATTACATTTTAAAAAAATATATTGAATCTTAAAACCTGCTGTTTCCAAATTATCAGCTCTTGGTGGAAAACAAAATTAAAATAATAAAGTAATTAACAAGCAATCATATAACCTCTTATTTTATATAAGTATTCCAATAGAACTGTTCTTTTCTTTTTGAGACCACCACCCATTGTTTATCACTCATGGAGATTTCCAGCTTCATGCTGTTTTTGTACAAGAAGTTGTCTGCTAGAAAAATTACACCTTCCTTGCCTTAAGGACAACAAAATCATGTACAAATTCTATAAAATCCAACCGCTGAGCCAGTTCATGTTCAACAAAAATCATTGCTAATCAAACTAAATGTGATTCTGTCATTGTAGATCTTAAAAACAATTTTAATTGGTCTAAGTTTTGAAAAACTGTGTACACTACTTGCCACTGTAATAGGAAGACTCAACAAAATCCTCAAAGCAATCGCAACATTTGGTGCAAAGTCACTTTCAGTAATGTATTTTAAGACTTCTGAGGGAGCGCTATTAGGCTTGATTAAGTGTGTCAGCGCTTTCCTTTTCAGTGCAACAATATTTTTGGATTTTGAACATTATTCAGTGGGAATATGTTGCAAGTTTTTTGAGTGGTCCAACAGGGTTTTGAAATTTGCTATAGTAGGTTATACCTGTATTAAATGCAGCAATTCTCAGCCATTTTAAAATTAGTTTTTGAAGAACCAGGCTAGCTGACCACCATGGGGTGAGAGCTTCTCCACCTGTGCCAGGACACCTAGACCCTAGCATAGTTCGCCATCGAGTTCAGGACCCTGGCGACAAAACTTACTTGGCAGGATTGCCTTTGTACCATTTTCCTGAAAGGCATGTCTCCCAGGATCAAAGATGAGCTAGTGACTCAAGACATCCCTATGACCCTGGAAGATCTCATTGAACTGATGGGCAAGATCAACCTCTGCCTCTATCAATGGGCAAGAGAGATTTGACCAGCCCAGGGGGCTCCCCAATTCTAGCGCCTGCTGTCACTGCCGGCTCTTGTGCTTTCCACCATCACATCATCCAAAGAACATATGCAGCTGGATCACAGCCTCTTAGTGCCCAAGGAGAGACTCCACCACAGGCAATTAGGCTTATGCCTGTATTGCGTGGGCAAAGGCCACCTACTGGCCTAAAGCCCATTGAAGCTGTTGCACCCATCAGTCGCAGGCAGCTGCGACCTTTGCTGCTCACCTCTTTTCTCTATGCAGCTCCGAGTCTGGGAAGGAGGGCAGACTCCGCATCTGTACACAACCCTCATGGCATGCCCAGGGTGGCGTGGGCACTCCCGGCAGCCATCTTACATCTGGAGTTACCTAAGGTACGCAGATGCGTGCCTGCCCCCTTCTTAAACACGTCATGGGGAACCTCAGGGGCATCCCCACCGCATGACGTCATCCACCTATCATATTTAAACCCAGCTGACTTCCTTGCTTATCACCCCCAATCGAATGGACAAACGGAGAGAATGAACAGAACCTTTAAGCAGCCCTGCCATGCACATCAGCTCACTACTGCCACCTCTAGTGGTTCTACTTCCTGTCTAATAAAGAACTATCTGTGTTTGTCTCCATACTCCATCCTAGCTGGTGATCCCTCTCAGGATATCCTCCTCTGGGCGCTATCATCTGCCATCGGCCCAAGGATTCACCAATTTACATTAAAGTGTTCATTCCTTACACTACTAGAGTGGTATCATAACAGACTGCCACTCTGTGGGGAGCCAACCCACAACAGACACTAACTCCATCTACGGAGTACAACGGACTGCTGGCTACTCTCCTTGGGGGAGCAGATTCCATAACAGATAGCTACTCCCCCTCTCCTGGAGGAACAGATCTACATCAGGTTCCTAACTCCTCTCCTCTGGAGGAGCTGATTACTAACAGTCTGCTAACTCCTCCCCTCTGGGGCAGCAGATCCATAACAGGTATTGGTGGCAAGGAGATGGAGAGGATGGAGCATGAGAGGCATGGAGAGGAGGGAGGAGGAGAAGGGCAGGAGGGGTAGGAGGAGGAGGAGAAGGAGTAGGGACAAGGACAGTAGAGATAGAGAGGAAGGAAGGGACTGGAGAAGACAGGAGGTGGAAGGGATAGGCAGGTGAGTGTGGCAGGAGGAGGATAGCAGGCTAGGGATAAAGAGAGAGGGCGAGGTGTAGGGCAAGTGCAGGGAGGAGAGGATAGGAGGGGAGCAAGGAGTGGGAGAGAAAGAAAGATTAGTGACACATTTTCGGAAGTGGAAGTGGCACACCCATTCATCTGACGGCCAGGCAGTAGGACGAACTCATCTTTGAGCCTTAAATAGAATGGAGAATAAAGACATGATAATTGCCGGGGTCCTCGAAAACTACAGTCTGCTCTTTGGGAATCATGCGGGGAAGTCATCCAAGGCAGCCAAGGGACAGATATGGTGCACCATTGCCCAGGCCATATCCTGGCGCAGTGTAGGACTGCAGAACAGGTGACCCACTGCTATCGGGACAACTGAAGAACAAGGTGGCTAGCTGGAATAAATATCTGTGCCAGACTGGAGCAGAAACTCCTTGCCCCATCAAGATGACCCCATGGAGAATTGCCTCATTCAATGGCAGGGACAAGACATGTTTGATGGGATGGACAAGTGCCTGGACACCACCTGAGCCAGGGCTGGTAAGTTCACCTCACCTGTAAATGTCAAGTGTGTTACAAATGTCGGCATATGATGCTTATATTGATTGTGACAAAGTGTGCATCTTATGTCAAACAGTACATGTGTACTTCTTGGGTCTTTTTTTTTTTTTATTTCCAAAGCTCTTGCCCAGGAAACTGCCAGTCCCAGCCATGAAGCTCCAAGAAGCTGCAGCTCAGACCTATTGATGCCAGCTACTTTCCAAATGGATGCACAACCACAGTGGAGGGAGGAAGAGGATGAGGACCAGCAGCAGCAGCCACTTCTCCAGATTCTAACACCCCTCAGTTCACCACTCAACATGAGCCTAAATATCTCTGGTTTCATGGAGGAGACATTCTTGCAATGGGAGTAAGCTCAGCCATCTCTAGCTGCCTCTAGCATGCCATGTCACCAGCAGGAGACCACAGCTGATCAGACCACCAGCCCCAACATGCCAGCTTTGGTCCCGCAGATAGTGCCTCCACCTGCAGCAGCAGCAGCAGCAGAGAAGAAGCATGTCCATGAAACCACTGACTGCATCAAGAGGAGGCATGGCCTCCAACTGCAGCATATACAGGCAGAGCTGGTGCCATTGAGGAGGGTGCACATCAAGAACACCAATGCTGTGCAGGTGCACTCAGCTGCCCTCACACAACAGTTATAATGAAACTTGGGAGAAGAAATCATCAAAATTCTTACGCTGCCCCAATGTTGGCAGTAAAGGGGGAGTGAATGCCCCGCTGCAGCGAGTGGAGAAGGAGCTCTATCGCCGCCTGGGGATACTACTCTTAGCCCCCCTGATTGCAAGCCTCCTCCAGCGCCGGGGACAATGGTGAGGTCTCTCGAGGCGACACAAGGAGATGATGTCATCTACTCGAAGGGAGGGGGACGCCGAGGGAGCAAGACCATGCCTGCAGTACAGCTCTTCTCCAGCCTGACGGAAGCAGTGGGGCTGAAAGACCAGAGGGATTGAGTACATCAATATCCCCAGTCTGTTCAGTAGAGGAGGAAACCAGGCTACGGGAAATCCAAACGCTGGGAGCTGGAGGACCTCAAGCTGCCTTGGCAGGGGGTGAGTTATTTGTACCACCCCCTAAACCGGCAGTAGTCACGCTGGATACCTTATGGGACTTGATGGTCACAATTGGGAAAATGGTAAACATTTGTGAGACAAAATATAATAAGCTGGATAACAAAATGTTGACTACTAATCAAAACCTGGGAGGACAAATAAATGAAATGGGAAAAAACCTAATGGACTTGGATTGCAAAGTTACACAAGTACAAACATTAAATGTGAATCTCATTAAGGATATTGGAACCCAGTCAGAGACTGGAGTACCTTGAGAACCATTCTAGACATTTGAATTTGAGGTTCACTAATTTTCCTAGAGCTTTGGGGGAGAACAACCAAAGTACATTGAAAAAGTATATCTTTGAATGTTTAAAGTTTGATGATTGCCAAATACTGATAGTTAATAAAGCTTTTTTTCTGACTAGATCCTTAAAAAAAACTAGAGAAAATCAGCTGGAAGCCCTGGAAAACTTAACCCAACTTATTGAAAGTTCAGCTGTTGAAATATTAGATAGAGGTACCTTACTAGTCTCCTTCATTTCTGAAGGAGATGTTACTAAGGTAATGTGAAATTATTTCCTAAATAATACCACTACCCAGATAATACCACTACCCAAATAATACCACTACCCAGACAACCAGACGCCATCTCCAGACAACTCAACCACCACCCAGACAACCAGACGCCATCTCCAGACAACTCAACCACTACCCAGACAACCAGACGCCATCACCAGACAACTCAACTAATACCAAGACAACTAAACGTCATCAATTAAACAACTCAGCTACTGATCTGACATCCAGTCGCTTCATCGCTGACAACTCAGCTAGCTCCTAACAAATCAAAAAATGTGCCACGGTCTCCCAATACCGATTCTCCATCATCGAACGCTACTCACAGGAAAACCAAACATACTCTACAATCAACGCACCTACAAATCCCTTATCCCTATCATGATTACTCCAATCACACAACTTCTAGGATTCACTCTTTTTTCACTGATATTATTTAATGCTCAATCACTATCCAAGAAATCTCTGATTTTAAATGACCTTCTCCTAGATGCCAACCCAGACCTCTGTGCTATAACAGAAACGTGGTTTAAATCTACAGATATAGCTTTAATTAATCAACTACCAACTCAGACCTACGACTTTTTCTCGATCCCACGACAGAAAAAAAGGGGTGGGGGCATTCTCCTAGCAGCAAAGAAAGAACTCAGATTCTCTCATCACCCAATCAAATCTGACTCTAAATTGGAAACAGGTCTTTTCAAATCAGACTCTCTACAAATCCTTCTAGTATATGCCCCCCCAGGACTTCTAGAAGCGGATCCATCACCCTTCCTAGAAATCTTAGCATCTTATCTAAAACCAGACTCCCCAACGATAATCCTAGGAGATTTCAACTTGCACGTTGATAACACCACACTCTCTACCAGCTGCGAAACCATTCTTACAGCCATGTCTGCAATGGGATTCAAACAAATAATCAATGAACCTACCCACAAGGCAGGTCACATACTGGACCTTATCTTTGTGAACTCAGGTATAACACATTCAGTACAACCCACTTGCAAAAAAGTTCCCTGGTCAGACCACTCTTTAATCTCCACCACCTTCTCAATGACCCAAACGAGCAATAAACCCTCTCCTCAACACTCATTTCTCTACAGAAAAGTATGCGCCTCAGATGAACTCAGCAATCATCTAATCACGGAACTCTCACACATAGACGTCACATCACCTAATGCAGCCATAAATTCCTGGTCTACTATAACAGAAACTGTGGCAAACAAACTTTGTCCGTGGACAACAAAAAAAGTCAAACAAGGCGAGTCAAAAAGACAGCCATGGTTTACTAACGAACTTAAAAATCTCAAACTTAACCTGCGTCAAAAAGAAAGTAAATGGCGTAAAGCCCCTTCCCCCTTTACACTTTCTACATACAAACTCGCCCTCCAATCATACAAGAGCTCCACTTTAAAAACAAAAAGGGACTTCTACGCACATAAGATTCATGACATCATATTCGACTCCAAAGCGCTATTCACATTTGTCTCCAATCTAACTCAGGCCAACCTTCCTGACATACCACCTAACCAAGCTCAAACAAAAGCTGATGAGCTGGCATTCTTCTTCAGTAAGAAAATCACAAACCTGCTAACACAATTAAAGCCTAATACAGGCACACCAGCCAGCAATTACGCACTCCATAATAAAGACATCTCCCTCCAGTCTCTTGAACTCACCACTTCCTCAGAGATCCAAACACTTCTTAAGAAAATGAAACCCTCATCTCATCCACTAGACCAGATCCCATCTAAACTACTACTGCTAATCCCGGACACCATAACCAAAACCCTAGCAGACATCATAAACTGCTCATTCACCCAGGGTTTCTATCCAGACGACCTCAAACTAGCATCCATTAAACCGCTCCTCAAGAAGCCTAACTTGGACCCCAAAGATCCTAACAACTTCCGTCCAATCTCCAATCTGCCTTTCATTGCCAAGGTGATGGAGAAACTAGTTAACACACAACTATCTGAATACATAGAAGAACACAAAATTCTATTCCCTACTCAATTCGGTTTCAGAAAAGCTTCAAGCACAGAATCCCTTCTAATCTCACTGACTGACTACATTATACTGGGCCCTCGACAAAGGACAGGCCTTCCTACTGATTTATTGGATCTATCGGCAGCTTTCGATACTGTTAACCACGCCATATTACTAAAGCAACTGGCGAACATCGGTATTGCAGGATCAGCACTAACATGGTTCAAGACATTCTTAGAAAACAGAGGTTTCAAAGTTAAAATCCACAACAAAGAATCCCCCAGATACCCATCTTCACAAGGAGTTCCTCAGGGTTCCTCTCTCTCACCAACACTTTTCAACTTATACCTTCTCCCGCTTTGCCAACTGCTAAACAAATTGAACCTAAAACACTTCATATTCGCCGACGATGTCCAGATTGTGATCCCCATCAAAGAATCCATCACTAAAGCTCTAGAACTTTGGGAAAACTGTTTTCAAGAAATTAACGATCTCTTATCCAGCTTAAATCTTATTCTAAACCAATCAAAAAGCGAATTCATGCTAATCTCTCCAGATAATTGCAAAAATCACTACAAACCCGCCAGCCAACTTGCAAATCTCAAAAGTAAGAGATTTAGGAGTTTCTATAGACAACCGGCTAAATTTAAAATCGTTTATCAACCAAACAACCAAAGACTGCTTCCACAAACTGCACGTATTAAAAAGAATAAAACCCCTATTTCATTTCCATGATTATAGAACAGTGCTCCAAGCAATAATATTTGTGAAAATTGATTACTGCAACTCTATCCTTCTAGGCCTCCCATCATCCCACACTAAACCTCTCCAAATGATACAGAACACGGCAGCAAGAATTCTAACAAACAAAAGGAGAAGAGATCACATTACACCAGTCCTCAAAGACCTTCACTGGTTACCAATCCACTACAGAATAATTCATAAGTCCCTCACCACAATCTGCAAAAATATCCATGGACTGGCTCCACTCCATCTACAAATAGCTCTCAAAAAACATTCCTCCAACAGACCCATCAGAGAAGCATATAGAGAATATCTACAAGTACCTCACAACAATACCACCCAACATATAACATTGAGAGATCGGGCCTTCTCCACAGCAGGTCCCCCACTATGGAACTCAATCCCCTTAGAATTACGACAGGAACCATGTCTTCCAACCTTCAGGAAGAGACTTAAAACATGGCTGTTCATGAAAGCATTTCCGGACCCTTAATGATTCACTTCCATCAAATGCAGCAACACTGAGCATCTTCTATTAAACTGAAACAGACAATACCAACCAATCACTACAATGTTTTACTTCTTGTTAAACTTTTTATCTCTCCTCTAACTCTAATCCCAGTTAGAATAACCCCTGTTTTATTGTAACTTTTTCTTCTACGCACTTGTTATACTTTTGTAATGTATACTCTTACGTTTTAGCTATGTACGTTATAATGTATTGCTCACCCCTTGTTTTATGTAAACCGACATGATACGAACTGCCGTGAATGCCAGTATAGAAAAACACAAATAAATAAAATAAATAAATAAATGGGTTTAGAATTTCACGGCCAGGCAGTAAAGATCTTTCCAGACTTGTCAAGGCCGACCCAGGTTAGAAGAAAGGAATTTCTGAGTATTAGGCCTCAAGTTCAGGCATTAGGATATACTTTTGTCCTTAAATATCCGTCATTGTTTAGTAGGCTGAAATGATGAGAGATTTGTGTTTTCAGCTGTAGAACAACTCAAGTCCTTTTTGTATGCCAGGAATATGACTAATTCCATTGAAGTAGGCTAATAAGTCAATCTAAAGAAAATAACTGACATTGCACGCTAGGCCAGTTTTTCTTGTGTGATTAGTAAAATTTAGTACTCCTTTATATTCCAGGCTAGGAGTCATATTGTTATTATCCTCAAATACAAGAAGAATATGTATGTTTGTATTGGCTGTTAAATATTATTAGTATTAATTTCATTTGTATAATACATGTCTTCTTTTTCCTGGCAAAGTATGTCAATAATACTTTGTGAGAAAGCAATAAAATATGAATTAAAAGAAATCATCAAAATGGGAAAAGAGTCACTCTGTTCTTTAGAAAATGGCAAAGTGGCATACAAAATGTGGCATAAAGATGTCTAAGGTTGCGCAAAAGGGTACGAGGCTTATGGGATTGACAGGAGTTCTCTAATGCAATGTAAGCGAAGCAAGAATCAGTAATAGGAGGAAGAACACCCCAAGGTTTAGAAAGTGAATGGGTGCCCAGCAATAGTGTCATGAACAGTTGATGGCATCACAAGAGACAAAGTGGCACCAAAAGTGCCATCAGGACTCTAACATGAAGGGGGACTGAAGCAGAAAGTGTGGCAGAAAGGTACACACAGATCAAGGGGCCAAGAATCAGAAAGAATGGTATAAAGATAAAGAATTCAAAGGCATGGGAGGGTTCCCAGCAGCACCCGAGACTGGCAAGAAGTCCTCAAAGTGTAACAGCTGGAGTATGCCAGGAAGATACAGGAAGAAATAAGTTAAGAATTTAAAGGGGTAAAATCTGCACATGGCAGCAAGTCTGAGCAGCACAAGGATCTGGAGGTGTAGATGAGGGGCAGAGCATTAAGGCAGAGTGGCATGGGAGATACCAGTCATTCCGTTGGAGCACGCAGACGACCATAGAGAGGGTAGATGCTCTTCCTGTTAAAGTATGGCTACACCTGGATGATCCACCCATCCAGTAGGATATGTTTGTGTCACGGAGTAAGCCATACACATCATAGCTAGGTAGTAGGTAGCCATGTGTGCAGTACAGAGGAACTACTAGTGGGCCATGAAATCAGTTATGGTTTATGAAGCGGTGCCACAAGTGTGCAACAAAATGGATAGCTATGGGAAGAGCAAGAAATGGCAAGAAATTGAATACCAAAGATGAATAATGATCTTCAAGTACTGAGGAGTGTTTCAGTAAGTTTGTAACGCAGGCTATGGCTAGAGCCTCAGTGTAAATGATTTGAACATGGCATGCATAGCTATAAGTGACAGGCCTCAGTGGTTAGGGTTAGAAAATGGTGTGCCATAGGTGTGACAGACCTCATTGTTAATGTTTGGAACATGGCATGCCGAGCTGTTAATGACAGGCTTCACTGGCAATGGTTGGAATATGGCATGCCATAGCTGTAAGTGACAGGCCTCTTTGGCAATTGTTGGAACATGGCATGCCGTAGCTGTAAGTGACAGACTTCAGTGCTTGGAGTAAGCCAGGCTGATAAAGGTTAGATTATTCTCAAATGGTGGTTTTTGTAGAAGAGGCATAGGATCTCAGTGGAGCATTGCTCCAGTCGTGTTTACCAAACACCACCACCGAGGTGTGATCCCACTGACCTCCCTGTTTGTTTTGCCTCAGAACCTCTTTGGAGCCAAAAGCTGTGGGCTTCCCACGTCCTTTGCCTGACATGATGAATTTTTTTTTTCTGCTGCAGAATTGGATAAAAGGTATTGTCAATTAATCTTTATTTCTGAAAATTTGGTGGTTAGTCACACAAATGACACTAGTTTGATGAACTATTAAAGTGATCCTTCTGTGTGTAAGATTGAACAACACACGGAGAGAATGCACTACAGTAGAACAACAATTTTAGTATTTTGATCTGCTAGTGATTACAGTGCATGCTGATACACACCACACACACAGAAAAAGCAAAGAATGATATACATTCCTGCACCCAATCTGACTAAACTCTCTAGTACAAAAGAACGATCTTTCATCATTGCTGGATCAACAATATGGAACACCATGCCCTCTGAATTACGCCAGGAACTCTGTCACAAAAAATTTAAACAAAACCTTAAAACCTGGCTATTTAAAAAAGCCTACTAACAATAATCTGAATCCTCATCTACTCTTCCTAACATCCACAATCTATCATATATTGTTTATATGTTATTAATACAAAGTTATATACGGTATTGTATTCAAGTTACCATGTTATATTGTAAAGCGCAATGCTGAATTACTGTTTGTATGTAAACCGAGGTGATGTTATTTACGTACCCCGGTATAGAAAAATCTATAAATAAATAAATAAATAAATAATAGTGCTATACTAGGTATGTGAACTCACTACAGGTAAAACAGAAGAAAAAATGAGTGCACTAGTAATTTAAATGCAGTAGCAAAATGAAATAATCCACAAAGTGGCTTGCTGTACCTGTGGTGGTAATTGGCACAGGCTACTGCACTCTTGTGGATGCACTGATGTATCTAACAGACACAGATAAAGAGAGTTAAAACAGCCGCTATATGTAGAATACTGAGGCAGAGTTCAGCTACAGCACTGGTATTACAGTGGTAGCAACAGGTTTAAAGTTTTATAAATTTCTGCAAAAGTATCTAGTGCCAGCCAGGAAGGCCGGCCAGCCTGGAGTAACTTCCCCTAAAGGGGGGGGGGGGGGGAGGGGAGGGAATACTGGAGAACACTAACCTTCCTCTAAATCAGTAGCAGTGATAGCAATGAGATGTTAAATAAATAAATTACCATAGTGTGACAGCAGCTAACAGGATTAGAACAGATGGAATATTTCTAATCTTGAACCAAAGCACTGTTGATACAGAAGACTGTAGTAATATAGAATTCTAAGACAACATCAAAGCAGGATGTGTCCTCCATGAGTGCTAGAATCCAATTGCAAGCTGAAACAGTCAGGGATTTCAGTACAAAGAATGAAATGTTCAGTGATTCGCTGATTTAGAAAAATGCTTCCCTCTGATATCTTCCCTTGCTTTGTCAGTCTGGTTTCCCTGACAACAGATCCCGGTTCTCCTCTGACCTCACACTTGAGGGCTGGTTGCAATGGAAAATCCCACATGACCTGCCCACTCTCAGTCTCAGTCTATTGTTTTAATGCAGCCAATGCTTTTCAATGGGGAAACATAAAAGAATGAAACAAATGACATATATTTCATTCTTGCGACTTGCTCATATGTTTTCAGGGGCAAACGAATCAAACAAATATGGTATATTTGTCACAGATAGGCCATTTGTTTTAAATGAATGCACATCCTTACCTGCTAATTATCTTGCAAAAGTAATATCAATGTGTTTATTGTGTACTATTGGCCAGATGGGAGGTCTGAGTGAACTGGGGAGAGTTCAGGCTAAAGAGCCAGGAAGGTTTTGATGACCTGGAGAAGGACTGGATGAACGGTTGAAAACTGGTAAAAGTGGTAATGTAAGATATGTATGCATGTTTTAAAATATATCGACATATGCATAAAGCAGGTTTTACATAAGTCCCACTTTATTTCTGCATGTAAAATGCACGCATGCATATTTAAATAGGAAACATATGCGCAGTCAGTGCATTGAAATACTCATATTGTATGGATTTGTGCATAAGCCTACATATGCATGTATGCTGCAGGGGGTATAGATATGCAAATTTTATAATAAGAGCAGGTTATTAAATAATATTGTAAAAGTACGTGTTTAAAAGGTATCCTTAAATTTGATGATTGTTTTTTCAAGCTTTTTATCCTTAGTATTATTTTCAGTGCTTTTTTATGTCATCAACTTAAAACCTCCTCTTTTATGGGTGCTTTGTTTTGAAGCCTTGGGATCAGTTACAATGTTCTGTGTATCTATAAATTAGCAGGGTATTTTCTTAAATGCCAATCTCAAGTTTGCAAATATTTGTTGTTAACGCAAAAAAAAAGAAAAAAAAAATCAGGAACCTGTAAAGATTGACTTTTAGTCATAAGAACACAGAATAAGGAAAAGGAATACATGAAATTCAAAAAGAATAACATTGTGTGCAGTAGCTTGTGACATTTTTTTCTAATTGAAGAGGAAACATGCAATATCATGCTGTGGTGATAGAGAACAGCACTTATCAGTAAGCTCTCTATTAAAGGTAAATAGTTTCAGAGGAGAATGCAGGTACATTGACCTCATCAGTAAACACAGTTTCATGCTGACAATGCTATCATTGACCAAGAAGGATGCCAGTGTTATTTTGGATGAGATCAGCAAGTCTTTTTATAAAAAGAAGTTGTTCCTTTACTTTGGAGAAACTATTACCCTGAAACACTGCCTTTATATGATTAAGTAAAAGGTGAACCAGGCCTGAACTCTGAGGTATTGAGAAGAAGGCTCAGAGAGGTGAGCCTGAAGATCTCAGTGTGAAGATAATGGACCTAATGCATCAAATATAACGGTGTGAGTGATCTCATGCTATTATTTCCAATGAGTGTGGAGTGTACACTATCTGCATTTGCAGGCAGATACCGCAAGAAACCTGAAACTACAATTTCCCCATCCCATTCACATAATGGATGTAAAAATGGAAGTAATTTCAGATGGTAGATGGCTATCTGAAGCCAATAAAAGGCATATATATAACTCAATTTCTCCTTCAGCAATAAAACAGAAGAGGTAAACAGTTGCTTAGATCCAATACAGGACCTTTGCACTGCTTTGAATGAAGGCACTGTGGAAAGATTTGGCTACGGATTTTGTATTAGACGCAGCATAAAAAAAAAAAATATATCTCTTTTAGAAATGGGCAAAAATATAGAGGCTGTGATGCACTGCAGCTTCCCATTTCATATTGCCATTCCCTCAGTCCCTTCCTCCAATGCCTCACTTTCGATTGTGTAACCCAAACTCTGGTTAGAGTTTTCCTGCAGGTAATCACAAGTGCTGAGGGGAAATGTAGAGAGATTATGATGTCCTTCAAGGTGCTCTGCTCACACAAATGGTGGTGGATCCCATGAGGTAATCTGGTACTCACAAGAGACAGTGTCGCTAAAGTCAAGGTGGGTGCCCACCTGAGCACCAGTGATCATCAGATGGCACGGTCTGATATAATGTTCAAGCCAGAGAGAAGCCACACAAAGCTCAAAGTCCTGGATTTCCAAAATACTGGTAAAATGAGGAAGTCCCTTGAGGAGGAGTTGGCAGATTGGGAAGAGACAAGTGAAGTGAGATAACAGTGGGCTAAACTTAAAGGAGCTATAATAATAGAACAAAACCTTTTTACATAAAAGGTAATGAACAGTGAGAATAAAAGGAAAAAGATATAGATATCTGAAAATATTACGGCAAAAAGCTAACAGGCCTAATTTTAAAAGGCTTTGCCCCTCTTTAGCTACCTTGGGGTGATCATACCTCTGTTGTTGCAACTCTGCCCTTCTTATGGTGCCTTGGAGTGTTTTTTTAGCCACTGTTGGCATTGCTTTTTACCCTTACAGTGCCTTGGGGTGGTTATGTCACCTTTAGTGCTGTTTTACTTTTCTTCAGGTGCTGTGGGATGGTCATACCATTGTTGATGGTATCCACTTGAGCATCTCTCTGTGCCTTGGGGTATTTACACTTCTGTATGGGGCTGCTTTGCAGTGTCTTGGGAAGTGAATGTTATTGTTGGTGCTACTTTGCTCGACGTGGTCCCTAGTGATATTCATGCCAATTTTGTCGGTGCCCTTTGGCCTTCTCATGGGGCCTTTGGGTGTTCATGCCACTGTTTGGGCTGCTTTAGCACCTCACTATAATAGTGACTTTTAAACTGGTGCGCATGCACACATTTGTACACATATATATTTGGCCCACACGCATTCCCGTGTGGGCCAAATATATATGTGTGCAATATATTTTACAACAATATACACATGTATGCGCACGTCATAAAATACCCTGACTACACTCACACGTGTGCCGAATTTTAAGTGGGCGCATGCACGTGTGCGCAAATCCTGCTCCTACCATGTAGATCAGGGGATTTTGAAAGGGCCACGCAATGGATGGCCAGCACCATCTTGTGCTCCCTCCATGTGACAGGGGCCGACCAATGGCACCGGTAGCCCCTGTGACATAGTAATGGCAAAGGCTATCGGCGCCATTTTGAATATTGGCAGCCGATGGCCCGAGTGCAGGAGATCGCTCCAGGACCCCCGCTGGACCACCAGGGACTTTTGGCAAGTCTTGGGCGGGGGTCAGAAGAGTGGGGGGTTGTAGTTAATTAAATTTAAAGGGTTGGGATGGGGTTTATTTTAACTTTAATGGGAAACGAATACCATACGTAACTAATGGACGAATCGGGGTCCCCCGAAAACGGATGTAATGGATTTGGGTCCTGACAAATATGAATACCGAATTGAACGTCTCCGTCCCTGCTGCACATTCCTAAAGGATTATGTCTTATATGTACTGGTACAGTGCTGTGTAAATCTAGTAATGCTATAGAAATGATAAGTTGCAGATATAGTAGCAGCATTTCAAACTCAATATGGAGGCCTTATCAAATGGCTGATATATATATTAAACGGGGTTAGAACTGAACCCAGGTCCTTTGCTTGCCAGTGCACAGCACTACCACAGAGCCATTGGCACAGTGTTGTAGAATATTAAATGTGTTGTATTTCATGTAGTCCGAAATGAGCACGATGCAAAATATATTTTAAGACTTCTCTGGAGTCTAGATCATAACTGCAGCCAAACTCTAGGCAAAGAAGTAATTTTAAAAGGTTTTTTCTTTTTACTATATCATCTATAATAGAAGGAAAGAAGAAAAATGTTTCAATTACAAGGCCTAGCCATACTTTTTCTTTATACAGTGTACATATTACTGTAGGTCATTCCAATGAAAACAGGAAAGTGATGTTTAACAAAGTACACACATCTACTTGAAACAGCTTAACTGCTGGCTATATTTTCCCTCAAAGCAACTATGGGCTATGACACTGGTTGCCTAAGGCAGTCAAATAAATTAGATACATTTGTTTTCTCCAATTTGAGTCAGACTCAAAAGAACCAGAAGGACTGCAGTGTACGGTTTCAACTACAATTCAGTTCAACGCCAGCCAACATTTTTTGCCATGCCAGACTCACTTTCACTAGAAAAGAAAACACATGCATTCGGGATTCTTCAGCCTCTCGTTAGTCTGATAACTTGGACTGTGCCTCTTTGAGATTAGCCACTTGTGCACTTAGGAAAGGGTGCGTCCTGAAGTCATCTCGCCTTTATGCTATGAAGTACAACATTGCTACCAGCTCTGACTTTTCAATGTATAATTTGTTAGTTGGTAGATATTGCCCATATAGAGAGAGGTTTTATGTTCCAACAAAAGCCTAATCACCTAACTGGATCTTGTACTGTCATGCATATCCCTTCTATGCCAGGGATCTGTACCAACTCAACTTAATGTTACATTTCAAAGCATTCACTCATATTTTTATGCCTTCCTTCACTATTCACCTGATTTCACTTAAATATCTGAGCAATTATAATAAGCTGTAGCAAGACTACTCACAACACTTGCGTCCACTTTGAGATACTGAGGGTCACATATAATCATGTCTCCCTGAAATTACCATATCAATTTTTTTTAAAGATTTTGTTGATGCAGATAAAAACATTAAAGTCCCTCAAAATCATAAATAAGGAAGGAAATACTTCCCTTTGTTTTGTCCATATTCTTTCATTGCTGTATTATTTCAGTGCTGTATGTCTCCTAGTAGAGCAGAGACCCTAATTCAATTTGATTAATAGCAGTTTATGGACTTGTCCTCCAAGAATTTATCTGAACCTTTTTTAAAACCCAACTACAATAACTTCCTTAACCACATCCTCTGGCAATGCATTCCAGAGCTTAATTGTGCGTTGAATGAAAAAGAATTTCCTCCAAATGTGCTACTTGCTAAGTTCATAAAGTACCTCTACTCTAGATATTTATATTCACCATCCTGTTCCAGTTACTTTATATTACAATCTTTAGTAAGGGAAATATTTTTAGTTTTGTTTAATTTTCTTCTAAAAAAATCACCTTTGCACATTTTTTCAGGCCAAATGCCATCCTGATGTCAACTGAGAATTTTTTCAGTACCTGGAGTTCTTCTACTAAATGGGCATCACAAGAACTAGAGTTTCAAGTCACCTAGAAACAGTAGGTGAGATGTCATTGGCAAGGATTGATTGTTCTAGGATTAAAGATACTTCTATAACCCAACGAGTTAAGTAGAGTATTCAACAGATTTAACGCCCGCCACATTTTCATGGTTAATTTAATGTAATTAATAATTGAAAGGTTCACTTTGTGCATTTCAAAGGCAATTTATTATATGTGTGGGATGTTATTAAAGGGTTTCTTATAGTCAATCCATGCTATAGTGAGATTTTAGCTATTTATACAGCTGGTCATAATGACTTAATTGGTCTTTGATTCAATATGCTCCTCTTTTGCTATCAAGACATAATTAGAATTGATGTGATCATAAATTCTGTATCTATTGCAGTGAATAGCTTATAGATGGTAGGTAAACAAGCTTATTTATTTTTATTTATTTAAATTTATGAATTGATTTCCAGATTTCACTAAATTGTCCAAAACAATGGGGCAGATTTTTAAAGTTAGGCGCGCGGGGTACATTTGTGCGTGCTATCCGGCGAGCACAAATGTACACCCGATTTTATAACATGCACATGCTGCCGCATGCATGTTATAAAATCTGGGGTTGGCGTGCGCAAGGGGGTGCACACATGTGCACCTTGTGAGCGCCGAGCCCAAGGGGAGCCCCAATGGTTTTCCAAGGCCACTCTGAAATCGGAGCTGCCTTGGAGGGAACTTTTTTTTTCAGCCCTCAAACCTTCCCCTATCTAACCCACCCCCCAGCCTTAACTAAATCTCCCCCTTACCTTTATTTCAAAAGTTACGCCTGCCCGAGGCAGGCATGACTTGAGCGCACCAGCCGGCAGCCGGTGCACCATGCCCTGGCACAGGCCGCTGTGCCAGAGCATTCAGCCCCACCCCGGACCACCCTGGATCATGGCCACGCCCATGGCCCCGTCCACTGACCACCCCTTTTTCGAAGCCCCAGGACATACGCGCGTCCCGGGGCCTGCGCGCACCGCCGAGCCTATACAAAATAGGCTCGGCGCGCGCAGGGGTAGGTTTTTGGGGGTTATGCACGTATCTTACGCGTGCAATCCTTTGAAAATCTACCCCAATATGCATAAGTCTAAATACAAAAACATAATACATAAAACACATAAACAAGACAATTTAAAAACCAAAACACAATAACTCAAAATTTAAAATCCAGACAACACACATAAAATCTTCATTCTGCTGATTTAATAACTCAACCCACCCATCCAGTCATCAATTAATCTATACCCTAGTCATCATCAGCCATGTTTTTAGCTTTTTCTGAAATTTAAACAGGTCACTCTCCTCACATAATTCTGGTAGCCATTCTTTAGTTTTAGAATCTCAGTTGAAAAGGCCTGATTATGTAATCTAACATGTTGAAAGGCTCCGACCGATGGAAGCCAGGGCAAATCTCTTTCACACTTAAAATACATCTTTCCAGGACCTGCCTCACCTGTAATATTGCCATCTTCTTGGTGTTAAAAACCAACCCACTCTGCTTTAACTAAACCCACATAGCATACATATACACAGAACATCTTGCTTATCTTATTGAAGAGTTACCATCAGCTGAATATCATCTGTGTATATAAACAAAACAAAACCAAATGAACAAATAAGCTTTGACAGAAAAGCCATGTGCACATTTAAAAGGAGAGGAGACAGGGATGATCCCTGAGGGACCCCATATCTCACTTCCCTAAATGAGGAACATACCCCTTGAAAATTTACTAACTGCACCCAGCCCTGTAAGAAAACAGCAATCCAATTCATCACCACTCCCCTCAGCCCCAACTCTTGACAGCAACTGAGCAAAGTGATATGAGCAACAAAATCAAAGGCAATTGACAGATATAACATAACCACCAAGCAAGCTTCCCCCATATCCAATCAAGGCAATACATCCTCCAAGTTATTGGTAGATAGGTTTAGGAGATGGTTCTTGACTCTCCCTTTGAAAGTAGGAGTGAACTTTCTGTTATTAGCCATTGTGGAGTTAATTCTGGCTATCGGATCAATTGTTTCATTGCAGTTAGCCTGGTGTAGAGAAGTTACATATTTGAGCTGAAAGTTGGACACTCCATCAGGGCCAGGGAACTTACAATTTGGGGCTCTTATTAACCTGGCTTCCAGCTCAATTGTTGTAACTTTAGACCATTCCATAGTTTTTATATTTTCCTTTTCTAGATTCTCTTGTATGCTCGGCAGCCATTCTGCTTCTCTGGTGTGCTTTGCAGGATCTTCATACAAATTTTTCTAAAACTGTTCTGTTGGATTTAAATATCTGGTTTCTTTAGTTAATTCAGCATATCTTAGCTTTATGTTTTGGATTTTCCTCATTTCTTTTAGCGTCCTCATTCCTTCAAGGTATACATCTACCAGTGACACCTCTGCATGCAGTGGTTTAATTTTTTCTTCGATACATTTTTTCCAAAGGGAAGTTGTTATGTTTCTCCTATTCTTTTTGCCTTTTGTCCTTGTTGGTAAAATTCTCACAATAATATTTCTTGATATATAATGTATCCAATTTATGCCTATGATATTAGGGACGTGAATCGTTTTTTGACGATTTAAAATATCGTCCGATATATTTTAAATCGTCAAAAAATTGTTAGGGCCACGATACAATACCAATTCCCCCGATTTATCGTTAAAAAATTGTAAATCGGGGGAAGGGGGAGGGCAGGAAAACCGGCACACTAAAACCCCCTAAAACCCACCCCCGACCCTTTAAATTAAATCCCCCACCCTCCCGAACCCCCCCCCCCCAATGCTTTAAATTACCTGGGGATCCGGCGGTGGTCCAGAACGGCGGCGGTCCGGAACGGCCCCCTCAATAGAATCGTGTTGTCTTCAGCCGGCGCCATTTTTCAAAATGGCCGCCGCAAAATGGCGGCGGCCATAGACAAAAACGATTCGACGGAGGAGGTTGTTCCGGACCCCCGCTGGACTTTTGGCAAGTCTTGTGGGGGTCAGGAGGCCCCCCCAAGCTGGCCAAAAGTTTCCTGGGAGTCCAGCGGGGTTCCGGGAGCGATTTCTTGCCGTGAATCGTTTTCGTACGGAAAATGGCGCCGGCAGGAGATCGACTGCAGGAGGTCGTTCAGCGGGGGTTCCGGACCGCCGCTGAACAACCTCCTGCACTCGATCTCCTGCCGGCGCCATTTTCCGTACGAAAACGATTCGCGGCAAGAAATCGCTCCCGGAACCCCGCTGGACTCCCAGGAAACTTTTGGCCAGCTTGGGGGGGCCTCCTGACCCCCACAAGACTTGCCAAAAGTCCAGCGGGGGTCCGGAACGACCTTCTCCGTCGAATCGTTTTTGTCTATGGCCGCCGCCATTTTGCGGCGGCCATTTTGAAAAATGGCGCCGGCTGAAGACAACACGATTCTATTGAGGGGACCGTTCCGGACCGCCGCCGTTCTGGACCACCGCCGGATCCCCAGGTAATTTAAAGCATTTGGGGGGGGGGTTCGGGAGGGTGGGGTATTTAATTTAAAGGGTCGGGGTGGGTTTTAGGGGGGTTTAGTGTGCCGGCTCACGATTTTAACGATTTTTCACGATAGTTTACACACCCAAACGGCAACAATATGATTCCCTCCCCCTCCCAGCCGAAATCGATCGTTAAGACGATCGAGGACACGATTCACATCTCTATATGATATCAACAGATGGCTACTTAATATGGATTACAGACTTGGTCATATCACTTATCATGCTTTTTACCTTGGATGTCAGCTTTATTTTAGTCTTTCCATCTCCAGGGCCCCAGCGTAAATATCCCTCACCACATAAGCCAGGAGCTCAACAGCCAAGTTTTCAATCTCCTGATTCCTTTCCACTTCATTCTGCTTCCTGGTCTGTCTTACCCTGTTCTCCTCCTATTATGATGCAGCCTTAGGGGTAGATTTTCAAAGGGTTACGCCCCTTTTTCAAAGCCCCGGGACTTATGCGCATAACCCCGAAAACCTGTCCCTGCACGCGCTGAGCCTATTTTGCATAGGCTCGGTGGTGTGCACAAGCCCCGAGACGCGCGTATGTCCCAGGGCTTTGAAAAAGGGGTGGGAAGTGGGCGGGATCGTGGGCGTGGTGCCAATCCAGGGGCGGTCCCGGGGCGGTCCCAAGTCCTCCGGCACAGAGGCCGTGCCGGAGGTTCACGCACTGGCAGCCGGCCGGTGCGTGCAGGTTACGCCTGCCTCGGCATGGGGGGGGGGGGGGGGGGGGGAATTAGGTAGGGCTAGGGGTGTGTTAGATAGGGGAATGGAGGGGAAGGTTGGGGGAGCGAAAGGAAAGTTCCGTCTGAGGCTACTCCGATTTCCAGGTAGAGGCCATTCTCAACCCCAGTGAGGGCTTCTGGCACATGGGTTCCCACTCTGGTAGGGAGGGAGAGAGCAGCTTCTTCTGGGGCTCTGTCACTCTTGGCATCTAGTTCTGCATTCTGGAATATGAGTTGGTGCTCGTTTCACTAGGCAGGGGCTACACTGGCTAAAGTGAGCTGTGGGTGGGGGGGGGGGGCAGGGGCTGAATGAGGATCTCACTTCAAGTTCCCCATCACCTTGGTCAGTAGTGATGGCTGCTTCTATCTGGTGGTGCTCCTTATCACATGGTGCCATGGGTAACTACCCTGCTCATTCTATCCAAAATTTGATACTAATTAATCGAAATTAATGGTAAATGAAATTCATTCTAAGGCTAGAAAGTTGATAAATAGAAAGCCTCAAGGATTGTTTCTGGGGCTGTTTCTGTTCAAGATCTTAGGCCTAGATTTATCAAAAAGCAGTAAATATTGCATGCAATATAAAAAGGGGTATGTTTTATGGTAATAGCCTATTTATCACAATGTGCATTATGTTAGTGCTTTGCATAGGTATTACCACAAAGTGTGTTAACTTTTTGCTCATTTCACCACTGAGAGTGAGAGGGAGAGAGAGAGAGACTATCTACAAGGCCCTTGTAGTAGTTAACTATTTATGCTATTTATAGGAGGCCCACCTAGTAACCATGTGTTATGATGAGGAAACTCAGACATTGATGAGATTTGTACAATGTTCTCTCAGCCTAGCTTGATGTTACCCAGGTAGAGAGTCCATCAAGCTAGATTGAGAGAATATTGTACAAATCTCATCTTTGTGTAAGTTTCCTCACTCTGAAGGACATTAAATCTTCACAAGACTGTACTGTTCTGTTTGTATGTCTCACTCTGCATGTAAAAGTGGCCCCTAACCCCTACACTACTACCTAAACCTCACCTTGAGTTACTAGGTGGGCCTCCTATAATAGCATAAATAGATGCTTGCTATGGTGCCACCCCCAGAGGCTCTTTCTCTCTCTCTCTCCTCCCCTGCCCAAAATAGAATTTGCAAAAAAAAATCGCAATTTGCGTTATGGGCATATTGTATGACATCGCACAGCTTAACGCTAATGAAAAAGGTATAGTTATTTTCAGCAATATCATGCATTATGGCTTCACATTTTGTGAAGCCAGCCCACTTTTACAAACGTTTTGCCCCCGACTCTGCCCCAATCCCTCCATTTTAAAAAATTAGCATTGCACCATGCGTTATGGTTAGTGAGAAAAATTGTGGAGGATTTAGAAGGAAAAATGTGTCTTTTTGCAGATGACACTAAGATCTACAATTGGAGAGACATGAGGAAGTAGACAGAATGAGACGTGATTTAAGGAAGTTTGAGGATTTGATAAATGTCTTGCAGTAAAGATTCAATGCAAAATAAATGAAGAGTCATGTACTTGGGGTTTAGAAATCTGAGAAAGTAGTACATGATGGTGGTTGATGTCTACTGACCAGTAGAGAGGTTTCAGGTGATGGTATCTGATGATCTCAAGGAAATTAAACCTTGTAATAAAGCAGTGGCCAGAGCCAGAAGATGCTAGGATGAATAGGGAGAGGCACAACAAGTAATGAATAGGAAATAATAGTGCCTTCATATAGGTCACTGATAATATCTCAACTAGAATATTGTGTTCAGTTCTGGAGACTTCCAGAAAGACATAGACAAGTTCAAGGCAGTCCAGAGAAAGGCAAACAAATTGGGCATATTCTAAACCAAAAACCATATGAGATCAGAGTTAAGAATCTAAATGTATATCTTAGAGGTGAGGTGAGACAGAGGGGATATGATTTACATGCAAATATCTGCAAGGTATAAATAATACACAAGGTGTAAACATTTCTCAATTGAAAGTTGTAAAAGTAAGGGTCATGATCTGAAGTTCTAAGAAGGTAGACTCATGAATATTGTCTGGAATATCTTATTTCATAGAAAATGTAGTAGTGGTGGGGATATCGAAGATGAATGCGATACCTGGGCCTGCCTTCCATAGGGGGTTGCCTGCGACAAGCTTCAGCTGCATATGACATCATCTCTTAGCAGATGACTCCCTCTATTTAAATCTCAGACTTGCAGAGTGCTACCACTACTGTGTCAAAGCTATGCACCAAAGGAGAACACCCCTAGGTCTGAGATCAATTCCATCATTTTTGGGCAGTTGTTAGTACCTGTTCTGCATATGATGTTCCCTTTTTGGAATGGGTAAGAAGAGGAAGAGAACTGTCTGAACCTTCCCAACTAGTTCTGGAACTGCACCTTCCTCTCAACTTTTAATTGCTTCGTTTATGATGCCTTTGGATCAAGGAATGGGCAGCTTGGTGGTTTTAATGCTGCTGTTTGAAAAAATCTTCAGTTTCTTTGAGCCCTGAGATCTATTTTCTGCTGAAGTGAAGTTAGAGGACTCAGCAGTACTTTCAGAGGGAAGACAGAAAGACCGAAGCATCACTAATCATCCCCTGGGTGATGGGAGGAGTTCTGCTTTAATAGTTACACTATTGAATA